>NC_142771.1:14927500-15583333 GCF_988280905.1 Pimephales promelas | reverse complement strand
GAGGGCTGTGAGACTTTGACCTGAGTGCAAAAATGGAGGCTCTAGACCCTTCCAGAGCTGAGATATCGAAGTTCAAAATTTCGACCCGAAAAAAAAACGACAGTGTTACCCCTTTCGTTTTTTTTCATTTTGGGGCGAAAAATTAAGTTTCTCCAATCTTCTCAAAACTCTGAATTATGATAGAGGGCTGTGAGACTTTGACCTGAGTGCAAAAATGGAGGCTCTAGACCCTTCCAGAGCTGAGATATCGAAATTCAAAATCTCGACCCAAAAAAAAAAACGACAGTGTTACCCCTTTCGTTTTTTTTCGTTTTTGGGCGAAAAATTAAGTTTCTCCAATCTTCTCAAAACTCTGGATTATGATAGAGGGCTGTGAGACTTTGACCTGAGTGCAAAAATGGAGGCTCTAGACCCTTCCAGAGCTGAGATATCGAAGTTCAAAATTTCGACCCGAAAAAAAAAACGACAGTGTTACCCCTTTCGTTTTTTTGCATTTTGGGGCGAAAAATTAAGTTTCTCCAATCTTCTCAAAACTCTGGATTATGATAGAGGGCTGTGAGACTTTGACCTGAGTGCAAAAATCGAGGCTCTAGACCCTTCCAGAGCTGAGATATCAAAATTCAAAATTTCGACCCGAAAAAAAAACGACAGTGTTACCCCTTTCGTTTTTTTGCATTTTGGGGCGAAAAATTAAGTTTCTCCAATCTTTTCAAAACTCTGAATTATGATAGAGGGCTGTGAGACTTTGACCTGAGTGCAAAAATGGAGGCTCTAGACCCTTCCAGAGCTGAGATATCAAAATTCAAAATTTCGACCCGAAAAAAAAACGACAGTGTTACCCCTTTCGTTTTTTTTCGTTTTTGGGCGAAAAATTAAGTTTCTCCAATCTTCTCAAAACTCTGGATTATGATAGAGGGCTGTGAGACTTTGACCTGAGTGCAAAAATGGAGGCTCAAGACCCTTCCAGAGCTGAGATATCAAAATTCAAAATTTCGACCCGAAAAAAAAACGACAGTGTTACCCCTTTCGTTTTTTTTCGTTTTTGGGCGAAAAATTAAGTTTCTCCAATCTTCTCAAAACTCTGGATTATGATAGAGGGCAGTGAGACTTTGACCTGAGTGCAAAAATGGAGGCTCTAGACCCTTGCAGAGCTGAGATATCGAAGTTCAAAATTTCGACCCGAAAAAAAAAAACGACAGTGTTACCCCTTTCGTTTTTTTGCATTTTGGGGCGAAAAATTAAGTTTCTCCAATCTTTTCAAAACTCTGAATTATGATAGAGGGCTGTGAGACTTTGACCTGAGTGCAAAAATGGAGGCTCTAGACCCTTCCAGAGCTGAGATATCAAAATTCAAAATTTCGACCCGAAAAAAAAACGACAGTGTTACCCCTTTCGTTTTTTTTCGTTTTTGGGCGAAAAATTAAGTTTCTCCAATCTTCTCAAAACTCTGGATTATGATAGAGGGCTGTGAGACTTTGACCTGAGTGCAAAAATGGAGGCTCTAGACCCTTCCAGAGCTGAGATATCGAAGTTCAAAATTTCGACCCGAAAAAAAAAACGACAGTGTTACCCCTTTCGTTTTTTTGCATTTTGGGGCGAAAAATTGAGTTTCTCCATTCTTCTCAAAACTCTGGATTATGATAGAGGGCTGTGAGACTTTGACCTGAGTGCAAAAATGGAGGCTCTAGACCCTTCCAGAGCTGAGATATCAAAATTCAAAATTTCGACCCGAAAAAAAAAACGACAGTGTTACCCCTTTCGTTTTTTTTCGTTTTTGGGCGAAAAATTAAGTTTCTCCAATCTTCTCAAAACTCTGGATTATGATAGAGGGCTGTGAGACTTTGACCTGAGTGCAAAAATGGAGGCTCTAGACCCTTCCAGAGCTGAGATATCAAAATTCAAAATTTCGACCCGAAAAAAAAACGACAGTGTTACCCCTTTCGTTTTTTTTCGTTTTTGGGCGAAAAATTAAGTTTCTCCAATCTTCTCAAAACTCTGGATTATGATAGAGGGCTGTGAGACTTTGACCTGAGTGCAAAAATTGAGGCTCTAGACCCTTCCAGAGCTGAGATATCGAAACTCAAAATTTCGACCCGAAAAAAAACGACAGTGTTACCCCTTTCGTTTTTTTTCGTTTTTGGGCGAAAAATTAAGTTTCTCCAATCTTCTCAAAACTCTGGATTATGATAGAGGGCTGTGAGACTTTGACCTGAGTGCAAAAATGGAGGCTCTAGACCCTTCCAGAGCTGAGATATCGAAGTTCAAAATTTCGACCCGAAAAAAAAACGACAGTGTTACCCCCTTTCGTTTTTTTTTTTCATTTTGGGGCGAAAAATTAAGTTTCTCCAATCTTCTCAAAACTCTGAATTATGATAGAGGGCTGTGAGACTTTGACCTGAGTGCAAAAATGGAGGCTCTAGACCCTTCCAGAGCTGAGATATCGAAATTCAAAATTTCGACCCGAAAAAAAAAACGACAGTGTTACCCCTTTCGTTTTTTTTCGTTTTTGGGCGAAAAATTAAGTTTCTCCAATCTTCTCAAAACTCTGGATTATGATAGAGGGCTGTGAGACTTTGACCTGAGTGCAAAAATGGAGGCTCTAGACCCTTCCAGAGCTGAGATATCGAAGTTCAAAATTTCGACCCGAAAAAAAAACGACAGTGTTACCCCTTTTGTTTTTTTGCATTTTGGGGCGAAAAATTAAGTTTCTCCAATCTTTTCAAAACTCTGAATTATGATAGAGGGCTGTGAGACTTTGACCTGAGTGCAAAAATGCAGGCTCTAGACCCTTCCAGAGCTGAGATATCGAAGTTCAAAATTTCGACCCGAAAAAAAAACGACAGTGTTACCCCTTTCGTTTTTTTTCGTTTTTGGGCGAAAAATTAAGTTTCTCCAATCTTCTCAAAACTCTGGATTATGATAGAGGGCTGTGAGACTTTGACCTGAGTGCAAAAATGGAGGCTCTAGACCCTTCCAGAGCTGAGATATCAAAATTCAAAATTTCGACCCGAAAAAAAAACGACAGTGTTACCCCTTTCGTTTTTTTTCATTTTGGGGCGAAAAATTAAGTTTCTCCAATCTTCTCAAAACTCTGAATTATGATAGAGGGCTGTGAGACTTTGACCTGAGTGCAAAAATGGAGGCTCTAGACCCTTCCAGAGCTGAGATATTGAAATTCAAAATTTCGACCCAAAAAAAAAAACGACAGTGTTACCCCTTTCGTTTTTTTTCGTTTTTGGGTGAAAAATTAAGTTTCTCCAATCTTCTCAAAACTCTGGATTATGATAGAGGGCTGTGAGACTTTGACCTGAGTGCAAAAATGGAGGGTCTAGACCCTTCCAGAGCTGAGATATCGAAGTTCAAAATTTCGACCCAAAAAAAAAAAACGACAGTGTTACCCCTTTCGTTTTTTTCATGTTTGGGCGAAAAATTAAGTTTCTCCAATCTTCTCAAAACTCTGGATTATGATAGAGGGCTGTGAGACTTTGACCTGAGTGCAAAAATGGAGGCTCTAGACCCTTCCAGAGCTGAGATATCGAAATTCAAAATTTCGACCCAAAAAAAAAAAACGACAGTGTTACCCCTTTCGTTTTTTTCGTTTTTGGGCGAAAAATTAAGTTTCTCCAATCTTCTCAAACCTCTGGATTATGATAGAGGGCTGTGAGACTTTGACCTGAGTGCAAAAATGGAGGCTCTAGACCCTTCCAGATCTGAGATATCAAAATTCAAAATTTCGACCCGAAAAAAAAACGACAGTGTTACCCCTTTCGTTTTTTTTTCGTTTTTGGGCGAAAAATTAAGTTTCTCCAATCTTCTCAAAACTCTGGATTATGATAGAGGGCTGTGAGACTTTGACCTGAGTGCAAAAATGGAGGCTCTAGACCCTTCCAGAGCTGAGATATCGAAGTTCAAAATTTCGACCCGAAAAAAAAACGACAGTGTTACCCCTTTCGTTTTTTTTCGTTTTTGGGCGAAAAATTAAGTTTCTCCAATCTTCTCAAAACTCTGGATTATGATAGAGGGCTGTGAGACTTTGACCTGAGTGCAAAAATGGAGGCTCTAGACCCTTCCAGAGCTGAGATATCGAAGTTCAAAATTTCGACCCGAAAAAAAAACGACAGTGTTACCCCTTTCGTTTTTTTGCATTTTGGGGCGAAAAATTAAGTTTCTCCAATCTTCTCAAAACTCTGGATTATGATAGAGGGCTGTGAGACTTTGACCTGAGTGCAAAAATGGAGGCTCTAGACCCTTCCAGAGCTGAGATATCGAAACTCAAAATTTCGACCCGAAAAAAAACGACAGTGTTACCCCTTTCGTTTTTTTTTCGTTTTTGGGCGAAAAATTAAGTTTCTCCAATCTTCTCAAAACTCTGGATTATGATAGAGGGCTGTGAGACTTTGACCTGAGTGCAAAAATGGAGGCTCTAGACCCTTCCAGAGCTGAGATATCGAAGTTCAAAATTTCGACCCGAAAAAAAAACGACAGTGTTACCCCTTTCGTTTTTTTTCATTTTGGGGCGATAAATTAAGTTTCTCCAATCTTCTCAAAACTCTGAATTATGATAGAGGGCTGTGAGACTTTGACCTGAGTGCAAAAATGGAGGCTCTAGACCCTTCCAGAGCTGAGATATCAAAATTCAAAATTTCGACCCGAAAAAAAAACGACAGTGTTACCCCTTTCGTTTTTTTTCGTTTTTGGGCGAAAAATTAAGTTTCTCCAATCTTCTCAAAACTCTGGATTATGATAGAGGGCTGTGAGACTTTGACCTGAGTGCAAAAATGGAGGCTCAAGACCCTTCCAGAGCTGAGATATCAAAATTCAAAATTTCGACCCGAAAAAAAAACGACAGTGTTACCCCTTTCGTTTTTTTTTCGTTTTTGGGCGAAAAATTAAGTTTCTCCAATCTTCTCAAAACTCTGGATTATGATAGAGGGCTGTGAGACTTTGACCTGAGTGCAAAAATGGAGGCTCTAGACCCTTCCAGAGCTGAGATATCGAAGTTCAAAATTTCGACCCGAAAAAAAAAACGACAGTGTTACCCCTTTCGTTTTTTTGCATTTTGGGGCGAAAAATTAAGTTTCTCCAATCTTTTCAAAACTCTGAATTATGATAGAGGGCTGTGAGACTTTGACCTGAGTGCAAAAATGGAGGCTCTAGACCCTTCCAGAGCTGAGATATCAAAATTCAAAATTTCGACCCGAAAAAAAAACGACAGTGTTACCCCTTTCGTTTTTTTTTCGTTTTTGGGCGAAAAATTAAGTTTCTCCAATCTTCTCAAAACTCTGGATTATGATAGAGGGCTGTGAGACTTTGACCTGAGTGCAAAAATGGAGGCTTTAGACCCTTCCAGAGCTGAGATATCGAAACTCAAAATTTCGACCCGAAAAAAAACGACAGTGTTACCCCTTTCGTTTTTTTTTCGTTTTTGGGCGAAAAATTAAGTTTCTCCAATCTTCTCAAAACTCTGGATTATGATGGGCTGTGAGACATTGACCTGAGTGCAAAAATGGAGGCTCTAGACCCTTCCAGAGCTGAGATATCGAAGTTCAAAATTTCGACCCGAAAAAAAAACGACAGTGTTACCCCTTTCGTTTTTTTGCATTTTGGGGCGAAAAATTAAGTTTCTCCAATCTTTTCAAAACTCTGGATTATGATAAAGGGCTGTGAGACTTTGACCTGAGTGCAAAATGGAGGCTCTAGACCCTTCCAGAGCTGAGATATCGAAGTTCAAAATTTCGACCCGAAAAAAAACGACAGTGTTACCCCTTTCGTTTTTTTTTGCATTTTGGGGCGAAAAATTAAGTTTCTCCAATCTTTTCAAAACTCTGGATTATGATAGAGGGCTGTGAGACTTTGACCTGAGTGCAAAAATGGAGGCTCTAGACCCTTCCAGAGCTGAGATATCGAAGTTCAAAATTTCGACCCGAAAAAAAAACGACAGTGTTACCCCTTTCGTTTTTTTTCATTTTGGGGCGAAAAATTAAGTTTCTCCAATCTTCTCAAAACTCTGAATTATGATAGAGGGCTGTGAGACTTTGACCTGAGTGCAAAAATGGAGGCTCTAGACCCTTCCAGAGCTGAGATATCGAAATTCAAAATTTCGACCCAAAAAAAAAAACGACAGTGTTACCCCTTTCGTTTTTTTTCGTTTTTGGGCGAAAAATTAAGTTTCTCCAATCTTCTCAAAACTCTGGATTATGATAGAGGGCTGTGAGACTTTGACCTGAGTGCAAAAATGGAGGCTCTAGACCCTTCCAGAGCTGAGATATCGAAGTTCAAAATTTCGACCCGAAAAAAAAAACGACAGTGTTACCCCTTTCGTTTTTTTGCATTTTGGGGCGAAAAATTAAGTTTCTCCAATCTTCTCAAAACTCTGAATTATGATAGAGGGCTGTGAGACTTTGACCTGAGTGCAAAAATGGAGGCTCTAGACCCTTCCAGAGCTGAGATATCAAAATTCAAAATTTCGACCCGAAAAAAAAACGACAGTGTTACCCCTTTCGTTTTTTTTTCGTTTTTGGGCGAAAAATTAAGTTTCTCCAATCTTCTCAAAACTCTGGATTATGATAGAGGGCTGTGAGACTTTGACCTGAGTGCAAAAATGGAGGCTTTAGACCCTTCCAGAGCTGAGATATCGAAACTCAAAATTTCGACCCGAAAAAAAACGACAGTGTTACCCCTTTCGTTTTTTTTTCGTTTTTGGGCGAAAAATTAAGTTTCTCCAATCTTCTCAAAACTCTGGATTATGATGGGCTGTGAGACATTGACCTGAGTGCAAAAATGGAGGCTCTAGACCCTTCCAGAGCTGAGATATCGAAGTTCAAAATTTCGACCCGAAAAAAAAACGACAGTGTTACCCCTTTCGTTTTTTTGCATTTTGGGGCGAAAAATTAAGTTTCTCCAATCTTTTCAAAACTCTGGATTATGATAAAGGGCTGTGAGACTTTGACCTGAGTGCAAAATGGAGGCTCTAGACCCTTCCAGAGCTGAGATATCGAAGTTCAAAATTTCGACCCGAAAAAAAACGACAGTGTTACCCCTTTCGTTTTTTTTTGCATTTTGGGGCGAAAAATTAAGTTTCTCCAATCTTTTCAAAACTCTGGATTATGATAGAGGGCTGTGAGACTTTGACCTGAGTGCAAAAATGGAGGCTCTAGACCCTTCCAGAGCTGAGATATCGAAGTTCAAAATTTCGACCCGAAAAAAAAACGACAGTGTTACCCCTTTCGTTTTTTTTCATTTTGGGGCGAAAAATTAAGTTTCTCCAATCTTCTCAAAACTCTGAATTATGATAGAGGGCTGTGAGACTTTGACCTGAGTGCAAAAATGGAGGCTCTAGACCCTTCCAGAGCTGAGATATCGAAATTCAAAATTTCGACCCAAAAAAAAAAACGACAGTGTTACCCCTTTCGTTTTTTTTCGTTTTTGGGCGAAAAATTAAGTTTCTCCAATCTTCTCAAAACTCTGGATTATGATAGAGGGCTGTGAGACTTTGACCTGAGTGCAAAAATGGAGGCTCTAGACCCTTCCAGAGCTGAGATATCGAAGTTCAAAATTTCGACCCGAAAAAAAAAACGACAGTGTTACCCCTTTCGTTTTTTTGCATTTTGGGGCGAAAAATTAAGTTTCTCCAATCTTCTCAAAACTCTGGATTATGATAGAGGGCTGTGAGACTTTGACCTGAGTGCAAAAATCGAGGCTCTAGACCCTTCCAGAGCTGAGATATCAAAATTCAAAATTTCGACCCGAAAAAAAAACGACAGTGTTACCCCTTTCGTTTTTTTGCATTTTGGGGCGAAAAATTAAGTTTCTCCAATCTTTTCAAAACTCTGAATTATGATAGAGGGCTGTGAGACTTTGACCTGAGTGCAAAAATGGAGGCTCTAGACCCTTCCAGAGCTGAGATATCAAAATTCAAAATTTCGACCCGAAAAAAAAACGACAGTGTTACCCCTTTCGTTTTTTTTCGTTTTTGGGCGAAAAATTAAGTTTCTCCAATCTTCTCAAAACTCTGGATTATGATAGAGGGCAGTGAGACTTTGACCTGAGTGCAAAAATGGAGGCTCTAGACCCTTGCAGAGCTGAGATATCGAAGTTCAAAATTTCGACCCGAAAAAAAAAAACGACAGTGTTACCCCTTTCGTTTTTTTGCATTTTGGGGCGAAAAATTAAGTTTCTCCAATCTTTTCAAAACTCTGAATTATGATAGAGGGCTGTGAGACTTTGACCTGAGTGCAAAAATGGAGGCTCTAGACCCTTCCAGAGCTGAGATATCAAAATTCAAAATTTCGACCCGAAAAAAAAACGACAGTGTTACCCCTTTCGTTTTTTTTCGTTTTTGGGCGAAAAATTAAGTTTCTCCAATCTTCTCAAAACTCTGGATTATGATAGAGGGCTGTGAGACTTTGACCTGAGTGCAAAAATGGAGGCTCTAGACCCTTCCAGAGCTGAGATATCGAAGTTCAAAATTTCGACCCGAAAAAAAAAACGACAGTGTTACCCCTTTCGTTTTTTTGCATTTTGGGGCGAAAAATTGAGTTTCTCCATTCTTCTCAAAACTCTGGATTATGATAGAGGGCTGTGAGACTTTGACCTGAGTGCAAAAATGGAGGCTCTAGACCCTTCCAGAGCTGAGATATCAAAATTCAAAATTTCGACCCGAAAAAAAAAACGACAGTGTTACCCCTTTCGTTTTTTTTCGTTTTTGGGCGAAAAATTAAGTTTCTCCAATCTTCTCAAAACTCTGGATTATGATAGAGGGCTGTGAGACTTTGACCTGAGTGCAAAAATGGAGGCTCTAGACCCTTCCAGAGCTGAGATATCAAAATTCAAAATTTCGACCCGAAAAAAAAACGACAGTGTTACCCCTTTCGTTTTTTTTCGTTTTTGGGCGAAAAATTAAGTTTCTCCAATCTTCTCAAAACTCTGGATTATGATAGAGGGCTGTGAGACTTTGACCTGAGTGCAAAAATTGAGGCTCTAGACCCTTCCAGAGCTGAGATATCGAAACTCAAAATTTCGACCCGAAAAAAAACGACAGTGTTACCCCTTTCGTTTTTTTTCGTTTTTGGGCGAAAAATTAAGTTTCTCCAATCTTCTCAAAACTCTGGATTATGATAGAGGGCTGTGAGACTTTGACCTGAGTGCAAAAATGGAGGCTCTAGACCCTTCCAGAGCTGAGATATCGAAGTTCAAAATTTCGACCCGAAAAAAAAATGACAGTGTTACCCCTTTCGTTTTTTTTTTTCATTTTGGGGCGAAAAATTAAGTTTCTCCAATCTTCTCAAAACTCTGAATTATGATAGAGGGCTGTGAGACTTTGACCTGAGTGCAAAAATGGAGGCTCTAGACCCTTCCAGAGCTGAGATATCGAAATTCAAAATTTCGACCCGAAAAAAAAAACGACAGTGTTACCCCTTTCGTTTTTTTTCGTTTTTGGGCGAAAAATTAAGTTTCTCCAATCTTCTCAAAACTCTGGATTATGATAGAGGGCTGTGAGACTTTGACCTGAGTGCAAAAATGGAGGCTCTAGACCCTTCCAGAGCTGAGATATCGAAGTTCAAAATTTCGACCCGAAAAAAAAACGACAGTGTTACCCCTTTCGTTTTTTTGCATTTTGGGGCGAAAAATTAAGTTTCTCCAATCTTTTCAAAACTCTGAATTATGATAGAGGGCTGTGAGACTTTGACCTGAGTGCAAAAATGCAGGCTCTAGACCCTTCCAGAGCTGAGATATCGAAGTTCAAAATTTCGACCCGAAAAAAAAACGACAGTGTTACCCCTTTCGTTTTTTTTCGTTTTTGGGCGAAAAATTAAGTTTCTCCAATCTTCTCAAAACTCTGGATTATGATAGAGGGCTGTGAGACTTTGACCTGAGTGCAAAAATGGAGGCTCTAGACCCTTCCAGAGCTGAGATATCAAAATTCAAAATTTCGACCCGAAAAAAAAACGACAGTGTTACCCCTTTCGTTTTTTTTCATTTTGGGGCGAAAAATTAAGTTTCTCCAATCTTCTCAAAACTCTGAATTATGATAGAGGGCTGTGAGACTTTGACCTGAGTGCAAAAATGGAGGCTCTAGACCCTTCCAGAGCTGAGATATTGAAATTCAAAATTTCGACCCAAAAAAAAAAACGACAGTGTTACCCCTTTCGTTTTTTTTCGTTTTTGGGTGAAAAATTAAGTTTCTCCAATCTTCTCAAAACTCTGGATTATGATAGAGGGCTGTGAGACTTTGACCTGAGTGCAAAAATGGAGGGTCTAGACCCTTCCAGAGCTGAGATATCGAAGTTCAAAATTTCGACCCAAAAAAAAAAAACGACAGTGTTACCCCTTTCGTTTTTTTCATGTTTGGGCGAAAAATTAAGTTTCTCCAATCTTCTCAAAACTCTGGATTATGATAGAGGGCTGTGAGACTTTGACCTGAGTGCAAAAATGGAGGCTCTAGACCCTTCCAGAGCTGAGATATCGAAATTCAAAATTTCGACCCAAAAAAAAAAAACGACAGTGTTACCCCTTTCGTTTTTTTCGTTTTTGGGCGAAAAATTAAGTTTCTCCAATCTTCTCAAACCTCTGGATTATGATAGAGGGCTGTGAGACTTTGACCTGAGTGCAAAAATGGAGGCTCTAGACCCTTCCAGATCTGAGATATCAAAATTCAAAATTTCGACCCGAAAAAAAAACGACAGTGTTACCCCTTTCGTTTTTTTTTCGTTTTTGGGCGAAAAATTAAGTTTCTCCAATCTTCTCAAAACTCTGGATTATGATAGAGGGCTGTGAGACTTTGACCTGAGTGCAAAAATGGAGGCTCTAGACCCTTCCAGAGCTGAGATATCGAAACTCAAAATTTCGACCCGAAAAAAAACGACAGTGTTACCCCTTTCGTTTTTTTTCGTTTTTGGGCGAAAAATTAAGTTTCTCCAATCTTCTCAAAACTCTGGATTATGATAGAGGGCTGTGAGACTTTGACCTGAGTGCAAAAATGGAGGCTCTAGACCCTTCCAGAGCTGAGATATCAAAATTCAAAATTTCGACCCGAAAAAAAAACGACAGTGTTACCCCTTTCGTTTTTTTTCGTTTTTGGGCGAAAAATTAAGTTTCTCCAATCTTCTCAAAACTCTGGATTATGATAGAGGGCTGTGAGACTTTGACCTGAGTGCAAAAATGGAGGCTCTAGACCCTTCCAGAGCTGAGATATCGAAATTCAAAATTTCGACCCAAAAAAAAAAAACGACAGTGTTACCCCTTTCGTTTTTTTTCGTTTTTGGGCGAAAAATTAAGTTTCTCCAATCTTCTCAAAACTCTGGATTATGATAGAGGGCTGTGAGACTTTGACCTGAGTGCAAAAATGGAGGCTCTAGACCCTTCCAGAGCTGAAATATCAAAATTCAAAATTTCGACCCGAAAAAAAAAACGACAGTGTTACCCCTTTCGTTTTTTTTTCGTTTTTGGGCGAAAAATTAAGTTTCTCCAATCTTCTCAAAACTCTGGATTATGATAGAGGGCTGTGAGACTTTGACCTGAGTGCAAAAATGGAGGCTCTAGACCCTTCCAGAGCTGAGATATCGAAGTTCAAAATTTCGACCCGAAAAAAAAACGACAGTGTTACCCCTTTCATTTTTTTGCATTTTGGGGCGAAAAATTATGTTTCTCCAATCTTTTCAAAACTCTGAATTATGATAGAGGGCTGTGAGACTTTGACCTGAGTGCAAAAATGGAGGCTCTAGACCCTTCCAGAGCTGAGATATCAAAAGTCAAAATTTCGACCCGAAAAAAAACGACAGTGTTACCCCTTTCGTTTTTTTTCGTTTTTGGGCGAAAAATTAAGTTTCTCCAATCTTCTCAAAACTCTGGATTATGATAGAGGGCTGTGAGACTTTGACCTGAGTGCAAAAATGGAGGCTCTAGACCCTTCCAGAGCTGAGATATCGAAGTTCAAAATTTCGACCCGAAAAAAAAACGACAGTGTTACCCCTTTCGTTTTTTTTTCATTTTGGGGCGAAAAATTAAGGTCCTCCAATCTTCTCAAAACTCTGAATTATGATAGAGGGCTGTGAGACTTTGACCTGAGTGCAAAAATGGAGCTTCCAGACCCTTCCAGAGCTGAGATATCAAAATTCAAAATTTCGACCCGAAAAAAAAACGACAGTGTTACCCCTTTCGTTTTTTTTCGTTTTTGGGTGAAAAATTAAGTTTCTCCAATCTTCTCAAAACTCTGGATTATGATAGAGGGCTGTGAGACTTTGACCTGAGTGCAAAAATGGAGGCTCTAGACCCTTCCAGAGCTGAGATATCAAAATTCAAAATTTCGACCCGAAAAAAAAACGACAGTGTTACCCCTTTCATTTTTTTGCATTTTGGGGCGAAAAATTATGTTTCTCCAATCTTTTCAAAACTCTGAATTATGATAGAGGGCTGTGAGACTTTGACCTGAGTGCAAAAATGGAGGCTCTAGACCCTTCCAGAGCTGAGATATCAAAAGTCAAAATTTCGACCCGAAAAAAAACGACAGTGTTACCCCTTTCGTTTTTTTTGCATTTTGGGGCGAAAAATTAAGTTTCTCCAATCTTTTCAAAACTCTGGATTATGATAGAGGGCTGTGAGACTTTGACCTGAGTGCAAAAATGGAGGCTCTAGACCCTTCCAGAGCTGAGATATCGAAGTTCAAAATTTCGACCCGAAAAAAAAACGACAGTGTTACCCCTTTCGTTTTTTTTCATTTTGGGGCGAAAAATTAAGTTTCTCCAATCTTCTCAAAACTCTGAATTATGATAGAGGGCTGTGAGACTTTGACCTGAGTGCAAAAATGGAGGCTCTAGACCCTTCCAGAGCTGAGATATCGAAATTCAAAATTTCGACCCAAAAAAAAAAACGACAGTGTTACCCCTTTCGTTTTTTTTCGTTTTTGGGCGAAAAATTAAGTTTCTCCAATCTTCTCAAAACTCTGAATTATGATAGAGGGCTGTGAGACTTTGACCTGAGTGCAAAAATGGAGGCTCTAGACCCTTCCAGAGCTGAGATATTGAAATTCAAAATTTCGACCCCAAAAAAAAACGACAGTGTTACCCCTTTCGTTTTTTTTCGTTTTTGGGCGAAAAATTAAGTTTCTCCAATCTTCTCAAAACTCTGGATTATGATAGAGGGCTGTGAGACTTTGACCTGAGTGCAAAAATGGAGGCTCAAGACCCTTCCAGAGCTGAGATATCAAAATTCAAAATTTCGACCCGAAAAAAAAACGACAGTGTTACCCCTTTCGTTTTTTTTTCGTTTTTGGGCGAAAAATTAAGTTTCTCCAATCTTCTCAAAACTCTGGATTATGATAGAGGGCTGTGAGACTTTGACCTGAGTGCAAAAATGGAGGCTCTAGACCCTTCCAGAGCTGAGATATCGAAGTTCAAAATTTCGACCCGAAAAAAAAAACGACAGTGTTACCCCTTTCGTTTTTTTGCATTTTGGGGCGAAAAATTAAGTTTCTCCAATCTTTTCAAAACTCTGAATTATGATAGAGGGCTGTGAGACTTTGACCTGAGTGCAAAAATGGAGGCTCTAGACCCTTCCAGAGCTGAGATATCAAAATTCAAAATTTCGACCCGAAAAAAAAACGACAGTGTTACCCCTTTCGTTTTTTTTCGTTTTTGGGCGAAAAATTAAGTTTCTCCAATCTTCTCAAAACTCTGGATTATGATAGAGGGCAGTGAGACTTTGACCTGAGTGCAAAAATGGAGGCTCTAGACCCTTGCAGAGCTGAGATATCGAAGTTCAAAATTTCGACCCGAAAAAAAAAACGACAGTGTTACCCCTTTCGTTTT
Source organism: Pimephales promelas (assembly GCF_988280905.1). NCBI lineage: Eukaryota > Metazoa > Chordata > Actinopteri > Cypriniformes > Leuciscidae > Pimephales > Pimephales promelas. Next base: position 15,569,528 of record NC_142771.1, on the reverse strand, counting down.
TTTGCATTTTGGGGCGAAAAATTAAGTTTCTCCAATCTTTTCAAAACTCTGAATTATGATAGAGGGCTGTGAGACTTTGACCTGAGTGCAAAAATGGAGGCTCTAGACCCTTCCAGAGCTGAGATATCAAAATTCAAAATTTCGACCCGAAAAAAAAACGACAGTGTTACCCCTTTCGTTTTTTTTCGTTTTTGGGCGAAAAATTAAGTTTCTCCAATCTTCTCAAAACTCTGGATTATGATAGAGGGCTGTGAGACTTTGACCTGAGTGCAAAAATGGAGGCTCTAGACCCTTCCAGAGCTGAGATATCGAAGTTCAAAATTTCGACCCGAAAAAAAAAACGACAGTGTTACCCCTTTCGTTTTTTTGCATTTTGGGGCGAAAAATTGAGTTTCTCCATTCTTCTCAAAACTCTGGATTATGATAGAGGGCTGTGAGACTTTGACCTGAGTGCAAAAATGGAGGCTCTAGACCCTTCCAGAGCTGAGATATCAAAATTCAAAATTTCGACCCGAAAAAAAAAACGACAGTGTTACCCCTTTCGTTTTTTTTCGTTTTTGGGCGAAAAATTAAGTTTCTCCAATCTTCTCAAAACTCTGGATTATGATAGAGGGCTGTGAGACTTTGACCTGAGTGCAAAAATGGAGGCTCTAGACCCTTCCAGAGCTGAGATATCAAAATTCAAAATTTCGACCCGAAAAAAAAACGACAGTGTTACCCCTTTCGTTTTTTTTCGTTTTTGGGCGAAAAATTAAGTTTCTCCAATCTTCTCAAAACTCTGGATTATGATAGAGGGCTGTGAGACTTTGACCTGAGTGCAAAAATTGAGGCTCTAGATCCTTCCAGAGCTGAGATATCGAAACTCAAAATTTCGACCCGAAAAAAAACGACAGTGTTACCCCTTTCGTTTTTTTTCGTTTTTGGGCGAAAAATTAAGTTTCTCCAATCTTCTCAAAACTCTGGATTATGATAGAGGGCTGTGAGACTTTGACCTGAGTGCAAAAATGGAGGCTCTAGACCCTTCCAGAGCTGAGATATCGAAGTTCAAAATTTCGACCCGAAAAAAAAATGACAGTGTTACCCCTTTCGTTTTTTTTTTTCATTTTGGGGCGAAAAATTAAGTTTCTCCAATCTTCTCAAAACTCTGAATTATGATAGAGGGCTGTGAGACTTTGACCTGAGTGCAAAAATGGAGGCTCTAGACCCTTCCAGAGCTGAGATATCGAAATTCAAAATTTCGACCCGAAAAAAAAAACGACAGTGTTACCCCTTTCGTTTTTTTTCGTTTTTGGGCGAAAAATTAAGTTTCTCCAATCTTCTCAAAACTCTGGATTATGATAGAGGGCTGTGAGACTTTGACCTGAGTGCAAAAATGGAGGCTCTAGACCCTTCCAGAGCTGAGATATCGAAGTTCAAAATTTCGACCCGAAAAAAAAACGACAGTGTTACCCCTTTCGTTTTTTTGCATTTTGGGGCGAAAAATTAAGTTTCTCCAATCTTTTCAAAACTCTGAATTATGATAGAGGGCTGTGAGACTTTGACCTGAGTGCAAAAATGCAGGCTCTAGACCCTTCCAGAGCTGAGATATCGAAGTTCAAAATTTCGACCCGAAAAAAAAACGACAGTGTTACCCCTTTCGTTTTTTTTCGTTTTTGGGCGAAAAATTAAGTTTCTCCAATCTTCTCAAAACTCTGGATTATGATAGAGGGCTGTGAGACTTTGACCTGAGTGCAAAAATGGAGGCTCTAGACCCTTCCAGAGCTGAGATATCAAAATTCAAAATTTCGACCCGAAAAAAAAACGACAGTGTTACCCCTTTCGTTTTTTTTCATTTTGGGGCGAAAAATTAAGTTTCTCCAATCTTCTCAAAACTCTGAATTATGATAGAGGGCTGTGAGACTTTGACCTGAGTGCAAAAATGGAGGCTCTAGACCCTTCCAGAGCTGAGATATTGAAATTCAAAATTTCGACCCAAAAAAAAAAACGACAGTGTTACCCCTTTCGTTTTTTTTCGTTTTTGGGTGAAAAATTAAGTTTCTCCAATCTTCTCAAAACTCTGGATTATGATAGAGGGCTGTGAGACTTTGACCTGAGTGCAAAAATGGAGGGTCTAGACCCTTCCAGAGCTGAGATATCGAAGTTCAAAATTTCGACCCAAAAAAAAAAAACGACAGTGTTACCCCTTTCGTTTTTTTCATGTTTGGGCGAAAAATTAAGTTTCTCCAATCTTCTCAAAACTCTGGATTATGATAGAGGGCTGTGAGACTTTGACCTGAGTGCAAAAATGGAGGCTCTAGACCCTTCCAGAGCTGAGATATCAAAATTCAAAATTTCGACCCGAAAAAAAAACGACAGTGTTACCCCTTTCGTTTTTTTGCATTTTGGGGCGAAAAATTAAGTTTCTCCAATCTTCTCAAAACTCTGGATTATGATAGAGGGCTGTGAGACTTTGACCTGAGTGCAAAAATGGAGGCTCTAGACCCTTCCAGAGCTGAGATATCGAAACTCAAAATTTCGACCCGAAAAAAAACGACAGTGTTACCCCTTTCGTTTTTTTTTCGTTTTTGGGCGAAAAATTAAGTTTCTCCAATCTTCTCAAAACTCTGGATTATGATAGAGGGCTGTGAGACTTTGACCTGAGTGCAAAAATGGAGGCTCTAGACCCTTCCAGAGCTGAGATATCGAAGTTCAAAATTTCGACCCGAAAAAAAAACGACAGTGTTACCCCTTTCGTTTTTTTTCATTTTGGGGCGATAAATTAAGTTTCTCCAATCTTCTCAAAACTCTGAATTATGATAGAGGGCTGTGAGACTTTGACCTGAGTGCAAAAATGGAGGCTCTAGACCCTTCCAGAGCTGAGATATCGAAATTCAAAATTTCGACCCGAAAAAAAAACGACAGTGTTACCCCTTTCGTTTTTTTTCGTTTTTGGGCGAAAAATTAAGTTTCTCCAATCTTCTCAAAACTCTGGATTATGATAGAGGGCTGTGAGACTTTGACCTGAGTGCAAAAATGGAGGCTCAAGACCCTTCCAGAGCTGAGATATCGAAACTCAAAATTTCGACCCGAAAAAAAAACCACAGTGTTACCCCTTTCGTTTTTTTTTCGTTTTTGGGCGAAAAATTAAGTTTCTCCAATCTTCTCAAAACTCTGGATTATGATAGAGGGCTGTGAGACTTTGACCTGAGTGCAAAAATGGAGGCTCTAGACCCTTCCAGAGCTGAGATATCGAAGTTCAAAATTTCGACCCGAAAAAAAAAACGACAGTGTTACCCCTTTCGTTTTTTTGCATTTTGGGGCGAAAAATTAAGTTTCTCCAATCTTTTCAAAACTCTGAATTATGATAGAGGGCTGTGAGACTTTGACCTGAGTGCAAAAATGGAGGCTCTAGACCCTTCCAGAGCTGAGATATCGAAATTCAAAATTTCGACCCGAAAAAAAAACGACAGTGTTACCCCTTTCGTTTTTTTTTCGTTTTTGGGCGAAAAATTAAGTTTCTCCAATCTTCTCAAAACTCTGGATTATGATAGAGGGCTGTGAGACTTTGACCTGAGTGCAAAAATGGAGGCTTTAGACCCTTCCAGAGCTGAGATATCGAAACTCAAAATTTCGACCCGAAAAAAAACGACAGTGTTACCCCTTTCGTTTTTTTTTCGTTTTTGGGCGAAAAATTAAGTTTCTCCAATCTTCTCAAAACTCTGGATTATGATGGGCTGTGAGACATTGACCTGAGTGCAAAAATGGAGGCTCTAGACCCTTCCAGAGCTGAGATATCGAAGTTCAAAATTTCGACCCGAAAAAAAAACGACAGTGTTACCCCTTTCGTTTTTTTGCATTTTGGGGCGAAAAATTAAGTTTCTCCAATCTTTTCAAAACTCTGGATTATGATAAAGGGCTGTGAGACTTTGACCTGAGTGCAAAAATGGAGGCTCTAGACCCTTCCAGAGCTGAGATATCGAAGTTCAAAATTTCGACCCGAAAAAAAACGACAGTGTTACCCCTTTCGTTTTTTTTTGCATTTTGGGGCGAAAAATTAAGTTTCTCCAATCTTTTCAAAACTCTGGATTATGATAGAGGGCTGTGAGACTTTGACCTGAGTGCAAAAATGGAGGCTCTAGACCCTTCCAGAGCTGAGATATCGAAGTTCAAAATTTCGACCCGAAAAAAAAACGACAGTGTTACCCCTTTCGTTTTTTTTCATTTTGGGGCGAAAAATTAAGTTTCTCCAATCTTCTCAAAACTCTGAATTATGATAGAGGGCTGTGAGACTTTGACCTGAGTGCAAAAATGGAGGCTCTAGACCCTTCCAGAGCTGAGATATCGAAATTCAAAATCTCGACCCAAAAAAAAAAACGACAGTGTTACCCCTTTCGTTTTTTTTCGTTTTTGGGCGAAAAATTAAGTTTCTCCAATCTTCTCAAAACTCTGGATTATGATAGAGGGCTGTGAGACTTTGACCTGAGTGCAAAAATGGAGGCTCTAGACCCTTCCAGAGCTGAGATATCGAAGTTCAAAATTTCGACCCGAAAAAAAAAACGACAGTGTTACCCCTTTCGTTTTTTTGCATTTTGGGGCGAAAAATTAAGTTTCTCCAATCTTCTCAAAACTCTGGATTATGATAGAGGGCTGTGAGACTTTGACCTGAGTGCAAAAATCGAGGCTCTAGACCCTTCCAGAGCTGAGATATCAAAATTCAAAATTTCGACCCGAAAAAAAAACGACAGTGTTACCCCTTTCGTTTTTTTGCATTTTGGGGCGAAAAATTAAGTTTCTCCAATCTTTTCAAAACTCTGAATTATGATAGAGGGCTGTGAGACTTTGACCTGAGTGCAAAAATGGAGGCTCTAGACCCTTCCAGAGCTGAGATATCAAAATTCAAAATTTCGACCCGAAAAAAAAACGACAGTGTTACCCCTTTCGTTTTTTTTCGTTTTTGGGCGAAAAATTAAGTTTCTCCAATCTTCTCAAAACTCTGGATTATGATAGAGGGCTGTGAGACTTTGACCTGAGTGCAAAAATGGAGGCTCAAGACCCTTCCAGAGCTGAGATATCAAAATTCAAAATTTCGACCCGAAAAAAAAACGACAGTGTTACCCCTTTCGTTTTTTTTCGTTTTTGGGCGAAAAATTAAGTTTCTCCAATCTTCTCAAAACTCTGGATTATGATAGAGGGCAGTGAGACTTTGACCTGAGTGCAAAAATGGAGGCTCTAGACCCTTGCAGAGCTGAGATATCGAAGTTCAAAATTTCGACCCGAAAAAAAAAAACGACAGTGTTACCCCTTTCGTTTTTTTGCATTTTGGGGCGAAAAATTAAGTTTCTCCAATCTTTTCAAAACTCTGAATTATGATAGAGGGCTGTGAGACTTTGACCTGAGTGCAAAAATGGAGGCTCTAGACCCTTCCAGAGCTGAGATATCAAAATTCAAAATTTCGACCCGAAAAAAAAACGACAGTGTTACCCCTTTCGTTTTTTTTCGTTTTTGGGCGAAAAATTAAGTTTCTCCAATCTTCTCAAAACTCTGGATTATGATAGAGGGCTGTGAGACTTTGACCTGAGTGCAAAAATGGAGGCTCTAGACCCTTCCAGAGCTGAGATATCGAAGTTCAAAATTTCGACCCGAAAAAAAAAACGACAGTGTTACCCCTTTCGTTTTTTTGCATTTTGGGGCGAAAAATTGAGTTTCTCCATTCTTCTCAAAACTCTGGATTATGATAGAGGGCTGTGAGACTTTGACCTGAGTGCAAAAATGGAGGCTCTAGACCCTTCCAGAGCTGAGATATCAAAATTCAAAATTTCGACCCGAAAAAAAAAACGACAGTGTTACCCCTTTCGTTTTTTTTCGTTTTTGGGCGAAAAATTAAGTTTCTCCAATCTTCTCAAAACTCTGGATTATGATAGAGGGCTGTGAGACTTTGACCTGAGTGCAAAAATGGAGGCTCTAGACCCTTCCAGAGCTGAGATATCAAAATTCAAAATTTCGACCCGAAAAAAAAACGACAGTGTTACCCCTTTCGTTTTTTTTCGTTTTTGGGCGAAAAATTAAGTTTCTCCAATCTTCTCAAAACTCTGGATTATGATAGAGGGCTGTGAGACTTTGACCTGAGTGCAAAAATTGAGGCTCTAGACCCTTCCAGAGCTGAGATATCGAAACTCAAAATTTCGACCCGAAAAAAAACGACAGTGTTACCCCTTTCGTTTTTTTTTCGTTTTTGGGCGAAAAATTAAGTTTCTCCAATCTTCTCAAAACTCTGGATTATGATAGAGGGCTGTGAGACTTTGACCTGAGTGCAAAAATGGAGGCTCTAGACCCTTCCAGAGCTGAGATATCGAAGTTCAAAATTTCGACCCGAAAAAAAAACGACAGTGTTACCCCCTTTCGTTTTTTTTTTCATTTTGGGGCGAAAAATTAAGTTTCTCCAATCTTCTCAAAACTCTGAATTATGATAGAGGGCTGTGAGACTTTGACCTGAGTGCAAAAATGGAGGCTCTAGACCCTTCCAGAGCTGAGATATCGAAATTCAAAATTTCGACCCGAAAAAAAAAACGACAGTGTTACCCCTTTCGTTTTTTTTCGTTTTTGGGCGAAAAATTAAGTTTCTCCAATCTTCTCAAAACTCTGGATTATGATAGAGGGCTGTGAGACTTTGACCTGAGTGCAAAAATGGAGGCTCTAGACCCTTCCAGAGCTGAGATATCGAAGTTCAAAATTTCGACCCGAAAAAAAAACGACAGTGTTACCCCTTTTGTTTTTTTGCATTTTGGGGCGAAAAATTAAGTTTCTCCAATCTTTTCAAAACTCTGAATTATGATAGAGGGCTGTGAGACTTTGACCTGAGTGCAAAAATGCAGGCTCTAGACCCTTCCAGAGCTGAGATATCGAAGTTCAAAATTTCGACCCGAAAAAAAAACGACAGTGTTACCCCTTTCGTTTTTTTTCGTTTTTGGGCGAAAAATTAAGTTTCTCCAATCTTCTCAAAACTCTGGATTATGATAGAGGGCTGTGAGACTTTGACCTGAGTGCAAAAATGGAGGCTCTAGACCCTTCCAGAGCTGAGATATCAAAATTCAAAATTTCGACCCGAAAAAAAAACGACAGTGTTACCCCTTTCGTTTTTTTTCATTTTGGGGCGAAAAATTAAGTTTCTCCAATCTTCTCAAAACTCTGAATTATGATAGAGGGCTGTGAGACTTTGACCTGAGTGCAAAAATGGAGGCTCTAGACCCTTCCAGAGCTGAGATATTGAAATTCAAAATTTCGACCCAAAAAAAAAAACGACAGTGTTACCCCTTTCGTTTTTTTTCGTTTTTGGGTGAAAAATTAAGTTTCTCCAATCTTCTCAAAACTCTGGATTATGATAGAGGGCTGTGAGACTTTGACCTGAGTGCAAAAATGGAGGGTCTAGACCCTTCCAGAGCTGAGATATCGAAGTTCAAAATTTCGACCCAAAAAAAAAAAACGACAGTGTTACCCCTTTCGTTTTTTTCATGTTTGGGCGAAAAATTAAGTTTCTCCAATCTTCTCAAAACTCTGGATTATGATAGAGGGCTGTGAGACTTTGACCTGAGTGCAAAAATGGAGGCTCTAGACCCTTCCAGAGCTGAGATATCGAAATTCAAAATTTCGACCCAAAAAAAAAAAACGACAGTGTTACCCCTTTCGTTTTTTTCGTTTTTGGGCGAAAAATTAAGTTTCTCCAATCTTCTCAAACCTCTGGATTATGATAGAGGGCTGTGAGACTTTGACCTGAGTGCAAAAATGGAGGCTCTAGACCCTTCCAGATCTGAGATATCAAAATTCAAAATTTCGACCCGAAAAAAAAACGACAGTGTTACCCCTTTCGTTTTTTTTTCGTTTTTGGGCGAAAAATTAAGTTTCTCCAATCTTCTCAAAACTCTGGATTATGATAGAGGGCTGTGAGACTTTGACCTGAGTGCAAAAATGGAGGCTCTAGACCCTTCCAGAGCTGAGATATCGAAGTTCAAAATTTCGACCCGAAAAAAAAACGACAGTGTTACCCCTTTCGTTTTTTTTCGTTTTTGGGCGAAAAATTAAGTTTCTCCAATCTTCTCAAAACTCTGGATTATGATAGAGGGCTGTGAGACTTTGACCTGAGTGCAAAAATGGAGGCTCTAGACCCTTCCAGAGCTGAGATATCGAAGTTCAAAATTTCGACCCGAAAAAAAAACGACAGTGTTACCCCTTTCGTTTTTTTGCATTTTGGGGCGAAAAATTAAGTTTCTCCAATCTTCTCAAAACTCTGGATTATGATAGAGGGCTGTGAGACTTTGACCTGAGTGCAAAAATGGAGGCTCTAGACCCTTCCAGAGCTGAGATATCGAAACTCAAAATTTCGACCCGAAAAAAAACGACAGTGTTACCCCTTTCGTTTTTTTTTCGTTTTTGGGCGAAAAATTAAGTTTCTCCAATCTTCTCAAAACTCTGGATTATGATAGAGGGCTGTGAGACTTTGACCTGAGTGCAAAAATGGAGGCTCTAGACCCTTCCAGAGCTGAGATATCGAAGTTCAAAATTTCGACCCGAAAAAAAAACGACAGTGTTACCCCTTTCGTTTTTTTTCATTTTGGGGCGATAAATTAAGTTTCTCCAATCTTCTCAAAACTCTGAATTATGATAGAGGGCTGTGAGACTTTGACCTGAGTGCAAAAATGGAGGCTCTAGACCCTTCCAGAGCTGAGATATCAAAATTCAAAATTTCGACCCGAAAAAAAAACGACAGTGTTACCCCTTTCGTTTTTTTTCGTTTTTGGGCGAAAAATTAAGTTTCTCCAATCTTCTCAAAACTCTGGATTATGATAGAGGGCTGTGAGACTTTGACCTGAGTGCAAAAATGGAGGCTCAAGACCCTTCCAGAGCTGAGATATCAAAATTCAAAATTTCGACCCGAAAAAAAAACGACAGTGTTACCCCTTTCGTTTTTTTTTCGTTTTTGGGCGAAAAATTAAGTTTCTCCAATCTTCTCAAAACTCTGGATTATGATAGAGGGCTGTGAGACTTTGACCTGAGTGCAAAAATGGAGGCTCTAGACCCTTCCAGAGCTGAGATATCGAAGTTCAAAATTTCGACCCGAAAAAAAAAACGACAGTGTTACCCCTTTCGTTTTTTTGCATTTTGGGGCGAAAAATTAAGTTTCTCCAATCTTTTCAAAACTCTGAATTATGATAGAGGGCTGTGAGACTTTGACCTGAGTGCAAAAATGGAGGCTCTAGACCCTTCCAGAGCTGAGATATCAAAATTCAAAATTTCGACCCGAAAAAAAAACGACAGTGTTACCCCTTTCGTTTTTTTTTCGTTTTTGGGCGAAAAATTAAGTTTCTCCAATCTTCTCAAAACTCTGGATTATGATAGAGGGCTGTGAGACTTTGACCTGAGTGCAAAAATGGAGGCTTTAGACCCTTCCAGAGCTGAGATATCGAAACTCAAAATTTCGACCCGAAAAAAAACGACAGTGTTACCCCTTTCGTTTTTTTTTCGTTTTTGGGCGAAAAATTAAGTTTCTCCAATCTTCTCAAAACTCTGGATTATGATGGGCTGTGAGACATTGACCTGAGTGCAAAAATGGAGGCTCTAGACCCTTCCAGAGCTGAGATATCGAAGTTCAAAATTTCGACCCGAAAAAAAAACGACAGTGTTACCCCTTTCGTTTTTTTGCATTTTGGGGCGAAAAATTAAGTTTCTCCAATCTTTTCAAAACTCTGGATTATGATAAAGGGCTGTGAGACTTTGACCTGAGTGCAAAATGGAGGCTCTAGACCCTTCCAGAGCTGAGATATCGAAGTTCAAAATTTCGACCCGAAAAAAAACGACAGTGTTACCCCTTTCGTTTTTTTTTGCATTTTGGGGCGAAAAATTAAGTTTCTCCAATCTTTTCAAAACTCTGGATTATGATAGAGGGCTGTGAGACTTTGACCTGAGTGCAAAAATGGAGGCTCTAGACCCTTCCAGAGCTGAGATATCGAAGTTCAAAATTTCGACCCGAAAAAAAAACGACAGTGTTACCCCTTTCGTTTTTTTTCATTTTGGGGCGAAAAATTAAGTTTCTCCAATCTTCTCAAAACTCTGAATTATGATAGAGGGCTGTGAGACTTTGACCTGAGTGCAAAAATGGAGGCTCTAGACCCTTCCAGAGCTGAGATATCGAAATTCAAAATTTCGACCCAAAAAAAAAAACGACAGTGTTACCCCTTTCGTTTTTTTTCGTTTTTGGGCGAAAAATTAAGTTTCTCCAATCTTCTCAAAACTCTGGATTATGATAGAGGGCTGTGAGACTTTGACCTGAGTGCAAAAATGGAGGCTCTAGACCCTTCCAGAGCTGAGATATCGAAGTTCAAAATTTCGACCCGAAAAAAAAAACGACAGTGTTACCCCTTTCGTTTTTTTGCATTTTGGGGCGAAAAATTAAGTTTCTCCAATCTTCTCAAAACTCTGAATTATGATAGAGGGCTGTGAGACTTTGACCTGAGTGCAAAAATGGAGGCTCTAGACCCTTCCAGAGCTGAGATATCAAAATTCAAAATTTCGACCCGAAAAAAAAACGACAGTGTTACCCCTTTCGTTTTTTTTTCGTTTTTGGGCGAAAAATTAAGTTTCTCCAATCTTCTCAAAACTCTGGATTATGATAGAGGGCTGTGAGACTTTGACCTGAGTGCAAAAATGGAGGCTTTAGACCCTTCCAGAGCTGAGATATCGAAACTCAAAATTTCGACCCGAAAAAAAACGACAGTGTTACCCCTTTCGTTTTTTTTTCGTTTTTGGGCGAAAAATTAAGTTTCTCCAATCTTCTCAAAACTCTGGATTATGATGGGCTGTGAGACATTGACCTGAGTGCAAAAATGGAGGCTCTAGACCCTTCCAGAGCTGAGATATCGAAGTTCAAAATTTCGACCCGAAAAAAAAACGACAGTGTTACCCCTTTCGTTTTTTTGCATTTTGGGGCGAAAAATTAAGTTTCTCCAATCTTTTCAAAACTCTGGATTATGATAAAGGGCTGTGAGACTTTGACCTGAGTGCAAAATGGAGGCTCTAGACCCTTCCAGAGCTGAGATATCGAAGTTCAAAATTTCGACCCGAAAAAAAACGACAGTGTTACCCCTTTCGTTTTTTTTTGCATTTTGGGGCGAAAAATTAAGTTTCTCCAATCTTTTCAAAACTCTGGATTATGATAGAGGGCTGTGAGACTTTGACCTGAGTGCAAAAATGGAGGCTCTAGACCCTTCCAGAGCTGAGATATCGAAGTTCAAAATTTCGACCCGAAAAAAAAACGACAGTGTTACCCCTTTCGTTTTTTTTCATTTTGGGGCGAAAAATTAAGTTTCTCCAATCTTCTCAAAACTCTGAATTATGATAGAGGGCTGTGAGACTTTGACCTGAGTGCAAAAATGGAGGCTCTAGACCCTTCCAGAGCTGAGATATCGAAATTCAAAATTTCGACCCAAAAAAAAAAACGACAGTGTTACCCCTTTCGTTTTTTTTCGTTTTTGGGCGAAAAATTAAGTTTCTCCAATCTTCTCAAAACTCTGGATTATGATAGAGGGCTGTGAGACTTTGACCTGAGTGCAAAAATGGAGGCTCTAGACCCTTCCAGAGCTGAGATATCGAAGTTCAAAATTTCGACCCGAAAAAAAAAACGACAGTGTTACCCCTTTCGTTTTTTTGCATTTTGGGGCGAAAAATTAAGTTTCTCCAATCTTCTCAAAACTCTGGATTATGATAGAGGGCTGTGAGACTTTGACCTGAGTGCAAAAATCGAGGCTCTAGACCCTTCCAGAGCTGAGATATCAAAATTCAAAATTTCGACCCGAAAAAAAAACGACAGTGTTACCCCTTTCGTTTTTTTGCATTTTGGGGCGAAAAATTAAGTTTCTCCAATCTTTTCAAAACTCTGAATTATGATAGAGGGCTGTGAGACTTTGACCTGAGTGCAAAAATGGAGGCTCTAGACCCTTCCAGAGCTGAGATATCAAAATTCAAAATTTCGACCCGAAAAAAAAACGACAGTGTTACCCCTTTCGTTTTTTTTCGTTTTTGGGCGAAAAATTAAGTTTCTCCAATCTTCTCAAAACTCTGGATTATGATAGAGGGCAGTGAGACTTTGACCTGAGTGCAAAAATGGAGGCTCTAGACCCTTGCAGAGCTGAGATATCGAAGTTCAAAATTTCGACCCGAAAAAAAAAAACGACAGTGTTACCCCTTTCGTTTTTTTGCATTTTGGGGCGAAAAATTAAGTTTCTCCAATCTTTTCAAAACTCTGAATTATGATAGAGGGCTGTGAGACTTTGACCTGAGTGCAAAAATGGAGGCTCTAGACCCTTCCAGAGCTGAGATATCAAAATTCAAAATTTCGACCCGAAAAAAAAACGACAGTGTTACCCCTTTCGTTTTTTTTCGTTTTTGGGCGAAAAATTAAGTTTCTCCAATCTTCTCAAAACTCTGGATTATGATAGAGGGCTGTGAGACTTTGACCTGAGTGCAAAAATGGAGGCTCTAGACCCTTCCAGAGCTGAGATATCGAAGTTCAAAATTTCGACCCGAAAAAAAAAACGACAGTGTTACCCCTTTCGTTTTTTTGCATTTTGGGGCGAAAAATTGAGTTTCTCCATTCTTCTCAAAACTCTGGATTATGATAGAGGGCTGTGAGACTTTGACCTGAGTGCAAAAATGGAGGCTCTAGACCCTTCCAGAGCTGAGATATCAAAATTCAAAATTTCGACCCGAAAAAAAAAACGACAGTGTTACCCCTTTCGTTTTTTTTCGTTTTTGGGCGAAAAATTAAGTTTCTCCAATCTTCTCAAAACTCTGGATTATGATAGAGGGCTGTGAGACTTTGACCTGAGTGCAAAAATGGAGGCTCTAGACCCTTCCAGAGCTGAGATATCAAAATTCAAAATTTCGACCCGAAAAAAAAACGACAGTGTTACCCCTTTCGTTTTTTTTCGTTTTTGGGCGAAAAATTAAGTTTCTCCAATCTTCTCAAAACTCTGGATTATGATAGAGGGCTGTGAGACTTTGACCTGAGTGCAAAAATTGAGGCTCTAGACCCTTCCAGAGCTGAGATATCGAAACTCAAAATTTCGACCCGAAAAAAAACGACAGTGTTACCCCTTTCGTTTTTTTTCGTTTTTGGGCGAAAAATTAAGTTTCTCCAATCTTCTCAAAACTCTGGATTATGATAGAGGGCTGTGAGACTTTGACCTGAGTGCAAAAATGGAGGCTCTAGACCCTTCCAGAGCTGAGATATCGAAGTTCAAAATTTCGACCCGAAAAAAAAATGACAGTGTTACCCCTTTCGTTTTTTTTTTTCATTTTGGGGCGAAAAATTAAGTTTCTCCAATCTTCTCAAAACTCTGAATTATGATAGAGGGCTGTGAGACTTTGACCTGAGTGCAAAAATGGAGGCTCTAGACCCTTCCAGAGCTGAGATATCGAAATTCAAAATTTCGACCCGAAAAAAAAAACGACAGTGTTACCCCTTTCGTTTTTTTTCGTTTTTGGGCGAAAAATTAAGTTTCTCCAATCTTCTCAAAACTCTGGATTATGATAGAGGGCTGTGAGACTTTGACCTGAGTGCAAAAATGGAGGCTCTAGACCCTTCCAGAGCTGAGATATCGAAGTTCAAAATTTCGACCCGAAAAAAAAACGACAGTGTTACCCCTTTCGTTTTTTTGCATTTTGGGGCGAAAAATTAAGTTTCTCCAATCTTTTCAAAACTCTGAATTATGATAGAGGGCTGTGAGACTTTGACCTGAGTGCAAAAATGCAGGCTCTAGACCCTTCCAGAGCTGAGATATCGAAGTTCAAAATTTCGACCCGAAAAAAAAACGACAGTGTTACCCCTTTCGTTTTTTTTCGTTTTTGGGCGAAAAATTAAGTTTCTCCAATCTTCTCAAAACTCTGGATTATGATAGAGGGCTGTGAGACTTTGACCTGAGTGCAAAAATGGAGGCTCTAGACCCTTCCAGAGCTGAGATATCAAAATTCAAAATTTCGACCCGAAAAAAAAACGACAGTGTTACCCCTTTCGTTTTTTTTCATTTTGGGGCGAAAAATTAAGTTTCTCCAATCTTCTCAAAACTCTGAATTATGATAGAGGGCTGTGAGACTTTGACCTGAGTGCAAAAATGGAGGCTCTAGACCCTTCCAGAGCTGAGATATTGAAATTCAAAATTTCGACCCAAAAAAAAAAACGACAGTGTTACCCCTTTCGTTTTTTTTCGTTTTTGGGTGAAAAATTAAGTTTCTCCAATCTTCTCAAAACTCTGGATTATGATAGAGGGCTGTGAGACTTTGACCTGAGTGCAAAAATGGAGGGTCTAGACCCTTCCAGAGCTGAGATATCGAAGTTCAAAATTTCGACCCAAAAAAAAAAAACGACAGTGTTACCCCTTTCGTTTTTTTCATGTTTGGGCGAAAAATTAAGTTTCTCCAATCTTCTCAAAACTCTGGATTATGATAGAGGGCTGTGAGACTTTGACCTGAGTGCAAAAATGGAGGCTCTAGACCCTTCCAGAGCTGAGATATCGAAATTCAAAATTTCGACCCAAAAAAAAAAAACGACAGTGTTACCCCTTTCGTTTTTTTCGTTTTTGGGCGAAAAATTAAGTTTCTCCAATCTTCTCAAACCTCTGGATTATGATAGAGGGCTGTGAGACTTTGACCTGAGTGCAAAAATGGAGGCTCTAGACCCTTCCAGATCTGAGATATCAAAATTCAAAATTTCGACCCGAAAAAAAAACGACAGTGTTACCCCTTTCGTTTTTTTTTCGTTTTTGGGCGAAAAATTAAGTTTCTCCAATCTTCTCAAAACTCTGGATTATGATAGAGGGCTGTGAGACTTTGACCTGAGTGCAAAAATGGAGGCTCTAGACCCTTCCAGAGCTGAGATATCGAAACTCAAAATTTCGACCCGAAAAAAAACGACAGTGTTACCCCTTTCGTTTTTTTTCGTTTTTGGGCGAAAAATTAAGTTTCTCCAATCTTCTCAAAACTCTGGATTATGATAGAGGGCTGTGAGACTTTGACCTGAGTGCAAAAATGGAGGCTCTAGACCCTTCCAGAGCTGAGATATCAAAATTCAAAATTTCGACCCGAAAAAAAAACGACAGTGTTACCCCTTTCGTTTTTTTTCGTTTTTGGGCGAAAAATTAAGTTTCTCCAATCTTCTCAAAACTCTGGATTATGATAGAGGGCTGTGAGACTTTGACCTGAGTGCAAAAATGGAGGCTCTAGACCCTTCCAGAGCTGAGATATCGAAATTCAAAATTTCGACCCAAAAAAAAAAAACGACAGTGTTACCCCTTTCGTTTTTTTTCGTTTTTGGGCGAAAAATTAAGTTTCTCCAATCTTCTCAAAACTCTGGATTATGATAGAGGGCTGTGAGACTTTGACCTGAGTGCAAAAATGGAGGCTCTAGACCCTTCCAGAGCTGAAATATCAAAATTCAAAATTTCGACCCGAAAAAAAAAACGACAGTGTTACCCCTTTCGTTTTTTTTTCGTTTTTGGGCGAAAAATTAAGTTTCTCCAATCTTCTCAAAACTCTGGATTATGATAGAGGGCTGTGAGACTTTGACCTGAGTGCAAAAATGGAGGCTCTAGACCCTTCCAGAGCTGAGATATCGAAGTTCAAAATTTCGACCCGAAAAAAAAACGACAGTGTTACCCCTTTCATTTTTTTGCATTTTGGGGCGAAAAATTATGTTTCTCCAATCTTTTCAAAACTCTGAATTATGATAGAGGGCTGTGAGACTTTGACCTGAGTGCAAAAATGGAGGCTCTAGACCCTTCCAGAGCTGAGATATCAAAAGTCAAAATTTCGACCCGAAAAAAAACGACAGTGTTACCCCTTTCGTTTTTTTTCGTTTTTGGGCGAAAAATTAAGTTTCTCCAATCTTCTCAAAACTCTGGATTATGATAGAGGGCTGTGAGACTTTGACCTGAGTGCAAAAATGGAGGCTCTAGACCCTTCCAGAGCTGAGATATCGAAGTTCAAAATTTCGACCCGAAAAAAAAACGACAGTGTTACCCCTTTCGTTTTTTTTTCATTTTGGGGCGAAAAATTAAGGTCCTCCAATCTTCTCAAAACTCTGAATTATGATAGAGGGCTGTGAGACTTTGACCTGAGTGCAAAAATGGAGCTTCCAGACCCTTCCAGAGCTGAGATATCAAAATTCAAAATTTCGACCCGAAAAAAAAACGACAGTGTTACCCCTTTCGTTTTTTTTCGTTTTTGGGTGAAAAATTAAGTTTCTCCAATCTTCTCAAAACTCTGGATTATGATAGAGGGCTGTGAGACTTTGACCTGAGTGCAAAAATGGAGGCTCTAGACCCTTCCAGAGCTGAGATATCAAAATTCAAAATTTCGACCCGAAAAAAAAACGACAGTGTTACCCCTTTCATTTTTTTGCATTTTGGGGCGAAAAATTATGTTTCTCCAATCTTTTCAAAACTCTGGATTATGATAGAGGGCTGTGAGACTTTGACCTGAGTGCAAAAATGGAGGCTCTAGACCCTTCCAGAGCTGAGATATCGAAGTTCAAAATTTCGACCCGAAAAAAAAACGACAGTGTTACCCCTTTCGTTTTTTTTCATTTTGGGGCGAAAAATTAAGTTTCTCCAATCTTCTCAAAACTCTGAATTATGATAGAGGGCTGTGAGACTTTGACCTGAGTGCAAAAATGGAGGCTCTAGACCCTTCCAGAGCTGAGATATCGAAATTCAAAATTTCGACCCAAAAAAAAAAACGACAGTGTTACCCCTTTCGTTTTTTTTCGTTTTTGGGCGAAAAATTAAGTTTCTCCAATCTTCTCAAAACTCTGAATTATGATAGAGGGCTGTGAGACTTTGACCTGAGTGCAAAAATGGAGGCTCTAGACCCTTCCAGAGCTGAGATATTGAAATTCAAAATTTCGACCCCAAAAAAAAACGACAGTGTTACCCCTTTCGTTTTTTTTCGTTTTTGGGCGAAAAATTAAGTTTCTCCAATCTTCTCAAAACTCTGGATTACGATAGAGGGCTGTGAGACTTTGACCTGAGTGCAAAAATGGAGGCTCTAGACCCTTCCAGAGCTGAGATATCGAAATTCAAAATTTCGACCCAAAAAAAAAAAACGACAGTGTTACCCCTTTCGTTTTTTTCGTTTTTGGGCGAAAAATTAAGTTTCTCCAATCTTCTCAAACCTCTGGATTATGATAGAGGGCTGTGAGACTTTGACCTGAGTGCAAAAATGGAGGCTCTAGACCCTTCCAGAGCTGAGATATCGAAATTAAAAATTTCGACCCGAAAAAAAAACGACAGTGTTACCCCTTTCGTTTTTTTTTCCGTTTTTGGGCGAAAAATTAAGTTTCTCCAATCTTCTCAAAACTCTGGATTATGATAGAGGGCTGTGAGACTTTGACCTGAGTGCAAAAATGGAGGCTCTAGACCCTTCCAGAGCTGAGATATCGAAGTTCAAAATTTCGACCCGAAAAAAAAAAACAGTGTTACCCCTTTCGTTTTTTTGCATTTTGGGGGGAAAAATTGAGTTTCTCCAATCTTCTCAAAACTCTGGATTATGATAGAGGGCTGTGAGACTTTGACCTGAGTGCAAAAATGGAGGCTCTAGACCCTTCCAGAGCTGAGATATCAAAATTCAAAATTTCGACCCGAAAAAAAAAACGACAGTGTTACCCCTTTCGTTTTTTTTCGTTTTTGGGCGAAAAATTAAGTTTCTCCAATCTTCTCAAAACTCTGGAATATGATAGAGGGCTGTGAGACTTTGACCTGAGTGCAAAAATGGAGGCTTTAGACCCTTCCAGAGCTGAGATATCGAAACTCAAAATTTCGACCCGAAAAAAAACGACAGTGTTACCCCTTTCGTTTTTTTTTTCGTTTTTGGGCGAAAAATTAAGTTTCTCCAATCTTCTCAAAACTCTGGATTATGATGGGCTGTGAGACATTGACCTGAGTGCAAAAATGGAGGCTCTAGACCCTTCCAGAGCTGAGATATCGAAGTTCAAAATTTCGACCCGAAAAAAAAACGACAGTGTTACCCCTTTCGTTTTTTTGCATTTTGGGGCGAAAAATTAAGTTTCTCCAATCTTTTCAAAACTCTGGATTATGATAAAGGGCTGTGAGACTTTGACCTGAGTGCAAAAATGGAGGCTCTAGACCCTTCCAGAGCTGAGATATCGAAGTTCAAAATTTCGACCCGAAAAAAAAACGACAGTGTTACCCCTTTCGTTTTTTTTCATTTTGGGGCGAAAAATTAAGTTTCTCCAATCTTCTCAAAACTCTGAATTATGATAGAGGGCTGTGAGACTTTGACCTGAGTGCAAAAATGGAGGCTCTAGACCCTTCCAGAGCTGAGATATCGAAATTCAAAATTTCGACCCGAAAAAAAAACGACAGTGTTACCCCTTTCGTTTTTTTTCGTTTTTGGGCGAAAAATTAAGTTTCTCCAATCTTCTCAAAACTCTGGATTATGATAGAGGGCTGTGAGACTTTGACCTGAGTGCAAAAATGGAGGCTCTAGACCCTTCCAGAGCTGAGATATCGAAGTTCAAAATTTCGACCCGAAAAAAAAACGACAGTGTTACCCCTTTCGTTTTTTTGCATTTTGGGGCGAAAAATTAAGTTTCTCCAATCTTTTCAAAACTCTGAATTATGATAGAGGGCTGTGAGACTTTGACCTGAGTGCAAAAATGCAGGCTCTAGACCCTTCCAGAGCTGAGATATCGAAGTTCAAAATTTCGACCCGAAAAAAAAACGACAGTGTTACCCCTTTCGTTTTTTTTCGTTTTTGGGCGAAAAATTAAGTTTCTCCAATCTTCTCAAAACTCTGGATTATGATAGAGGGCTGTGAGACTTTGACCTGAGTGCAAAAATGGAGGCTCTAGACCCTTCCAGAGCTGAGATATCAAAATTCAAAATTTCGACCCGAAAAAAAAACGACAGTGTTACCCCTTTCGTTTTTTTTCATTTTGGGGCGAAAAATTAAGTTTCTCCAATCTTCTCAAAACTCTGAATTATGATAGAGGGCTGTGAGACTTTGACCTGAGTGCAAAAATGGAGGCTCTAGACCCTTCCAGAGCTGAGATATTGAAATTCAAAATTTCGACCCCAAAAAAAAACGACAGTGTTACCCCTTTCGTTTTTTTCGTTTTTGGGCGAAAAATTAAGTTTCTCCAATCTTCTCAAAACTCTGGATTATGATAGAGGGCTGTGAGACTTTGACCTGAGTGCAAAAATGGAGGCTCTAGACCCTTCCAGAGCTGAGATATCGAAGTTCAAAATTTCGACCCAAAAAAAAAAAACGACAGTGTTACCCCTTTCGTTTTTTTCATTTTTGGGCGAAAAATTAAGTTTCTCCAATCTTCTCAAAACTCTGGATTATGATAGAGGGCTGTGAGACTTTGACCTGAGTGCAAAAATGGAGGCTCTAGACCCTTCCAGAGCTGAGATATCGAAGTTCAAAATTTCGACCCGAAAAAAAAAACGACAGTGTTACCCCCTTTCGTTTTTTTTTTTCATTTTGGGGCGAAAAATTAAGTTTCTCCAATCTTCTCAAAACTCTGAATTATGATAGAGGGCTGTGAGACTTTGACCTGAGTGCAAAAATGGAGGCTCTAGACCCTTCCAGAGCTGAGATATCGAAATTCAAAATTTCGACCCGAAAAAAAAAACGACAGTGTTACCCCTTTCGTTTTTTTTCGTTTTTGGGCGAAAAATTAAGTTTCTCCAATCTTCTCAAAACTCTGGATTATGATAGAGGGCTGTGAGACTTTGACCTGAGTGCAAAAATGGAGGCTCTAGACCCTTCCAGAGCTGAGATATCGAAGTTCAAAATTTCGACCCGAAAAAAAAACGACAGTGTTACCCCTTTTGTTTTTTTGCATTTTGGGGCGAAAAATTAAGTTTCTCCAATCTTTTCAAAACTCTGAATTATGATAGAGGGCTGTGAGACTTTGACCTGAGTGCAAAAATGCAGGCTCTAGACCCTTCCAGAGCTGAGATATCGAAGTTCAAAATTTCGACCCGAAAAAAAAACGACAGTGTTACCCCTTTCGTTTTTTTTCGTTTTTGGGCGAAAAATTAAGTTTCTCCAATCTTCTCAAAACTCTGGATTATGATAGAGGGCTGTGAGACTTTGACCTGAGTGCAAAAATGGAGGCTCTAGACCCTTCCAGAGCTGAGATATCAAAATTCAAAATTTCGACCCGAAAAAAAAACGACAGTGTTACCCCTTTCGTTTTTTTTCATTTTGGGGCGAAAAATTAAGTTTCTCCAATCTTCTCAAAACTCTGAATTATGATAGAGGGCTGTGAGACTTTGACCTGAGTGCAAAAATGGAGGCTCTAGACCCTTCCAGAGCTGAGATATTGAAATTCAAAATTTCGACCCAAAAAAAAAAACGACAGTGTTACCCCTTTCGTTTTTTTTCGTTTTTGGGTGAAAAATTAAGTTTCTCCAATCTTCTCAAAACTCTGGATTATGATAGAGGGCTGTGAGACTTTGACCTGAGTGCAAAAATGGAGGGTCTAGACCCTTCCAGAGCTGAGATATCGAAGTTCAAAATTTCGACCCAAAAAAAAAAAACGACAGTGTTACCCCTTTCGTTTTTTTCATGTTTGGGCGAAAAATTAAGTTTCTCCAATCTTCTCAAAACTCTGGATTATGATAGAGGGCTGTGAGACTTTGACCTGAGTGCAAAAATGGAGGCTCTAGACCCTTCCAGAGCTGAGATATCGAAATTCAAAATTTCGACCCAAAAAAAAAAAACGACAGTGTTACCCCTTTCGTTTTTTTCGTTTTTGGGCGAAAAATTAAGTTTCTCCAATCTTCTCAAACCTCTGGATTATGATAGAGGGCTGTGAGACTTTGACCTGAGTGCAAAAATGGAGGCTCTAGACCCTTCCAGATCTGAGATATCAAAATTCAAAATTTCGACCCGAAAAAAAAACGACAGTGTTACCCCTTTCGTTTTTTTTTCGTTTTTGGGCGAAAAATTAAGTTTCTCCAATCTTCTCAAAACTCTGGATTATGATAGAGGGCTGTGAGACTTTGACCTGAGTGCAAAAATGGAGGCTCTAGACCCTTCCAGAGCTGAGATATCGAAGTTCAAAATTTCGACCCGAAAAAAAAACGACAGTGTTACCCCTTTCGTTTTTTTTCGTTTTTGGGCGAAAAATTAAGTTTCTCCAATCTTCTCAAAACTCTGGATTATGATAGAGGGCTGTGAGACTTTGACCTGAGTGCAAAAATGGAGGCTCTAGACCCTTCCAGAGCTGAGATATCGAAGTTCAAAATTTCGACCCGAAAAAAAAACGACAGTGTTACCCCTTTCGTTTTTTTGCATTTTGGGGCGAAAAATTAAGTTTCTCCAATCTTCTCAAAACTCTGGATTATGATAGAGGGCTGTGAGACTTTGACCTGAGTGCAAAAATGGAGGCTCTAGACCCTTCCAGAGCTGAGATATCGAAACTCAAAATTTCGACCCGAAAAAAAACGACAGTGTTACCCCTTTCGTTTTTTTTTCGTTTTTGGGCGAAAAATTAAGTTTCTCCAATCTTCTCAAAACTCTGGATTATGATAGAGGGCTGTGAGACTTTGACCTGAGTGCAAAAATGGAGGCTCTAGACCCTTCCAGAGCTGAGATATCGAAGTTCAAAATTTCGACCCGAAAAAAAAACGACAGTGTTACCCCTTTCGTTTTTTTTCATTTTGGGGCGATAAATTAAGTTTCTCCAATCTTCTCAAAACTCTGAATTATGATAGAGGGCTGTGAGACTTTGACCTGAGTGCAAAAATGGAGGCTCTAGACCCTTCCAGAGCTGAGATATCAAAATTCAAAATTTCGACCCGAAAAAAAAACGACAGTGTTACCCCTTTCGTTTTTTTTCGTTTTTGGGCGAAAAATTAAGTTTCTCCAATCTTCTCAAAACTCTGGATTATGATAGAGGGCTGTGAGACTTTGACCTGAGTGCAAAAATGGAGGCTCAAGACCCTTCCAGAGCTGAGATATCAAAATTCAAAATTTCGACCCGAAAAAAAAACGACAGTGTTACCCCTTTCGTTTTTTTTTCGTTTTTGGGCGAAAAATTAAGTTTCTCCAATCTTCTCAAAACTCTGGATTATGATAGAGGGCTGTGAGACTTTGACCTGAGTGCAAAAATGGAGGCTCTAGACCCTTCCAGAGCTGAGATATCGAAGTTCAAAATTTCGACCCGAAAAAAAAAACGACAGTGTTACCCCTTTCGTTTTTTTGCATTTTGGGGCGAAAAATTAAGTTTCTCCAATCTTTTCAAAACTCTGAATTATGATAGAGGGCTGTGAGACTTTGACCTGAGTGCAAAAATGGAGGCTCTAGACCCTTCCAGAGCTGAGATATCAAAATTCAAAATTTCGACCCGAAAAAAAAACGACAGTGTTACCCCTTTCGTTTTTTTTTCGTTTTTGGGCGAAAAATTAAGTTTCTCCAATCTTCTCAAAACTCTGGATTATGATAGAGGGCTGTGAGACTTTGACCTGAGTGCAAAAATGGAG
This sequence comes from Pimephales promelas, assembly GCF_988280905.1. Classification (NCBI taxonomy): domain Eukaryota; kingdom Metazoa; phylum Chordata; class Actinopteri; order Cypriniformes; family Leuciscidae; genus Pimephales; species Pimephales promelas. The sequence continues at coordinate 15,546,990 of NC_142771.1, read as the reverse complement.
GCTTTAGACCCTTCCAGAGCTGAGATATCGAAACTCAAAATTTCGACCCGAAAAAAAACGACAGTGTTACCCCTTTCGTTTTTTTTTCGTTTTTGGGCGAAAAATTAAGTTTCTCCAATCTTCTCAAAACTCTGGATTATGATGGGCTGTGAGACATTGACCTGAGTGCAAAAATGGAGGCTCTAGACCCTTCCAGAGCTGAGATATCGAAGTTCAAAATTTCGACCCGAAAAAAAAACGACAGTGTTACCCCTTTCGTTTTTTTGCATTTTGGGGCGAAAAATTAAGTTTCTCCAATCTTTTCAAAACTCTGGATTATGATAAAGGGCTGTGAGACTTTGACCTGAGTGCAAAAATGGAGGCTCTAGACCCTTCCAGAGCTGAGATATCGAAGTTCAAAATTTCGACCCGAAAAAAAACGACAGTGTTACCCCTTTCGTTTTTTTTTGCATTTTGGGGCGAAAAATTAAGTTTCTCCAATCTTTTCAAAACTCTGGATTATGATAGAGGGCTGTGAGACTTTGACCTGAGTGCAAAAATGGAGGCTCTAGACCCTTCCAGAGCTGAGATATCGAAGTTCAAAATTTCGACCCGAAAAAAAAACGACAGTGTTACCCCTTTCGTTTTTTTTCATTTTGGGGCGAAAAATTAAGTTTCTCCAATCTTCTCAAAACTCTGAATTATGATAGAGGGCTGTGAGACTTTGACCTGAGTGCAAAAATGGAGGCTCTAGACCCTTCCAGAGCTGAGATATCGAAATTCAAAATTTCGACCCAAAAAAAAAAACGACAGTGTTACCCCTTTCGTTTTTTTTCGTTTTTGGGCGAAAAATTAAGTTTCTCCAATCTTCTCAAAACTCTGGATTATGATAGAGGGCTGTGAGACTTTGACCTGAGTGCAAAAATGGAGGCTCTAGACCCTTCCAGAGCTGAGATATCGAAGTTCAAAATTTCGACCCGAAAAAAAAAACGACAGTGTTACCCCTTTCGTTTTTTTGCATTTTGGGGCGAAAAATTAAGTTTCTCCAATCTTCTCAAAACTCTGGATTATGATAGAGGGCTGTGAGACTTTGACCTGAGTGCAAAAATCGAGGCTCTAGACCCTTCCAGAGCTGAGATATCAAAATTCAAAATTTCGACCCGAAAAAAAAACGACAGTGTTACCCCTTTCGTTTTTTTGCATTTTGGGGCGAAAAATTAAGTTTCTCCAATCTTTTCAAAACTCTGAATTATGATAGAGGGCTGTGAGACTTTGACCTGAGTGCAAAAATGGAGGCTCTAGACCCTTCCAGAGCTGAGATATCAAAATTCAAAATTTCGACCCGAAAAAAAAACGACAGTGTTACCCCTTTCGTTTTTTTTCGTTTTTGGGCGAAAAATTAAGTTTCTCCAATCTTCTCAAAACTCTGGATTATGATAGAGGGCAGTGAGACTTTGACCTGAGTGCAAAAATGGAGGCTCTAGACCCTTGCAGAGCTGAGATATCGAAGTTCAAAATTTCGACCCGAAAAAAAAAAACGACAGTGTTACCCCTTTCGTTTTTTTGCATTTTGGGGCGAAAAATTAAGTTTCTCCAATCTTTTCAAAACTCTGAATTATGATAGAGGGCTGTGAGACTTTGACCTGAGTGCAAAAATGGAGGCTCTAGACCCTTCCAGAGCTGAGATATCAAAATTCAAAATTTCGACCCGAAAAAAAAACGACAGTGTTACCCCTTTCGTTTTTTTTCGTTTTTGGGCGAAAAATTAAGTTTCTCCAATCTTCTCAAAACTCTGGATTATGATAGAGGGCTGTGAGACTTTGACCTGAGTGCAAAAATGGAGGCTCTAGACCCTTCCAGAGCTGAGATATCGAAGTTCAAAATTTCGACCCGAAAAAAAAAACGACAGTGTTACCCCTTTCGTTTTTTTGCATTTTGGGGCGAAAAATTGAGTTTCTCCATTCTTCTCAAAACTCTGGATTATGATAGAGGGCTGTGAGACTTTGACCTGAGTGCAAAAATGGAGGCTCTAGACCCTTCCAGAGCTGAGATATCAAAATTCAAAATTTCGACCCGAAAAAAAAAACGACAGTGTTACCCCTTTCGTTTTTTTTCGTTTTTGGGCGAAAAATTAAGTTTCTCCAATCTTCTCAAAACTCTGGATTATGATAGAGGGCTGTGAGACTTTGACCTGAGTGCAAAAATGGAGGCTCTAGACCCTTCCAGAGCTGAGATATCAAAATTCAAAATTTCGACCCGAAAAAAAAACGACAGTGTTACCCCTTTCGTTTTTTTTCGTTTTTGGGCGAAAAATTAAGTTTCTCCAATCTTCTCAAAACTCTGGATTATGATAGAGGGCTGTGAGACTTTGACCTGAGTGCAAAAATTGAGGCTCTAGACCCTTCCAGAGCTGAGATATCGAAACTCAAAATTTCGACCCGAAAAAAAACGACAGTGTTACCCCTTTCGTTTTTTTTCGTTTTTGGGCGAAAAATTAAGTTTCTCCAATCTTCTCAAAACTCTGGATTATGATAGAGGGCTGTGAGACTTTGACCTGAGTGCAAAAATGGAGGCTCTAGACCCTTCCAGAGCTGAGATATCGAAGTTCAAAATTTCGACCCGAAAAAAAAATGACAGTGTTACCCCTTTCGTTTTTTTTTTTCATTTTGGGGCGAAAAATTAAGTTTCTCCAATCTTCTCAAAACTCTGAATTATGATAGAGGGCTGTGAGACTTTGACCTGAGTGCAAAAATGGAGGCTCTAGACCCTTCCAGAGCTGAGATATCGAAATTCAAAATTTCGACCCGAAAAAAAAAACGACAGTGTTACCCCTTTCGTTTTTTTTCGTTTTTGGGCGAAAAATTAAGTTTCTCCAATCTTCTCAAAACTCTGGATTATGATAGAGGGCTGTGAGACTTTGACCTGAGTGCAAAAATGGAGGCTCTAGACCCTTCCAGAGCTGAGATATCGAAGTTCAAAATTTCGACCCAAAAAAAAAAAACGACAGTGTTACCCCTTTCGTTTTTTTCATTTTTGGGCGAAAAATTAAGTTTCTCCAATCTTCTCAAAACTCTGGATTATGATAGAGGGCTGTGAGACTTTGACCTGAGTGCAAAAATGGAGGCTCTAGACCCTTCCAGAGCTGAGATATCGAAGTTCAAAATTTCGACCCGAAAAAAAAAACGACAGTGTTACCCCCTTTCGTTTTTTTTTTTCATTTTGGGGCGAAAAATTAAGTTTCTCCAATCTTCTCAAAACTCTGAATTATGATAGAGGGCTGTGAGACTTTGACCTGAGTGCAAAAATGGAGGCTCTAGACCCTTCCAGAGCTGAGATATCGAAATTCAAAATTTCGACCCGAAAAAAAAAACGACAGTGTTACCCCTTTCGTTTTTTTTCGTTTTTGGGCGAAAAATTAAGTTTCTCCAATCTTCTCAAAACTCTGGATTATGATAGAGGGCTGTGAGACTTTGACCTGAGTGCAAAAATGGAGGCTCTAGACCCTTCCAGAGCTGAGATATCGAAGTTCAAAATTTCGACCCGAAAAAAAAACGACAGTGTTACCCCTTTTGTTTTTTTGCATTTTGGGGCGAAAAATTAAGTTTCTCCAATCTTTTCAAAACTCTGAATTATGATAGAGGGCTGTGAGACTTTGACCTGAGTGCAAAAATGCAGGCTCTAGACCCTTCCAGAGCTGAGATATCGAAGTTCAAAATTTCGACCCGAAAAAAAAACGACAGTGTTACCCCTTTCGTTTTTTTTCGTTTTTGGGCGAAAAATTAAGTTTCTCCAATCTTCTCAAAACTCTGGATTATGATAGAGGGCTGTGAGACTTTGACCTGAGTGCAAAAATGGAGGCTCTAGACCCTTCCAGAGCTGAGATATCAAAATTCAAAATTTCGACCCGAAAAAAAAACGACAGTGTTACCCCTTTCGTTTTTTTTCATTTTGGGGCGAAAAATTAAGTTTCTCCAATCTTCTCAAAACTCTGAATTATGATAGAGGGCTGTGAGACTTTGACCTGAGTGCAAAAATGGAGGCTCTAGACCCTTCCAGAGCTGAGATATTGAAATTCAAAATTTCGACCCAAAAAAAAAAACGACAGTGTTACCCCTTTCGTTTTTTTTCGTTTTTGGGTGAAAAATTAAGTTTCTCCAATCTTCTCAAAACTCTGGATTATGATAGAGGGCTGTGAGACTTTGACCTGAGTGCAAAAATGGAGGGTCTAGACCCTTCCAGAGCTGAGATATCGAAGTTCAAAATTTCGACCCAAAAAAAAAAAACGACAGTGTTACCCCTTTCGTTTTTTTCATGTTTGGGCGAAAAATTAAGTTTCTCCAATCTTCTCAAAACTCTGGATTATGATAGAGGGCTGTGAGACTTTGACCTGAGTGCAAAAATGGAGGCTCTAGACCCTTCCAGAGCTGAGATATCGAAATTCAAAATTTCGACCCAAAAAAAAAAAACGACAGTGTTACCCCTTTCGTTTTTTTCGTTTTTGGGCGAAAAATTAAGTTTCTCCAATCTTCTCAAACCTCTGGATTATGATAGAGGGCTGTGAGACTTTGACCTGAGTGCAAAAATGGAGGCTCTAGACCCTTCCAGATCTGAGATATCAAAATTCAAAATTTCGACCCGAAAAAAAAACGACAGTGTTACCCCTTTCGTTTTTTTTTCGTTTTTGGGCGAAAAATTAAGTTTCTCCAATCTTCTCAAAACTCTGGATTATGATAGAGGGCTGTGAGACTTTGACCTGAGTGCAAAAATGGAGGCTCTAGACCCTTCCAGAGCTGAGATATCGAAGTTCAAAATTTCGACCCGAAAAAAAAACGACAGTGTTACCCCTTTCGTTTTTTTTCGTTTTTGGGCGAAAAATTAAGTTTCTCCAATCTTCTCAAAACTCTGGATTATGATAGAGGGCTGTGAGACTTTGACCTGAGTGCAAAAATGGAGGCTCTAGACCCTTCCAGAGCTGAGATATCGAAGTTCAAAATTTCGACCCGAAAAAAAAACGACAGTGTTACCCCTTTCGTTTTTTTGCATTTTGGGGCGAAAAATTAAGTTTCTCCAATCTTCTCAAAACTCTGGATTATGATAGAGGGCTGTGAGACTTTGACCTGAGTGCAAAAATGGAGGCTCTAGACCCTTCCAGAGCTGAGATATCGAAACTCAAAATTTCGACCCGAAAAAAAACGACAGTGTTACCCCTTTCGTTTTTTTTTCGTTTTTGGGCGAAAAATTAAGTTTCTCCAATCTTCTCAAAACTCTGGATTATGATAGAGGGCTGTGAGACTTTGACCTGAGTGCAAAAATGGAGGCTCTAGACCCTTCCAGAGCTGAGATATCGAAGTTCAAAATTTCGACCCGAAAAAAAAACGACAGTGTTACCCCTTTCGTTTTTTTTCATTTTGGGGCGATAAATTAAGTTTCTCCAATCTTCTCAAAACTCTGAATTATGATAGAGGGCTGTGAGACTTTGACCTGAGTGCAAAAATGGAGGCTCTAGACCCTTCCAGAGCTGAGATATCAAAATTCAAAATTTCGACCCGAAAAAAAAACGACAGTGTTACCCCTTTCGTTTTTTTTCGTTTTTGGGCGAAAAATTAAGTTTCTCCAATCTTCTCAAAACTCTGGATTATGATAGAGGGCTGTGAGACTTTGACCTGAGTGCAAAAATGGAGGCTCAAGACCCTTCCAGAGCTGAGATATCAAAATTCAAAATTTCGACCCGAAAAAAAAACGACAGTGTTACCCCTTTCGTTTTTTTTTCGTTTTTGGGCGAAAAATTAAGTTTCTCCAATCTTCTCAAAACTCTGGATTATGATAGAGGGCTGTGAGACTTTGACCTGAGTGCAAAAATGGAGGCTCTAGACCCTTCCAGAGCTGAGATATCGAAGTTCAAAATTTCGACCCGAAAAAAAAAACGACAGTGTTACCCCTTTCGTTTTTTTGCATTTTGGGGCGAAAAATTAAGTTTCTCCAATCTTTTCAAAACTCTGAATTATGATAGAGGGCTGTGAGACTTTGACCTGAGTGCAAAAATGGAGGCTCTAGACCCTTCCAGAGCTGAGATATCAAAATTCAAAATTTCGACCCGAAAAAAAAACGACAGTGTTACCCCTTTCGTTTTTTTTTCGTTTTTGGGCGAAAAATTAAGTTTCTCCAATCTTCTCAAAACTCTGGATTATGATAGAGGGCTGTGAGACTTTGACCTGAGTGCAAAAATGGAGGCTTTAGACCCTTCCAGAGCTGAGATATCGAAACTCAAAATTTCGACCCGAAAAAAAACGACAGTGTTACCCCTTTCGTTTTTTTTTCGTTTTTGGGCGAAAAATTAAGTTTCTCCAATCTTCTCAAAACTCTGGATTATGATGGGCTGTGAGACATTGACCTGAGTGCAAAAATGGAGGCTCTAGACCCTTCCAGAGCTGAGATATCGAAGTTCAAAATTTCGACCCGAAAAAAAAACGACAGTGTTACCCCTTTCGTTTTTTTGCATTTTGGGGCGAAAAATTAAGTTTCTCCAATCTTTTCAAAACTCTGGATTATGATAAAGGGCTGTGAGACTTTGACCTGAGTGCAAAAATGGAGGCTCTAGACCCTTCCAGAGCTGAGATATCGAAGTTCAAAATTTCGACCCGAAAAAAAACGACAGTGTTACCCCTTTCGTTTTTTTTTGCATTTTGGGGCGAAAAATTAAGTTTCTCCAATCTTTTCAAAACTCTGGATTATGATAGAGGGCTGTGAGACTTTGACCTGAGTGCAAAAATGGAGGCTCTAGACCCTTCCAGAGCTGAGATATCGAAGTTCAAAATTTCGACCCGAAAAAAAAACGACAGTGTTACCCCTTTCGTTTTTTTTCATTTTGGGGCGAAAAATTAAGTTTCTCCAATCTTCTCAAAACTCTGAATTATGATAGAGGGCTGTGAGACTTTGACCTGAGTGCAAAAATGGAGGCTCTAGACCCTTCCAGAGCTGAGATATCGAAATTCAAAATTTCGACCCAAAAAAAAAAACGACAGTGTTACCCCTTTCGTTTTTTTTCGTTTTTGGGCGAAAAATTAAGTTTCTCCAATCTTCTCAAAACTCTGGATTATGATAGAGGGCTGTGAGACTTTGACCTGAGTGCAAAAATGGAGGCTCTAGACCCTTCCAGAGCTGAGATATCGAAGTTCAAAATTTCGACCCGAAAAAAAAAACGACAGTGTTACCCCTTTCGTTTTTTTGCATTTTGGGGCGAAAAATTAAGTTTCTCCAATCTTCTCAAAACTCTGGATTATGATAGAGGGCTGTGAGACTTTGACCTGAGTGCAAAAATCGAGGCTCTAGACCCTTCCAGAGCTGAGATATCAAAATTCAAAATTTCGACCCGAAAAAAAAACGACAGTGTTACCCCTTTCGTTTTTTTGCATTTTGGGGCGAAAAATTAAGTTTCTCCAATCTTTTCAAAACTCTGAATTATGATAGAGGGCTGTGAGACTTTGACCTGAGTGCAAAAATGGAGGCTCTAGACCCTTCCAGAGCTGAGATATCAAAATTCAAAATTTCGACCCGAAAAAAAAACGACAGTGTTACCCCTTTCGTTTTTTTTCGTTTTTGGGCGAAAAATTAAGTTTCTCCAATCTTCTCAAAACTCTGGATTATGATAGAGGGCAGTGAGACTTTGACCTGAGTGCAAAAATGGAGGCTCTAGACCCTTGCAGAGCTGAGATATCGAAGTTCAAAATTTCGACCCGAAAAAAAAAAACGACAGTGTTACCCCTTTCGTTTTTTTGCATTTTGGGGCGAAAAATTAAGTTTCTCCAATCTTTTCAAAACTCTGAATTATGATAGAGGGCTGTGAGACTTTGACCTGAGTGCAAAAATGGAGGCTCTAGACCCTTCCAGAGCTGAGATATCAAAATTCAAAATTTCGACCCGAAAAAAAAACGACAGTGTTACCCCTTTCGTTTTTTTTCGTTTTTGGGCGAAAAATTAAGTTTCTCCAATCTTCTCAAAACTCTGGATTATGATAGAGGGCTGTGAGACTTTGACCTGAGTGCAAAAATGGAGGCTCTAGACCCTTCCAGAGCTGAGATATCGAAGTTCAAAATTTCGACCCGAAAAAAAAAACGACAGTGTTACCCCTTTCGTTTTTTTGCATTTTGGGGCGAAAAATTGAGTTTCTCCATTCTTCTCAAAACTCTGGATTATGATAGAGGGCTGTGAGACTTTGACCTGAGTGCAAAAATGCAGGCTCTAGACCCTTCCAGAGCTGAGATATCAAAATTCAAAATTTCGACCCGAAAAAAAAAACGACAGTGTTACCCCTTTCGTTTTTTTTCGTTTTTGGGCGAAAAATTAAGTTTCTCCAATCTTCTCAAAACTCTGGATTATGATAGAGGGCTGTGAGACTTTGACCTGAGTGCAAAAATGGAGGCTCTAGACCCTTCCAGAGCTGAGATATCAAAATTCAAAATTTCGACCCGAAAAAAAAACGACAGTGTTACCCCTTTCGTTTTTTTTCGTTTTTGGGCGAAAAATTAAGTTTCTCCAATCTTCTCAAAACTCTGGATTATGATAGAGGGCTGTGAGACTTTGACCTGAGTGCAAAAATTGAGGCTCTAGACCCTTCCAGAGCTGAGATATCGAAACTCAAAATTTCGACCCGAAAAAAAACGACAGTGTTACCCCTTTCGTTTTTTTTCGTTTTTGGGCGAAAAATTAAGTTTCTCCAATCTTCTCAAAACTCTGGATTATGATAGAGGGCTGTGAGACTTTGACCTGAGTGCAAAAATGGAGGCTCTAGACCCTTCCAGAGCTGAGATATCGAAGTTCAAAATTTCGACCCGAAAAAAAAATGACAGTGTTACCCCTTTCGTTTTTTTTTTTCATTTTGGGGCGAAAAATTAAGTTTCTCCAATCTTCTCAAAACTCTGAATTATGATAGAGGGCTGTGAGACTTTGACCTGAGTGCAAAAATGGAGGCTCTAGACCCTTCCAGAGCTGAGATATCGAAATTCAAAATTTCGACCCGAAAAAAAAAACGACAGTGTTACCCCTTTCGTTTTTTTTCGTTTTTGGGCGAAAAATTAAGTTTCTCCAATCTTCTCAAAACTCTGGATTATGATAGAGGGCTGTGAGACTTTGACCTGAGTGCAAAAATGGAGGCTCTAGACCCTTCCAGAGCTGAGATATCGAAGTTCAAAATTTCGACCCGAAAAAAAAACGACAGTGTTACCCCTTTCGTTTTTTTGCATTTTGGGGCGAAAAATTAAGTTTCTCCAATCTTTTCAAAACTCTGAATTATGATAGAGGGCTGTGAGACTTTGACCTGAGTGCAAAAATGCAGGCTCTAGACCCTTCCAGAGCTGAGATATCGAAGTTCAAAATTTCGACCCGAAAAAAAAACGACAGTGTTACCCCTTTCGTTTTTTTTCGTTTTTGGGCGAAAAATTAAGTTTCTCCAATCTTCTCAAAACTCTGGATTATGATAGAGGGCTGTGAGACTTTGACCTGAGTGCAAAAATGGAGGCTCTAGACCCTTCCAGAGCTGAGATATCAAAATTCAAAATTTCGACCCGAAAAAAAAACGACAGTGTTACCCCTTTCGTTTTTTTTCATTTTGGGGCGAAAAATTAAGTTTCTCCAATCTTCTCAAAACTCTGAATTATGATAGAGGGCTGTGAGACTTTGACCTGAGTGCAAAAATGGAGGCTCTAGACCCTTCCAGAGCTGAGATATCGAAATTCAAAATTTCGACCCAAAAAAAAAAACGACAGTGTTACCCCTTTCGTTTTTTTTCGTTTTTGGGCGAAAAATTAAGTTTCTCCAATCTTCTCAAAACTCTGGATTATGATAGAGGGCTGTGAGACTTTGACCTGAGTGCAAAAATGGAGGCTCTAGACCCTTCCAGAGCTGAGATATCGAAGTTCAAAATTTCGACCCGAAAAAAAAAACGACAGTGTTACCCCTTTCGTTTTTTTGCATTTTGGGGCGAAAAATTAAGTTTCTCCAATCTTCTCAAAACTCTGGATTATGATAGAGGGCTGTGAGACTTTGACCTGAGTGCAAAAATCGAGGCTCTAGACCCTTCCAGAGCTGAGATATCAAAATTCAAAATTTCGACCCGAAAAAAAAACGACAGTGTTACCCCTTTCGTTTTTTTGCATTTTGGGGCGAAAAATTAAGTTTCTCCAATCTTTTCAAAACTCTGAATTATGATAGAGGGCTGTGAGACTTTGACCTGAGTGCAAAAATGGAGGCTCTAGACCCTTCCAGAGCTGAGATATCAAAATTCAAAATTTCGACCCGAAAAAAAAACGACAGTGTTACCCCTTTCGTTTTTTTTCGTTTTTGGGCGAAAAATTAAGTTTCTCCAATCTTCTCAAAACTCTGGATTATGATAGAGGGCAGTGAGACTTTGACCTGAGTGCAAAAATGGAGGCTCTAGACCCTTGCAGAGCTGAGATATCGAAGTTCAAAATTTCGACCCGAAAAAAAAAAACGACAGTGTTACCCCTTTCGTTTTTTTGCATTTTGGGGCGAAAAATTAAGTTTCTCCAATCTTTTCAAAACTCTGAATTATGATAGAGGGCTGTGAGACTTTGACCTGAGTGCAAAAATGGAGGCTCTAGACCCTTCCAGAGCTGAGATATCAAAATTCAAAATTTCGACCCGAAAAAAAAACGACAGTGTTACCCCTTTCGTTTTTTTTCGTTTTTGGGCGAAAAATTAAGTTTCTCCAATCTTCTCAAAACTCTGGATTATGATAGAGGGCTGTGAGACTTTGACCTGAGTGCAAAAATGGAGGCTCTAGACCCTTCCAGAGCTGAGATATCGAAGTTCAAAATTTCGACCCGAAAAAAAAAACGACAGTGTTACCCCTTTCGTTTTTTTGCATTTTGGGGCGAAAAATTGAGTTTCTCCATTCTTCTCAAAACTCTGGATTATGATAGAGGGCTGTGAGACTTTGACCTGAGTGCAAAAATGCAGGCTCTAGACCCTTCCAGAGCTGAGATATCAAAATTCAAAATTTCGACCCGAAAAAAAAAACGACAGTGTTACCCCTTTCGTTTTTTTTCGTTTTTGGGCGAAAAATTAAGTTTCTCCAATCTTCTCAAAACTCTGGATTATGATAGAGGGCTGTGAGACTTTGACCTGAGTGCAAAAATGGAGGCTCTAGACCCTTCCAGAGCTGAGATATCAAAATTCAAAATTTCGACCCGAAAAAAAAACGACAGTGTTACCCCTTTCGTTTTTTTTCGTTTTTGGGCGAAAAATTAAGTTTCTCCAATCTTCTCAAAACTCTGGATTATGATAGAGGGCTGTGAGACTTTGACCTGAGTGCAAAAATTGAGGCTCTAGACCCTTCCAGAGCTGAGATATCGAAACTCAAAATTTCGACCCGAAAAAAAACGACAGTGTTACCCCTTTCGTTTTTTTTCGTTTTTGGGCGAAAAATTAAGTTTCTCCAATCTTCTCAAAACTCTGGATTATGATAGAGGGCTGTGAGACTTTGACCTGAGTGCAAAAATGGAGGCTCTAGACCCTTCCAGAGCTGAGATATCGAAGTTCAAAATTTCGACCCGAAAAAAAAATGACAGTGTTACCCCTTTCGTTTTTTTTTTTCATTTTGGGGCGAAAAATTAAGTTTCTCCAATCTTCTCAAAACTCTGAATTATGATAGAGGGCTGTGAGACTTTGACCTGAGTGCAAAAATGGAGGCTCTAGACCCTTCCAGAGCTGAGATATCGAAATTCAAAATTTCGACCCGAAAAAAAAAACGACAGTGTTACCCCTTTCGTTTTTTTTCGTTTTTGGGCGAAAAATTAAGTTTCTCCAATCTTCTCAAAACTCTGGATTATGATAGAGGGCTGTGAGACTTTGACCTGAGTGCAAAAATGGAGGCTCTAGACCCTTCCAGAGCTGAGATATCGAAGTTCAAAATTTCGACCCGAAAAAAAAACGACAGTGTTACCCCTTTCGTTTTTTTGCATTTTGGGGCGAAAAATTAAGTTTCTCCAATCTTTTCAAAACTCTGAATTATGATAGAGGGCTGTGAGACTTTGACCTGAGTGCAAAAATGCAGGCTCTAGACCCTTCCAGAGCTGAGATATCGAAGTTCAAAATTTCGACCCGAAAAAAAAACGACAGTGTTACCCCTTTCGTTTTTTTTCGTTTTTGGGCGAAAAATTAAGTTTCTCCAATCTTCTCAAAACTCTGGATTATGATAGAGGGCTGTGAGACTTTGACCTGAGTGCAAAAATGGAGGCTCTAGACCCTTCCAGAGCTGAGATATCAAAATTCAAAATTTCGACCCGAAAAAAAAACGACAGTGTTACCCCTTTCGTTTTTTTTCATTTTGGGGCGAAAAATTAAGTTTCTCCAATCTTCTCAAAACTCTGAATTATGATAGAGGGCTGTGAGACTTTGACCTGAGTGCAAAAATGGAGGCTCTAGACCCTTCCAGAGCTGAGATATTGAAATTCAAAATTTCGACCCAAAAAAAAAAACGACAGTGTTACCCCTTTCGTTTTTTTTCGTTTTTGGGTGAAAAATTAAGTTTCTCCAATCTTCTCAAAACTCTGGATTATGATAGAGGGCTGTGAGACTTTGACCTGAGTGCAAAAATGGAGGGTCTAGACCCTTCCAGAGCTGAGATATCGAAGTTCAAAATTTCGACCCAAAAAAAAAAAACGACAGTGTTACCCCTTTCGTTTTTTTCATGTTTGGGCGAAAAATTAAGTTTCTCCAATCTTCTCAAAACTCTGGATTATGATAGAGGGCTGTGAGACTTTGACCTGAGTGCAAAAATGGAGGCTCTAGACCCTTCCAGAGCTGAGATATCGAAATTCAAAATTTCGACCCAAAAAAAAAAAACGACAGTGTTACCCCTTTCGTTTTTTTCGTTTTTGGGCGAAAAATTAAGTTTCTCCAATCTTCTCAAACCTCTGGATTATGATAGAGGGCTGTGAGACTTTGACCTGAGTGCAAAAATGGAGGCTCTAGACCCTTCCAGATCTGAGATATCAAAATTCAAAATTTCGACCCGAAAAAAAAACGACAGTGTTACCCCTTTCGTTTTTTTTTCGTTTTTGGGCGAAAAATTAAGTTTCTCCAATCTTCTCAAAACTCTGGATTATGATAGAGGGCTGTGAGACTTTGACCTGAGTGCAAAAATGGAGGCTCTAGACCCTTCCAGAGCTGAGATATCGAAACTCAAAATTTCGACCCGAAAAAAAACGACAGTGTTACCCCTTTCGTTTTTTTTTCGTTTTTGGGCGAAAAATTAAGTTTCTCCAATCTTCTCAAAACTCTGGATTATGATAGAGGGCTGTGAGACTTTGACCTGAGTGCAAAAATGGAGGCTCTAGACCCTTCCAGAGCTGAGATATCAAAATTCAAAATTTCGACCCGAAAAAAAAACGACAGTGTTACCCCTTTCGTTTTTTTTCGTTTTTGGGCGAAAAATTAAGTTTCTCCAATCTTCTCAAAACTCTGGATTATGATAGAGGGCTGTGAGACTTTGACCTGAGTGCAAAAATGGAGGCTCTAGACCCTTCCAGAGCTGAGATATCGAAATTCAAAATTTCGACCCAAAAAAAAAAAACGACAGTGTTACCCCTTTCGTTTTTTTTCGTTTTTGGGCGAAAAATTAAGTTTCTCCAATCTTCTCAAAACTCTGGATTATGATAGAGGGCTGTGAGACTTTGACCTGAGTGCAAAAATGGAGGCTCTAGACCCTTCCAGAGCTGAAATATCAAAATTCAAAATTTCGACCCGAAAAAAAAAACGACAGTGTTACCCCTTTCGTTTTTTTTTCGTTTTTGGGCGAAAAATTAAGTTTCTCCAATCTTCTCAAAACTCTGGATTATGATAGAGGGCTGTGAGACTTTGACCTGAGTGCAAAAATGGAGGCTCTAGACCCTTCCAGAGCTGAGATATCGAAGTTCAAAATTTCGACCCGAAAAAAAAACGACAGTGTTACCCCTTTCATTTTTTTGCATTTTGGGGCGAAAAATTATGTTTCTCCAATCTTTTCAAAACTCTGAATTATGATAGAGGGCTGTGAGACTTTGACCTGAGTGCAAAAATGGAGGCTCTAGACCCTTCCAGAGCTGAGATATCAAAAGTCAAAATTTCGACCCGAAAAAAAACGACAGTGTTACCCCTTTCGTTTTTTTTCGTTTTTGGGCGAAAAATTAAGTTTCTCCAATCTTCTCAAAACTCTGGATTATGATAGAGGGCTGTGAGACTTTGACCTGAGTGCAAAAATGGAGGCTCTAGACCCTTCCAGAGCTGAGATATCGAAGTTCAAAATTTCGACCCGAAAAAAAAACGACAGTGTTACCCCTTTCGTTTTTTTTTCATTTTGGGGCGAAAAATTAAGGTCCTCCAATCTTCTCAAAACTCTGAATTATGATAGAGGGCTGTGAGACTTTGACCTGAGTGCAAAAATGGAGCTTCTAGACCCTTCCAGAGCTGAGATATCAAAATTCAAAATTTCGACCCGAAAAAAAAACGACAGTGTTACCCCTTTCGTTTTTTTTCGTTTTTGGGTGAAAAATTAAGTTTCTCCAATCTTCTCAAAACTCTGGATTATGATAGAGGGCTGTGAGACTTTGACCTGAGTGCAAAAATGGAGGCTCTAGACCCTTCCAGAGCTGAGATATCAAAATTCAAAATTTCGACCCGAAAAAAAAACGACAGTGTTACCCCTTTCATTTTTTTGCATTTTGGGGCGAAAAATTATGTTTCTCCAATCTTTTCAAAACTCTGAATTATGATAGAGGGCTGTGAGACTTTGACCTGAGTGCAAAAATGGAGGCTCTAGACCCTTCCAGAGCTGAGATATCAAAAGTCAAAATTTCGACCCGAAAAAAAACGACAGTGTTACCCCTTTCGTTTTTTTTGCATTTTGGGGCGAAAAATTAAGTTTCTCCAATCTTTTCAAAACTCTGGATTATGATAGAGGGCTGTGAGACTTTGACCTGAGTGCAAAAATGGAGGCTCTAGACCCTTCCAGAGCTGAGATATCGAAGTTCAAAATTTCGACCCGAAAAAAAAACGACAGTGTTACCCCTTTCGTTTTTTTTCATTTTGGGGCGAAAAATTAAGTTTCTCCAATCTTCTCAAAACTCTGAATTATGATAGAGGGCTGTGAGACTTTGACCTGAGTGCAAAAATGGAGGCTCTAGACCCTTCCAGAGCTGAGATATCGAAATTCAAAATTTCGACCCAAAAAAAAAAACGACAGTGTTACCCCTTTCGTTTTTTTTCGTTTTTGGGCGAAAAATTAAGTTTCTCCAATCTTCTCAAAACTCTGAATTATGATAGAGGGCTGTGAGACTTTGACCTGAGTGCAAAAATGGAGGCTCTAGACCCTTCCAGAGCTGAGATATTGAAATTCAAAATTTCGACCCCAAAAAAAAACGACAGTGTTACCCCTTTCGTTTTTTTTCGTTTTTGGGCGAAAAATTAAGTTTCTCCAATCTTCTCAAAACTCTGGATTACGATAGAGGGCTGTGAGACTTTGACCTGAGTGCAAAAATGGAGGCTCTAGACCCTTCCAGAGCTGAGATATCGAAATTCAAAATTTCGACCCAAAAAAAAAAAACGACAGTGTTACCCCTTTCGTTTTTTTCGTTTTTGGGCGAAAAATTAAGTTTCTCCAATCTTCTCAAACCTCTGGATTATGATAGAGGGCTGTGAGACTTTGACCTGAGTGCAAAAATGGAGGCTCTAGACCCTTCCAGAGCTGAGATATCGAAATTAAAAATTTCGACCCGAAAAAAAAACGACAGTGTTACCCCTTTCGTTTTTTTTTCCGTTTTTGGGCGAAAAATTAAGTTTCTCCAATCTTCTCAAAACTCTGGATTATGATAGAGGGCTGTGAGACTTTGACCTGAGTGCAAAAATGGAGGCTCTAGACCCTTCCAGAGCTGAGATATCGAAGTTCAAAATTTCGACCCGAAAAAAAAAACAGTGTTACCCCTTTCGTTTTTTTGCATTTTGGGGGGAAAAATTGAGTTTCTCCAATCTTCTCAAAACTCTGGATTATGATAGAGGGCTGTGAGACTTTGACCTGAGTGCAAAAATGGAGGCTCTAGACCCTTCCAGAGCTGAGATATCAAAATTCAAAATTTCGACCCGAAAAAAAAAACGACAGTGTTACCCCTTTCGTTTTTTTTCGTTTTTGGGCGAAAAATTAAGTTTCTCCAATCTTCTCAAAACTCTGGAATATGATAGAGGGCTGTGAGACTTTGACCTGAGTGCAAAAATGGAGGCTTTAGACCCTTCCAGAGCTGAGATATCGAAACTCAAAATTTCGACCCGAAAAAAAACGACAGTGTTACCCCTTTCGTTTTTTTTTTCGTTTTTGGGCGAAAAATTAAGTTTCTCCAATCTTCTCAAAACTCTGGATTATGATGGGCTGTGAGACATTGACCTGAGTGCAAAAATGGAGGCTCTAGACCCTTCCAGAGCTGAGATATCGAAGTTCAAAATTTCGACCCGAAAAAAAAACGACAGTGTTACCCCTTTCGTTTTTTTGCATTTTGGGGCGAAAAATTAAGTTTCTCCAATCTTTTCAAAACTCTGGATTATGATAAAGGGCTGTGAGACTTTGACCTGAGTGCAAAAATGGAGGCTCTAGACCCTTCCAGAGCTGAGATATCGAAGTTCAAAATTTCGACCCGAAAAAAAAACGACAGTGTTACCCCTTTCGTTTTTTTTCATTTTGGGGCGAAAAATTAAGTTTCTCCAATCTTCTCAAAACTCTGAATTATGATAGAGGGCTGTGAGACTTTGACCTGAGTGCAAAAATGGAGGCTCTAGACCCTTCCAGAGCTGAGATATCGAAATTCAAAATTTCGACCCGAAAAAAAAACGACAGTGTTACCCCTTTCGTTTTTTTTCGTTTTTGGGCGAAAAATTAAGTTTCTCCAATCTTCTCAAAACTCTGGATTATGATAGAGGGCTGTGAGACTTTGACCTGAGTGCAAAAATGGAGGCTCTAGACCCTTCCAGAGCTGAGATATCGAAGTTCAAAATTTCGACCCGAAAAAAAAACGACAGTGTTACCCCTTTCGTTTTTTTGCATTTTGGGGCGAAAAATTAAGTTTCTCCAATCTTTTCAAAACTCTGAATTATGATAGAGGGCTGTGAGACTTTGACCTGAGTGCAAAAATGCAGGCTCTAGACCCTTCCAGAGCTGAGATATCGAAGTTCAAAATTTCGACCCGAAAAAAAAACGACAGTGTTACCCCTTTCGTTTTTTTTCGTTTTTGGGCGAAAAATTAAGTTTCTCCAATCTTCTCAAAACTCTGGATTATGATAGAGGGCTGTGAGACTTTGACCTGAGTGCAAAAATGGAGGCTCTAGACCCTTCCAGAGCTGAGATATCAAAATTCAAAATTTCGACCCGAAAAAAAAACGACAGTGTTACCCCTTTCGTTTTTTTTCATTTTGGGGCGAAAAATTAAGTTTCTCCAATCTTCTCAAAACTCTGAATTATGATAGAGGGCTGTGAGACTTTGACCTGAGTGCAAAAATGGAGGCTCTAGACCCTTCCAGAGCTGAGATATTGAAATTCAAAATTTCGACCCCAAAAAAAAACGACAGTGTTACCCCTTTCGTTTTTTTCGTTTTTGGGCGAAAAATTAAGTTTCTCCAATCTTCTCAAAACTCTGGATTATGATAGAGGGCTGTGAGACTTTGACCTGAGTGCAAAAATGGAGGCTCTAGACCCTTCCAGAGCTGAGATATCGAAGTTCAAAATTTCGACCCAAAAAAAAAAAACGACAGTGTTACCCCTTTCGTTTTTTTCATTTTTGGGCGAAAAATTAAGTTTCTCCAATCTTCTCAAAACTCTGGATTATGATAGAGGGCTGTGAGACTTTGACCTGAGTGCAAAAATGGAGGCTCTAGACCCTTCCAGAGCTGAGATATCGAAATTCAAAATTTCGACCCAAAAAAAAAAAACGACAGTGTTACCCCTTTCGTTTTTTTCGTTTTTGGGCGAAAAATTAAGTTTCTCCAATCTTCTCAAACCTCTGAATTATGATAGAGGGCTGTGAGACTTTGACCTGAGTGCAAAAATGGAGGCTCTAGACCCTTCCAGAGCTGAGATATCAAAATTCAAAATTTCGACCCGAAAAAAAAACGACAGTGTTACCCCTTTCATTTTTTTGCATTTTGGGGCGAAAAATTATGTTTCTCCAATCTTTTCAAAACTCTGAATTATGATAGAGGGCTGTGAGACTTTGACCTGAGTGCAAAAATGGAGGCTCTAGACCCTTCCAGAGCTGAGATATCGAAGTTCAAAATTTCGACCCGAAAAAAAAACGACAGTGTTACCCCTTTCGTTTTTTTTCATTTTGGGGCGATAAATTAAGTTTCTCCAATCTTCTCAAAACTCTGAATTATGATAGAGGGCTGTGAGACTTTGACCTGAGTGCAAAAATGGAGGCTCTAGACCCTTCCAGAGCTGAGATATCAAAATTCAAAATTTCGACCCGAAAAAAAAACGACAGTGTTACCCCTTTCGTTTTTTTTCGTTTTTGGGCGAAAAATTAAGTTTCTCCAATCTTCTCAAAACTCTGGATTCTGATAGAGGGCTGTGAGACTTTGACCTGAGTGCAAAAATGGAGGCTCTAGACCCTTCCAGAGCTGAGATATCAAAATTCAAAATTTCGACCCGAAAAAAAAACGACAGTGTTACCCCTTTCGTTTTTTTTCGTTTTTGGGCGAAAAATTAAGTTTCTCCAATCTTCTCAAAACTCTGGATTATGATGGGCTGTGAGACATTGACCTGAGTGCAAAAATGGAGGCTCTAGACCCTTCCAGAGCTGAGATATCGAAGTTCAAAATTTCGACCCGAAAAAAAAACGACAGTGTTACCCCTTTCGTTTTTTTGCATTTTGGGGCGAAAAATTAAGTTTCTCCAATCTTTTCAAAACTCTGGATTATGATAAAGGGCTGTGAGACTTTGACCTGAGTGCAAAAATGGAGGCTCTAGACCCTTCCAGAGCTGAGATATCGAAGTTCAAAATTTCGACCCGAAAAAAAAACGACAGTGTTACCCCTTTCGTTTTTTTTGCATTTTGGGGCGAAAAATTAAGTTTCTCCAATCTTTTCAAAACTCTGGATTATGATAGAGGGCTGTGAGACTTTGACCTGAGTGCAAAAATGGAGGCTCTAGACCCTTCCAGAGCTGAGATATCGAAGTTCAAAATTTCGACCCGAAAAAAAAACGACAGTGTTACCCCTTTCGTTTTTTTTCATTTTGGGGCGAAAAATTAAGTTTCTCCAATCTTCTCAAAACTCTGAATTATGATAGAGGGCTGTGAGACTTTGACCTGAGTGCAAAAATGGAGGCTCTAGACCCTTCCAGAGCTGAGATATCGAAATTCAAAATTTCGACCCAAAAAAAAACGACAGTGTTACCCCTTTCGTTTTTTTTCGTTTTTGGGCGAAAAATTAAGTTTCTCCAATCTTCTCAAAACTCTGGATTATGATAGAGGGCTGTGAGACTTTGACCTGAGTGCAAAAATGGAGGCTCTAGACCCTTCCAGAGCTGAGATATCGAAGTTCAAAATTTCGACCCGAAAAAAAAAACGACAGTGTTACCCCTTTCGTTTTTTTGCATTTTGGGGCGAAAAATTAAGTTTCTCCAATCTTTTCAAAACTCTGAATTATGATAGAGGGCTGTGAGACTTTGACCTGAGTGCAAAAATGGAGGCTCTAGACCCTTCCAGAGCTGAGATATCAAAATTCAAAATTTCGACCCGAAAAAAAACGACAGTGTTACCCCTTTCGTTTTTTTGCATTTTGGGGCGAAAAATTAAGTTTCTCCAATCTTTTCAAAACTCTGAATTATGATAGAGGGCTGTGAGACTTTGACCTGAGTGCAAAAATGGAGGCTCTAGACCCTTCCAGAGCTGAGATATCAAAATTCAAAATTTCGACCCGAAAAAAAAACGACAGTGTTACCCCTTTCGTTTTTTTTCGTTTTTGGGCGAAAAATTAAGTTTCTCCAATCTTCTCAAAACTCTGGATTATGATAGAGGGCTGTGAGACTTTGACCTGAGTGCAAAAATGGAGGCTCTAGACCCTTCCAGAGCTGAGATATCAAAATTCAAAATTTCGACCCGAAAAAAAACGACAGTGTTACCCCTTTCGTTTTTTTGCATTTTGGGGCGAAAAATTAAGTTTCTCCAATCTTTTCAAAACTCTGAATTATGATAGAGGGCTGTGAGACTTTGACCTGAGTGCAAAAATGGAGGCTCTAGACCCTTCCAGAGCTGAGATATCAAAATTCAAAATTTCGACCCGAAAAAAAAACGACAGTGTTACCCCTTTCGTTTTTTTTCGTTTTTGGGCGAAAAATTAAGTTTCTCCAATCTTCTCAAAACTCTGGATTATGATAGAGGGCTGTGAGACTTTGACCTGAGTGCAAAAATGGAGGCTCTAGACCCTTCCAGAGCTGAGATATCGAAGTTCAAAATTTCGACCCGAAAAAAAAACGACAGTGTTACCCCTTTCGTTTTTTTGCATTTTGGGGCGAAAAATTAAGTTTCTCCAATCTTCTCAAAACTCTGGATTATGATAGAGGGCTGTGAGACTTTGACCTGAGTGCAAAAATGGAGGCTCTAGACCCTTCCAGAGCTGAGATATCGAAACTCAAAATTTCGACCCGAAAAAAAAACGACAGTGTTACCCCTTTCGTTTTTTTTTCGTTTTTGGGCGAAAAATTAAGTTTCTCCAATCTTCTCAAAACTCTGGATTATGATAGAGGGCTGTGAGACTTTGACCTGAGTGCAAAAATGGAGGCTCTAGACCCTTCCAGAGCTGAGATATCGAAGTTCAAAATTTCGACCCGAAAAAAAAACGACAGTGTTACCCCTTTCGTTTTTTTTCATTTTGGGGCGATAAATTAAGTTTCTCCAATCTTCTCAAAACTCTGAATTATGATAGAGGGCTGTGAGACTTTGACCTGAGTGCAAAAATGGAGGCTCTAGACCCTTCCAGAGCTGAGATATCAAAATTCAAAATTTCGACCCGAAAAAAAAACGACAGTGTTACCCCTTTCGTTTTTTTTCGTTTTTGGGCGAAAAATTAAGTTTCTCCAATCTTCTCAAAACTCTGGATTATGATAGAGGGCTGTGAGACTTTGACCTGAGTGCAAAAATGGAGGCTCAAGACCCTTCCAGAGCTGAGATATCAAAATTCAAAATTTCGACCCGAAAAAAAAACGACAGTGTTACCCCTTTCGTTTTTTTTTTCGTTTTTGGGCGAAAAATTAAGTTTCTCCAATCTTCTCAAAACTCTGGATTATGATAGAGGGCTGTGAGACTTTGACCTGAGTGCAAAAATGGAGGCTCTAGACCCTTCCAGAGCTGATATATCGAAGTTCAAAATTTCGACCCGAAAAAAAAAACGACAGTGTTACCCCTTTCGTTTTTTTGCATTTTGGGGCGAAAAATTAAGTTTCTCCAATCTTTTCAAAACTCTGAATTATGATAGAGGGCTGTGAGACTTTGACCTGAGTGCAAAAATGGAGGCTCTAGACCCTTCCAGAGCTGAGATATCAAAATTCAAAATTTCGACCCGAAAAAAAAACGACAGTGTTACCCCTTTCGTTTTTTTTTTCGTTTTTGGGCGAAAAATTAAGTTTCTCCAATCTTCTCAAAACTCTGGATTATGATAGAGGGCTGTGAGACTTTGACCTGAGTGCAAAAATGGAGGCTTTAGACCCTTCCAGAGCTGAGATATCGAAACTCAAAATTTCGACCCGAAAAAAAACGAGTGTTACCCCTTTCGTTTTTTTTTCGTTTTTGGGCGAAAAATTAAGTTTCTCCAATCTTCTCAAAACTCTGGATTATGATGGGCTGTGAGACATTGACCTGAGTGCAAAAATGGAGGCTCTAGACCCTTCCAGAGCTGAGATATCGAAGTTCAAAATTTCGACCCGAAAAAAAAACGACAGTGTTACCCCTTTCGTTTTTTTGCATTTTGGGGCGAAAAATTAAGTTTCTCCAATCTTTTCAAAACTCTGGATTATGATAAAGGGCTGTGAGACTTTGACCTGAGTGCAAAAATGGAGGCTCTAGACCCTTCCAGAGCTGAGATATCGAAGTTCAAAATTTCGACCCGAAAAAAAACGACAGTGTTACCCCTTTCGTTTTTTTTTGCATTTTGGGGCGAAAAATGAAGTTTCTCCAATCTTTTCAAAACTCTGGATTATGATAGAGGGCTGTGAGACTTTGACCTGAGTGCAAAAATGGAGGCTCTAGACCCTTCCAGAGCTGAGATATCGAAGTTCAAAATTTCGACCCGAAAAAAAAACGACAGTGTTACCCCTTTCGTTTTTTTTCATTTTGGGGCGAAAAATTAAGTTTCTCCAATCTTCTCAAAACTCTGAATTATGATAGAGGGCTGTGAGACTTTGACCTGAGTGCAAAAATGGAGGCTCTAGACCCTTCCAGAGCTGAGATATCGAAATTCAAAATTTCGACCCAAAAAAAAAACGACAGTGTTACCCCTTTCGTTTTTTTTCGTTTTTGGGCGAAAAATTAAGTTTCTCCAATCTTCTCAAAACTCTGGATTATGATAGAGGGCTGTGAGACTTTGACCTGAGTGCAAAAATGGAGGCTCTAGACCCTTCCAGAGCTGAGATATCGAAGTTCAAAATTTCGACCCGAAAAAAAAAACGACAGTGTTACCCCTTTCGTTTTTTTGCATTTTGGGGCGAAAAATTAAGTTTCTCCAATCTTCTCAAAACTCTGGATTATGATAGAGGGCTGTGAGACTTTGACCTGAGTGCAAAAATCGAGGCTCTAGACCCTTCCAGAGCTGAGATATCAAAATTCAAAATTTCGACCCGAAAAAAAAACGACAGTGTTACCCCTTTCGTTTTTTTGCATTTTGGGGCGAAAAATTAAGTTTCTCCAATCTTTTCAAAACTCTGAATTATGATAGAGGGCTGTGAGACTTTGACCTGAGTGCAAAAATGGAGGCTCTAGACCCTTCCAGAGCTGAGATATCAAAATTCAAAATTTCGACCCGAAAAAAAAACGACAGTGTTACCCCTTTCGTTTTTTTTCGTTTTTGGGCGAAAAATTAAGTTTCTCCAATCTTCTCAAAACTCTGGATTATGATAGAGGGCTGTGAGACTTTGACCTGAGTGCAAAAATGGAGGCTCAAGACCCTTCCAGAGCTGAGATATCAAAATTCAAAATTTCGACCCGAAAAAAAAACGACAGTGTTACCCCTTTCGTTTTTTTTCGTTTTTGGGCGAAAAATTAAGTTTCTCCAATCTTCTCAAAACTCTGGATTATGATAGAGGGCAGTGAGACTTTGACCTGAGTGCAAAAATGGAGGCTCTAGACCCTTGCAGAGCTGAGATATCGAAGTTCAAAATTTCGACCCGAAAAAAAAAAACGACAGTGTTACCCCTTTCGTTTTTTTGCATTTTGGGGCGAAAAATTAAGTTTCTCCAATCTTTTCAAAACTCTGAATTATGATAGAGGGCTGTGAGACTTTGACCTGAGTGCAAAAATGGAGGCTCTAGACCCTTCCAGAGCTGAGATATCAAAATTCAAAATTTCGACCCGAAAAAAAAACGACAGTGTTACCCCTTTCGTTTTTTTTCGTTTTTGGGCGAAAAATTAAGTTTCTCCAATCTTCTCAAAACTCTGGATTATGATAGAGGGCTGTGAGACTTTGACCTGAGTGCAAAAATGGAGGCTCTAGACCCTTCCAGAGCTGAGATATCGAAGTTCAAAATTTCGACCCGAAAAAAAAAACGACAGTGTTACCCCTTTCGTTTTTTTGCATTTTGGGGCGAAAAATTGAGTTTCTCCATTCTTCTCAAAACTCTGGATTATGATAGAGGGCTGTGAGACTTTGACCTGAGTGCAAAAATGGAGGCTCTAGACCCTTCCAGAGCTGAGATATCAAAATTCAAAATTTCGACCCGAAAAAAAAAACGACAGTGTTACCCCTTTCGTTTTTTTTCGTTTTTGGGCGAAAAATTAAGTTTCTCCAATCTTCTCAAAACTCTGGATTATGATAGAGGGCTGTGAGACTTTGACCTGAGTGCAAAAATGGAGGCTCTAGACCCTTCCAGAGCTGAGATATCAAAATTCAAAATTTCGACCCGAAAAAAAAACGACAGTGTTACCCCTTTCGTTTTTTTTCGTTTTTGGGCGAAAAATTAAGTTTCTCCAATCTTCTCAAAACTCTGGATTATGATAGAGGGCTGTGAGACTTTGACCTGAGTGCAAAAATTGAGGCTCTAGACCCTTCCAGAGCTGAGATATCGAAACTCAAAATTTCGACCCGAAAAAAAACGACAGTGTTACCCCTTTCGTTTTTTTTCGTTTTTGGGCGAAAAATTAAGTTTCTCCAATCTTCTCAAAACTCTGGATTATGATAGAGGGCTGTGAGACTTTGACCTGAGTGCAAAAATGGAGGCTCTAGACCCTTCCAGAGCTGAGATATCGAAGTTCAAAATTTCGACCCGAAAAAAAAACGACAGTGTTACCCCTTTCGTTTTTTTTTTTCATTTTGGGGCGAAAAATTAAGTTTCTCCAATCTTCTCAAAACTCTGAATTATGATAGAGGGCTGTGAGACTTTGACCTGAGTGCAAAAATGGAGGCTCTAGACCCTTCCAGAGCTGAGATATCGAAATTCAAAATTTCGACCCGAAAAAAAAAACGACAGTGTTACCCCTTTCGTTTTTTTTCGTTTTTGGGCGAAAAATTAAGTTTCTCCAATCTTCTCAAAACTCTGGATTATGATAGAGGGCTGTGAGACTTTGACCTGAGTGCAAAAATGGAGGCTCTAGACCCTTCCAGAGCTGAGATATCGAAGTTCAAAATTTCGACCCGAAAAAAAAACGACAGTGTTACCCCTTTCGTTTTTTTGCATTTTGGGGCGAAAAATTAAGTTTCTCCAATCTTTTCAAAACTCTGAATTATGATAGAGGGCTGTGAGACTTTGACCTGAGTGCAAAAATGCAGGCTCTAGACCCTTCCAGAGCTGAGATATCGAAGTTCAAAATTTCGACCCGAAAAAAAAACGACAGTGTTACCCCTTTCGTTTTTTTTCGTTTTTGGGCGAAAAATTAAGTTTCTCCAATCTTCTCAAAACTCTGGATTATGATAGAGGGCTGTGAGACTTTGACCTGAGTGCAAAAATGGAGGCTCTAGACCCTTCCAGAGCTGAGATATCAAAATTCAAAATTTCGACCCGAAAAAAAAACGACAGTGTTACCCCTTTCGTTTTTTTTCATTTTGGGGCGAAAAATTAAGTTTCTCCAATCTTCTCAAAACTCTGAATTATGATAGAGGGCTGTGAGACTTTGACCTGAGTGCAAAAATGGAGGCTCTAGACCCTTCCAGAGCTGAGATATTGAAATTCAAAATTTCGACCCAAAAAAAAAAACGACAGTGTTACCCCTTTCGTTTTTTTTCGTTTTTGGGTGAAAAATTAAGTTTCTCCAATCTTCTCAAAACTCTGGATTATGATAGAGGGCTGTGAGACTTTGACCTGAGTGCAAAAATGGAGGGTCTAGACCCTTCCAGAGCTGAGATATCGAAGTTCAAAATTTCGACCCAAAAAAAAAAAACGACAGTGTTACCCCTTTCGTTTTTTTCATGTTTGGGCGAAAAATTAAGTTTCTCCAATCTTCTCAAAACTCTGGATTATGATAGAGGGCTGTGAGACTTTGACCTGAGTGCAAAAATGGAGGCTCTAGACCCTTCCAGAGCTGAGATATCGAAATTCAAAATTTCGACCCAAAAAAAAAAAACGACAGTGTTACCCCTTTCGTTTTTTTCGTTTTTGGGCGAAAAATTAAGTTTCTCCAATCTTCTCAAACCTCTGGATTATGATAGAGGGCTGTGAGACTTTGACCTGAGTGCAAAAATGGAGGCTCTAGACCCTTCCAGATCTGAGATATCAAAATTCAAAATTTCGACCCGAAAAAAAAACGACAGTGTTACCCCTTTCGTTTTTTTTTCGTTTTTGGGCGAAAAATTAAGTTTCTCCAATCTTCTCAAAACTCTGGATTATGATAGAGGGCTGTGAGACTTTGACCTGAGTGCAAAAATGGAGGCTCTAGACCCTTCCAGAGCTGAGATATCGAAACTCAAAATTTCGACCCGAAAAAAAACGACAGTGTTACCCCTTTCGTTTTTTTTCGTTTTTGGGCGAAAAATTAAGTTTCTCCAATCTTCTCAAAACTCTGGATTATGATAGAGGGCTGTGAGACTTTGACCTGAGTGCAAAAATGGAGGCTCTAGACCCTTCCAGAGCTGAGATATCAAAATTCAAAATTTCGACCCGAAAAAAAAACGACAGTGTTACCCCTTTCGTTTTTTTTCGTTTTTGGGCGAAAAATTAAGTTTCTCCAATCTTCTCAAAACTCTGGATTATGATAGAGGGCTGTGAGACTTTGACCTGAGTGCAAAAATGGAGGCTCTAGACCCTTCCAGAGCTGAGATATCGAAGTTCAAAATTTCGACCCGAAAAAAAAAACGACAGTGTTACCCCTTTCGTTTTTTTGCATTTTGGGGCGAAAAATTAAGTTTCTCCAATCTTTTCAAAACTCTGAATTATGATAGAGGGCTGTGAGACTTTGACCTGAGTGCAAAAATGGAGGCTCTAGACCCTTCCAGAGCTGAGATATCAAAATTCAAAATTTCGACCCGAAAAAAAAACGACAGTGTTACCCCTTTCGTTTTTTTTCGTTTTTGGGCGAAAAATTAAGTTTCTCCAATCTTCTCAAAACTCTGGATTATGATAGAGGGCTGTGAGACTTTGACCTGAGTGCAAAAATGGAGGCTCAAGACCCTTCCAGAGCTGAGATATCAAAATTCAAAATTTCGACCCGAAAAAAAAACGACAGTGTTACCCCTTTCGTTTTTTTTCGTTTTTGGGCGAAAAATTAAGTTTCTCCAATCTTCTCAAAACTCTGGATTATGATAGAGGGCTGTGAGACTTTGACCTGAGTGCAAAAATGGAGGCTCTAGACCCTTCCAGAGCTGAGATATCAAAATTCAAAATTTCGACCCGAAAAAAAAACGACAGTGTTACCCCTTTCGTTTTTTTGCATTTTGGGGCGAAAAATTAAGTTTCTCCAATCTTTTCAAAACTCTGAATTATGATAGAGGGCTGTGAGACTTTGACCTGAGTGCAAAAATGGAGGCTCTAGACCCTTCCAGAGCTGAGATATCAAAATTCAAAATTTCGACCCGAAAAAAAAACGACAGTGTTACCCCTTTCGTTTTTTTTCGTTTTTGGGCGAAAAATTAAGTTTCTCCAATCTTCTCAAAACTCTGGATTATGATAGAGGGCTGTGAGACTTTGACCTGAGTGCAAAAATGGAGGCTCAAGACCCTTCCAGAGCTGAGATATCAAAATTCAAAATTTCGACCCGAAAAAAAAACGACAGTGTTACCCCTTTCGTTTTTTTTCGTTTTTGGGCGAAAAATTAAGTTTCTCCAATCTTCTCAAAACTCTGGATTATGATAGAGGGCAGTGAGACTTTGACCTGAGTGCAAAAATGGAGGCTCTAGACCCTTGCAGAGCTGAGATATCGAAGTTCAAAATTTCGACCCGAAAAAAAAAAACGACAGTGTTACCCCTTTCGTTTTTTTGCATTTTGGGGCGAAAAATTAAGTTTCTCCAATCTTTTCAAAACTCTGAATTATGATAGAGGGCTGTGAGACTTTGACCTGAGTGCAAAAATGGAGGCTCTAGACCCTTCCAGAGCTGAGATATCAAAATTCAAAATTTCGACCCGAAAAAAAAACGACAGTGTTACCCCTTTCGTTTTTTTTCGTTTTTGGGCGAAAAATTAAGTTTCTCCAATCTTCTCAAAACTCTGGATTATGATAGAGGGCTGTGAGACTTTGACCTGAGTGCAAAAATGGAGGCTCTAGACCCTTCCAGAGCTGAGATATCGAAGTTCAAAATTTCGACCCGAAAAAAAAACGACAGTGTTACCCCTTTCGTTTTTTTGCATTTTGGGGCGAAAAATTAAGTTTCTCCAATCTTCTCAAAACTCTGGATTATGATAGAGGGCTGTGAGACTTTGACCTGAGTGCAAAAATGGAGGCTCTAGACCCTTCCAGAGCTGAGATATCAAAATTCAAAATTTCGACCCGAAAAAAAAACGACAGTGTTACCCCTTTCGTTTTTTTGCATTTTGGGGCGAAAAATTAAGTTTCTCCAATCTTCTCAAAACTCTGAATTATGATAGAGGGCTGTGAGACTTTGACCTTAGTGCAAAAATGGAGGCTCTAGACCCTTCCAGAGCTGAGATATCGAAGTTCAAAATTTCGACCCGAAAAAAAAAACGACAGTGTTACCCCTTTCGTTTTTTTGCATTTTGGGGCGAAAAATTAAGTTTCTCCAATCTTTTCAAAACTCTGAATTATGATAGAGGGCTGTGAGACTTTGACCTGAGTGCAAAAATGGAGGCTCTAGACCCTTCCAGAGCTGAGATATCAAAATTCAAAATTTCGACCCGAAAAAAAAACGACAGTGTTACCCCTTTCGTTTTTTTGCATTTTGGGGCGAAAAATTAAGTTTCTCCAATCTTTTCAAAACTCTGAATTATGATAGAGGGCTGTGAGACTTTGACCTGAGTGCAAAAATGGAGGCTCTAGACCCTTCCAGAGCTGAGATATCAAAATTCAAAATTTCGACCCGAAAAAAAAACGACAGTGTTACCCCTTTCGTTTTTTTTCGTTTTTGGGCGAAAAATTAAGTTTCTCCAATCTTCTCAAAACTCTGGATTATGATAGAGGGCTGTGAGACTTTGACCTGAGTGCAAAAATGGAGGCTCAAGACCCTTCCAGAGCTGAGATATCAAAATTCAAAATTTCGACCCGAAAAAAAAACGACAGTGTTACCCCTTTCGTTTTTTTGCATTTTGGGGCGAAAAATTAAGTTTCTCCAATCTTTTCAAAACTCTGAATTATGATAGAGGGCTGTGAGACTTTGACCTGAGTGCAAAAATGGAGGCTCTAGACCCTTCCAGAGCTGAGATATCAAAATTCAAAATTTCGACCCGAAAAAAAAACGACAGTGTTACCCCTTTCGTTTTTTTTCGTTTTTGGGCGAAAGATTAAGTTTCTCCAATCTTCTCAAAACTCTGGATTATGATAGAGGGCTGTGAGACTTTGACCTGAGTGCAAAAATGGAGGCTCAAGACCCTTCCAGAGCTGAGATATCAAAATTCAAAATTTCGACCCGAAAAAAAAACGACAGTGTTACCCCTTTCGTTTTTTTTCGTTTTTGGGCGAAAAATTAAGTTTCTCCAATCTTCTCAAAACTCTGGATTATGATAGAGGGCAGTGAGACTTTGACCTGTGTGCAAAAATGGAGGCTCTAGACCCTTGCAGAGCTGAGATATCGAAGTTCAAAATTTCGACCCGAAAAAAAAACGACAGTGTTACCCCTCTTGTTTTTTTTCGTTTTTGGGCGAAAAATTAAGTTTTTCCAATCTTCTCAAAACTCTGGATTATGATAGAGGGCTGTGAGACTTTGACCTGAGTGCAAAAATGGAGGCTCTAGACCCTTCCAGAGCTGAGATATCAAAATTCAAAATTTCGACCCGAAAAAAAAACGACAGTGTTACCCCTTTCGTTTTTTTTCGTTTTTGGGCGAAAAATTAAGTTTCTCCAATCTTCTCAAAACTCTGGATTATGATAGAGGGCTGTGAGACTTTGACCTGAGTGCAAAAATTGAGGCTCTAGACCCTTCCAGAGCTGAGATATCGAAACTCAAAATTTCGACCCGAAAAAAAACGACAGTGTTACCCCTTTCGTTTTTTTTTCGTTTTTGGGCGAAAAATTAAGTTTCTCCAATCTTCTCAAAACTCTGGATTATGATAGAGGGCTGTGAGACTTTGACCTGAGTGCAAAAATGGAGGCTCTAGACCCTTCCAGAGCTGAGATATCGAAGTTCAAAATTTCGACCCGAAAAAAAAACGACAGTGTTACCCCTTTCGTTTTTTTTTTCATTTTGGGGCGAAAAATTAAGTTTCTCCAATCTTCTCAAAACTCTGAATTATGATAGAGGGCTGTGAGACTTTGACCTGAGTGCAAAAATGGAGGCTCTAGACCCTTCCAGAGCTGAGATATCGAAATTCAAAATTTCGACCCGAAAAAAAAACGACAGTGTTACCCCTTTCGTTTTTTTTCGTTTTTGGGCGAAAAATTAAGTTTCTCCAATCTTCTCAAAACTCTGGATTATGATAGAGGGCTGTGAGACTTTGACCTGAGTGCAAAAATGGAGGCTCTAGACCCTTCCAGAGCTGAGATATCGAAGTTCAAAATTTCGACCCGAAAAAAAAACGACAGTGTTACCCCTTTCGTTTTTTTGCATTTTGGGGCGAAAAATTAAGTTTCTCCAATCTTTTCAAAACTCTGAATTATGATAGAGGGCTGTGAGACTTTGACCTGAGTGCAAAAATGCAGGCTCTAGACCCTTCCAGAGCTGAGATATTAAAATTCAAAATTTCGACCCGAAAAAAAAACGACAGTGTTACCCCTTTCGTTTTTTTTTCGTTTTTGGGCGAAAAATTAAGTTTCTCCAATCTTCTCAAAACTCTGGATTATGATAGAGGGCTGTGAGACTTTGACCTGAGTGCAAAAATGGAGGCTCTAGACCCTTCCAGAGCTGAGATATCAAAATTCAAAATTTCGACCCGAAAAAAAAACGACAGTGTTACCCCTTTCGTTTTTTTTCATTTTGGGGCGAAAAATTAAGTTTCTCCAATCTTCTCAAAACTCTGAATTATGATAGAGGGCTGTGAGACTTTGACCTGAGTGCAAAAATGGAGGCTCTAGACCCTTCCAGAGCTGAGATATCGAAATTCAAAATTTCGACCCGAAAAAAAAACGACAGTGTTACCCCTTTCGTTTTTTTTCGTTTTTGGGCGAAAAATTAAGTTTCTCCAATCTTCTCAAAACTCTGGATTATGATAGAGGGCTGTGAGACTTTGACCTGAGTGCAAAAATGGAGGCTCTAGACCCTTCCAGAGCTGAGATATCGAAGTTCAAAATTTCGACCCGAAAAAAAAACGACAGTGTTACCCCTTTCGTTTTTTTGCATTTTGGGGCGAAAAATTAAGTTTCTCCAATCTTTTCAAAACTCTGAATTATGATAGAGGGCTGTGAGACTTTGACCTGAGTGCAAAAATGCAGGCTCTAGACCCTTCCAGAGCTGAGATATTAAAATTCAAAATTTCGACCCGAAAAAAAAACGACAGTGTTACCCCTTTCGTTTTTTTTCGTTTTTGGGCGAAAAATTAAGTTTCTCCAATCTTCTCAAAACTCTGGATTATGATAGAGGGCTGTGAGACTTTGACCTGAGTGCAAAAATGGAGGCTCTAGACCCTTCCAGAGTTGAGATATCAAAATTCAAAATTTCGACCCGAAAAAAAAACGACAGTGTTACCCCTTTCGTTTTTTTTCATTTTGGGGCGAAAAATTAAGTTTCTCCAATCTTCTCAAAACTCTGAATTATGATAGAGGGCTGTGAGACTTTGACCTGAGTGCAAAAATGGAGGCTCTAGACCCTTCCAGAGCTGAGATATTGAAATTCAAAATTTCGACCCAAAAAAAAAAACGACAGTGTTACCCCTTTCGTTTTTTTTCGTTTTTGGGCGAAAAATTAAGTTTCTCCAATCTTCTCAAAACTCTGGATTATGATAGAGGGCTGTGAGACTTTGACCTGAGTGCAAAAATGGAGGCTCTAGACCCTTCCAGAGCTGAGATATCGAAGTTCAAAATTTCGACCCCAAAAAAAAAACGACAGTGTTACCCCTTTCGTTTTTTTCATTTTTGGGCGAAAAATTAAGTTTCTCCAATCTTCTCAAAACTCTGGATTATGATAGAGGGCTGTGAGACTTTGACCTGAGTGCAAAAATGGAGGCTCTAGACCCTTCCAGAGCTGAGATATCGAAATTCAAAATTTCGACCCAAAAAAAAAAACGACAGTGTTACCCCTTTCGTTTTTTTTCGTTTTTGGGCGAAAAATTAAGTTTCTCCAATCTTCTCAAAACTCTGGATTATGATAGAGGGCTGTGAGACTTTGACCTGAGTGCAAAAATGGAGGCTCTAGACCCTTCCAGAGCTGAGATATCGAAGTTCAAAATTTCGACCCGAAAAAAAAACGACAGTGTTACCCCTTTCGTTTTTTTGCATTTTGGGGCGAAAAATTAAGTTTCTCCAATCTTCTCAAAACTCTGGATTATGATAGAGGGCTGTGAGACTTTGACCTGAGTGCAAAAATGGAGGCTCTAGACCCTTCCAGAGCTGAGATATCAAAATTCAAAATTTCGACCCGAAAAAAAAACGACAGTGTTACCCCTTTCGTTTTTTTGCATTTTTGGGCGAAAAATTAAGTTTCTCCAATCTTTTCAAAACTCTGAATTATGATAGAGGGCTGTGAGACTTTGACCTGAGTGCAAAAATGGAGGCTCTAGACCCTTCCAGAGCTGAGATATCAAAATTCAAAATTTCGACCCGAAAAAAAAACGACAGTGTTACCCCTTTCGTTTTTTTTCGTTTTTGGGCGAAAAATTAAGTTTCTCCAATCTTTTCAAAACTCTGAATTATGATAGAGGGCTGTGAGACTTTGACCTGAGTGCAAAAATGGAGGCTCTAGACCCTTCCAGAGCTGAGATATCAAAATTCAAAATTTCGACCCGAAAAAAAAACGACAGTGTTACCCCTTTCGTTTTTTTTCGTTTTTGGGCGAAAAATTAAGTTTCTCCAATCTTCTCAAAACTCTGGATTATGATAGAGGGCTGTGAGACTTTGACCTGAGTGCAAAAATGGAGGCTCAAGACCCTTCCAGAGCTGAGATATCAAAATTCAAAATTTCGACCCGAAAAAAAAACGACAGTGTTACCCCTTTCGTTTTTTTTCGTTTTTGGGCGAAAAATTAAGTTTCTCCAATCTTCTCAAAACTCTGGATTATGATAGAGGGCTGTGAGACTTTGACCTGAGTGCAAAAATGGAGGCTCAAGACCCTTCCAGAGCTGAGATATCAAAATTCAAAATTTCGACCCGAAAAAAAAACGACAGTGTTACCCCTTTCGTTTTTTTTCGTTTTTGGGCGAAAAATTAAGTTTCTCCAATCTTCTCAAAACTCTGGATTATGATAGAGGGCAGTGAGACTTTGACCTGAGTGCAAAAATGGAGGCTCTAGACCCTTGCAGAGCTGAGATATCGAAGTTCAAAATTTCGACCCGAAAAAAAAACGACAGTGTTACCCCTTTCGTTTTTTTTCGTTTTTGGGCGAAAAATTAAGTTTTTCCAATCTTCTCAAAACTCTGGATTATGATAGAGGGCTGTGAGACTTTGACCTGAGTGCAAAAATGGAGGCTCTAGACCCTTCCAGAGCTGAGATATCAAAATTCAAAATTTCGACCCGAAAAAAAAACGACAGTGTTACCCCTTTCGTTTTTTTTCGTTTTTGGGCGAAAAATTAAGTTTCTCCAATCTTCTCAAAACTCTGGATTATGATAGAGGGCTGTGAGACTTTGACCTGAGTGCAAAAATTGAGGCTCTAGACCCTTCCAGAGCTGAGATATCGAAACTCAAAATTTCGACCCGAAAAAAAACGACAGTGTTACCCCTTTCGTTTTTTTTCGTTTTTGGGCGAAAAATTAAGTTTCTCCAATCTTCTCAAAACTCTGGATTATGATAGAGGGCTGTGAGACTTTGACCTGAGTGCAAAAATGGAGGCTCTAGACCCTTCCAGAGCTGAGATATCGAAGTTCAAAATTTCGACCCGAAAAAAAAACGACAGTGTTACCCCTTTCGTTTTTTTTTTCATTTTGGGGCGAAAAATTAAGTTTCTCCAATCTTCTCAAAACTCTGAATTATGATAGAGGGCTGTGAGACTTTGACCTGAGTGCAAAAATGGAGGCTCTAGACCCTTCCAGAGCTGAGATATCGAAATTCAAAATTTCGACCCGAAAAAAAAACGACAGTGTTACCCCTTTCGTTTTTTTTCGTTTTTGGGCGAAAAATTAAGTTTCTCCAATCTTCTCAAAACTCTGGATTATGATAGAGGGCTGTGAGACTTTGACCTGAGTGCAAAAATGGAGGCTCTAGACCCTTCCAGAGCTGAGATATCGAAGTTCAAAATTTCGACCCGAAAAAAAAACGACAGTGTTACCCCTTTCGTTTTTTTGCATTTTGGGGCGAAAAATTAAGTTTCTCCAATCTTCTCAAAACTCTGGATTATGATAGAGGGCTGTGAGACTTTGACCTGAGTGCAAAAATGGAGGCTCTAGACCCTTCCAGAGCTGAGATATCAAAATTCAAAATTTCGACCCGAAAAAAAAACGACAGTGTTACCCCTTTCGTTTTTTTGCATTTTTGGGCGAAAAATTAAGTTTCTCCAATCTTTTCAAAACTCTGAATTATGATAGAGGGCTGTGAGACTTTGACCTGAGTGCAAAAATGGAGGCTCTAGACCCTTCCAGAGCTGAGATATCAAAATTCAAAATTTCGACCCGAAAAAAAAACGACAGTGTTACCCCTTTCGTTTTTTTTCGTTTTTGGGCGAAAAATTAAGTTTCTCCAATCTTCTCAAAACTCTGGATTATGATAGAGGGCTGTGAGACTTTGACCTGAGTGCAAAAATGGAGGCTCAAGACCCTTCCAGAGCTGAGATATCAAAATTCAAAATTTCGACCCGAAAAAAAAACGACAGTGTTACCCCTTTCGTTTTTTTTCGTTTTTGGGCGAAAAATTAAGTTTCTCCAATCTTCTCAAAACTCTGGATTATGATAGAGGGCTGTGAGACTTTGACCTGAGTGCAAAAATGGAGGCTCAAGACCCTTCCAGAGCTGAGATATCAAAATTCAAAATTTCGACCCGAAAAAAAAACGACAGTGTTACCCCTTTCGTTTTTTTTCGTTTTTGGGCGAAAAATTAAGTTTCTCCAATCTTCTCAAAACTCTGGATTATGATAGAGGGCAGTGAGACTTTGACCTGAGTGCAAAAATGGAGGCTCTAGACCCTTGCAGAGCTGAGATATCGAAGTTCAAAATTTCGACCCGAAAAAAAAACGACAGTGTTACCCCTTTCGTTTTTTTTCGTTTTTGGGCGAAAAATTAAGTTTTTCCAATCTTCTCAAAACTCTGGATTATGATAGAGGGCTGTGAGACTTTGACCTGAGTGCAAAAATGGAGGCTCTAGACCCTTCCAGAGCTGAGATATCAAAATTCAAAATTTCGACCCGAAAAAAAAACGACAGTGTTACCCCTTTCGTTTTTTTTCATTTTGGGGCGAAAAATTAAGTTTCTCCAATCTTCTCAAAACTCTGAATTATGATAGAGGGCTGTGAGACTTTGACCTGAGTGCAAAAATGGAGGCTCTAGACCCTTCCAGAGCTGAGATATTGAAATTCAAAATTTCGACCCAAAAAAAAAAACGACAGTGTTACCCCTTTCGTTTTTTTTCGTTTTTGGGCGAAAAATTAAGTTTCTCCAATCTTCTCAAAACTCTGGATTATGATAGAGGGCTGTGAGACTTTGACCTGAGTGCAAAAATGGAGGCTCTAGACCCTTCCAGAGCTGAGATATCGAAGTTCAAAATTTCGACCCCAAAAAAAAAAACGACAGTGTTACCCCTTTCGTTTTTTTCATTTTTGGGCGAAAAATTAAGTTTCTCCAATCTTCTCAAAACTCTGGATTATGATAGAGGGCTGTGAGACTTTGACCTGAGTGCAAAAATGGAGGCTCTAGACCCTTCCAGAGCTGAGATATCGAAGTTCAAAATTTCGACCCGAAAAAAAAACGACAGTGTTACCCCTTTCGTTTTTTTGCATTTTGGGGCGAAAAATTAAGTTTCTCCAATCTTTTCAAAACTCTGAATTATGATAGAGGGCTGTGAGACTTTGACCTGAGTGCAAAAATGGAGGCTCTAAACCCTTCCAGAGCTGAGATATCGAAGTTCAAAATTTCGACCCGAAAAAAAAACGACAGTGTTACCCCTTTCGTTTTTTTGCATTTTGGGGCGAAAAATTAAGTTTCTCCAATCTTTTCAAAACTCTGAATTATGATAGAGGGCTGTGAGACTTTGACCTGAGTGCAAAAATGCAGGCTCTAGACCCTTCCAGAGCTGAGATATTAAAATTCAAAATTTCGACCCGAAAAAAAAACGACAGTGTTACCCCTTTCGTTTTTTTTCGTTTTTGGGCGAAAAATTAAGTTTCTCCAATCTTCTCAAAACTCTGGATTATGATAGAGGGCTGTGAGACTTTGACCTGAGTGCAAAAATGGAGGCTCTAGACCCTTCCAGAGCTGAGATATCAAAATTCAAAATTTCGACCCGAAAAAAAAACGACAGTGTTACCCCTTTCGTTTTTTTTCATTTTGGGGCGAAAAATTAAGTTTCTCCAATCTTCTCAAAACTCTGAATTATGATAGAGGGCTGTGAGACTTTGACCTGAGTGCAAAAATGGAGGCTCTAGACCCTTCCAGAGCTGAGATATCGAAATTCAAAATTTCGACCCGAAAAAAAAACGACAGTGTTACCCCTTTCGTTTTTTTTCGTTTTTGGGCGAAAAATTAAGTTTCTCCAATCTTCTCAAAACTCTGGATTATGATAGAGGGCTGTGAGACTTTGACCTGAGTGCAAAAATGGAGGCTCTAGACCCTTCCAGAGCTGAGATATCGAAGTTCAAAATTTCGACCCGAAAAAAAAACGACAGTGTTACCCCTTTCGTTTTTTTGCATTTTGGGGCGAAAAATTAAGTTTCTCCAATCTTTTCAAAACTCTGAATTATGATAGAGGGCTGTGAGACTTTGACCTGAGTGCAAAAATGCAGGCTCTAGACCCTTCCAGAGCTGAGATATTAAAATTCAAAATTTCGACCCGAAAAAAAAACGACAGTGTTACCCCTTTCGTTTTTTTTCGTTTTTGGGCGAAAAATTAAGTTTCTCCAATCTTCTCAAAACTCTGGATTATGATAGAGGGCTGTGAGACTTTGACCTGAGTGCAAAAATGGAGGCTCTAGACCCTTCCAGAGCTGAGATATTGAAATTCAAAATTTCGACCGAAAAAAAAAAACGACAGTGTTACCCCTTTCGTTTTTTTTCGTTTTTGGGCGAAAAATTAAGTTTCTCCAATCTTCTCAAAACTCTGGATTATGATAGAGGGCTGTGAGACTTTGACCTGAGTGCAAAAATGGAGGCTCTAGACCCTTCCAGAGCTGAGATATCGAAATTCAAAATTTCGACCCAAAAAAAAAAACGACAGTGTTACCCCTTTCGTTTTTTTTCGTTTTTGGGCGAAAAATTAAGTTTCTCCAATCTTCTCAAAACTCTGGATTATGATAGAGGGCTGTGAGACTTTGACCTGAGTGCAAAAATGGAGGCTCTAGACCCTTCCAGAGCTGAGATATCGAAGTTCAAAATTTCGACCCGAAAAAAAAACGACAGTGTTACCCCTTTCGTTTTTTTGCATTTTGGGGCGAAAAATTAAGTTTCTCCAATCTTCTCAAAACTCTGGATTATGATAGAGGGCTGTGAGACTTTGACCTGAGTGCAAAAATGGAGGCTCTAGACCCTTCCAGAGCTGAGATATCAAAATTCAAAATTTCGACCCGAAAAAAAAACGACAGTGTTACCCCTTTCGTTTTTTTGCATTTTCGGGCGAAAAATTAAGTTTCTCCAATCTTTTCAAAACTCTGAATTATGATAGAGGGCTGTGAGACTTTGACCTGAGTGCAAAAATGGAGGCTCTAGACCCTTCCAGAGCTGAGATATCAAAATTCAAAATTTCGACCCGAAAAAAAAACGACAGTGTTACCCCTTTCGTTTTTTTTCGTTTTTGGGCGAAAAATTAAGTTTCTCCAATCTTCTCAAAACTCTGGATTATGATAGAGGGCTGTGAGACTTTGACCTGAGTGCAAAAATGGAGGCTCAAGACCCTTCCAGAGCTGAGATATCAAAATTCAAAATTTCGACCCGAAAAAAAAACGACAGTGTTACCCCTTTCGTTTTTTTTCGTTTTTGGGCGAAAAATTAAGTTTCTCCAATCTTCTCAAAACTCTGGATTATGATAGAGGGCAGTGAGACTTTGACCTGAGTGCAAAAATGGAGGCTCTAGACCCTTGCAGAGCTGAGATATCGAAGTTCAAAATTTCGACCCGAAAAAAAAAAAACGACAGTGTTACCCCTTTCGTTTTTTTGCATTTTGGGGCGAAAAATTAAGTTTCTCCAATCTTTTCAAAACTCTGAATTATGATAGAGGGCTGTGAGACTTTGACCTGAGTGCAAAAATGGAGGCTCTAGACCCTTCCAGAGCTGAGATATCAAAATTCAAAATTTCGACCCGAAAAAAAAACGACAGTGTTACCCCTTTCGTTTTTTTTCGTTTTTGGGCGAAAAATTAAGTTTCTCCAATCTTTTCAAAACTCTGAATTATGATAGAGGGCTGTGAGACTTTGACCTGAGTGCAAAAATGGAGGCTCTAGACCCTTCCAGAGCTGAGATATCGAAGTTCAAAATTTCGACCCGAAAAAAAAAACGACAGTGTTACCCCTTTCGTTTTTTTGCATTTTGGGGCGAAAAATTAAGTTTCTCCAATCTTTTCAAAACTCTGAATTATGATAGAGGGCTGTGAGACTTTGACCTGAGTGCAAAAATGGAGGCTCTAGACCCTTCCAGAGCTGAGATATCAAAATTCAAAATTTCGACCCGAAAAAAAAAACGACAGTGTTACCCCTTTCGTTTTTTTTTCGTTTTTGGGCGAAAAATTAAGTTTCTCCAATCTTCTCAAAACTCTGGATTATGATAGAGGGCTGTGAGACTTTGACCTGAGTGCAAAAATGGAGGCTCTAGACCCTTCCAGAGCTGAGATATCGAAACTCAAAATTTCGACCCGAAAAAAAACGACAGTGTTACCCCTTTCGTTTTTTTTCGTTTTTGGGCGAAAAATTAAGTTTCTCCAATCTTCTCAAAACTCTGAATTATGATAGAGGGCTGTGAGACTTTGACCTGAGTGCAAAAATGGAGGCTCTAGACCCTTCCAGAGCTGAGATATCAAAATTCAAAATTTCGACCCGAAAAAAAAAACGACAGTGTTACCCCTTTCGTTTTTTTTTCGTTTTTGGGCGAAAAATTAAGTTTCTCCAATCTTCTCAAAACTCTGGATTATGATAGAGGGCTGTGAGACTTTGACCTGAGTGCAAAAATGGAGGCTCTAGACCCTTCCAGAGCTGAGATATCAAAATTCAAAATTTCGACCCGAAAAAAAAACGACAGTGTTACCCCTTTCGTTTTTTTTCGTTTTTGGGCGAAAAATTAAGTTTCTCCAATCTTCTCAAAACTCTGGATTATGATAGAGGGCTGTGAGACTTTGACCTGAGTGCAAAAATGGAGGCTCTAGACCCTTCCAGAGCTGAGATATCGAAACTCAAAATTTCGACCCGAAAAAAAACGACAGTGTTACCCCTTTCGTTTTTTTTTCATTTTTGGGCGAAAAATTAAGTTTCTCCAATCTTCTCAAAACTCTGGATTATGATAGAGGGCTGTGAGACTTTGACCTGAGTGCAAAAATGGAGGCTCTAGACCCTTCCAGAGCTGAGATATCAAAATTCAAAATTTCGACCCGAAAAAAAAACGACAGTGTTACCCCTTTCGTTTTTTTTCATTTTGGGGCGAAAAATTAAGTTTCTCCAATCTTCTCAAAACTCTGAATTATGATAGAGGGCTGTGAGACTTTGACCTGAGTGCAAAAATGGAGGCTCTAGACCCTTCCAGAGCTGAGATATCGAAATTCAAAATTTCGACCCGAAAAAAAAACGACAGTGTTACCCCTTTCGTTTTTTTTCGTTTTTGGGCGAAAAATTAAGTTTCTCCAATCTTCTCAAAACTCTGGATTATGATAGAGGGCTGTGAGACTTTGACCTGAGTGCAAAAATGGAGGCTCTAGACCCTTCCAGAGCTGAGATATCGAAGTTCAAAATTTCGACCCGAAAAAAAAACGACAGTGTTACCCCTTTCGTTTTTTTGCATTTTGGGGCGAAAAATTAAGTTTCTCCAATCTTTTCAAAACTCTGAATTATGATAGAGGGCTGTGAGACTTTGACCTGAGTGCAAAAATGCAGGCTCTAGACCCTTCCAGAGCTGAGATATTAAAATTCAAAATTTCGACCCGAAAAAAAAACGACAGTGTTACCCCTTTCGTTTTTTTTCGTTTTTGGGCGAAAAATTAAGTTTCTCCAATCTTCTCAAAACTCTGGATTATGATAGAGGGCTGTGAGACTTTGACCTGAGTGCAAAAATGGAGGCTCTAGACCCTTCCAGAGCTGAGATATCAAAATTCAAAATTTCGACCCGAAAAAAAAACGACAGTGTTACCCCTTTCGTTTTTTTTCATTTTGGGGCGAAAAATTAAGTTTCTCCAATCTTCTCAAAACTCTGAATTATGATAGAGGGCTGTGAGACTTTGACCTGAGTGCAAAAATGGAGGCTCTAGACCCTTCCAGAGCTGAGATATCGAAATTCAAAATTTCGACCCAAAAAAAAAAACGACAGTGTTACCCCTTTCGTTTTTTTTCGTTTTTGGGCGAAAAATTAAGTTTCTCCAATCTTCTCAAAACTCTGGATTATGATAGAGGGCTGTGAGACTTTGACCTGAGTGCAAAAATGGAGGCTCTAGACCCTTCCAGAGCTGAGATATCGAAGTTCAAAATTTCGACCCAAAAAAAAAAACGACAGTGTTACCCCTTTCGTTTTTTTTCATTTTTGGGCGAAAAATTAAGTTTCTCCAATCTTCTCAAAACTCTGGATTATGATAGAGGGCTGTGAGACTTTGACCTGAGTGCAAAAATGGAGGCTCTAGACCCTTCCAGAGCTGAGATATCGAAGTTCAAAATTTCGACCCGAAAAAAAAAACGACAGTGTTACCCCTTTCGGTTTTTTTCGTTTTTGGGCGAAAAATTAAGTTTCTCCAATCTTCTCAAAACTCTGGATTATGATAGAGGGCTGTTAGACTTTGACCTGAGTGCAAAAATGGAGGCTCTAGACCCTTCCAGAGCTGAGATATCGAAATTCAAAATTTCGACCCAAAAAAAAAAACGACAGTGTTACCCCTTTCGTTTTTTTTTCGTTTTTGGGCGAAAAATTAAGTTTCTCCAATCTTCTCAAAACTCTGGATTATGATAGAGGGCTGTGAGACTTTGACCTGAGTGCAAAAATGGAGGCTCTAGACCCTTCCAGAGCTGAGATATCGAAATTCAAAATTTCGACCCAAAAAAAAAAAATGACAGTGTTACCCCTTTCGTTTTTTTTCGTTTTTGGGCGAAAAATTAAGTTTCTCCAATCGTCTCAAAACTCTGGATTATGATAGAGGGCTGTGAGACTTTGACCTGAGTGCAAAAATGGAGGCTCTAGACCCTTCCAGAGCTGAGATATCGAAATTCAAAATTTCGACCCAAAAAAAAAAAATGACAGTGTTACCCCTTTCGTTTTTTTCGTTTTTGGGCGAAGAATTAAGTTTCTCCAATCGTCTCAAACCTCTGGATTATGATAGAGGGCTGTGAGACTTTGACCTGAGTGCAAAAATGGAGGCTCTAGACCCTTCCAGAGCTGAGATATCGAAACTCAAAATTTCGACCCGAAAAAAAACGACAGTGTTACCCCTTTCGTTTTTTTTTCGTTTTTGGGCGAAAAATTAAGTTTCTCCAATCTTCTCAAAACTCTGGATTATGATAGAGGGCTGTGAGACTTTGACCTGAGTGCAAAAATGGAGGCTCTAGACCCTTCCAGAGCTGAGATATCGAAGTTCAAAATTTCGACCCGAAAAAAAAACGACAGTGTTACCCCTTTCGTTTTTTTTTCATTTTGGGGCGAAAAATTAAGTTTCTCCAATCTTCTCAAAACTCTGAATTATGATAGAGGGCTGTGAGACTTTGACCTGAGTGCAAAAATGGAGGCTCTAGACCCTTCCAGAGCTGAGATATCGAAATTCAAAATTTCGACCCAAAAAAAAAAACGACAGTGTTACCCCTTTCGTTTTTTTTCGTTTTTGGGCGAAAAATTAAGTTTCTCCAATCTTCTCAAAACTCTGGATTATGATAGAGGGCTGTGAGACTTTGACCTGAGTGCAAAAAATGGAGGCTCTAGACCCTTCCAGAGCTGAGATATCGAAATTCAAAATTTCGACCCAAAAAAAAAAACGACAGTGTTACCCCTTTCGTTTTTTTCGTTTTTGGGCGAAAAATTAAGTTTCTCCAATCTTCTCAAAACTCTGGATTATGATAGAGGGCTGTGAGACTTTGACCTGAGTGCAAAAATGGAGGCTCTAGACCCTTCCAGAGCTGAGATATCGAAACTCAAAATTTCGACCCGAAAAAAAACGACAGTGTTACCCCTTTCATTTTTTTTTCGTTTTTGGCCGAAAAATTAAGTTTCTCCAATCTTCTCAAAACTCTGGATTATGATAGAGGGCTGTGAGACTTTGACCTGAGTGCAAAAATGGAGGCTCTAGACCCTTCCAGAGCTGAGATATTGAAGTTCAAAATTTCGACCCGAAAAAAAAACGACAGTGTTACCCCTTTCGTTTTTGGGCGAAAAATTAAGTTTCTCCAATCTTCTCAAAACTCTGGATTATGATAGAGGGCTGTGAGACTTTGACCTGAGTGCAAAAATGGAGGCTCTAGACCCTTCCAGAGCTGAGATATCGAAATTCAAAATTTCGACCCAAAAAAAAAAAACGACAGTGTTACCCCTTTCGTTTTTTTTCGTTTTTGGGCGAAAAATTAAGTTTCTCCAATCTTCTCAAAACTCTGGATTATGATAGAGGGCTGTGAGACTTTGACCTGAGTGCAAAAATGGAGGCTCTAGACCCTTCCAGAGCTGAGATATCGAAGTTCAAAATTTCGACCCGAAAAAAAAACGACAGTGTTACCCCTTTCGTTTTTTTCCGTTTTTGGGCGAAAAATTAAGTTTCTCCAATCTTCTCAAAACTCTGGATTATGATAGAGGGCTGTGAGACTTTGACCTGAGTGCAAAAATGGAGGCTCTAGACCCTTCCAGAGCTGAGATATCGAAATTCAAAATTTCGACCCCAAAAAAAAAAACGACAGTGT
Organism: Pimephales promelas; assembly: GCF_988280905.1. Lineage (NCBI taxonomy): Eukaryota > Metazoa > Chordata > Actinopteri > Cypriniformes > Leuciscidae > Pimephales > Pimephales promelas. The sequence continues at coordinate 15,503,888 of NC_142771.1, read as the reverse complement.
TACCCCATTCGTTTTTTTCGTTTTTGGGCGAAAAATTAAGTTTCTCCAATCTTCTCAAACCTCTGGATTATGATAGAGGGCTGTGAGACTTTGACCTGAGTGCAAAAATGGAGGCTCTAGACCCTTCCAGAGCTGAGATATCGAAACTCAAAATTTCGACCCGAAAAAAAACGACAGTGTTACCCCTTTCGTTTTTTTTCGTTTTTGGGCGAAAAATTAAGTTTCTCCAATCTTCTCAAAACTCTGGATTATGATAGAGGGCTGTGAGACTTTGACCTGAGTGCAAAAATGGAGGCTCTAGACCCTTCCAGAGCTGAGATATCGAAGTTCAAAATTTTGACCCGAAAAAAAACGACAGTGTTACCCCTTTCGTTTTTGGGCGAAAAATTAAGTTTCTCCAATCTTCTCAAAACTCTGGATTATGATAGAGGGCTGTGAGACTTTGACCTGAGTGCAAAAATGGAGGCTCTAGACCCTTCCAGAGCTGAGATATCGAAGTTCAAAATTTCGACCCAAAAAAAAAAAACGACAGTGTTACCCCTTTCGTTTTTTTCATTTTTGGGCGAAAAATTAAGTTTCTCCAATCTTCTCAAAACTCTGGATTATGATAGAGGGCTGTGAGACTTTGACCTGAGTGCAAAAATGGAGGCTCTAGACCCTTCCAGAGCTGAGATATCGAAATTCAAAATTTCGACCCAAAAAAAAAAACGACAGTGTTACCCCTTTCGTTTTTTTTCGTTTTTGGGCGAAAAATTAAGTTTCTCCAATCTTCTCAAAACTCTGGATTATGATAGAGGGCTGTGAGACTTTGACCTGAGTGCAAAAATGGAGGCTCTAGACCCTTCCAGAGCTGAGATATCGAAGTTCAAAATTTCGACCCGAAAAAAAAACGACAGTGTTACCCCTTTCGTTTTTTTGCATTTTGGGGCGAAAAATTAAGTTTCTCCAATCTTCTCAAAACTCTGGATTATGATAGAGGGCTGTGAGACTTTGACCTGAGTGCAAAAATGGAGGCTCTAGACCCTTCCAGAGCTGAGATATCAAAATTCAAAATTTCGACCCGAAAAAAAAACGACAGTGTTACCCCTTTCGTTTTTTTGCATTTTGGGGCGAAAAATTAAGTTTCTCCAATCTTTTCAAAACTCTGAATTATGATAGAGGGCTGTGAGACTTTGACCTGAGTGCAAAAATGGAGGCTCTAGACCCTTCCAGAGCTGAGATATCAAAATTCAAAATTTCGACCCGAAAAAAAAACGACAGTGTTACCCCTTTCGTTTTTTTTCGTTTTTGGGCGAAAAATTAAGTTTCTCCAATCTTCTCAAAACTCTGGATTATGATAGAGGGCTGTGAGACTTTGACCTGAGTGCAAAAATGGAGGCTCAAGACCCTTCCAGAGCTGAGATATCAAAATTCAAAATTTCGACCCGAAAAAAAAAACGACAGTGTTACCCCTTTCGTTTTTTTTCGTTTTTGGGCGAAAAATTAAGTTTCTCCAATCTTCTCAAAACTCTGGATTATGATAGAGGGCAGTGAGACTTTGACCTGAGTGCAAAAATGGAGGCTCTAGACCCTTGCAGAGCTGAGATATCGAAGTTCAAAATTTCGACCCGAAAAAAAAAAACGACAGTGTTACCCCTTTCGTTTTTTTGCATTTTGGGGCGAAAAATTAAGTTTCTCCAATCTTTTCAAAACTCTGAATTATGATAGAGGGCTGTGAGACTTTGACCTGAGTGCAAAAATGGAGGCTCTAGACCCTTCCAGAGCTGAGATATCAAAATTCAAAATTTCGACCCGAAAAAAAAACGACAGTGTTACCCCTTTCGTTTTTTTTCGTTTTTGGGCGAAAAATTAAGTTTCTCCAATCTTTTCAAAACTCTGAATTATGATAGAGGGCTGTGAGACTTTGACCTGAGTGCAAAAATGGAGGCTCTAGACCCTTCCAGAGCTGAGATATCGAAGTTCAAAATTTCGACCCGAAAAAAAAAACGACAGTGTTACCCCTTTCGTTTTTTTGCATTTTGGGGCGAAAAATTAAGTTTCTCCAATCTTTTCAAAACTCTGAATTATGATAGAGGGCTGTGAGACTTTGACCTGAGTGCAAAAATGGAGGCTCTAGACCCTTCCAGAGCTGAGATATCAAAATTCAAAATTTCGACCCGAAAAAAAAAACGACAGTGTTACCCCTTTCGTTTTTTTTTTCGTTTTTGGGCGAAAAATTAAGTTTCTCCAATCTTCTCAAAACTCTGGATTATGATAGAGGGCTGTGAGACTTTGACCTGAGTGCAAAAATGGAGGCTCTAGACCCTTCCAGAGCTGAGATATCGAAACTCAAAATTTCGACCCGAAAAAAAACGACAGTGTTACCCCTTTCGTTTTTTTTCGTTTTTGGGCGAAAAATTAAGTTTCTCCAATCTTCTCAAAACTCTGAATTATGATAGAGGGCTGTGAGACTTTGACCTGAGTGCAAAAATGGAGGCTCTAGACCCTTCCAGAGCTGAGATATCAAAATTCAAAATTTCGACCCGAAAAAAAAAACGACAGTGTTACCCCTTTCGTTTTTTTTTCGTTTTTGGGCGAAAAATTAAGTTTCTCCAATCTTCTCAAAACTCTGGATTATGATAGAGGGCTGTGAGACTTTGACCTGAGTGCAAAAATGGAGGCTCTAGACCCTTCCAGAGCTGAGATATCAAAATTCAAAATTTCGACCCGAAAAAAAAAACGACAGTGTTACCCCTTTCGTTTTTTTTCGTTTTTGGGCGAAAAATTAAGTTTCTCCAATCTTCTCAAAACTCTGGATTATGATAGAGGGCTGTGAGACTTTGACCTGAGTGCAAAAATGGAGGCTCTAGACCCTTCCAGAGCTGAGATATCGAAACTCAAAATTTCGACCCGAAAAAAAACGACAGTGTTACCCCTTTCGTTTTTTTTTCGTTTTTGGGCGAAAAATTAAGTTTCTCCAATCTTCTCAAAACTCTGGATTATGATAGAGGGCTGTGAGACTTTGACCTGAGTGCAAAAATGGAGGCTCTAGACCCTTCCAGAGCTGAGATATCGAAGTTCAAAATTTCGACCCGAAAAAAAAAACGACAGTGTTACCCCTTTCGGTTTTTTTCGTTTTTGGGCGAAAAATTAAGTTTCTCCAATCTTCTCAAAACTCTGGATTATGATAGAGGGCTGTTAGACTTTGACCTGAGTGCAAAAATGGAGGCTCTAGACCCTTCCAGAGCTGAGATATCGAAATTCAAAATTTCGACCCAAAAAAAAAAACGACAGTGTTACCCCTTTCGTTTTTTTTTCGTTTTTGGGCGAAAAATTAAGTTTCTCCAATCTTCTCAAAACTCTGGATTATGATAGAGGGCTGTGAGACTTTGACCTGAGTGCAAAAATGGAGGCTCTAGACCCTTCCAGAGCTGAGATATCGAAGTTCAAAATTTCGACCCGAAAAAAAAACGACAGTGTTACCCCTTTCGTTTTTTTTTCGTTTTTGGGCGAAAAATTAAGTTTCTCCAATCTTCTCAAAACTCTGGATTATGATAGAGGGCTGTGAGACTTTGACCTGAGTGCAAAAATGGAGGCTCTAGACCCTTCCAGAGCTGAGATATCGAAATTCAAAATTTCGACCCAAAAAAAAAAAATGACAGTGTTACCCCTTTCGTTTTTTTCGTTTTTGGGCGAAGAATTAAGTTTCTCCAATCGTCTCAAACCTCTGGATTATGATAGAGGGCTGTGAGACTTTGACCTGAGTGCAAAAATGGAGGCTCTAGACCCTTCCAGAGCTGAGATATCGAAACTCAAAATTTCGACCCGAAAAAAAACGACAGTGTTACCCCTTTCGTTTTTTTTCGTTTTTGGGCGAAAAATTAAGTTTCTCCAATCTTCTGAAAACTCTGGATTATGATAGAGGGCTGTGAGACTTTGACCTGAGTGCAAAAATGGAGGCTCTAGACCCTTCCAGAGCTGAGATATCGAAGTTCAAAATTTCGACCCGAAAAAAAAACGACAGTGTTACCCCTTTCGTTTTTTTTCATTTTGGGGCGAAAAATTAAGTTTCTCCAATCTTCTCAAAACTCTGAATTATGATAGAGGGCTGTGAGACTTTGACCTGAGTGCAAAAATGGAGGCTCTAGACCCTTCCAGAGCTGAGATATCGAAATTCAAAATTTCGACCCAAAAAAAAAAACGACAGTGTTACCCCTTTCGTTTTTTTTCGTTTTTGGGCGAAAAATTAAGTTTCTCCAATCTTCTCAAAACTCTGGATTATGATAGAGGGCTGTGAGACTTTGACCTGAGTGCAAAAAATGGAGGCTCTAGACCCTTCCAGAGCTGAGATATCGAAATTCAAAATTTCGACCCAAAAAAAAAAACGACAGTGTTACCCCTTTCGTTTTTTTCGTTTTTGGGCGAAAAATTAAGTTTCTCCAATTTTCTCAAACCTCTGGATTATGATAGAGGGCTGTGAGACTTTGACCTGAGTGAAAAAATGGAGGCTCTAGACCCTTCCAGAGCTGAGATATCAAAATTCAAAATTTCGACCCGAAAAAAAAACGACAGTGTTACCCCTTTCGTTTTTTTTCGTTTTTGGGCGAAAAATTAAGTTTCTCCAATCTTCTCAAAACTCTGGATTATGATAGAGGGCTGTGAGACTTTGACCTGAGTGCAAAAATGGAGGCTCTAGACCCTTCCAGAGCTGAGATATCGAAACTCAAAATTTCGACCCGAAAAAAAACGACAGTGTTACCCCTTTCGTTTTTTTTCGTTTTTGGGCGAAAAATTAAGTTTCTCCAATCTTCTCAAAACTCTGGATTATGATAGAGGGCTGTGAGACTTTGACCTGAGTGCAAAAATGGAGGCTCTAGACCCTTCCAGAGCTGAGATATCGAAGTTCAAAATTTCGACCCGAAAAAAAAAACGACAGTGTTACCCCTTTCGTTTTTTTGCATTTTGGGGCGAAAAATTAAGTTTCTCCAATCTTCTCAAAACTCTGGATTATGATAGAGGGCTGTGAGACTTTGACCTGAGTGCAAAAATGGAGGCTCTAGACCCTTCCAGAGCTGAGATATCGAAATTCAAAATTTCGACCCAAAAAAAAAAACGACAGTGTTACCCCTTTCGTTTTTTTTCGTTTTTGGGCGAAAAATTAAGTTTCTCCAATCTTCTCAAAACTCTGGATTATGATAGAGGGCTGTGAGACTTTGACCTGAGTGCAAAAATGGAGGCTCTAGACCCTTCCAGAGCTGAGATATCGAAATTCAAAATTTCGACCCCAAAAAAAAAAACGACAGTGTTACCCCTTTCGTTTTTTTCGTTTTTGGGCGAAAAATTAAGTTTCTCCAATCTTCTCAAACCTCTGGATTATGATAGAGGGCTGTGAGACTTTGACCTGAGTGCAAAAATGGAGGCTCTAGACCCTTCCAGAGCTGAGATATCAAAATTCAAAATTTCGACCCGAAAAAAAACGACAGTGTTACCCCTTTCGTTTTTGGGCGAAAAATTAAGTTTCTCCAATCTTCTCAAAACTCTGGATTATGATAGAGGGCTGTGAGACTTTGACCTGAGTGCAAAAATGGAGGCTCTAGACCCTTCCAGAGCTGAGATATCAAAATTCAAAATTTCGACCCGAAAAAAAAACGACAGTGTTACCCCTTTCGTTTTTTTGCATTTTGGGGCGAAAAATTAAGTTTCTCCAATCTTTACAAAACTCTGAATTATTATAGAGGGCTGTGAGACTTTGACCTGAGTGCAAAAATGGAGGCTCTAGACCCTTCCAGAGCTGAGATATCAAAATTCAAAATTTCGACCCGAAAAAAAAACGACAGTGTTACCCCTTTCGTTTTTTTTTCGTTTTTGGGCGAAAAATTAAGTTTCTCCAATCTTCTCAAAACTCTGGATTATGATAGAGGGCTGTGAGACTTTGACCTGAGTGCGAAAATGGAGGCTCTAGACCCTTCCAGAGCTGAGATATCAAAATTCAAAATTTCGACCCGAAAAAAAAAACGACAGTGTTACCCCTTTCGTTTTTGGGCGAAAAATTAAGTTTCTCCAATCTTCTCAAAACTCTGGATTATGATAGAGGGCTGTGAGACTTTGACCTGAGTGCAAAAATGGAGGCTCTAGACCCTTCCAGAGCTGAGATATCAAAATTCAAAATTTCGACCCGAAAAAAAAACGACAGTGTTACCCCTTTCGTTTTTTTTCGTTTTTGGGCGAAAAATTAAGTTTCTCCAATCTTCTCAAAACTCTGGATTATGATAGAGGGCTGTGAGACTTTGACCTGAGTGCAAAAATGGAGGCTCTAGACCCTTCCAGAGCTGAGATATCGAAATTCAAAATTTCGACCCCCCAAAAAAACGACAGTGTTACCCCTTTCGTTTTTTTTCGTTTTTGGGCGAAAAATTAAATTTCTCCAATCTTCTCAAAACTCTGGATTATGATAGAGGGCTGTGAGACTTTGACCTGAGTGCAAAAATGGAGGCTCTAGACCCTTCCAGAGCTGAGATATCGAAGTTCAAAATTTCGACCGAAAAAAAAAACGACAGTGTTACCCCTTTCTTTTTTTTTCATTTTGGGGCGAAAAATTAAGTTTCTCCAATCTTCTCAAAACTCTGAATTATGATAGAGGGCTGTGAGACTTTGACCTGAGTGCAAAAATGGAGGCTCTAGACCCTTCCAGAGCTGAGATATCGAAATTCAAAATTTCGACCCAAAAAAAAAAACGACAGTGTTACATCTTTCGTTTTTTTTTTCGTTTTTGGGCGAAAAATTAAGTTTCTCCAATCTTCTCAAAACTCTGGATTATGATAGAGGGCTGTGAGACTTAGACCTGAGTGCCAAAATGGAGGCTCTAGACCCTTCCAGAGCTGAGATATTGAGATCCCACGTAGAATTCATGCATTATAAATATCTCAATATCTCAGCTCAGGACGGGTCTAGAGCCTCCATTTTGGCACTCAGGTCTAAGTCCCATGGCCCTCTATCAGAATCCAGCGTTTTGAGAAGATTGGAGAAACTTTTTTTTTTGCACAAAAAAAAAAAACCTCGAAACGGGTAACACTGTCGTTTTTTTTGGTGGGGGGTGGGGGGGGGGGGGGTCAAAATTTTGAGTAACTCCGATCTTCTTGAAACTCTGGATTCTGATAGAGGGCCATGAGACTTAGACCTGAGTGCCAAAATGGAGGCTCTAGACCCTTCCAGAGCTGAGATATTGAGATGCTACATAGCATTTATGCCAGTGTTCGAATTACGGGGGAGCTAAGGTGAGCTCGGCTCCCCTGAAAAGGACCTGGGCTCCCCTGAAAGCGTACTTTGAGACATTTAGGGGGAGCTCTAACACTGTCCCTTTTTTGTGTCGCATATATTTTGATTTTCTGTACATTAAGGTTCCTGAAATAAATGATGATATTAAAAATGTGTCAGTGTTTATTCCCTCAATTGTATTTCCGAACATCTGTCTCCACTAATAAATGCAATGGGCGTGGTTCAGCGAAGTCTGTAGCGGGAGAGTGGGGAGGGGACGGAGCCGAGCGGTGAACAAGTGAGTCAAGTTCAAATGACAAACACCTGTCTGTGATTTCAGTAAAATTTCAATCTTGGCGTGAGGAGACCGCATATAAGCGGGCCGTGCTGAAATTAGTGTGTGAGAGAGAGACTGGGAGCTCGTGCACGTATCCTGAGAGAAAGTGACTTCTGAAAGCTGTATCCAGCGGAAAGAGTGGGTCTATAAACTGTAGCCTATCCAGTGAAGCTGTTTTCAGCTAGAAGAGGATTACTACATCTGTATCCAGAAAGCTGTGTCCAGCGGAAAGAGTAACCAATTAATTATCATCTGTTTCTGTTGCCTTTTTGATATTTTTAGTTAATGTTATTTGAGCGTTGTTATCAGGCGCTGTAAAAGAGCCTTGTAAATAAAAGTGCACGGGTTCCAGCATTTGCCGACCCTGTGTCTCCTTCCATCACCCACACACAACGAACCTGTTTTGCATCACACTATTGTTTTAAATGCCCGAACATGCACCAAAAAGCATTAAAGTCAGTCAGGGAGGATCGGAAAATAGGGCTCCCCCGAAAGCCACTTTGTAATTCGAACCCTGATTTATGCATTATAAATATCTGAATATCTCAGCTCTGGAAGGGTCTAGAGCCTCCATGTTTGCACTCAGGTCTAAGTCACATGGCCCTCTATCAGAATCTAGAGTTTCAAGAAGATAGAAGATACTCAAAATTTTGACCGAAAAAAAAAACGACAGTGTTACCCCTTTCGTTTTTTTTTTTTTTGGTGCGAAAAAAAAGTTTCTCCATTTTTCTTGAAACTCTGGATTCTGATAGAGGGCCATGAGACTTAGACCTGAGTGCAAAAATGGAGGCTCTAGACCCTTCCAGAGCTTTACCCCTTTTGTTTTTTTTTTTGTGCGAAAAAAAAAAAGTTTCTCCAATTTTCTTGAAACTCTGGATTCTGATAGAGGGCCATGAGACTTAGACCTGAGTGCAAAAACAGAGGCTCTAGACCCTTCCAGAGCTGAGATATTGAGATCCCACGTAGCACATTTTTGCACTCAGGTCTAAGTCTCATGGCCCTCTATCAGAATCCAGAGTTTTGAGAAGATTGGAGAAACTTTTTTTTTCGCACCAAAAAAAACAAAAAACGAAAGGGGTAACACTGTCGTTTTTTTTTTCGGTCAAAATTTTTAGTATCTCCGATCTTCTTGAAACTCTGGATTCTGATAGAGGGCTATGAGACTTTGACCTGAGTGCAAAAATGTGCTACGTGGGATCTCAATATCTCAGCTCTGGAAGGGTCTAGAGCCTCCATTTTTGCACTCAGGTCTAAGTCTCATGGCCCTCTATCAGAATCCAGAGTTTTAAGAAAAATGGAGAAACTTTTTTTTCGCACCAAAAAAAAAAAACGAAAGGGGTAAAGCTCTGGAAGGGTCTAGAGCCTCGATTTTGGCACTCAGGTCTAAGTCTCATAGCCCTCTATAAGAATCCAGAGTTTCAAGAAGATCGGAGATGCTCAAAAATTTGACCCAAAAAAAAAAAAAACCCGACAGTGTTACCCCTTTCGTTTTTGTTTTTTTTGGTGCCAAAAATCTTTTTCTTTTTCTTTATCTTGTTTCTCCAATCTTCTTGAAACTCTGGATTCTGATAGAGGGCCATGAGACTTAGACCTGAGTGCCAAAATCGAGGCTCTAGACCCTTCCTGAGCTGAGATATTGAGACTTATACATGTGACTTATACATGTCCAAATAAATGCTGGGGTAGGCCTACATTTAAAAAAAAAAAGAAAGAAAAACACCTAAAAGTTCAAACATTTAACTGTTTTTCTTCTGTTAGTAGGAACATTTCTTAGTTCTTTAGCAGTTTATTAAAATGTAAATATAACACATTTACTTACTTGATACGTGCATATTTAGCATTTTCAACACAGAAATTCCTGTCCTGCCACTTTCCCAAAACCATTTGTTACAAGGTACCCCGACTAGTGAGGCATGTTGGCCTTATAAGATTAACGTGGGCGTCAGCTATAAAAAGGTGAGAAAGAAACACTCCAAATGTTTTTGATTTTAATGAAAAAGTCGAAATATCCATTCACTCGTAGGCCGCCATAGTTATTTACGTCTCAATGCATTCTGGGTAGTGACGTGTAATGGTTGTAGCTAGCCCAGTTTTGACAGTAGCGAGTCTGCCGTTCAGCCTTTTCAGTTTGAACCCGAGCGCACAGTAGGCTTAAATCAAGAGAATAAACGCGGAAAATGACAGGCATACTCAAGAGTCACATGAAAATTAAGATTATCAGAGAGTTGAAGAAGCGAGAGTGGGGCAAAAATACATGGTGTCTGCGGCAAGGGTCAATGCCATGCGAGAACGAGAGCGTTTGCTGTAAAGAGCTCCACTTTTTGTCAGCAGCTGTCCAGGGTAGGCTATAGATCAGACGATCGTACTATCAGTATAAATAATTTAATAAGTCATCTACCGCCGTCGTGTGCTTTATTTCCCTAAGCAGTCACTCACTGTGTTGAATGCATAGAAATAGTTGCTCTCGGACCTTGTTCAAAGTCCTGCCGCGCCACAGAGCACCATTTACATAGTTTTATATTAAATTTAAATTATTTGTCTCAAATTGTTGATATGTATTTACTGACTTCACCCTGCGCAGCAATTAGGGCTGTAATCAACCAAAGAAATCCTGACCAAAATCTCGTCCTGCCCAACGATTACACAACCTAAAAAAATAAAATAACAAATTTAATTAAAAAACAAAGACGGGATGTTTTGATTGAACATTTTTTAACAATTGTCATAGAGCATTTATAAAACAACAACGAAAAAACATCAAAAATACATAAAACTATAATAATAATAATAATAATAATAATAATAATAATAGAATTCTTTGCAAATGAAAAAAATTAAAAAAAATTTAACTGCAAAGTGAGGAGCTCTGTCCTAGGTCTAACAGTCACAATCGCGCACCTGACCACTGCTACACGCTACCAAAAAAAAAAAAAAAAAAAAAATCTAACTGCTATCTGCCACATAATGAAAAATCCTAAAGCTCTCGTTTATACAGGCTGTATGCTATATTCTTATTTACTTTCAAAGCTATGGGTTAACTTTTGTCTAGCCAATCTAGGCCTTTTAAAACAAACGCACAAAAAACCAAAAGCCTAAAAAACAATCCTAATAATAATTAGCTTTATTGTAAGCATACGGACAGCGTATGTTTATTTTCGTTTTGTTATATTATTTAGGCTATTTTCGAATGCGTAAAGTGTACAAATAAAAACAAAAACATATCAAGAAAACTACCTCCCTTACTGAGCGCGCAGCAGCTGCGCAGACAGCCTCAGGTGCGAACCGAGTATGTGTGTAAGCTAAACTGTGGCACTGTTAAAAAATAGCCTAAATTAAAGTAGGCTATTTAAAGTTGGGGATAAAACATAGGCTAATTAATGTTAGAATACAGTAATAAAATGCTTATAAAGGAATAAATATCAAGGAGTAAATCATTGAAAATTTCTTTCTATAGGTAAAAAAAAAATATGCAACAATGTCAGTCGACCAAGACTGATTTGTGGAGTTGACAGTCCTAGCAGCACTATTTAGTTTTACAAGGGTTAGTTCACCCAAAAATGAAAATTAAGTCATTAATTACTCACCCCATGCTGTACCAACCCCGTAAGACCTTCGTTCACCTTCGGAACACAAATAAAGATATTTTTGATTGAATCTGAGGGCTGGATCACTCTTCCATAGACAGCCTGAGGGACTGCCTCTTGACGGCCCAGAAAGTCATTAAAAGAAAAGGTTTAAATATTCCATGTGCCTACAGTGGCTCAACTATAACTTTATCAAGCGACGAGACTACTTTTTGTGCGGAAAAAAAACGTAAATAACGACTTTATTCGACTTTCCATTACTTCCTTATGGGCGCATGCGCGAGAACTGAGACGAGACCGTTGTTCTTCGACTACTTTTTGTTACCGGCTGCTCACCGCTTAGGAGTTTTACCGCCCCCTACCGTATAAGATGACGTACTGATATAGCCGGAGGCGCAAAACGTTCTGTTTACAAGCAGTACGTCACCTGGATGAACATTTTACAGTATGTTTTATGATTGTAAGTCATTGTCTTCAAATGATATTGAGCTTTAAATATTGTCATATTTTGTGTATGATCCCATACAGAAGTGAAATACATATCAGTATTTACATATGATTTAAACGTTTATTGTTATAAATATCAAAATATAAAAGGTGTGCATCATACCTGAGACCTGCATGAACATTTTACAGTATGTTTTATGACTGTAAGTCATTGTCTCCAAATGCTATTGAGCTTTAAATATTGTCATATTTTGTGTATGGTCCCATACAGTAGTGAAATACATATCAATATTTCATATGATTTAAAAGTTTATTGTTATAAATATCAAAAATCTAAAAGGTGTGCATCATACCTGAGACCTGGGTGAACATTGTACAGTATGTTTTATGACTGTAAGTCATTGTCTTCAAATGCTATTGAAGTTAAAAAACGTTTATACCAATATCGCATGTATCTTTAGAGACGGTCCCTAAATATGCGAATATCGAACGTCCAACGTCAAACCAACTTCATGCCAGTCTTATAGGGCTATCCTGCTCATCTACCCATGTACATTTTCAATCTTACAATTGAGTTACAATATTAATAATTACCATTGCACCGAATGGCCTTGCACTAGCTACATATTAAAATCTTAAATCTTAGACTATATTTCTTTACAGCAAACGCGGTCGTTCTCGCTTGGAACTGGCAAGCAGTTGTTATTCTCTTGATTTAAGCCTACGGTACGCTCAGGTTCAAACTGAGATGGCTGAACGGCAGACGTGTTCATCTCACTACTGTCAAAACTTATCTAGCTAGTCGGTACGTAGAAAAAACATTAAACGAAGCAGCTACAGCGGCTAGGCTCAACCGGCTACAACCATTACACGTCACTACCCAGAATGCATTGAGACGTAAATAAATATGGCGGCCTACCAGTGAATGGATTTTCGACTTTTTTTTTTAATAAAATCAAAAACATTTGGAGTGTTTTTGTATCACCTTTTTATAGCTGACGCCCACGTTAATCTTATAAGGCCAACATGCCTCACTAGTCGGGGTTCCCTTTACCACAAGATTTAATAACCCTGAAATGACACGAAGGAAGCTAAACAGGGAACACATTGAGCATGGCATGCATGTCTGAAGTATTAAATAAGTGAACTGAGGAAGAGTTCTCAACTACCTGTTTGGGGTTTCAGACCATAAAAATGCTACAAAACTACTATTTATGTTCATGAAAACAGTATTCATGGACACACCTTTTAGAAGTCTCTGCATAGACAGAGAGGAGGAGGAGGCGGAGGAGGAGGCGGAGGCGGAGGCGGTATCACATGTTCGGGGAGAGCCACACTACCAGCAGTGTTTTGGCTGAACAGCCGGAGGAGAAACAGGAAGTGCAGAGGAACACAGAGCAGGCTCATAAGCTCACGCTACACACACAATAGATCAATTTCTCAGTTAAGGTAAGCTTTTTAAGCATGTTTTATTTATCAGCTTTGACATAATCAAAAGCAGACACCAAACTTTCAGTGGAAGCTGAACACGTAAGTTTTGGCCTGTTTTTAAGCTGTCAGTTGAAATGAGGCAGTTTGAAAAGTGCTCAACTGCAGCTGAGGTAAGTGAAATGTGCGTTTTTCTGCCAGTTCCTCTCTGCTGAGTCATGCGAATGGAATGATGTCCTCCATTTTCCCATTAGATGACAATTCACAGTCTATACTGCAAAATACATTATGTTCTGTTGTGTCCTTTCAAGGTGCTGACTATGGAGGGAACTACAACACAAGATGAAATTCACCAGGAGGAGAAAGAAACACCAGAAAGCAGTGAGGGAGGGTGGACAAATCCAAAAGAACGAGGTTTGGTATAATTTTTTTTTTATCTGATTTACTAAAACAAATCACCTAGGTTTTTGTGGACACGATACCAGCCTAATCATACCTTGCTTTTGGGCATGTGTTTTTGAAGTACTTTGAAGTATCGCTGTAAAAAAGTGACTAATGCGGCCCTTTTAGTTTGCCACTAATATTTTTGGCTCAAAACAAAACAAGGTTTCAAAATGTAGGTTGTATTTTTTTGCAGTGTGAGCAAATACCATAATAAATGCATCAATTAAACTGATACTGAGAGTGTTTTTAAGTTGTCCCACACTTAATATCACATGACGTCATCATTTTGTCCTTTTAATTGTTTCTTACTTGCATGCTTGAAACTGAGACAAACATGTTTTCTCTTGCAAAAAGCGTCAGTATGTTCTTCACCATCCCCCAAAGTAAAAAGGAAACAATTTTTTAGAAGATACTTGTCAGAAAACAGCCTTACTAAAAATAAAACGCACATATTTTATATTCTGACTCGGATGAGAAGAACAACATTGCTTCATTTGTCATTTGAAACGTGTGTAACCATAACACAGCCACAACATTTCATTTTCACAACCTTTATTAAATCCAATTTTGCAGTTTAAAGGGAGAGTTCACCCAACAATGAAAATTCTGTCATTTCCATTATGTTGTTCCAAACCTGTACGAAAGTTGGTGGTAGCCACTGACTTCCATAGTATTTTTTTCCTAAATGGAAGTTAATGGCTTCCAACATTTTGCAAAATATCTCAAACACAGGTTTGGAACAACATGAGGGTGAGCAAATGATGACAGAATGTTCATTTTTGGTTGAACTATCCCTTTAAGTTGCATTACGGATGTTTCGTATCATGAAAGGTGTTATGTATCAGTTCAGTCTTTAGGTGGTGGTATTGCATCAAAATTGATGTTATGCTAACTAAATTGTCTTTCACTTTATTAAATATAACCAATGTGTGCTTGTTGCTTCGCTAAAACCTGATTTGTAATATTTTTTCACACCACTAACTGACCTTGATAAAATATATAAAAAAAAAAATAATAACAGTACAAGGCTTTAAATTAACTTTAAAAAAAAAAAAACTGACTATGTTTTTCCTATTTTCTTATACATTACAAAAATCCAGATGGTATTATTAGATAGTGTGAAGATAAATTGTTATATATGTATTCAAGCATAATTTTCAAATATTGGATAAGAAGATTTTAAAATCAAACTCAAAATGCTGTAAATAGTAGCAAATGTGGACTTAAAAAAGTGCAAAAATTAATTTGGCCTGTAATGATGAATTACAAAATATTTAATATGCCAGTATTGTGGTGTGGAATTTGCTGTAATTAAATTTATTAATTTTATGAGATGAGCTATTGCATTAACACTCACAAAACCACTAACACGGCATGGGATCATGGTCCCATTTCCCTTGCATTATTTATTCAAGAGTACAACTAAAATCTAAATAAGTCAACTGAAACATTTCCTAGTATTATCGTAAGTTATTATTTAGAGGACAGTGGTTTCTTTGTAACTCATGGCTGTTTATAATAGCTCTGTCTGTGGTTCTAGAGTTGAGACTGGTGCTGCTGGGCTCAGCGGGTAAAGGGAAGAGCACTGCGGTCGATGCCATCCTGGGCGGCCCGACATCTGAGTCCGACTGTTCGGGCCCCGAGACTCCAGTCACTGCCTGTCAGAAGAGGCGCGGCACGCTGGCAGGACGACAGGTGAGTTCATGTCTCTCCTAAAACTCTACGAGGGGCCACCTGATTGTTCAGTCCTGCATATGAAATTTTTTTTAAAAATGTCAGAGTTGCATCAAGGCAAGTATGTGATTATGTGACTAGGCATGTCAAAAACATTTAATTTGATGTCTATATCTAATATTTTTGTTTGTTCACATGTATACAGTATGCACATCATAAACCATAACCGTTATCATACAGATTTTACAAATGGCAAATTTTAACTGTTTGTTTTTAGAAAAGTGCAAAAACCAATAGTTTTAAAAATTGAGGTGCCACCTGGGAAATTTAATTACATTTAGTTAATTTTTCTTCAGTAAATAAATTAGCATCTTTATTTGTCAACAAATATATATATATATATATATATATATATATATATATATATTTGTACCATTAAACCGTTGATTCAAAAAGATCATGAGAAACAAATAAAAAAAAGAAAAATGTACATTTACATTATTATACATTAGTTAAAATGAACAAGCAATTTATTAATCTTAGTTCATGTTAATTTCACCTTTTACTAATACATTAAAAGTTGTCAAAAAATGTGGTTGTTTATTATTTGATAGACCTGAGCTAACATGAACTAACAATGAACAGTTATTTACATAAAATAGAGTTTCATGTTTAACATTTTTTAACTAATGTTAACAGATATGAATAAATACTGCAACAAGTATATTGCTCATCTTTTAGTTAATGCATTAATGTAAACTAATGACACCTCATTGAGAAGTGTTACCAAATATATTATAAATAAAATGTATATCAAAAAATTAAATATTAAAAGTATATAAAATATTTTATGCAAGCGAAATTGGCCTAACGTTACCTTAAACTATAAAACAAAATTACACATTGTACTTAAGAACATCCCTTTACCGTGGTAAAATCACTGTAAAGGCCGGTTCACACCAATAACGATATCTATAAAGATAACTGTATTAGCGTCCAGACCAGCTGACGATATTGTTCTGTTTACTATAAGCGCACGCTGCGCTATTATTGTCTGCAGCTTTAAATGCTTAAACTTCTTCAAGCAGGATGGATTTTGATTGGCTGTCAATGTTTTTATCATTTATCGGCTGGGAAAAAATGGTTCAGAAAGTGATTCCAACAATATTGTTTCTTGATGTCGTTACCGTTATAGTTTTTTTAACTTTTTTGAGTGTATCCACATAGTGTTCTTTCATGTTTATTGAAAGGGCCTGTTTCTAAGACTCCGTTTTCTTCCTTGCAGGTGTCTGTTGTGGACACACCTGACTGCCTGTGCATCGAGCGTCCCGCTGAGGACGTCCGCCGCCAGTTTTCACTCTGCGCGGCTTTATCGGCCCCGGGGCCCCACGCTTTCCTGCTCTGTGTCCCTGTTCACCGGCCCAGCAATCTGGAGCTCCAGATTTTGGAGACCATCGAGAAAGTGTTTGGTCCTGAAGCAGTTAGTAAACATGCAATGGTGCTCTTCACCCGCATGGACCGCCTGCCTGAGGAAGTTTCACTGGATGAGTATCTCAGCACAGAACGGGTCGACTTACTGGAGCTCGTACAGAAGTGTGGGGATCGACATCACCCACTGCGGGCAGGAGCGAACGCAGGCGAGAAGGAGCTGCTGATAAAGGTGGAGCAGATGGTCAAAGAAAGCGGGACTCAATTCTACACCTGCCCTCTCTTGAAGGAGGCAGAGAGGAGAGTGAAAGAGAAGGAGGAGGAGATCTTGAGAGGCAGAAGAGAAAGAGGGGAAGACGATTCGGAGGGAGTAAGGGCCGAAGCAGAGAGAAGTGTGGACGATCTGGTGGTTGAGGGAATCGCAGACCTCTGCGTCTCCACGCCTGACCCCTCATTCTTACGCTGGTTGTGGGACAGCGTGGTCGGGTGGCTTCTGTGGCTCCCGAATATGGTGAGGGGCAGTACTTTACTGGGGTCGTTCGTGGGGTTGTTCGTCGGGGGGCCCTTAGGAGGGGCTATGGGAGCAACGGTGGGCTCTGTGGCAACGGAGGTGGGTCGACGGAAACGAAAAACCAATTGAGCACTTGAATGTGGTAACAGCTTATTGTTTTTTTTTTTATTGTAACGTCAAAAAACAGATTAGATTATACATTCCAATGTGAATATAGAATTGGGTAATGAACATTATGAAAGGCTTTTGCATGTTTCTAGTTGAATACAATTTTTCCCCCATTATAACTAAACAATTTGAGTGAAAAGTTGAATAGAAAAATGAACATGAAGTTCAAAGTCTTAGGGTCATGTGGTTGCTATTCACTTCTGATACAGAAATAGCGCAGAATATTACATTTTAAAATTAATTTAACCTTTTAAAATCCTTAAATGTTAAATTTAGACCGATTTACAGATTTTAAGTCTAAATAAAATAAATGATTTGTGTATCCGTAGGATTTTTTTATTATTTTTTTTAATAAAAAATCCAATGAATATATAAATGCACAAAATGTAGTATATACATTTTAATATAAGCATAAATGAAAAAAAAAAATCTAATAAAAATACGGGAAGATGCAAGGGTTTCCGGCTATGAAAGTACATTAACTTGCATGGCCTATGCAATAATGTTTGTTAATGTTATTCATGTAAAAATACTAAAAAGTGTTACCAAAGAGTGCTTAGAGAATCCAAAAGCAAGACTATTTTAATGGTGAACGAAGAGAAGGGTTTAGATGTGTCTTTGAGATTCTCTTCTCTTATTGTGTGCACCCTTCGTTTTGCACTAAAGCTTTTTTGCCTTAAAAGCTGGATGAGTTTAAAAAGCATCTGTTTCGGAGCTCTGTAGAGTAATGGAGTGAAGATTACGTTCTTAACACTGTCACCAAAAAGCTTTATTCCACACTTTATAAACTCACTGTCTCACTACTACTAATCCTGAAGTGCTTTCTTTGAAGTGAGGACTGAACTCGAAGTGCACTATAAAGTCTGAATTTGTTTACAGACTGCAAACATCTCTGGATCTAGATGCATAAGTGTTTTTATTAGGTCACTGCTGCACTAATCAGCTGCTATGGAACAAATGCATGTTGCACACTTTGAGACAGATCATAAATTAATAACGCTCCTCATATAAGCGGTTTTAATGTGCAGTTTTGTCACTTAATTGGTTTGCAGTTCAAATATTTCTGCAGCTGTTCTGGAGTATGAAAATAAATCGGCATAATGGAAACAATCAGTGATGGTGTGACTAATATTTCTACGCACGTTTAGCGTCTCCGATTACAGGTTTCAGTCATTCGTTTGGAGTTAAAGGAGTAGTTCACTTTAAAAAATACTTTTGCTGATAATTTACTCACTCGCATGTCATCCAAGATGTCCATGTGTTTCTTTCTTCAGTCGAAAAGAAATGAAGGTTTTTGATGAAAACATTCCAGGATTTTTCTCCATATAATGGACTTCATTGGGAACCAAATGGTTCAAGGTCCAAATGAGAGCAAACTGTTCAAAGGGCTTTAAACAATTCCAGACGATGAATAAGGGTCTTATCAAGCAAAACGATCACTCATTTAAAAAAAAAAATAACAAAGTTTAAGTTTTATAAGCTCAAATGCTCGCCTTGCTCTGTTCTGTGATGCGCGTTCGTGACTCTCCTGTTCGAACTCGTACATCAAAATGAACAAATCTTTTTTCAACGAACGAAATGAATGAATTGACTCGGGAAAATATTATCACATATCCAATGTAGTGTATGTATTATACATCGATTGTCTCACGTCTTCCACATGTATGGGATTTATCCGTTTAAACAGAAAGGTTGTCTCTTTACCAAAAAAAAAAAAAAAGACCTGAGAAACCCAGTCAGTCCATAGACTTAGTCTTTTAACAGTTCAGAAGCCACGAATATTGTGAAAAGGCTTTTATGCCACTGCAGAAAGACGTCAGACGGACAGATGCAAAGACGTCTCTCTCTCTCGCCCTCTTTTGTGAGAGCAGCTTTATGTTTTTGACATTGACATAAGTGATAGTCTGCTAAACCCATCCATCAAAAAAGCCATCCCTGTATTTCTGCCTTCAGTACAGCAAGGCGTTTCCTTATGTGGGTGGTCCGCCCAGGGAGAGAGAGAGACACAAGCCTGCTCTCATGTTTCTAAGCAGAGAGAGAGAGAGAAAGCTTGCTGTGGGACACACATCTGTCTTCCAGATGTGGCGTTTTGCAGTTGTTTGAAACAGGAAAAAAGAACGTTTAAAAAATAAAGGAAAATTGGTGCTAAACAGATTTTTATTGTCAGGGATTACGGATATAGTGCTCTATAGATTACAGTATACCAGGCTGTGTATGACTCCACCAGTACTGTATATTTAACCTCAGATCCATCTTCTTAAAGAAACGGCGCAGGAATTAGGCAATGTAGTGCGGTCCCCTGCGTACTTGGACTTGTGGATAACGTGTTTAAAAAGGAACACCTGTCCAAATATTATTCTGTCCTATTGGACATGCGTCTGAAAGAGGACAGGAAGAGAAAAAGATGAGAAAATGAGGAAGAAATGTGTAAAAGAAAGCAATGGAAAGAATGAAAAGGAGGGGATTATGGATTAATATGGACTTGAAGGAGGGAATAAAAACATACCAAAACTAGTTTGTTCCCTCGCATAATAAATAATAATTTAAAAAACACCACAAACCGTGAACGCTCTTTTCATGAATGCTGTGGTGATATGGTTAGCTCTCAAAGGACCCGATGTCCTTGAGAACTGACACCGTGGTGATTTGTGCCGGTATGCGTAACGCTGGCCAAAGTCTCGCGGAGTCACAACTGGCCCATCATTAATATAGTAAGGATGAGTGATGCAGCCGCCTCGCCCCGCAGCGGAGATGTTGTTGATAAAGGTCCTTGCGGTGCACTCAATGAGGAGCAGAAGCAAACTGCAGACATTGCTCTCTGGTGACCGCGGCCTGTGGGCTGACAAAAGCCGAAGCGAATGAAAGCAAATGGCAAATGTTTGCTATCTCAAAGCGTTAGCTCGCGCAGCCGTTTTTCTAATGACAGACTGGGAATGACGACGCGTTTTAAAGGTCATCAGTAAATCCTGCAACGTTTTTTGTATTTTCAATTTTTTTTAAACGTACATTTGTAACACTATACTTTGTATTATATTACCATTGTAACAAATTAAGAAACTAGCTAGTTAAAGGATTAGTTCACTTTTGAAAAAACGTTTGCTGATAATTTACTCACCCCCATGTCATCCAAGATGTCCATGTCTTTCTTTCCTCAGTCGAAAAGAAATTAAGGTTTTTGATGAAAACATTCCAAGATTTTTCTCCATATAATGGACTTCAATGGGAACCGGATGGTTCAGGTCCAAAAGATAGTGTTAATAACAGTTTCAGATGCAGCTTCAAATGTCTTTAAACGACACCAGACGATGAATAAGGGTCTTATCATGCGAAACGATCGGTTATTTCAAAACTTATTCCAAAAATGTAACTTTTCTAAGGACAAATGCTAGCCTTTCTCCATTCTGTGAGGCGCGTTTGTACGTAACGTCACGTAGTACGTAATTACGTTCAAAAGGTCACGGGCGACGTAGCCAGAAGTACAGAGTCAGAGTGTTTACAAGTTGAACGCATAGGTTGAACGTGAAAACTAACTCAAACGCCGTTTACAAAAAAGGAATTAAAAGGTAAAACAACGATGTCGGACGATTTTGATTCTGTACTTCCGGCTACGTCGCCCGTGACCTTTTGAACGTAATTACGTATTACGTGACGTTACAAACGCGCCTCACAGAATAGAGCTAGGCTAGCATTTGTCCTTAGAAAAGTTACATTTTTGGAATAAGTTTTGAAATAACCGATCGTTTCGCATGATAAGACCCTTATTCATCGTCTGATATCGTTTAAAGACATTTGAAGCTGCATCTGAAACAGTTATTAACTGTCTTTTGGACCTTGAACCATCCGGTTCCCATTGAAGTCCATTATATGGAGAAAAATCCTGGAATGTTTTCATCATAAACCTAAATTTCTTTTTGACTGAGGAAAGAAAGACATGGACATCTTGGATGACATGGGGGTGAGTAAATTATCAGCAAAAGTTTTTTCAAAAGTGAACTAATCCTTTAACGCTGCTGTGAAGGTGTCTAATACAGCAGCTGTGGGAGTGATGGTGAAGTTGACATCTTTCTCACTTCGTTTTCATAACTTTCTAAAAGAGGGAACAAATATAGTGAGATTTTTCTTTTGCTATTTGAGCAAATGGGAAAACAAACAATATATATTTAATGTAGTCTCTCATTCACTGATAAGCTAAGTTTACTCAACTAGCCTATGACGACTTCCGCTTCTGATAAACCCAGAAATGTGAAAATGGTTTATATCGAGACTAACTGAGACGCTGTGGAATTGTTAAATGTATAATTTATACAATTATAAATGTAGCTAGGTTTTCATCCTCACTATTTTTAAATTAACATAGTAGGCCTAACAAGATTACAATTTTACCCTAGAAATACCGTTTTCCATGTTAAAAAAACAAAACAAAAAATCTAGGTAACGTTACTTAACGGTCACTGTTGGTATGTTTGGCTAGGCTAAAGGCTGCATTTAAATCTTAATCTAAACCTAAGTAATATTGACAAACTATAAATAATTTGAAAGCTTACAATCTATAGATTTCATATTTGATGTCTTATTCTCAATACAAATAATAATTTATTAATTTGCAACAAGTAGGCTATACTTTCAGACTCATGATGCGTGTTTAGACCTTTATGTTGAAATAACAATAGCGTTGAACATGCATGAAAAATCGTTAAATAATGGCAAAAACCTCAGTTTGTTTTCACGCCAAGAGTTCATAAAAAAATAAAATGTTTTAAATAAATAAGAAATGATAGGCTACACATCAGTGTTTTTTTCCGTAGGCTGTCTCACGTGTTTGTTAGAGGTATAATTCAAATCATGTAGCCTACTACCATACTGCCCATATTACCTATTTCTGAATAGGATGTCTACTTTATAAATATAGTATAAAAATGATGGATATATATGGTTCATATCACTCAAACCATATTGAAATTGAAGAGTCCTTATATGGTCAGCAAAGGAGTCTAGTTATGGGAAAGTTTAGTACATCTTTGATGGCACATTTTACTTGACAAAACAGCATTTTATTAAATAAAATGTTTCTCTCTCTATATATATATATATGTGTGTGTGTGTGTGTGTGTGTGTGTGTAGTAGGTCTATGTAGCCTGTATTACATATTTCTACAATAATCTGCCTAGTATGTCCTTTAAAAAGAGACCAAACTTAAGTATTCAAGATTTATAATTTTTATGAGATTTATGGGACTGACAGTTAAGAGCTTAAGGAGATTAGGAGAATGGCCATTGTTCTTCTTCTGAATGGACACCCCCAATAACAACACCAGAGTGAGTAAATGATGGCTTCAGTTTCTTTTTAAAGTGACCTATCTTTTAACATAAATCACACAGACGGTTAAGATGCCATCATATGTGCCATCAAACATTTTATTTAATAAAATGCTGTTTTGTCAAATAAAATGGAAATATGTGACTTGACTGTAATACCATGAAAATACAGATAGAAGTAACAGGCATGTCAAAAAAAAAAAAAAAAAGCTGTGCGGAAAACAAAAATAGAGACTTGAGAAAGAACTAGGATAAAAGTTGATGCTACAGTAGTGTAGCCTATATAGAATGACTAATAATTTGTTTAACCCAAAACAGGTTTTAGATTGGATTTTTTATGTATCAAAATATTTTGCTTAATTATAAACAGCCTTAAAAAAACATAAAACGTGTAATACTATAAATCAAAGAGATGCTGGAGATGAACTACACGCTGCTTAGCCACAGCACACGTCTGCTGATTGACTGCAAACAGCATGACTCTTCTGAACAACACTAATGTCCAGCGCCCAGCCCTGGAGGAGAGAGGGAGCGCTCCGACTGCAGTCCCCTCATCTTTTTCATATTAGAGCTGTTTTCGTGTGTGTGTGTGCACAGCAGTGATTGTTTAGAGTCAGTATGTAACAGTGTGTGTGGCTTTCAGGCAACCTATAAAGCATTGATAATAGCCCTGGCCAAATTACAAAATAAAAATGGACCAACAAAAGTTTGCTTTCATAATAGCAGGTTGAGTGCTTATTTTTTTTATGCGCACACAATCAAACTTTTAATGTTTATGGGGCACTGGCAACATTTCAGTGCGTAAAACGGTGGTGTTTATTTATTACATTTGTGAACAAATGAAGTCTATAGCTATGAGGTATTGCTCTCAAAAGCACTTTACTCGTAAAGGTTTACTTTGCAGCGTCTACATTCAGCTGGACTGTCAAGTTGAAGTCTTTTGAATGCTTAAAATATGTTTTTGACTGCACAAGTACTACAAATAGAAATAAAATCAATCTATCTAAGCTCCTACAACATATGTAGAGATTCTCAATATTGCACTGATACCTTATATATTTGTTTGTTTGTTTGTTTGTTTTTTAATTTATTTGTGTATACATTCATATTATTTCAGTCAAAGGGAAGAATCAACGAGGTTTGTTCATACACGTCACCAGGTTTGGTTTAGGTTCTGTTAATGTTCGCTGATGAATGTTTATATGTGAATAAAAGCCTCAATTAAATCTGTTCATCACATAAAGCCATCGAGTCTCTTCAGAAAATTTGGACTAAACCACTCAATTCATATGGATTAGTTTTACAATCTCTTTGTGAACGTTTTGAATCATCAAGTAATTGTGCAGCTGTCAATGGAGGGACAGGAAGCTCTCAGATTGCATCAAAAAGATCTTCATTTGTGTTCTGAAGAGGAACAAAAGTTTACAAGTTTGGAACGACTTGAGGGAGAGTAATTGATGACAGAATTTTCATTTTTGGGTTAACTAGAATCAGGTCATGATGTTGCATCGATCCAAAAAAAAAAAAAACTAAATACATTCAAAATATTTATTGCAATGTGCATCGTATTGTGAAGTGGTGATATGAATTGATTTGAATAACTTTGGTGTCTGATTGTGGTTCTATGTAATGGTAGTTTGAAGAAAATACTGGAGTAGTTCACTTTAAAAAAAACTTTTGCTGATAATTTACTCACCCCCATGTCATCCAAGATGTCCACGTCATTCTTGCTTCAGTCGAAAAGAAATGAAGGTTTTTGATGAAAACATTCCAGGATTTTTCTCCATTTAATGGACTTTACTGGTAACCCAACGGTTCAAGATCCATAAGACAGTTTCAGTGCAAACTGCAAACTGTTCAAAGGGCTTTAAACGATTCCAGACGATGAATAAGGGTCTTATCAAGCGAAATGATCACTCATCTGAAAAACAAAACAAAAACAAAGTTTAAGTTTTATAAGCTCAAATGCTCGCCTTGCTCTGTTCTGTGATGTGCGTTCATGACTCTCCTGTTCGAACTCATTCATCAAAATGAACAAATCTTTTTCCGAGTCAATTCGTTCATTTCGTTCGTTGAATGAACCAAATGACACGAAACAAGATTTGTTCAAGAAAGAATGACATGGATTATCAGTAAATTATCAGCAAATGTTTTTTTTTTTAAGTGAACTACTCCTTTAACGTTAACTTCGGTACCATTAAAAAAGTTTTGGTACCATTCAAATGTTTTTGAAAGAAGTCTTATATGCTCACCAAGGCTGCATTTATTTGATAAACAAAAAAACACAGAAAAATTGTGAAATATAATTACCAACTTTTCTTTACAAGAAACATGATCATCGTTTTTGTGACTTTTCTCCAAAGCCATATCCAGTACACTGTATTCAAGGTATCCACTTTATAATTTTACTGAATCAATTCACTGAATCAAGGTTCGCTGGATGAGTCATCAAAAAGATTCAGTCAGTAAGTGACATATTAGACTGATTCATCAGTCTCGTTTTATGAGCCTTTCTGGACAATTCAATACAAAAAGTGAACAAATGAACACGTGAATGAATTGAGAAACGCTCAGATCATTAAGAACCTCTAACAACCTAATGCCATGAAAACTGCTTTACCGCACATACCTCATCTGAATGCAGACTTGAGTGATCTTAAAGTGACTCTAGAGTGAGTACTAATGATCCTTCCCTCAAATCACAGCAGGACGGGGGCCTCGCAGCGCTCCGCACAGGCCCTTAATTGATTAATTGTGCGGGCCTCACTAACTGACATGCTGCTGCTGGTGAGTGGGTACAGCCCACGTTTGAAGTGCAGGCCTGCGGGATGTGTTTGAACATAGCATAGAGAGCTCACTGCTCTTTGTAATGGACACCACTCTGCGGTCTGATCGCGGCTCGGGGTCAAGCCAAAGCAAGCATACTGTTCCTCCCATTACCAGACACGGAGAGAGATCTGGATTCCGCTTCAAGGATGAATTAATACAATGCAGATCTGACCAGGATCGCTCCTGTCCAACACAGCGGATCATGGACTTAACCCTGGCCCGACCGCACACTTGCGTAATGGAAGAGTCGGGTCTGTTTGGTCATGTAATTCGTAACGCAATGTCAATCTGACAACCAGAGAGACTGAAATGCTAATGGCGCAATTACATCATGCAGGGCTGTCTTTGTTTTTTAATGGATATGTTTGATCGAGTGGCTGATGTTAGTGCTACAGCACTTGTTGACCCGTACCATAAGGAATAAACTTAAAAAAAAAAAAAAAAAACGGTTTGAAGTGACAAGAAACATAAGCCTGTAAAAACACATTTTCTTTGATGCTCTAGCTATTAGATGTGTTCAGAAGGACTATCCAGTTGTGTAATTTCAAATGCAAAACATGCACACACGAGACCTTGAGCGCGATCTAAAGAGCGATCATATGGTGTCAAGGCAGAGAGAAACACTGCAATTGGGTTTGAAACCAGTTTTGGTTTCATTTAAATTCATTTAAAAATGTGTGTGCGCGTGTTTGACAGACCTTCTTGAACACAAAATAGATGTGTAGATATTCTTTAACCATCTCCTTTTGTGCTCCAGAAAAGAAATAACAGCAAAGGGGTTTGGAACGACATGAGGGTGAGTAAATAATGACTGAATTTTCCTTTTTGCGTGAACTAATCATATAAGAACCCCCAACCCCAAGTTTTTCATCACCCAATAAAAGGAAGACAGAAAATGATGAGAGGGAGGAGAGAGAAAATTGCGTCCTTCATCTAAAATGTCAAATGAAAGGCAGTGAGTTGGGCCTAAAGGCCAGACCTCTGATTTTTTACTGTGGTCCTTTTGAAAGCATGCATCCAGCAGAAAACTGCGAGGAGGGAAAAATAGAAAACAGGAATGGTTACAATTTGCCTAGGGGGGATAATTCACGGGATAATTTCATCAGTGCTGTGTCATCAGTAAGCTAAAAAATGACTTTTTTTAATGTTGGCATTAAATGAAAATTCACTCTTCTTTTTTCTAAATGCATGCGTTTATTGGTCTCATTGTGATTCATAATGGTTTGAATTATTGGCGAATTATTATTATTTTTTTTTCAAAATGTCATTACTCATTACTTCCAGTGAAAAGACTCACTCTGGCGAAGTGATTGACTCTCTGATCACAATATGGATGATTTGTCTCTTTGGTTCATCACAACTTTAAAGCAAATGTTCATGTCTAATTGAAATTTTTGTTTCTAATATAGATTACGAACACCATTTCTTATTGACTTTAATCCTGTTTTATATTGGCTGATAAAAATATTTGTATTTATTGTTTATTTATTATAAATACATTATTTTATTTCACACATTTTTTATTTATTTACTTTATTTTATATAACTATTTGACATTGTTTTATTAATGATATTATACTAACGCTTCCTTTTACAGTCCGGCTGTTACCCATGTACATACTATACTATGTACTAATTACAATTACTGGGTAATAACTAGATACTAACCCTAACCCATGTACTGACCATATATTAGCCAGTACTTTCTAGGTAAGTACACTGTAATTACACATAAGTAGGCTACTGTAAAAAGGAAGCGTTACCAATATTATTAGTTTTTTTTTTTTATATATTTTTCATACATTTTTCAAATTTGCATCCAGAGGTGGCCTTCCGGCCTCATGTATCTGGACTTCACGTCTGTTTTTATTACACCTGTTATCAAAGTGTTCTGTGATTGTGCAGAAATGGGGCAAAATGGGCATGTTTGTGCGTGCATGTGTCCCGAAAGGCAGAAAAGGCAGACGTGCTGCGGCCTCTTTGAAGCACTTTGAGTCGGGAATAGACTGGGAAGACACACGAAGAGAGTTTGCGTCTGTGCAGCAACCACTAATGAACCAAGCACAACGCTCCTTCACTCTCCAGTGATTTGAAGTCATTAATGTGTGCAAATATCGAGCCGTCTGTCATGGACAATGAAACTGGAAAAGATAGCTTCAAAAGAGCAAGAAAAAAAAAAAGCCTGTCCTGAACTTCCTGAGTGATGCAGCCCTTCTCAAAGGGAAACAAAACACTCTCCGCCACATCTGAATCTCTGTTTCAATTCTTCCCTTTCCAAAGAGAGGTGAAAAAAACAGGAAAAAAGGAGGGGATATAGCATTGTGACCAATATGCTCCCCATATGTCTGACTGCAGCCGCATGTCTTTCAACCCGGCTCATGTTTTTATTTTTAATGGAATTTAGGGTTTTTTTCCACACATCTATTTATCTAGCTTTTATTCTCCTGGGATTTATATGTGTGTACTCAGTGAGCGTGTAGCCTACACGCTGCCGGGCCATCCGTTCACAGCTCAGGATATTGATAGGTTGCATTGTTGCGTGTGTGAGACGAGGCACAAGTCAAAGCCTCCTTGACAGACATCTAATGCCAGCCAAGATATGAGGCACATCATCACCACTGTATAGATCATCTGTTAAAATTGCTATCAGACGCTTCTATTCAGCATCGGGATGGCAGACAAACCAAAGTTGGCTTTTCGTTTCATACCAGCTGGACTGATACAGTGATAGCCTATTCTTAACATCTGGCAATCTGCTTTATGACTTAAGCATCCACGTTGGAGTGAGAATTTTAGCATGATGATGTCCATCTGCCACTATAAAGGCCTGGTTGTTAGATCATACTAATAGTGACTGTGCGTTCCAGATTTTCCAAACTGATTGGAGAAACTTTATGAGCGTGTGTGTGTGTGCGAAAGCAGGGTGGTCTGACTGTGAGTAGCTTTGTGCGACCGTCACGACGATTCTCGACACACTCCGACCGCTGTGAGATGCTAGATAACAAAGACAACCATTGATGCTGACCTTTTGCTCCATGTTAAAAAGAACCTGACCTCTGACTTAACAAAAACACACAGAGATACACACACCGTCCTGCTGCGCTTTCAAACACACATGTAGACTCCCTTGCCCCCTGTCCCTCTCCCGTGTTGCAGTTGTGTGGAATGCATCTCAGGTGCAGGGCCTGTCCTGGTTCCAATTAGCCGAGTATAAATTAGCGTGACTTTCCCCTCTTCTATCCAAACATTCTCTTTCTCCGAACATGTGCTATCCCCCCGCTTCCCACCCCTCCTTCCACATCTCTCTTTCTAACCACCTCCTCGTTCACTCATTCCCTGACCACCCTCCCATTCACCAGCACATAAATTTCCTCTCTTTACATCTAATGTCTACACTCCCTACTGACACTCACTACGTGTCTGTGGTCCAGCAGGCCATATCTCTATTGCTCTTTCTATGGAATATGTATATTTAAATAATACATATATATTAAGTTAACAATATGTATATATATATATATATATATATATATATATATATATATATATATATATATATATATATAGTTAACTTATATGTACTAACAACAAATACAAATATATATATATATATATTTATGGAGCATTAATAAAATAAATATTTTCTTTAATTACAATTTTATTCAGTTTTCTCATATCCTTTTCATATATGATGAAAGAAAAACAATTATAGGCTAATTAAAAAAAGATCCTCCCATTCCCACCCTCATTACCAATATTGATCATTAAAGGAGTCAATTTGCGAAATATGTAATCGTGGTTGAGTTCATAGGCTATATATTGAAATGCTACGGTGTTTTTTTTCACGAAAGATTTCCTTTTTGTAAAAGGTATTTTGCAGAGCAGCATCATTAATTAGGTGAAATAAAGAGGAGCTAGGTTACTTTCAGAGGGTAAATTGAATTTTAAATGTTGCCTGCTAAAGTCTAAGCCAAGGGCTAATTTTAAAACCATTTAAAATGGCCATTACATGACGTGTTTTTTTTTTTGTTTTTTTTTTGCAGAGCATTAGGCTATACCTCAAGACCACCATCGATCTACGACTCACTAGAGCATTATTTTATTTGGAATGATTTTGCAGGAATTTACTCATGAACCCAAGTCTATTTTACAGAAGAAAAAAATTGTAGCCTATAGGCCTATATATTTATACATTCTCTTTAGTCCCTTTGTTTAAGAAAAGGGTCCGAAAGGATTTTTTTCAGATTTAGCTAAATCTTCAGTTAACAATTTCATTTTTGTTGTCAAAAGTCAAAGCTAGAACAGAAACATAGACTTAATCTAACGTTTGCAATCCATTTCCGCGCACTCGACACCTGTCATGTCCGTATTTACGTGTGCGCGCGCACGTTCTTTACCAGTGTGAACCGCAGCTTTAACAGGGAAAATAGCGAAAATAAGGAAATTTACGAAGCATGTCCTCCCGGAACTTCACAGGTTCGCAGGAGTCAAATACTCCGAAGGCCGCACAAGTATTTATATTTTCTTTCCACTGCCACTGTTTCATTTTAACTGCGCGCGAGACCTCCGCGTGCCCACAGCGCGAGCCTTTCACGCGCCGCAACTCATCCAGAGGCGCGCAGAGAAAACACTAGCCTGGCCGCTTTATAGCTCCCAGGAGACCGATAAGCTCGACCTGACCCCCTTAAATAAGAGAGAAGCGTGGTTCAGGTCTGGGTTTTTACCTCCCCAAGGGGGGTTAAAAGAGAGGAAAGGACTGAAAGAAAGAGAAGAGGTGAGCCATGAAGGAATTGGGGTTTTCTGTGATTTGTAAATGCGAGACATTTGTGAGGATATATTTATTGCCGCATGAGAAATAAATTCAGTGATGCTAACTTTGAAAAAAAATTGTAAAACGTAATACAAATATGTATAATACAAATATATCAACGAACGAGATGGATAGATAGATAGATATTATTGACGTCCCTTTGAAAATAATAATTTGTATATGATGAGTTGAAAACGTCCAACTTAGGTACAAAAACCTGTAAAAGTAATCTTGAAAGGCAATTTGTACAATATCATACACTTTCACCATCTCATGCGAATTATTATGAGTTGTCATGACACTGTTGGTTTGTTTAAAGCCCCAAAGTATATAATAATAATAATAATAATAATAATAACAGTTACAGGTGTAACTTTTTTGCTGCATGTGTGCCTAAAGATTTTAAAACGCTAAGTTAAGATATTTCTAACAACTCATCACTAGTAGAAGACACAGCAAAGTTATAATGGCACCCCATATACATGGAACGCATAACGCATATTTCACCTTTCCTTGGTCTTCACTCCTCCACTCAACCTCTCCGGTAAACCTAATAGTCAGATAAGGAGGTCAAACGTTCACCTTTTTTTACATTGAGCCCCCCCTCCCTCGCTCTCTTTCACGACTTTTGGAATGCTGTTTTCCATCCATCTCAATCCAGGAGGAACAACTTCGGTTTGATTTGGCATGTGATAGATGTATCCCACACAACACCTGTGGTGTCCTCCAGGGCTTCCATCCATCAAAAGAGCTTCATTGTGTGACTAGAACTGCCCCCAATGTAGAACAAAACTGCTTTATGCGTAACGATGATATATAAAAGGTATTGGTTCTTCCAACTTTCTTGTGTGGCCAACGAGTTTCTGAATGTGATAACTTTCCCATGGAATTTCCCACCAGAAACAGATGTTTGGAGGGTGTGAATGCAACAAACAGTTGCTATTATTTTGGCAGTACAGTTGCTTAATTAAACGTGGTGAAAAAACTGTGATATTTCAGAGAATAACTAAATGACGTATCAGTCGAGTTTTGATTAGATTAGATTGAGACTTTTTACTCAACTCTTGAATGTTCTCTGCAGCTCTAAGACCTCCAAAGACTGGATAGGAACAGGGAGTGTCATATTCTATGATGGTGTTCCCATTCCGAATGGCAACTGTGTTGTGTCATTCAACAAAATGAGTTATTAAGACTCAAACACTTTTGGCTTGGCAGGCAATACACCCAACATCATTAGTTACTGGCACACAACAACTGGTCTAAAGGTCTCACAGTCTACAGCAGACACCCTCCTAGTTTAGTGCTTCTAATTTCAACATGCTCCCCCCCCCATCCCACCCCCTCGCATCCACTCTTCTGTTCCAGACCTTTGACAGGCGCAGGTTTTATTTATTTACATTTTGCTCTGGGTGCAGGTTTTATAGTGCCTTTGGGTAATGTAGAGTTAATGTACAACTTTCTGTTTTTTTTTTCCCCTCTTTTCTCTTTAAACCTTCCTTAAGTGACTAAACACCCAGGGTAATGACGTGGTGTTGTGAAAGTGAAAAACCATGCTGGAGTTGGAGACAGTGAAATGCTTCAGCATTCCCCGAAGAGTGAAAGTGAATATAGGGGAGAGGGTCTGACAAGGAGGAGACAAAAGGGAAAACAAGGTATTTAAATAGAGGGAAATTGAGTTAGAATAAACCAAAAATAACTATAAAGAAATATTTAGGGCCTCTGGAAACTAGAGCTAGGCACTGACACGAAGAAAGTTCTCATTTTGATTCGAAGCTTTTGATTCAATTCTGATTTCAGTTTGATTCCAGTTCATTATTTAATATACAATGAAAGAAATTCTCCTTCAGCTATTGTTGTAAATTGCAAACATTCTAACTTGGTACATAACAAAATTAAAATGATTAAAATATTACAATATTTTACAGTTTAATATAAATTATTAAATTGATCCAAACAATTTGTCACTTTAAAAAGTAATTCAGTGGTCCTGTTACCACAACTTAAATAAATGAATGGATGCAAGTTAAAAATTCGAATTTATTGTTTTAATTAAACCTTTTAAATTGAAAAAATTATTTTGTAGATTTCTGTTGACATAATAATGTTGATCAGTACATCAACTTAATATCGTCTGTAATTTAAACTCAAATTTCTGGATTTTTTTTCAAAATTATGTTGAAGTAACTTAATGAAATTGATTTGAACTTCAGAAATTAGGCAGTGGCTTTCTAGTTCCCTAGGACTGGATAAGGAGAATAAATGTTGAAATTAATTGTTAATTTATTTTTTTTTAGTGAAGGGAAAGACTTTTTCATGTTTAATGTTTGACATTTAAAAGAGTTTCTAATGTTGACGTTTTTGGGGTTGTGCTGAAGGTAAACCATTGACTCTTGAAGGTAAACTACACTGACTTACTTGTTCATTAAATATTCGGTTAAATAAGTTATGTTAGTATATGCTATGATATCTGTTGATTTGAACTGATAAGATTAATTGGTTCCAGGGCTACAACTCTGGTAGTTGGAGCGACTTACATTTTTTGAGTAATCAACTTAAAAGTGTGTGTTTATGCTACAAATGATTAAGTTATTGTAGACTTTTAAACTCATAAACACTTCAGTTAATTCACGTTAATAAGTATATTAATACTCCATCCATCCATCATGTAGGCTAATATATTAAAATGGAAATTTCACTGGAAATTACGAAGACTTGATGTTCATTCAATAACCACTAATTCAGTTCATTGAGTAAAGGATTCATCACTGATTCACACTGTAACCCCTCTAACTGAGTCCATGAGTCTTTTTGAGTGATGAATGAAAATGACCGGTACAAAAAAATATTTGTTCCACTGTACTGTATCGATATTCACTAAAAAGAACCGGTTCATAACACCGGTCACTTGTTCGTGAACCAGACTATGCTACAAGATAGATCTTGGGATTTTAAGAATTGTGATCATCTAAATTTGTATTTTTTTAATCAGCCCTACCAGAAACATTGCCGTTATTAACACTAAGAGTGTTCAGTTAAAATGAAGAACTATTAAACAGGTTGAAGCTCATTTTATGAATTCTAAAGAATGTGATCAAACAAGTTCAGTTTGCCTGCAACTTTTCCCACCATCTTCAACAGACCCAAAAAATGTCATTAATTTGGAGCTACCGCACACTTCATGTTCAACAGTTTAAATGAAATTCATTCATTTACACTTAATGCTGTATACTGTATAACTCCCATATGTTCTTGATCTCCTCAGAGACATGGAAATATCTCAAGATCAAATGCGCCAGCTGCGAAAGCCTCCTCAGTACGCATAAAACAGGAGATAACTATGTTAGACAAGGGTTACTTCCTTCCTCAGAGATCAATACAGTCTTGTTGCCCTCTGTTTAGTCCCAGCGCTTCCTTTCCTTAATTCTGTTTTTTCCTTGATATATAAAAGTGATTGGCTCTCTCGCTGCCAAAACTTGTCTTGCACGGCCGTAAAAAACAGCTTCCCCACAGCAGCTTTTTCAAATTTTAGGCCTGTGACACTCTGCCAAAAGCCACAAATTACCCCCCTCTAGCAACAGCGAATTAGGAACAATTTTCTGTTTGCTATAAAAAATGGGGAAAAGAAAGGCGAGGGTAAAATATAGCTTACACCAGAGACCACCAAGGCAGGCAGCGCAGAAATGAAGTGCATGCTCGCCCTGCTGACGGTTTGGGTGGCAGGGCGGCATTTGGCATTTCATGCACTTGCTGATACTCATAGTAATCAATTCGCTAAAACATGGTGTAATGTTTCAACTCAATGAGGTCACGCTTAGAGAGAGAAAAGCAAGCGTATTAATATCATGCCTCGATGGAGAACAGGCGTTTTTAAAAATGAAAAATTGAGGCCAATTGTACCAGTTGAACAATGTTTTACACCAAATCCTCTGCCGCTTCCTTTGAGCTCGGTCTATTGGATTAAGGATCAGAAGGGAATAGGCATCATTTTTTTCTTCTGATACAAAGCGTGAGGTTTGGCTAAGTGTCCACTATGAATGCCAGCTCATGATTTTTCCCTTCCATAACTCATTCCAATGCCTTTTAAAAGTCCAGGTCCAAGTTCTTCTGCGCCGCTGCAGAAGTTAACGGGAGAAGAGCGGAAAACCAAACCAAAGGTTGAGGGATTGGTGAGGTTAAGAGCCAGTCTCCTGCTGCAGCTCGCTGCTGGTGGTCCTCAAACCTCATGTAGTTCCCATAGAAACACCCAGCGGCTGAGGGTGAAGGAGATCTCGAATAAACCACCTGACCGTAGGCAGCCTGACCATCACCACGTCAGCATAATCAAGCTTTGGGTCCATTGAAAAAACACGACAAAAGTAACCAGAGACTGCAACGCACATTAACCCAGTTCTGTAGCCTCTGACCCATTTGTTAATTATACTTCCTGTTCTCTTCCTGATTACATGACAGCAGAGTTTTAGCTCATTCACAAAGAAATCAGCTAATTGTGCAACTCTGGTTGGAGGGGGTGGGGGTAATTATGATTTTGATACATTTTTAGTTAAGAAACGCCACGTTTTTGTGTTGCACAGCAAGACTTTGACTTTTCAAAAATGATTAAAGTTTTTAATGCTGTATATATATATACACTCACCGGCCACTTTATTAGGTACCCCATGTTAGTAACGGGTTGGACCCCCTTTTGCCTTCAGAACTGCCTCAATTCTTCGTGGCATAGATTCAACAAGGTGCTGGAAGCATTCCTCAGGGAGTTTGGTCCATATTGACATGATGGCATCACACAGTTGCCGCAGATTTGTCGGCTGCACATCCATGATGCGAATCTCCCGTTCCACCACATCCCAAAGATGCTCTATTGGATTGAGATCTGGTGACTGTGGAGGCCATTTGAGTACAGCGAACTCATTGTCATGTTCAAGAAACCAGTCTGAGATGATTCCAGCTTTATGACATGGCGCATTATCCTGCTGAAAGAAGCCATCAGAAGTTGGGTACATTGTGGTCATAAAGGGATGGACATGGTCAGCAACAATACTCAGGTAGGCTGTGGCGTTGCAACGATGCTCAATTGGTACCAAGGGGCCCAAAGAGTGCCAAGAAAATATTCCCCACACCATGACACCACCACCACCAGCCTGAACCGTTGATACAAGGCAGGATGGATCCATGCTTTCATGTTGTAGACGCCAAATTCTGACCCTACCATCCGAATGTCGCAGCAGAAATCGAGACTCATCAGACCAGGCAACGTTTTTCCAATCTTCTATTGTCCAATTTCGATGAGCTTGTGCAAATTGTAGCCTCAGTTTCCTGTTCTTAGCTGAAAGGAGTGGCACCCGGTGTGGTCTTCTGCTGCTGTAGCCCATCTGCCTCAAAGTTCGACGTACTGTGCGTTCAGAGATGCTCTTCTGCCCACCTTGGTTGTAACGGGTGGTTATTTGAGTCACTGTTGCCCTTCTATCAGCTCGAACCAGTCTGGCCATTCTCCTCTGACCTCTGGCATCAACAAGGCATTTCCGCCCACAGAACTGCCGCTCACTGGATGTTTTTTCTTTTTCGGACCATTCTCTGTAAACCCTAGAGATGGTTGTGCGTGAAAATCCCAGTAGATTAGCAGTTTCTGAAATACTCAGACCAGCCCTTCTGGCACCAACAATCATGCCACGTTCAAAGTCACTCAAATCACCTTTCTTCCCCATACTGATGCTCGGTTTGAACTGCAGGAGATTGTCTTGACCATGTCTACATGCCTAAATGCACTGAGTTGCCGCCATGTGATTGGCTGCTTAGAAATTAAGTGTTAACGAGCAGTTGGACAGGTGTACCTAATAAAGTGGCCGGTGAGTGTATATGTTGTTTTTTAATATGTTTTAAAACCAATCATGTGCAAATTCATAAGTCATAACTACTGCTGAGGGTTTTCTCCTTAGAACTCCTTAGAAAGTTACAAACTACCTTAACCAATCACGTCACGAGGGGGGCGGGCTTTCGTGTATCGTCAGGCTATCCTGGTATATTTTTCTGGTGATATGAAAAATCGGGTATATTTTGCAATATAGCGGGTGAATTATGTAGAATATGATGATATTACAATGTTATGATTAACTATATGTCTTTCTCAACTGAAGTTCCGAGTTGTTCAAAGCGTTTCTAAGTATGCTGATTTTTAGAAAGCAACCGAATTACATTAAGGCATGAATAATTTTTTTTTTTTCACAGTTATTTTATTTATTTATATATGAAGAGTTCAGATGCAAAAGCCTCTAAATGCCATTTGAAATTTTCTTCTTTAATGATGATTTTTGTCAAACTTGTATATTTAAGTTCAGTAATTTCACTTAAATAACAATTAATAGGTAATTATCAATGCCATTTAAGTGAAATCACTGAACTTAAATATACAAGCTTGATAAAAATGATCATTCTAGAAGAAAATTTCAAATGGCATTTAGAGGCTTTTGCATCTGAACTCTTCATATATAGTATATGTCATTTTGGTGATCAATGATGAGTTTTAAGGGCTAAAATTATTGACTTCGGTGGGAATTTCAACACCTACTCAATACTCATTGTATATTATACTCTATAGCTATTAGATTTAGCGTTTATAATAATAGTGAAGTCAGCAAAACTACAAATCAAGTTTCTCAAAAAATAAAAGCATATTAATTGTTTAGTGGCCAAAATAAACATTCTGAAAGGAATAATTGCTTAACACTTAATGAATGTTGCATGTGCAGTAGATTATATTGTATACTGCTTTCATCTTTACATTCAATTTTTGTCACATGACCTCTTATTTTGTTACTTAGTAACAATTACTTAACACTTGAAATTTAGCTTTGGCCAGTCCATACTACGATTGACACTAACATTTATACCATTTAGAAATAGTGTGAATATGCTGTGCCATTATGGATTCTGCAGTAATCTGATTAATCCAAATAAAGACTTAAAGACATTTGCTACATATACTACAATTTGAGATGGCCTGTTAGTTGTCTGTATGATTTTGTACGCATGCATGTGTTTGTCCATTTGTATGAATGTCTATGGAACTTTTTTATAGTATGTTGTATAACTTAAATTTTAAAAAGTGACTAAAAAACATTTTTAAACAGTACAGCTATTTTTATTTATGCATCATTGCATCAGCATTGTGTATATTGCATAAAGAAGTCTACAGTGCTTAGTATGTTTTGTTTGCTCTTTTAGAGCAGCAGGTTTCTTGACCCAGTATACACTAAGCGTGAGCATCAGGTCTCCATGTGCATGAAAGCAGCAGGGTGCCTCAGAGGTTAGCAGACAACCATACACCACTTCTTAACATGAACACGTTAAGCAGTCCTAATTAAATTTCTCATTTTCTTTCCCTATGGACCATTTACGCTTCCTTTTCCCTCTCTCTCCATCTTTCCCATTGCCGTTCATTCATCTGCTCTGCCCATTGGTGGAGGAGCATGGCTGAGGTGTTAGCTCATTCCCCTTCTGGGTGGCTTTCCTGCAGTATTTCACTGTCATCTACTGGCAAATTGATTTTGGCATAGAAACCAGCTGGGGTGGAAATGGGGAGGGGGTATACGTATGCACACATTTCCCACATACATACGCATTGGAACACACTGGCATACGTGTGCACGCAAATGCATGTGCACTACTTGGTCGCCCCTCGAATAAGTTTGGCTCAACAGTGAGGCCCTTTGGTTCTGGAAAAAGGATACAAGCCCACTGACGAAAGGCGAAGGGTGGAGGTGTGGGGTGATTTATAACGCAATTCAGAGCAAATGGAGAGGCAGAGCGGCACAAGTTTTGCCAGGAAAAGCACATGCGTGTGTGTGGTGCTCATGAAAGTGTGTGTGAGCAGAACTGGTCATTTATGTGACATCAATGGCTACATAGTGCTGACATCACACAACATCTTAGTCTTCCCTGTCATTAAGGATATGCTCTGGTCACTCTGTCCTAGTCTCTTGTAGTAGATCATTATTGTCCTTTTAAAGGGCAATGTTGCCGCGTCAGATTATAAAAACACCTGGTATTAACATCCATCTCTGGTGAGCCGATCACAAGTGGACAGCTGAGACAGATTGCTGTTTACACTGGGTGTTTTCATGCATCTCAAATGTGTCTCCTGTGAGCACTTGTGATCAGATTTCATTGAGGGGAGGGTCTTGGACATTTTAATATGTCAGTGTGTTGCTTCTAGTTGATAAAGCACCAAAAGCCGACAATTTGTTGCTTATCATTGTATTGTTTCAGTTGAGCACCTAGAATTTTGTATTGTAATGGATCAAAAGAGAGTGTGTTCTGTGATTGAACAAGGATCTTTGAGAAAATTTGAGATCTAGTTTCAGCAACAACAAAAAAATCCTTCAATGTAAAACCAGTCTCAAATCTGATTATCTGATCACTGACCTGCCTAATTCCATACAAGCAGTCTTTAGCCATTTTCAAGAAACAGCTAAAGACCACGTCTCTTTCGTGAACACCTGACCCATTAACACACAACCTTTACCTTTCTGAAAAGAAATCCTTGCTGTGTGCACTGCGCTAAACTTGTTTTTCCTATTCTTTAAGTCGATTTGGATAGAGTCTGCTAAATGAATAAATGTAAATGCTTTGAAATACAACTTTTCTAAATTGAGTCGTCTTATTTCCAGGAAATAGTTTTTATATTTAAAAAAAAAAATTGTTCCCCAATAAAGGAGCAAATAACCAAACCAAACAGCTCCAAGAATCGTATTTGATTATAAACTTTCATTTTAAACTAAACAATAAATCATGTTGGAACGGTCAGCGTGTTGCCGGTCGACACACAGTAAGTTGGAACACTGGTCTATAGAGCGGCCAAATGTGGCATCTATACAGACTCCATTAAGTAATTTGCAGTGCTTCATGGGAGTGGGGGGAGCTAAGGAGACCTTTTTGACACGTTTTGCTTGTTTCTACTGATTGGTGTAATTTTCTGTATAGCATCATGGGTAATGTAGTTTTTCACCGAAAATTCAAACTCTTTCCCCCCATAGACAGAAATTTCCATAATTTATGTGACGCTTCTTGCCATTGATGGAATTTTCTAGCTTTCCATGTTTCACTGTTATACGGTAGGTGGCGCTATTACGCATCTTCTGAAAGAGTATGAAACTCCTGATGAAAACACAGGCAAAAAAGAAGCAGAAACAAAATGATATCATAATGTAAGCGGATTCATAATTAAAATAATACGATCATCAACATTAAACATACCGTTTTCAGTGTTTTTTTTTAGTGTGTGTGTGTTTTGTACGCAGATATTTCTTGAGAGGACGGCGTGTTTACTTGTTGAAAAAAAAATCGGATTGGGAACGCACCGGCTTTGCGTGGACGTGGTCTGAGTGGAGGCGGGGATAATTTGCATATCCATAGAACTAAATGAGGCAAAGGTGTAGTTACATTCACGCTATTTTAAGTCATGACGAATTTATTTTCCAAGTAAAATATACGTTTTAAGGGATAAAATTATTGGCTACAGGGGGACTTTAACATTTAAATGTGATCAAAAGAAGTGACTAGTTTTATCTCATTGAATCATTTTATTACCTTTGCTTGCAGCTCAAACATAACAAAATAGTCCTACACCTCGGTAAAATGATGAGGGAACAGAATTTCCCTCTTCAGGAAGCTGCTTGGTTGGAAGAAGACTATATCCCACAGAGAACCGCTACAACTCTGCGTCTTTGTTTTGCGTGATTGGAGAACTGCACGAGCTGGTACAGGCTTTGAGGAATGATTTTAACCATCCTGTTTAACTTGGCGTGAGGAAACAGAGGAAAGCGCCTCTCGGGTCAGGTACAAGCAGACCTTTAAACCGAACCTGCTCGTTCTTTCCCTTGTAAAAGCAAACCGTATAGGGGGGTAAAATATGAATTATAATGCATCATCGCTAATAAGCTCGGGACTCATGCGAGCGATCGCGCTGGCAGCACTGCTGAGGGTGTCACATAAATAGCTATTCATCACAATCACAATATTATTAACATGCTTAATGTGACACTGATGGAGCGTGAAGTGGAGTTTTCACAGATGACGTATTCAATTTCAGACCACAAATGTAGGGTTTATTATGATTTCTGTCTTCGTACATGAAATGCCTTTATTTTGTTTTAAGTTATGGGTCTTATATAGGCCTACGACTGTTTGACTAGGGAAAGTATAATCTTGCAGATTGTTTTTGAGAAAAACAAACTAACAGATGGGAAAGACGCCCTTAAGCAAGATGTGGGAGCTGGGTCACACATATGCTGTGATGGTCATTGTAGAAATAAATATTTGTCTCTACATCACTGCTGGGACGCGGCTAAATAAAGGCAGTTATTCAAAGCCAACAACAGTGGAATCGTTCTGTGGGCGATCTAAAGACAGCTGTACACATTAACACTAGTGAATTTTCTTGTGCTCACACACTCACTAAAGACACACTCTTTTGTTTCCTTTATTTTGTCAGGTGCAGGGAATTCAATCTCA
Source organism: Pimephales promelas (assembly GCF_988280905.1). NCBI lineage: Eukaryota > Metazoa > Chordata > Actinopteri > Cypriniformes > Leuciscidae > Pimephales > Pimephales promelas. The sequence goes on along the minus strand of NC_142771.1, from coordinate 15,463,177 downwards.
GGTTGGCCTTATAACTTTGGTTTTGGCTTTAAACGCTTGTTTGTATCTCTCTCTCTCAAATATTAATCCAGTGCATTTAGTTACCAAGCTCTTTGTGCAATCATTTAAATAAAGAGAAAGGAAGATGTCAAACACCACACACCACAGTTCAATGCCCTAAGTGTATTATCATGTCAGAAAATGAACGGGGAGATATTTTTATTGACTCAACTTTCCAAAAGGAACGCTGATTTATAGTGCAATATAAAACAGACACAAATTAATCATTTCTGTCCAGCTGATATTACAGACATCTGGCGTTTTATTCACATAAAAAGAAAATATTACTTTAAATGACGGGACTACCATTTGTGACCAGTCTTAACTGTTTTATGAAGCAAAGCTCCTCACTGGCATGGGACGACGGGTATCGAACAGACAACAGGATTAAAGCACGTGATTCCATGAGTTGAGATGAATTCCCCCCATCATGGCAGGACGGCACATCAAATCATGAGCTTGCATTACAAGGCTATTTAGTGAAACCGCACACACACTCAATTTATGAAGGATGCTAAATGTAGCATGCGTGACATTTCCCCCTCTCTCTCTTTATGTTTTGCTGTTACTTAGCTACCGTAATGTTTTTGTTTTATTTACAATATATTCAAAAAATCGCGAGATAAAAGTGTGTCAGCTTTATAAAATATTGGCGATTAAACTTCGACTTTTAACTAAAAATCATGTTAATGTGACTTTGAATTCACCATTCTGCAACATAAAAATGCATAGGCCTATAGCCATAGCTACTTTATAAATAGACCATTTTAATTTAACAAAATGTCGAATTTCTTTAAAAACTCATTTTAGGCGCCATTTCATTAACTTAATAATAATAATATAGTAGTGGTAGGAGTTAATATCAGTCAAATTCATTAATGCATACACTCAGCAAGATGTGAAGCACCGAAATAAATATTAATATATTTAGATAAACACATAGGCCTTTTAACTCCTTTCCCCCAAAGACACTCTGACCAAATTTTCTTTATTGGCTTCAGCTGGAAGTACCATGAGCTTCTTTTCTTTCCATCGCCATATGTGTACCTATGAGCAATTTGACATAATAGCCAGTCTATAGAATAAAAAGCGCATTACACTCTTAATAATAAAGGTTCCAATTTGTTTTAGCATCCAAAGCATTCATGGAACCGTCAATGCCAATAAAGAACCTTTTTTTTTTTTTTTTTTTTTTAAAGAAGTGCACATAAAATAAAATCAGCGCACAAAAAGTTGTCGTTAGTCTATTGTTTCCCGGTAGAAACTTCTTAATCATTTTGCGAATGGTGACAAAACGATTTGATCATTATGAAATCATACAACAACAAGAATATGTAAAATAATTTCAAGAAATAAAAGCAGGCCTCATGCCTCCTTTTGACTAATTCAGGACTAATAATGGACTTCCGAAAGTTGAAATTGAAAGGGGTCAAATGATTTTCCAGACTATACACCTGAGCATGCGCATATGCAGCTGTCAAGACTCTACTGAGCGTTTCGAGATGATTATTTACAGTGTGTGTTCAGATGGAAATCTGCTCATGCTCAGGAAAGATACTGTGTATTTGTAAAGTGCATTTGAGACTGATCTGGTTGATTATTTCCTTTTAACAAGCTTAAACAAATAAACCAACAGGAGAGGACACTTATTGAGATAATTTATGATGGAGAGAGGCTATAAATGAACATTCATTTAGTATAATCAGTTTGGTCAGAAATGATAAAATTTCCCCCTGAAGATGATTTTCAGAGAAATTTTACGTCTATGAGGTCGTCATTTTATCCATAGAAAACAGCATGCCATCCATTTATTTTGAACGCTAAATTAAATTAGTTCAGTGAAAGAAATTCTAAATCTAAATAATTATGGCTTACAAAATTAAATACAAAAGGTGTTGTAATGCAAAATATACCATAACAAAAACCCTCCAATAAATAATACAAACCCATATTCCATTTAACATCCCTATTTCCCCTATTAAATCATTCCTATTATTCACTTTTGATAATTGTGTTGTTAAATATATAAGGCCTGATTATAATTTTTATGAATCGAAACTGAAAGAAAAGCTCTTTGTCACTTTCTAAGCCCTGGTTTTAATTCTGATACACAATGTATTTGAAAATGTATATGCGTCTCAGAATTGCCTATTTTATGAATGAGAATTCATATTACTGAGAATGAGATTATTCATAATAAAATCGATTTCTTACCTGATACCTTTTTTGGGGGGTGACTGCTTATTTATTTGTTTGATCCTGCGTGTGACACGTCTGCAAAATAGTACAAATTTGTGTAAATTCAGCCAGTAAATCAAAATGTATTTAATCAAGAGAGAAATCACACATTTGACGTTTTGTTGATGTTTGTAGCTTATAAAGAAACATTGTCCTTGCCACATTTAATAAATAACGAATCATGACGTTTATTGTGCATTTAAAAATGTCAGTTTTATTTCCGTCAAAACTCGAAAAGGAAATTCGTCATTTAAATAGGCTATAGCTGAATCATTCGATATTTAATCATTCCAACAAAATAACATGCATCAATAATCATGTTCAGCATGTAACAGAAATACATTCACTGAATGGTTTCCTGACAGAAAATAAACTCGTTAAAAGTTCGTTAAAATGTTTGCAAACATTCGACGCGATGCTCTGGATATATGAAGTAATTCCTGAGAAAAAAATAGGCCTATAGTTTTGTGTCCAAATATGCGATGAATTAGTCATTGACGCTAGCCAGGTGTCTGTGTTTAGTGGACAAATCCACGTGGCTGTGCACATTTTGTAGTTTCTGGTACTCGTACTGAAAATTGAGGACCCGAGGATAGCCCACTGGATTAAACAGTGCTGAGGACGCGTATGGAGAGGTCGGGGCCAATGCGCAGGCGAGGCCAGGAGAGACAGGCTCGATGGCCACTGATTGGGACTGCGGGAAAGACTTGGCTGCCACAGAGTTCCTCGAGAAAAGCGTGGATAGAGCCGGTAAAATGCCGCCAACAGGTGGAACCCCGATGGGTTGATGGAAGCCAAACGGGTATATATCCAGGCCCGGTACTAAATGCGCGCAGGACGAGCTGAACCCGTACGCGCCGTAGCCGAGGTTCGGGAAAGCGCTCGGCTGCAGCGCTTGTTCTCTGAACACCCCAAATTTGAAGTGCTGCCGTTTAAATCGCTTCCTCCTCCTCAGGAAACTTCCGTTCTCAAACATATCCGATGAATTGGGATCCAGAGTCCAGTAATTCCCTTTCCCGGGATTACCCGGCTCGCGTGGCATTTTTACGAAGCAGTCGTTTAGGGAGAGATTGTGTCGGATGGAGTTCTGCCAGGCTGGGAACTTCTCTCGGTAGTACACGAACCGGTGGCTGATGAAGTCGCATATCTCGCTGAGGGTGAGACGCTTCTTTGGGCTTTGGAGAATCGCCATGGTGATCAAAGCGATGTAAGAATAGGGCGGTTTCACCGAAGGGCTTTTGCTCGAACTTGAGGGACATATGGAAGAGGGGACGTGGTCCTTATCCCCCTCGTTATGCACCTGGTCGGATGCAGAAAGAGACGAGGTCGAAAGATGTTCGTCTCCAGACTCCTTGCCACCTTCTCCAACCACGTCGACAAAAAGGTCATCCATTAAATCTGTGTCCAGGGTCATAATCCACAAGCTGGAGACGCGATACTGGTTCTAAACAAACAGATGCCACGCGCGAGTCTTAAACTCTCTCTCTCTCTCTCTCTCTCTCTCTCTCACTCACTCGGAAAGGTCTGTTCCTGGTTCCTCAGATCACTCTGGAAGATTGATTATAAAGAGACGAGCACGCTGACAACTCGAGATTGAATCCGGCCACACAGGAATCTTCAATATTCGAGCGCAGGAGGTCTGGAGAGCTGCGCGCACATGCAATGTCCATCGTCCACTCCAACGCAACTGGATTCCTGCAGCTGTTCGGGAATCAGATGACGATGATGTCATGACGAAGTTCTCAGGAAGAAGCTCCACTCCAATGAAAACAGGGCAACTTTACCAGGTTCTGCCCGCAGAAAGAACCATGATTGATATCATGTCACTGAAGTGCATTATCTGTTTAAAAAAGACAGACTCCTCTGCTCCTTTGAGCTTTGAATGCTCGACGACATCAGATATGTTAGATATCTTTTTTTCATTAGGCTACTAGAAATAAATTACAATTCACCAACACAAAAAGATGATAGTTTATGTATCTCTTTACATAGATTTTACGTAAATCGAATCAGTTTAATGAAAGATGCCGAACTCGGACAAGAAATATAACATTACAGAATAATTATACATGGTCATTTTGTATGCCATCATTCTAGGCTATACTAACGTGTCTTTTTTAGCCAAGCAGTTGACTTTACAAAATTCATAAAGTGGGATAATGTATTACATTTTTAATAGGCTAGCTACAATCAACTTGGATGCTTAAGTCATTTCAAGTTAAATTGCATTAAACTGACTTAAAAAAATTTAGTTGAATCTTTTATAACTTAAAAAAAAATAATTTGCTCAACTTATTTTTATGAGTTAAAGCCATGTAAACGCTATGTTGTTATTTATTGACCATATGTTTTACATTGTAACTGGTAGTTTAATTGTCGTAATTTGTTAGCCAATGTATTTAATGTCTGGTTTTGACAACATTAACACTTTTTTATCACAATAATTGAAAAAAAAGTGACTATAATGGAGAGCATAAAAAAGATAAATAAACAGATAAATGTTGTCTTTGAAGCAACGAGTCCAATAAGAAACAGATTTATAATAGGCTATAGCTATCATATTATCGCACATATGTTTGCTCTTTACAAATAATATCTCGCATTTCCCATGCATTGCGCTTAATGACATGGTGAAAATTAGGTAGGCCTATATCACATAAAACTGTCAGGTCGTTCAGATGAAAGAGAAACATTTTTTTTTTCGCTCGCATTTGGCTGCTGAAGGCGGTTTGTTCAATGTTGAAGCTCTTTGTTGAGGATTTCTACATTTCCTGTCCATATAATCTTATTGATACCGGAGCCCACCGAGCACAGAGATGAGGTGGGTGGGCATGATTTCACAAATCTATCACGTATGTCCTCGGATTGGAAACAGGCCCAGCGAGAGAGATGAATGAAGGATGGGTTGGACGTGAAAACGGGATATTACAAACCCGACGTCGCAGTTCCACAGATGATGTGTTTTAATGTGGTATTCGTGATGATGTGGTGTAGCCTAGAGACGACAATAGCACAGGTTGCAAATGCTACGACTTATATGCTATGTTGGGATTGCAAAAGATTTGTTCTAGGCTATATATTAATAGGCCTACGATTAATATTTTGGTTTTATATTCATAGGCTTCTATAAAAGTTTTTTTTACCCCCAAAAAGTTTTCTAGATGCTTTCTAAAGTCAGAGACAAAATTAACACCTACCTAAAAAGAATAATTTTGTCCTCCAAACTTATAGGCCTAACAATATATTTTGAAATATCTGTTGGGTAAAAACAATGAAACAAAATTCTCAGAACTCGTAGGCTATAGCCTATAAGTTGTCAACACGTTATAAATTTACTATAGCTACAGCCTAAAATCAAACATGATTTAATAAAGTTACCAGAAAGAAAATTATTTTGAAAACACACTAAAGAAATATTAATTGGACTAGAAGGTGTGATAGCTAGCATATCCATAGACAGTAAAAGAAAGATCCCACTTTAAAAATACAGATAATTCATTTTTGGTATCGGGGTGGCGGGAACCATATTATTATTATTTTTTTATAATGAAAACGAGGCTTGAAGGAAGATTATTAAATCTAGGGTGCCGACATAAACATCAGCTGACGTAAACATTATCTTTACAAAAATTAAAACCTGCTGAAAAAGCTTACATTCACGATAAAACGCCACACAACAAAAAAAGCATGGCGTCTTCCCTGGACAAGGACGTAGGCCTGTTTGTTTTATAGACTTAGTTTAGTTTAGTTAGCAGATTAGTTAACGTTTTTCTTATTAGGCCTACAACAACTACAACACGAATGACTATCATTTTTCTAGCCTAACGTTACATTTGATAAGCCAGAAATGACGGCCCATATTTTTTTTAGGCTACTTGTGTGTTAAAAACAACTTAGGCCTACTAACCGTTGGCCATGTTGCCCATTCTTGCCCTCAAAGACATGTCTGTTTGCAGATGGTGTGAATGTTGGAATAATGACTGGACTACAAGTGCTGGCTGCTGACCTCACCTTAGAGCTCGATCAGACGAGACGATCACTGCTCTTCTGTGAAGGAACTGGAAGCCTTGAATGAAAAACTCCACACAGACTGAACGCACAGCGTCACCTTGTGGTAAAATTCAGATGTTCTCCTGCTGTGGAAAATGATTTTTTATCTTATTTGAGTTATTACATAAACAAATGAACGTTATTCTTCTAAAATCTGCGTTAATGCCAAAATCTACCTCAAATTTGTTCAAATAAATGGATCTGAATAGAGACAAAAAAGTCTTATTTCTTAAGTAGTAGTACACCAAAAAATTCTGTCATCATTTACTCACCCTTAAGTTGTTCCAAACCTTTATGTTTTTTTTCTCTCCTGCTGAACACAAAAGAGAATTTTGAAGAATGTCTGTAACCAAACAGTTGACTTCCATAGGCTAGTATTTATTCATTTATTTCCTCCTGTGAAGTCAAGTCCATGTTTGTTTACCCACATTCTTCAAAATATCCTCTTTTGTGTTCAGCAGAAGAACGATGTTCATACAGGTTTGGAACAACTTGAGGGCAAGTAAGTTCTGACAGAAGTGCCATTTTTGGGGTGAACTATCCCTTTAATATAAAAACCAAGAAATGTTCACATTCATGTCATATCATGTCTCATTCTGGGCTACTGAAGATAGCAGACAAACCTGTCCAGCTTAGTCATACTGCTTCTACACCTTTTTAAAGACAAGGAAATGGGTGTAACATCACATAATGTGACCAAATAATAACAAATAATGTTAACAAGCCCTTGACATATTGAATAAACTATTATGTCTTGGGTTTTTTCTATGCAGTAGTTTATAATGTTTGGGACAAAACTGAAGATTATGAATGTGAATGATGGATATCCATTAATGCAGCTCCAGCTAAAATATCTTTACTGAAATAAAGACATAATGCATGCTATTTATTTGTTTGGTTTTCATAAACTCTCATGTTACGAAACACCCTATATTGTTACATTTACCCACAATTTTAAATCTAATGATATGGATATCAAATGTCTGCTAATGTCACTTGTATGGCCTCTTTCTCTCCATGTTCACCTCATTTTCTGGAACATTGTCATAAAAAGATTGTCACTCTTTTATTTATTTATGCTGGTATTTCCTTGAGAGAAATTTTCCTTGATTTAGAAATTTCTAACTAGTTATGATAATGTATTGCCTTTCATGTTGTTCATTAAACTCACCAGAAGGGGTCACCAAAACACCACCGTTGAAACTACTGGCCGATGTCATTAGGAGAGCACGTAGTCCTTATAAAGTCTTTTATTTTATTTATTTTATTTGGGGTACTTATTTTATTTGGGGTAGATTTATATAGGTATAATGAATGTAAAAATATACCATGAATATTCAATAATGCTGCTATAGCTAAAATACCTTGTTACCCTACTGAAACAAAGACCTTATTTTTTTTTTATAAACTCCTGTTTTATTTTAATACACATTTGTTTGTTTGTTTGTTCATTTATTTATTTCAACATTGACAATGTGCAGCAAAAAAAAATATTAATTATAGGTGCTTTGCACCAGATTTAGCTTAAGCTAGTTTCCAGCAGGTGAATTAGAATACAAAAAATACAATATAAAGTATAATAATAATATATAAAAAATAATAATGAGTCAGTTGTGCTCACTGTCGTTTAGCAATCGAAAGAAAAAAACTGTAAATAGTGTTAGAACAACAGTTTCCTTGTCATCTATCCAAAAACTTACTTGCATTTGTAAATTCTGCTCCTGGAGGATCTTGCACTAATCATTCACACATGACATATTAATCTGACCCACCCAATTCAAGGAGTGTGTTAGAGGAGGAAGACATCAATAATGCGCAATGCAGCAGTTTTCATATTTGAAAAGATGACACACAACTCCCACAGCTGTGCTTTTCACACTCACAATCAAGTGTGACAGGTGACAGTTTCAGACGGATTTTTAACCCCACCTCTTGTTAAACTACGTGCTCACGTCTTGATTTGCTGCTTCAGGCTTTCCTCATTTACCTGACAACTGTTAACAGCCCACACACGATTCACACTCAACTTCCGCTCTCGGCTGCTCTCTGAACTCTCCCATTGTTGCTCAAAGTCCTCCTGGGTTGAAGAGAGAGTTTAATCAGACATCAGTCACTATGAAATGTGGTCTTGCATTATTCTATACACACAGACACACATACACACGCACACACTCACTCACTAACTGCAGAGACACACCTTATTGTATTTAACATAAATACTAAGCACTTAATGGTATAATGGTAGAAAATAGGGCCTGGAAAATAACAGTTAAGTCATTACTGTAAAAAAAAAAAATGTTTTTTTTTTTTTTTTTTTTAAACAAAGCAGGGGTAGCCTATACTTGTGATAATCACTTTTGGGTGACAAATGAAATATTTGTAATTACTTAATACTAAATATTTTATAAGTTTAGCTATATTATTTATCATTTTGTTTCTATTTTTCGTGCAATAAAACATCAATATACATTTATATAGGCATGTATAAATATATTGGGTAACACTTTAGATCAGGTACACTTATTCACTATTAAATTAGCATGCTTATACTAACATATCGTAGAATGTAAAGCAGATATTAATGCCATATTCTTCATGACCATATTCTTCCCTTAACCCCATACCCAATATCTAAACGTAACCACTACAATAACTTAGGCCTACCATAAGCAGCTAATAAGGAGTTAATTGAGGGAAAACTCCTAGTTGATAGTGAACCAATCCAAATTGACCATCAATTTTAAATGACATTAATTCAAGAAAATTCACGAATGCAGCCAACACTACAATAATTATGTAAACACGTACTTCATTTTTGTAATGAGGCAAAATGGAGTAAAATGTGGTATGATGTCATTGTAAGACATGGGACTGTTGAGTATGCGATACAATGGTGAATTTCAGTGACAATGTGTAATTGTGATCCTGGTTCCAGAGGAAGGTCCAGGGCAATGATTATAGGATAGTGTTACCTCTGTCGATGGACAGAGCGATGTATGCATGAAATGGATGGATGGATAGTTTTAGATAGTTCTAGAGGAAGGCTCTAGGGGTTGACCTTTCAATGCATCAATAAAAATGTCCAAAATATTTTAATATTGCATAAGATTGAATAATATTGTAATTTATAATATTGTAAACTCTTTGTGAATTACTTGCCTTCAGAGAAGACATTTTTCTATAGAAATGCATACTCTATCTGTAATCTACATCCAGTGGAGTCCTATTCATCAACCCCGATCCATGTAAACCTTAAGAACATCGTTGGTGGAGCAGATTTCAAGCATCAGGGTTGTGAGTGAATGTGATAACAGCAGTTGTGGGTAGCGGTTATCAGACACGCACTCAAGATGTTGATGAACCAGATACGACAATCTGTCATGCTGGTCCGGCTGTAAGGTTTATAGACAATGGCACTATCAAAAATATATTTTGGTATTTTACCTAAAAAGTGAGCTTCGTTATTATAATATATATATATATATATATAATAAAAATATCAGTATATAAATGAATGATAACATTATTATACTATATAAATAATTTTTCATTTATATATTATACATTTTATCATAATGTAAAATATAATATAATGTTATTATTATGTATGATGGTAAATTTTGCAGATTAGCAACATTATAAAACAATATTTGCCTGTAGAATGCAGCGATTGACCAATCAGAATCAAGTATTCCAGAGAGCCCAATAACGTTTTTATGTAAGCAAATATAAAAAAAAACTAAAACTTAAAGTGTCCAACATGCATTCATTTTTTATGTAACAATTATTGTCATTGTGAGTGTGGCCAGTGCAACCCTTGACAAGGACAAGTGTCAGCTGCTATCAGTGTGTGTCAAAGGTCATGACCCCAGGGCAGGGTGGTTGAGCAGAGGTCAGTATCCGATAGTGGAGTCTGGTTGATTCTCTCCTTAGCTCAGCATAGTGTCTTTCAACATGGCCAAAACAACTGCTCCTGCCCCCCGTTCACCTGTGCTTCCATATCGCTCATACAACTGTTATCCAGCGAGAAGATCCACTCAGCAGTCCATCGCTTTAAATCACTCGTTGTGCGCTGTTTATGAGTGCATCACTGAATCTGTGCAGTCAGGTCAGGGGAATCACACATTATTAAAGTAATCAGTCTGATTCAGGGAAGGCAGATAGCCGTCAAAGTCTTGAAATGACCCTCACTGAGGAAAGTGTGTTGAGGCCTTCGGGCACTTCTGCAGTGTGAGAACATCAGTCTGTTTGGCTGTGTCTGTGATTAATTGAAGTTTACTTAGCAGCTTTTCTTGTGAGTCAGAAGGGTTGTTCTCATGCTGCCTGAGAACAAAGCAGAGAAAGCTTGAAAAAAAAAAAACTTAATTAACCTTTACATTTACTTTTGCTTAGGCAAGCATTACTATTACTATTGCTCATAGTTCAGGTTGGTGATTTGAAAAAAAAAAAACTCCTAACCGTAAGTATTAAACTCACGCAACATTTTATGATTTATGATGAACAGATGAAAACATCAGATGTATACTGAGGGAGGAACTTGTGCCTTGCCTGAGAATTTGTGATTTAATGAGGAAAGACTGAAATTTCAAAAGCAGTTCATTTCAGACATTACATTTTATACAATGGTCTCATAAATATTGCTTTTTAGCTCAATGTATGTCAAATTGGCCCAGCTAATGTATTAGAGAGAGAAAAACAGACCAAAAAGTAACTAAATTGTGAACTTGCTTATTATGGAAATGTATTTTTTAAAATATTAAAATAGTATAATATAACATAATAATATAATAATATTATATAATATAAGTTCACTTTTTTATAACACAATATAATATAATAATAGACTATAATATAAGTTAACTTTTTATAACATAATATAATAATATAATATAAGTTAACTTTTTTGTTTTTATAACATAATATAATATAATAATATATAATAATATAAGTTAACTTTTTTGTTATATAATATAACTTTTATATAATATAATCTAATATAATGTAATATAATCTAATATAATATAATATCACTTTTTATATTATAAGTTAACTTTTTTGTTTTTTTAATATATAATAATATATTATAATATAAGTTAACTTTTTGTTTTTTATAATATAATACAATATAATATAATATAATATAAGTTCACTTTTTTATAACACAATATAATAATATACTATAATATAAGTTAACTTTTTATAACATAATATAATAATATAATATAAGTTCACTTTTTTGTTTTTTATAACATAATATAATATAATAATATATTATAATATAAGTTAATGTTTTGTTATATAATCTAACTTTTATATAATATAATGTAATATAATATAATATCACTTTTTATATTATAAGTTAACTTTTTTGTTTTTTTAATATATAATAATATATTATAATATAAGTTAACTTTTTGTTTTTTAATAATATAATATAATATAATATAATATAATATAATATAATATAATATAATATAATATAATATAATATAATATAATATAATATAATATAATATAATATAATATAATATAATATAATATAATATAATCAATCTGGGTCAATCTTGATTGTGTCTTCAATGCCAACACACAATACTGCACACAACCACTTTACTTTCATAATGTAATGTATTTCCAGCTGAAACAGGATAAATAAAAAAAAGAAAAGAAATGAGGTCAGCACCTTTAGGTGAGGTTTTATTATTATTCGGCTGTTGGTTAACATTATCCACTAGCTTGCGTGGCCTATATAATGTCAGCCACAATAGAAAAGTGGAATGAATTGTTGCATTTTGCTAAGATTAGAAAGGCAAGCAGGTTTTTCTTTAGAATAATGTGCACTGGTGAATTACGAGTCAATGTTCATGCAATGTTGAAAAGCACACTGGCCACATTTCTTTAAATGTCCGTGAAATGTCAAGTTTCTCCACAAAGCAAACCTTACTTTTAATACATTTGTCATTTAAACCACAAAAGATAACAACAACAAAAGGTAATGATAAATTTAACTTCTTTACCCAGAACCCTGGGACAGGTCAGAACAAGCTAAGCACCATCTCAACCAAGGCTTTGTTTAATCAACTTGCCCTGCGACTCTATCTATTCATGGGAATTCACACAAAACCTCCTGGCAGCAGATCATGGTTATGCTAAAACAGGTTTGAAATGACACAGCTGATAGCATGTGGGAAAGTGGTTAAGTGGTAAGTGAATTGAAATGAATCAGTCAGTCATGTTGTCCTCCTACAGCCACTACTATTCAGTTTCAGTGCATCAAGGAGGCCTCTCAAAAACATCTCAAAACAGACGCAATGGACCGGCACGTCTCATCGCAGTGTTTCGATTAACCCATGCCTTCTAGCGAAGGAGAACTCGTGGAGAGATGTGTTTTACAGCTGCATGTTCACCAGCCATTCATCATGTAATTTCATGACGGCTCTGACAAGTTAACAACATGGTGAGCTCCAGAAAGCAAACAAATCATGTCATATAAATCAAGGTGTATTTTACACTGGAAAAATGTTTTGTTAGATATATAACCTTTTAATAGGTACTTCAAAGCCCAATTATTTGAATTATTCCTAAATTCCATGAAGGGATTAATTGTTTCCACCCATTTTAATTTTCCTAATGTCAGTAATTAAAGCAGCATTATGACATTTTTTAATTTTTCTCTCGGGGTCCCCCCACAGTTGGGAAACAGTATTGTCTTCAATACTACTGTCGTAAAATCTGGTTACACCAGGGAATACACGCGTGCATTTGTTGAAGCGATATCCCCGAACTCTCACATCTTGGCCAGACTCCAGTGTTGCGTGTGAAATGTCTATCCCAGGTACACGTTTACAAGCCAGCGTCTTTATAGTAACGTTAGCCTATTGGCTACTGTTTTACATAATGGATATGCTAATTCAATTCAATGTTTGTTGGTAGATAATAGCCATGTCGTCAATTTTATAATATCAAGCTGCCATAGATGAATCTGCAAATTTGAAAAATCGATTTGAATTATAGCCTCAGGCAAGACACTTTCACCAGAAAAATAAGTAACAAACATAACTTATCAGCCTGCAGACATAGGATAGTTATCCTGATCGATTATTTTGTTCGTCTAATCGTGTATTATTTACTTCCAAGAATGTAGCCCCTACCAAACTCAGTAATCAGTATATTTTCACGTATCGAGCTGGCACGAGCAACCCGTCCCGGCTCTACAGGGATGTTTAGTGTGTTAAGCACCCTCAAAAGAAAGCAATGCAGTCTACACTGGATGCGGCGAGGGGCAAAGCTACACAACATATTACCAACAGTAAACTGATCGCCCGCACGCTCTGTTTCTGACGCACTTCACATTTGGTTTTACTTGCTGCTTCAGCCATGACAACAGTCAGAGGTAAAAAAAAAAAAAACGCTCGTTGGGCTCTCGCCTCGAAATTTGAGGAAGTGGGGGAAGTGACGTATGCCGCAAAGCAGTCGAATTTTGTAGTTCTTTTTGTGCTCGGGTTCCTACCCGCTCCCCGAAGTTACAGAGTGCCAGTTAAAGCGATACAGACACCATCAGGCTATGGCAGACCTGTCATTCAACCTATTGTAAGTCGATGTACCATCTCAAGGGTTTTGGAAAAATATTATAAAGGTTGAAAAAATGACATAAAAAAGCATTTCTAATAAATTGAAATTATAAAAAAAGGTTCAACAACAATTTATTAAAGCTGCAGTCCGCAACTTTTTTGAGTTAAAAATAATCCAAAATAATTAGGCCTATTTTTATATATATATATATATTCAGCCCGTGTTCAAAACTATCTGCTTGCCGTAGCTTGATTCAAAGCGGTAAGCTTGTAATAAATGTTTTTAAATCCAGTGGTACTGGTGGATTTCCGCGGGAGATTCGAGCATGTCTTTGCGACATTACGTCACATCTGTACATGAGTCTCGGCTAGCCGGAGATTTATAGCCTTTTCTCGCAGCATATTTCTTCCGCGAATAACTGCAATTGCAGATTTTGAACAGAGATGGCGATAAAGAGGAAAAACGACGGACTGGTAGCTATAAGCTGATTAAGCTTTATTAAGCTGGCCCAATGAAATACATTTAAATTAAAATCCAAAATCTGTCTTTTCCATTTTCATTTAGATTCCATTTTAATAAATTAATTGAAAAATAATAATAATCAGAAATAATGTAAAAAAAAATCCATAGTTTTTACAAAATAAAACTTCCAGCAGTGATTGCCAGAATATTTGTGTATACAGTACAAATGTAAAGATATATTTACAGAACAACTGGTAAATTTGACAATTTAAAACTTAATTTAAGATTGTAAAACATATATACATATTTTAATCCAGGATAATTCAACATTCTTTTCTGCTGAATTAGCAAGGCCACAATGCCACTAAAATCTGTTATTTACATAAACTGACATCCACCATAATAAACTGAGGAGGTCAACAGAAACCCACATGATGAATCAAAGTTCATCAAAATAGCTTTTCCACAAGATGAGGTAAATATATAGAGGCTGCACAAAACATGGTAACATACATGACACTAAAACATTCATTAAACAACTGGAGATGGACCATAAAACCCTGACGTACATAACTAATAAGAAAAAAAAAACTATGAAGAAACAATTATTATACAACGGCATTTACGGCTTTTCTCATCCCAAGACGTCATACAACTGACACTTTTGACCATAGTCAACATCCACCATTTTAGGGTACCCTTAAACGTCGGTTAGATGACGTTATCTAATCCTAACCCTACCCCAGACCTAAACCTACCCCGTCACCTATAACTGACGTTAAAGGTAAAGCCTTTTAAGGGTCAAATCAGGCAAAATTGTCTCCTTGAGGTAAAAACTCCACACATTCACTTTACAGCATGTAAACATTTCCCTGGAAGAGCCTGAGAATTGTGGGAAGAGCTGAGTGAGTGGACCAATTCTTTGAAAGTAAATAATGAGGAGTGAACTTGCCAAAACACTTTAGCATTCTCAATAATTTCTAAATTATTCCTGACAATTGGGTCTTAAGCTTATCCACATGGATTGATCTGGCAGCAAAGTAGAAAAGAAATTTGCATAGAAGTTTTGAGATGGGCTTAAACTGTCTACAGCAGCTTTGCAATGTGCCAAATGGCAGATTTATGAGGGCAGGATATACCGCACAGTGTCTTCATTGTGTTTTGAGCATGTGTTGAGGTAGCTTAGGTTAGAGGAGAATTTCATCATGTTCGCCCTAGAGGAAAAAATTAAACCCATAACTTTCACACACTTGAAAAGCATGCAAATGCAAACAACTCTTGCTAAAGCTATTGATCATATGGCTGGTTAGTGATTGGAACAAACCCCTTATTTAGCTATTAAAGTGGTCCCATTGTGCCCTTTCATAAAGTCTTTATTTTGTTTTTTTGGGGTGTACAAGAATATGTTTTCATGCTTGATTGTTATAAAAAGCATTATTTTTCACATATTTTACATATTACAGCTCCTCTCTTCCCAGTCTGGTTGAACGCATCTTTTTCGATGAAGTCCCTCCTTACGTAATATGAAATGTGCTGTGATTGGTTAGCTGGCCCAGTGTGTTGTGGCAGTGCATAACGCGTGTTCGGAAAATGTCACACCCCTTCATAACCGAGAGCTCTACTAAGATGTGAATATCAACAATGTTAATATTCACATCTTAGGGGGAGGGTTTATGTAAATTTTAGGGGAGTTATTTTCACCAACTTTGGAAGAAGCTTTTTGTAGTCCTTACCAGCTGTTTGTTGTATCACTTCCGGGCGCTTTCCGACGCTTGCGCAGACCGAAGCGCCGTGCCTTCAGATCACTTGGACGTGGCTGTAATTACAAGAAGGCAAAACGATATAAATACTGTTTGTTTTTTCACACAAACTGCTAGTTTCGTGTCTTAGGCCATCAATGTGTTAGCCTGGATGCCAGCCCGAACTCCGCCCACAAAATTTTTTGGTCGGGAAGTTCGGTCTGGACTAGATCCATTGAGGAGTAGTTATGATCAGACAAGAAACGTTCGGGCCAATCAAATTCCCAGGGCGGGCTTTATATGGACAGGTGATCTGCAAGGACGTAACTGGTTTCCCTCAAAGATGACTGATGTCGCGTCTGTTGTAAAATAAATCGACAGCGCATTAATTTTAATAGACAAACAGAAAACTGCAATCAAGGCATTTGTCGATCGGAAAGATATTTTTGGCGTCTTTCCTACATGATTCGGCAAAAGTGTAACTTATCAGCTGGCTCTGACGGTCGCTAAGAAGATGGGACGTAATGAAAAGCCTGTGGTCGTTGTGGTTTCTCCTTTGGTGGCACTAATGGAGAAGTAAGTAAAAGAAGCAACTTAGAAGTTTAACTTCTAAAATAAGTAAGTTCTGTAGTTGAAAACTGCGCTATGCAAAGTAGTTGACTTACTGCGTTGCTCTGATTGGTTGTAGGTTTACCGACTATCCAATTGAGTGCAGAGGGTTTTTTTTTTTCCTGGTTAAGTTAAGACACGCCTCATAATCAAAGCCCTACGGAGCGGTTTCAGACTCATATTCTCACTAGAATATGAGTATGATGAAGCCAGGCTATCAATGTGTACTTACATTCACAAAGAATGCTTTCAGAACCTTGTTGAATCAATGCCACATAGAATTAAGGCAGTTCTGAAGGCGAGTATTGGTCAAAAACAGTATTAGTATGGTGTTCCTAATAATCCTTTAGGTGAGTCTATATATATAACTATAAATATATATATATACTGTATAAATATATATATACTGTATAACTCATTTTAAAACTGTGAAACCAATCTAAGATCCACCCTTATTATTAGTGATGTTAGTTTAACTTGTATAAGGCAGCCAGTAGCTCTTTTCATCACTCTTGCTGTTGCTGCTGGATCTTATGATTCTGTCTTTGAAAACAATAATTGGGATTGGTATGACAAATGATTTGAGGATTATTTTACACAGCCAAGCCTGATTCATGTGGACATGGGCGCCTGTCCTAAAGTCTGAAAACGGGGAGAAATTACATCAAAGTCTTGAGTATAATGACTGATGTTGACTAGTGAGTTTGGAGGCTTTCCTTGGCAGCTCCTCTCTCTTCTTTTCTCAGTATTTTTCTTTATTACTCTTTCCTTTTTCTTTCTCCATCCGCCCACACATCCTTTCACGGGCTTACCAGGCCTTGGCAAAAAGCAACCACTTCAAAACTAACAGCCTGGGCCTGTTTGTCTGCCCAGTAAGGTAGGAATCATATTTCCAGAAAAAATGACAGATGAAAAACTGCCTCGGATACACAAACACTCAATTCTATTGTTTTGAAAGTCTGAGGTTCAGGGCCATATCGCTCAAGGAGCTGCAAAAATATTTTAAATACCGGTGCGCCTTTGCTCCAGGGTTGGCCGGTGGTAAAGTCTGCTGTAGTGCACGATGATGGTGGTCTAGTTACTGAAATTATAGAAGATACACAGTATTTGAGCTCTGTGAATTTGAGATGTTTGTCTTTGGTTTTCAGAAATCTGAGAAAATTCCTGAACCTGCATAACAAGATTTTAATAGTTCACACAAAATGTTCATTAAAAGTTTTGTCATTTACTCACTCTCTTGTCACTCCAAAACCTTTATGACTTTCTCTCATTCATAAAACACAAATGGAGCTGTTAGATACAGTTTCTCAGTAATGGGGACAAAAAAGAAACAAAAGCATGTTAATTAAAGCAACACTATGCAGTTTTTTTCTTTTTTTTTACCTTAACTGAATAGCTTCGTAGTTATTGCAATGGTTATATGACTATTTTCGGGTTGAATGTTGGGCGTCTCCAAGAAGATAGTCTTTCACTTGGAAATATTTTACATAATGAAAATGGTATAGGCTGTCACAACATGACATCATGACTTTTGCGTAAACATACACGCTAGGGGTGGCACGGTACATGAAAAAACACCCGAACCGTTCGGTTCGCTTGTCTCGGTTCGGAGCGTGTGTGCGTCTCACGGTTCGACGCATGCGCAATGTAACCTCGTGCCCGTATGTGACGTGTGTTTTCTTTTCGCGCGACATAAGCTTGTTTGACTTGGACCGGCGCTGCACAGAGCGACCGGTAAATAACATCACACTAGAGCGGGAACGACGGCTCCGTCACTCACTTTCGCGGTATTTGATGCCATTACCGATCGCTCTGTGCAGCGCCGGTTCAAGTTAGTAAACAAGCCAGTAAAAGTGGAGTATGGAGCGCTGCAGGTCACGGCACGCGGAGAAATGGCAAGTGGGAGAGGATGCGCCAGCGTCCTATAAGTCTATAAGTCCGGTGTGTGGGGACATTTTTGATTTCATGTTATGGTATTTTAATATAACGTTACAGTGGCACTTTATGTTTAGATAAGAGCTTCAGTCAAATGTTTCCAAATCCTGCACTTTAATTTAAACTGAAAAAAAGGTACCCTCACTTTTTGGGAATAGAAGCATTGTTGATACTGTTTTTTGTGTTGAGGTTGAACTTTTCACTTTATGTTTATGGCCTTTGCTATTTCTATAGCCTAATTATAGGCAATAAGGTTTCATGTATATTGACTTATAAAAGACAGTGTAGTTCCTCTTTTTTTCTTTTAAAAGATAGAATTTTTGTAAGAGCTACAAAAGTTGTCAGTTCATAAATGCAAGTTAATTTCTTTGTGTAAATAAGATTTGTGTGATAAAAATGCACAAGTTCTTGTAGAGATAGTGATACACATTCTCCTTTTTTTTGCCAAATAAACGAAAAGCATGTCAATTTCTTCTCTCTTGCTGTATCTAAATCTCACCTAGCCTTCCTCTGAGATAGTCCCAACATGTGCTTAAAGTCAAAGAGTCAAATTCAGTTTGTGCATGATTGCATGAATATAATTTTTTTTATACTGTATCCTAAAGTGTGGATAATTAAGCTATATATCACATGCTGAAGTACATTTCTGAAGTGTTAAAGATTAAAAGAAAAAAATAACAAGAACCGTACAGAACCGAAAACCGTGACACTAAAACCGTGATACAAACCGAACCGTCGGTTTCGTGAACCGTGCCACCCCTAATACACGCCACTTTCGAGTCAGATGGCGTGTTATCTCTACGCATTTTGAGCTATCCGCGTATATGTCTACGCCATTAACGTCCGCGTCATTCCGCGTGTCTGTACACGCAGTCAAATCTCCAGTCATAAATGCCATTAACCCCAGTGACGGTTAAGTTTAGGGATGGGGTTGAGGTAAGTCATATCTTTTTTTTTCCTAGGATGGTAAGGGAACAGTCATAAATGCCATTAACCCCAGTGACGGTTAGGTTTAGGGACGGGGTTGAGGTAAGTCATATATAACGTTAAGTCAACTGCGTTCATAAACACGCTGAAAGGCGATTATGCGTCTTGATAGCACGCCAAAAATGGAAATACGAATTGGCGTGGCATACACACGCTACTTCATGAGATCAGTCTGGGCTGTCAATAGGTTGATAAAAAATGATTAGTGAAGAGGTTCAAAGATGTTGGAGCGATAGCCATCACACGTGCACACACACAATATATAATTTATTTCCAGTGATCAAAGCTGTATTTTCAGCATCAGTGTCACATGATCCTTCAGAAATCATTTTGATTTGCTGCTCAAGAAACATTTCTCATTACCGTATTATCAATATTGAAAATGGTCATAATATATTTTTGTGTAAGGAGTGATAGATTTATTCAAGGTTTTTTTGGATGAATAGAACATTTGTTTGTAACTGAAGCCTTTTGCAACATTACAATCGTGTTGACTGTCACTTTCAGCATAAAGAGGCGTAAGAATAAGATGTTAAACGCTGTTCTTTTTCCCCACAGTTATTCTATAAGTGTCCTTCTTAGTGGTCAGCGTTCCTGAACGGGGCCCCAGGCACTACACTCACATTCCTCCTGACCACACTTGGTTAAATCCTGCTGCTTCCCTTCAGCTCTGCACAGAGCAATCCCAGAAGCCAACAGCTGACCGCAACAGTGCCGTTAAAATGTGTCCGGGTTGTGCTTGGGAGGGTCAAAGGGCCAATCCAAGGCTTTAAAAAGGACACTGGTTGGCGAAAACTTTCAAATTCACACTAAAGAGAAAGCAGAAGACTAAAGTTCATTTGTCACAGTTTTTCAATGAGTATAGGCTACTCTAAATTTCTTATAAAGAGTTTAAATCATTTAAAAAGTTTGAGTTAAAAATTGATTACAACCACAAGGCCTCAAAAACTTTTGACTTAACACTTAGAGACCACCCAGAATGCCCTAGCAACCACATAGCAACCACTCAGAAGCAATGGCATAGCAACCACACACAATTCTGATAATACCATGGATGAAACTTACAAGTGCGTTTGAGGTTTTAATTAATCTCCACACTGTTTCCACTATCAGCATCACATCAGCCGGGAAATTCTGTTTATAGTCCTTACTGTAACTGCACATCATAAAAAAATAATAAAGTTTCCAGCTTAGATATTGATGTCTATCATATTTGCTTTATTATATTAAAAGTATGTTTATTAACTGTCTCTTTAGTAAGATTAGTGTTATTAATTATTTATTCAACACTGAACTGCTCATTGACTACTTGTGTTTATTGGCCAAGTGGACAAACATACCAGCTGATACAGATAACTTGATCATTTGCCATAGTCAGCATCACTTGCCATCACAGAAGGATTTGACCAGTGGTCTGAGGGTGGCAGCACCTTCTTTACTCAAGACTGAAATCTCAAGTGTGTGTTCACACACACACACTCAAATCTTTCTCATCGTCTTGTGCATGTTTCTGTTGTGTAATTATAATGCCCTTTAGTTGTGTGTGCTGCTTCTTCACCACTGCTTATTAACCTTTATAAAGTAGATCATGTAATATGGTCACTTATCTGAAACCCAGCACTTAAATCTCCCTTGTTCTGGTAAGAATTGATCACTGAAAGTTGCTTTGCGGAACCTAAAATGGTTCATCTATGGAATTTCCCTTTTAGAAAAATGTATTTTTTGTCAGTTAGTTTTAAAAATATATATAAACAGTGGTAAAAGATACACAAGGTCTGTGATGTCAAAATGGCAGGACGTGGCGGGGAAACTCAAGTGTGCTCTGGCCGTTTCCAGCAAAGCAGCTGTGTCAGATCCTGACGCTCCACACGCACTTGAGCGTCCGTTCCTGCACCCACCCCTTAACACCACCACCTCTGAGCTTATGACCTCGCCTCCACTCGCCTACAACCACAGCTGTTTCCCACAGATTGGATGAGATTGTATATTTGTGTAAAATGCAGAATAGTATGTTTCTTTTTTTACCACAGCCCTTCATGATTTGAATTACTCAGGATGCAGGGTGCACAAAACTAGAGAGAAAACAATGAAAAATAAATTCTTTCCTTATACCCAGAAGTGATGTCTACTATTTACTGTAACACCACTCACACAGATATAAAAAATTAGATATAATTTAAAATGCTGTTAAACTATATTAGAATTTTTGCATTACATAAAATTATGATTATATATTATTTTATGTGTGCACATATATACGTATGTATATGTGCACACATAAAACTTCTAATATATATATATTTATTATATATAAATATAATATATATTATATATACAATATAATATATATATAATATATATTATATATAAATATTCAAAAACTTCTAATATGTATATATATATATATATATTAGAAGTTTTTGAATGAAAGATTGAAAGGATAAACGATGCAGATTTGTTTTTTTACAGCCAGTTTGATCATATTTACCAGGGGTACCATTAATTCTGAGCACGACTGTATATATACAGTCAGTCATGTTTTATTTTTGGTGACGTCATTGGATATCAAGTCACACCTTCTAGTTCACTTTAAGCTGAAAAGTATTTACTTAATTGCAAACAGATTCAGTCATGTTTTATTTTGCCTTGCAGGACTGAAATATATAAAACAACAACTTGGTGCATGAAACCCTGTTTATATCATCAGAAGACATATATCTTATTCTCATTTGTAAGTGTGGGGACCATTTGAGGATATGAGTTTTTGATTACAAGACATGATAAGATCCGGTGGAAGGGTTTGGTTGAGCGTTCAGATATTGAAAACCCAGCTAAGGATATCTCTCTATGTTGTGACATGCCTGAGATTATTAATGATAGCCGTGTCCACGATTGCTGACAGGAGAGCTGTCCAGACAAGATTTTAGAGCATAAAGCAACATAATTATATGACCTACTACTATCTCTGCAGATAATACCTGGATTAACAACATTATGATGTTTCCTTGCGATTGTAAAAATCTAGCACGTATTATTTACACTATACATCAATATTCCTCTAAATTAAGTAACATGTAAGAATTGTCGGCTGTTTTTTTTTTGTTTGCTTAAAATAAACTCACTGCATTCACACTCACAGAAAGCCAGGTTGAATTTAAAGAGCTGCAATACCTGATCAAAGATACAACAGCCTTTCACCTCGGATCAAAGGAAGTAAACCTAAATTAAGAACAATCCAGGTGACCCCCCACCCCCAGGATCCTGTGGCAGTACAATCACACAGCTTATATCCAAAACAAGAACTTTATCAGTCTGGAAACTCATCTTTTCAACAGCACAATGCATTCTGGATTCTTACTATGTCAATTGGGGATAAGGAGCAATTTAGATAAGAGTTTCTTAGGAACTGTGGAAACAAGCAAAGGCCTTTGAAAGTTCAGGCTGATTCGATATTTACAACGTTACTTCTACTAAACAAAAGGATGAGGAAGTTGGCAGTGAAATTCACAAAGCTTTGAAGTGAGGCGTTAAATGTTTTCCATACAATGAAAGTGAATAGGGATATTTGCTGTCAAGGTTAAAAAAAACCCATCATAATTATTGTATTTCTTTATAACAAATGAACTGACCAAATTTTTACGTCATTTATGAACGTTTTATGACAAATAATTCCCTAACAGATTAAAATTTGGCCTGATTTGACATTTAACTACTATTAACATTAGTAGAAATGTAAATAAGAATTGATAACTTGTGTATTTTTTTTTCAAAGTGAAAATATTTTAACCCTCTGATGGTCTTTGTTTAGGAGTCACGTCCTGAGCCTTCCCGGTCAGAAGTGACCGGACACCTAAAAATGAATCTTCCTCCATCCCAATAAAAACCAATGCAATTTATTTTTGTTCTATAATATTTATTCTTTTTAATTTAGTATTTTGAGACAATTTGATTGAATTTATTAATATTTATGGAATATTTATGGTCTATTATTGCAATGGAAATTATATATATATATATATATATATATATATATGTATAGAAAAATATATAGAGAAAAATATATATAGAGAGAGAAAAAGCGTAGCACAATGGTATAACCACTAGATGGCATGTACAGCTTTCTATGGAGAGGCTTGTGAATTTCCCAGCTGTTTATGAACACAAATTTACTCTTTTTTTGGTGGATTTGAATATATATTTGAAACAATCTCAAAAACGATTTCTTATTAAAAAAATTGTGAAAAAAAAATTGGTGAATTTTTGTTTTTGTCAATTTCCCAATCATTTCCAATGGGGGTCAATTTTGACCGAAGACCAAAATCGTGACTATTTTGTTTTACGGCCACTTTTTTTTTTTGTGTGTTCGCATCCCTAATGCCAAAAATGTCATCAAGTTTTCTAACATTCCGATGAAGCTGTGATTTTTAAAAATTCAAAACAGATTTTTTTGTAATCTGAATTTTTTGTGTGTAGAAAAGTTTGTTTTTTATGTGTGTGTGTGTGTGTGTGTGTGTGTGGGTGGGTGTGAATTTTTTGCACTTTTGATGTTGTAGAGTGTCACCCCATACTGCGGTGTACTTTCTTTTAGAATCGTGGCCAATTTGTAGATTGTACATTTTTTTGTAAATTTCCCATTCATTTCCTATGGGTCGGTCATTTTTGACTGACGACCACGAGTGTGACTATTTTTTTTACGGGCACTTAGCATGCTCGGATCATGACCTCAATTTTTTTTGTATTCACATACCAAATGCCAGAAAAGTCACCAAGTATCATATCCTTCCGATGAAGCTGTGATTTTTTAAAATTCAAAACAGAAAATTATTCAGTCAGAAGTGACCGAGGACCATCAGAGGGTTAAAATTACATTTACCTCCCTAACATGGAGAGAAAACTAATAAACAAACTGTCGTCTGATTGCTACAAAAAATGCAAAAATTGCTGACTGAAAAATCAAAACATCTAAATGCCATAAAATGGGAGTGTTTGGGGAAACCTGTTTGAAAACAGACATTTTTGCACTTCCATTTGGTGGTGCTATTAATGGAGAAAGTATGGCATTCAGTAAAGTTTATTCTTACTTTACAAAAAAGTAAAAAACTGTCTTGGGACTTGGAATATAGTGCATGGACCACTTTTACGGCGCCATTTATTGGTCACTAAAATCTGTCATTGTACGGAAAAGAGCTTCTTAAAGGGAAATAACACTGCAATGCTGATGATAATTTTCCAATAACATGTTAAGACTAAAATATGTAGTAAAACATAAGGCTATGTACAGAAAAGCAGAAAAAAAAAAGAAACGGCACAGTAGAAAAAGTCTCTCTTCTCAGCCAGTCAAGATCTCCTTCAGATTGTGGTTCTAGAACCAAACAAAGCAAGTACAGGAATGTATGTGATGTGGAGCGTCTGTTTTTTTTTTCTCTGTGAAATGGAATAAGTTTCATTGGTAAGTAAATGTTTCCTGCGATACAAAAGCGGCACAGTCATCAAAGCAATATTTCTATAGTTATTTTCAAAAGAGCTTCCTGTCGCTCATCCAGGATTCCATATGGTTCAGAGACGTCTCAAATTTAAAGGACACAGCAGGGATTGGTTTCTTAGAGACCGTTAGACATCATGTAATGACAGGCCTCATTCTCCAACCCCCAAAACCAACAGAACAGACGCAAGGCCAAGAAAAAGGAGGAGAGAGCAAGAGGCCGAGAAAAGGGAGGAGAACAAAAGAGGGGTGAGAAGGATGGAAGGGGTGGAGAGATTTGGGAAATTGCCCCATTAAAGACAGAGATGAATCTCTGGTGGATCCTGGGATCTACTAAATTACTGGCTAGGGTTAATGCCAGAATAACGCTGAGAGAAAATGAACCGATGTGTGGTTCTCACTAGTCTAATTTCAACATTTACTGTTTGCAAGTGAAAGCGTTGACGCCTTTCTCCAACACATCTGCAGTTCACAATGCATTTTGTTTTTATAAATAACTCCATGTGTGGACACATTAAAGAGTGCCCGCATTTACAAGCACTTCTTCAAGCGATGTGACAAATGGGGCTGTGAAACATTATACACAGAATGCAAATCTATTGTATTATACTCAGAGATTGCCTACACTGAATATGATTATGCATGACTGTTTCCAAAGCTGATTCAACCATACGCAAATGATTTTCATTTGAGATTTTATCTCAGTACTGTGAGAAAAGTTTGGTTTGTGGTTACGCTCATCTTAACATCAATAGTGCCATGCTTCAGATTTTTGAAAAACACCATGAATGAAGTCAAAATGTGAGGAACATTTTACATGAACTGGAGAAAATTTGCCAACATCATGATGCTAGAGTGTTATAAATTATTTCTAGTGTTTCGTTCCAATTAAAGGTGTAGTTCACTTTTATAAAAAAAAACTTTTGCTGGTAATTTACTCTCCCCCATGTCATCCAAGATGTCCAAGTCATTTTTTCTTTATTCGAAAAGAAATGAAGGTTTTTGATGAAAACATTCCAGGATTTTCTCTATATAATGGACTTCATTGGGAACCAAACGGTTCAAGGTTCAATGCACTGAATGAGAGTTTCATTGCAGCTTCAAAAGGCTTTAAACGACACCAGACAATGAATAAGGGTCTTATCTAGAAAAACGATCGATCATTTCAAAAATGACTCGAAAAAAAGATTTGTTCATTTTGATGAACAAGTTTGAACAGGAGAGTCACGAACGCGCATCTCAGAACAGAGCAAGGCGAGCAATTGTGACTATAAAACTAAAACTTTTTCATTTGTTTTTTAAATGAGCGATCGTTTCGCTAGATGAGACCCTTACACATCGTCTGGTGTCGTTTAAAGCCCTTTGAAGCTGCAATGAAACTCTCATTTGGACCTTGAACCGTTTGGTTCCCATTGAAGTCCATTATATGGAGAAAATCCTGGAATGTTTTCATCAAAAAAACTTCATTTCTTTTCGACTGAAGAAAGAAAGACATGGTCATCTTGGATGACATGGGGGTGAATAAACTATCAGCAAAAGTTTTTTTAAAATTGAACTACTCCTTTAATATAGGTTTTTAGGGGGTTACTATGAGGTTCTCAGTGATTCGTAGCATGTTGTGGTGCAGTTGATATAGTGTTCAGGGTGGTTGTCAGGGGGTTGCTATGCAGCTGCTATGGTGCTCTAAGTGATTTCTAGCATGTTGCTGTGCATTTGAAATAGTGTTTTGGCTGGTTGTTAGGGTGTTGCTATGCAGTTGCAAAGGTGTTCAGAGTTTTTTTAGCCTGCTGTTGTATGATATACTGTTTTGGGTGGTTGTTAAGATGTTGCTATGCAGATGCTAAGGTATTCTAAGTGATTCCTAGCGTGTTGCTGTGCAGTTATTATAGTGTTTTGAGTGGTTGTTAGGGTGTTGCTATGCAGCTGCTAAGATGTGTCAAAAACAGCTGCTAAGTTACTTTTTCGCCTGTTGCTGTACAGTTGATATAGTGTTTTGGGTTGTTGTTAGGGTGTTGATCTAGTGTACTATGTGATTCCCAACATGTTTATATGCCTAAAATCGTTTGGTCTTAGTAAACACAACAATTATACAATATCGATGCAAAACTGACTGCCTTTCAGAAGAAATCCCATGGAACCATTGGACAGCCTCTAATAAGTCTTGAGGAAATAGCCTTGTATGCAGGAGCCTAAACAAGAGGTCAAAACACAATCAGCCACAGATAAAAAATAAAAAAAGGAAATACAAAAAATAGGAGAAATAACAGGATGTTCTTGATAACAGACTCGATAACAGTGGTGTATGGAGATCCTCACTGTTATCGCTATCAGCTCAGAAACTGATAGCATCTGACCCCCTGTTTCCCAAATGCTGATTAGCACATTTTTTTTAATACTTTCCAGTATTAAGGAGTAGTTTTCTACATCTTAGTGGTATTATTTTATGTTATATTAAAACACAAAACAATTCTTATGCTTTTCATATCATGTCAGTGTTGCTACAGATAAAATTCTCAAAGTCCCCGAGAATCATAACTTTCCTAGCACCTAAAATAGCCACAGAAAGGGTGCTGAAAGTCACAGCTACTCCACCCTGCAAACCACAGTTTTAAAATGCAAAAGGTTCAAGTACTCACAGCATAGCGTCGCAAACACAAATGTGAGAACTGTGCTCAATGACAGGTTGCATTTAGAGGAACACAAGAGCATTTAGCATCTAAAGCTAAGGCACTGTGACACCTATAGCACTTGTGTTGCTTTTGCTGAACAACAGCGAATTTATTTCTGTCATTATCTCTCAGAAAATGTATATGGGGGGGGACTGTTTTCCCCAAGCTTTGTACTCTCAGGGCTCACAATGCTGTCTATTTAAATCATTTACATCTGTTCATACTAAAATCTGACTGGTCAATCACTAGTCGATATTTTTAAGTTTAATATTTTCACTGATTACATATATTGCTAGGGTTGTTTCATGTCTCTCTAATCAAAATGTGGTCTTGTTCTTCTAACAAAATACAATAATGTAAAAGCAAATCATGTCCATTGATTAATTTATCTGGAGAGTATAAGCAGAATAATGTACGATTAGTTGGTCATTATCAAAAAAAAAAAAGAACAATCTAAAAAAACACGAGAGTAAATGTCCTTAATCACTTAGCAGCCTATAAGCATATGGTTTACGAAAATGTGAAGAGGAACACTGTCCAAATCTAGGCAAACATTGGCGTAGCTTTTGCAAAATATATGTTCTTGAACTAGATGTATAGATCACACCGTGTTGACATGAACAATATGGTTTGTCAGTTCCTCAGCGTGAACTAAAGGTGAGAAGGACTCTCTCATAGCACCCAACTTTCACACATGAGATAGATTTCACATCTAAGTTCACCTGTTACACCTGAGAATTGTGTTTTCTACTTGGAGCTCATTGGTCACTGCAACTAGTATTCATATACAGTACAAACTATTAATTGTTACATCCATTGGCAAAAAACCTAATGGCAGTTCCCTGAGCACAATTTCACTTTTTAACAAGGTGCCATCTAAAAAATGGCCAAAATTCATAGACAAACCTATATCTTATAAAAAAGTAGGGACAACAGACAAACTGAGAAACAAGCTGGAAAAGACATCATTAAAGTTCAGTTTCAGGTAAAGAGTGCCTATTTTTTTTAGGAAATTGACAGATTCTGTCTACAAATGCCAGTCCACAAAAACGAAAAACAACCAACTTGACCCCAGTGGATGCTGTTTCCTCAGGAAATCCTACAGGGCCACTTCTGTCTGCTCACTTTAAACATGTCTGACTGCCATTTAAATCCCCAAGGACAAAAACAATTTTGGAAAGGAAAAATTACATTTGCTTACATACTATGGCAAGGCATATACTGTGTTGCACAGAATGGACTAACTAGTATGTTTAGTGTCAATGTGTCCATTACTATTATTGCTTATTGACGGTTTATCTTTGTCACTATGGTTAGCTGTGAAGAACAATGTGAGAGTAAGGATGATCTAGATCTAACTGGTTTTGCTTCAGGACTCAGATGTTACAATAGACATCAAGTGGGAACCCAAAACAAATAATGTCATTGGTCAAACATTACGATGAAGGTCGACGTCAGGTGAACTGCTTGTGTTTGACAGATCAGTTTACATAAACATACTAGAGTTTGACTGGATGCTTGACATTCGACATCAACAACAAAAGATCTGGATTATTAATATGATTATCTCCTCTGTTTTAAAGCCTGATTATATTTATGTACAATCTATGCATGCTCATAGTTGAATAGTTTAAAAAGAAATAGTTTTTACCCTGCTGTCTGAAAACCCATGAGAACAGACATGTCACCCACCAGTTGAGAACCACTGATATGAAGATATAGTGGGTTTGAGTGATATGGTTCATAAGAAAAATATGTCATCTATTTAGAGACTCAGAAGTTTGGAGCAAGAAGAAAAAGAAAGACCAAAGTCTTGGGTTCACATTTTTGTATAAGGACCCCTGTCATCATGCACATGTGCATCTAAGCAGAGGCCAACTGGTCAATTACCTTAACACAGTCCAGATCAGCTTCGAAACCACTGGGAAAGAAAAGTTAAAAAGAAATGATAAACATGGCATGTGGCCAGAGGAAGTCTAAAACCAAGACAACATTCAGAGACATTTTGATGGTGAACATACTGTGTTTAAACTAAATTTCAGTCGGCATAACACAAAATCTTGGCTACAAAACTACCGTCCAGGAAATTTTGTAGCATTTTGTTGGCTTTTTATTTATTCGATTTTTTTTTTCTGCACAATTCAATGAATGAAATAGCATAAAATAAAATAGCTAACAAACTATCAATACTATAATTTAGGAATGTGTGACAACTCACCGCAAGCTGACATTTTCAAAAATACATATCACACAACTTCTAAAAAAATATATATTTGTGTAATTGGACTCAAAACCTTAAAATTAGTTGTGTGACAACTAGCCCCGGTCTGGTGTTCTACTAATGGAATTTATTCAAAGGAAATGTTAGCCTCTCAGCCAATTGGAATTTGTTTATATTCAATCTTAAAGCATGTTTGACATAAAGACATTATGTGGATGACTTCAGCATTCCAGTCCTGCCTGCCAGCTGAGGATATTTTCTATTTCGCCTCTGTACGAATGTAAACACTCCCACAGCAGTCACAGAAAAGCACATCTGCTCCTAATGAACTATGAAATAATATCTTTGTCTACTTTATTTGTTAGAATGAAACTGTAAGTAACATACGTGTTATGAATCAAGCATGTTAATTTAGCATGTAATTAAATTTGGTCAGTATTTTTCAAGTTAGGCTATATATTATTTTTTATTTGGCAAAGTATGCTAAGCTACTAGCATGTGTTAGCCCACACCAGCTATAGCCCAGCTAGCTAACAGGAAACATTCTCATTAGTTTAGCTAACGTTCTGACAAGGTTCTCTTAATGTTCTTCCAGTAAAGTTTACTTTAGCGAACCTTAGCCCAAAAACGTTAATTAGACATTGTTTTGTATACGTTTTTTTTTCTGAAACGTTCCAGCTCTAACATGTTTTAAAGGGTTAGTTCACCCAAAAATGAAAATTAAGTCATTAATTACTCACCCCCATGCTGCACCAACCCCGTAAGACCTTTGTTCATTTTTGATTAAATTTGAGATGTGGATCACTGCTACATAGGCACCCTAAGGGATTGAAACTTGACAGCCCAGAAAGTCATTGAAGAAAATGTTTAAATATTCCATGTGACTACAGTGGCTCAACTATAAGTTTATCAAGCGACGAGAATACTTTTTGTGCGAAAAAACAACAAAAATAACGACTTTATTTGACTATTCCTTTTCTTCGACTGTAGTCACATGGGATATTTCAACATTTTCTTTAATGACTTTCTGGGCCGTCACGTTTCAATCCCCATAGGGTGCCTATGTGGTAGTGATACAGCTCTCAAATAAAAAATAAAATAAATAAATAAATAAAAAAACATCTTCATTTGTGTTCCAAAGATGAACGAATAATTAATAATAATAATTAATAGTAATTACTGACTTTATTTTCATTTTTGGGTGAACTATCCCTTTAAATGTTACTGCTTGTTTCAGAACATTCAGAGAACATTCAAAAGTAACAATCCCATAATGTCTGCAAAATGATAAAATAGAAGGCTTCTTTAACGTTCATGCAACCAAGAAAAAATAAATGTTTTTAAAACATTTAAAAACTGGCAATTTTGATGTTCATAACATAATGGGAATGTCAGCAATGTTTTTGTTTGCTGGGAGACCACATTTAAAGTTTCCTTCCTAATTATCAAAGGAGAAACAGTAATTTTTAAGTTAAGCAACGTCACCAAAATAAATCCCTGCAATCAGCATAATCTCTGGATTTAGCACAATTTAAGACTTGGGCTTGTCTTAAAAAGTGTGCATTGTGAGTGACCTGTATATCTCCATTTAACATATGAAACAAACTTTTTTGAGATTTAGGCAGCCACGCCGGTCAGCTGGATCTCACTAGTGTAGGGCAATATTCCAGTTTTAAAGCCAAAGAAGTCTCGAAAAGGAGAGAGTAGGCCTACACCTTTTGTGTATTTTACAAAACTCCCCACATTATCCTCGCCGCATGGATTTGCCAAATAGTAAACCAGCCGAGTTATTTTTTTCTTTGTTAATGAACAGTTCACCCAGACTACAATCTTTAATGATTTCCAGAGGCACACTTGAGTCAGCCAATAACAACAACAATGCCACCAAAGGAAGAGTAATTCACTTCTTGTTTCTACAGTGCTGTTGTGACCGGATAGAGCCCTGGTCCATAGTTCGCATTGGGCGATCATGTGGTTTCTCACACAGAGTTCATATGTTCATATATGACGGCACATCCTTGTTTCCACCCAAAATTAAATGTAGAACTGGGTAATGGAGGTTGAGGTAAGCAGCTCTTTAATACTTGAACATGGACCTCCCAAACTTTTGTTTTCGTTATTCAAGAAAAGTCTGTACTTTTGCTTTACTGGGGGATTTGACTGCTTAGATTTGAAAATATTTTTAAGGCTTAGTTAAAAAATGTTATAGCCTATTTCCATCAGAATCCATTGGAAAGAAGTGTTTTAATCCGCGTTTATGTTTAGGAATATCAAGCCACCGTCTGCAAACTTTCTTTCATGAAGGGGTTCAGGGCAAATAATGAGAGACTCTTGTGTAATTGCTTAAAGCTCATCTTGTAATACTAAACCTTGACTGCAGTAAAATGCCTCTTTAATAACCATCTACACATCAAAACTAGAGAAAGGAGCGATTGAGGATCTGCACCAGTCCATTCTTTAACCTCTTAGCATTCCTAGCCTGTGGACATTGTTAGTTTCTAGTGATGTGATTATGTTAGATAATGTATGTAATGTTTATCGTTGTTAATATTGACTGATTCATGCAGTCAGTTACCACTAAGTGTTCTGAAACCAACCACTACTTACCAACCACCCCCTTTCTGCTCCATACAAGAATCTTTAACCACTTTGAAGAGGTTTTCATCTTTGAGCTGCCATCTTTTTTAAAACAAAACAGGATATTTGTATGAGAATAGTCTAAACATTGTATTTCAACTCCATCTGTGGCCCCTAATGTTGTGTGAATTTAGGTTCACAGCGCTAAAAGCTGTGAATGTTTTCTATGTCATTTTGGATCTTTGTTGTGATTCATTTCTCGTTTCTCATGAGCAAATAAACTCTAGATCACAATGTGTATATACCAGTCCTCCCAATAATGTTTATATCTGATCTCTTTACTACATCAGACCCCCCGGCTGTCTTCTCGAATTAACTATTTTTTTAGAGATATTTTTGGTCATTGGAGCTGAAACAGCCTCAAGTGCCAAATCATTTGGCGTCTGGATCTGATTATGAGGAAATTACACAAAGAACGAGAAGGACCATGTGTGAACGTGAACTTTCAAGCACTTCTGTGGGGGTGGATGGCATTACTATATATATATATATATATATATATAAAAAACATTGCGTAATGGATTTTCCCCATAGTTTGTGTCTTATTTTATTCCATAAGCAACCCCTTAAAGAGAAATTCAGAGATTAAAGGACTATAGACCACGACAAGTGTCACACACGTGACAAAAAATACAAATATCTGACACAAATTTAAAAACTAGTTGACAAGCCAGTGTCGTAAAGCATACTTCATTTTTTTCATGCGTTCAAACGCATAGCCTTTCAAAGTATACTCCACACATGCGCTCTAGAAAGTTTCATCTTTGTCCAGTGTCTGTGCTGTTTTTCACCAGAAGTTAAGACAGAAAAAATGTCTTCGTATTCTTTTCAACTAAAGTTACTGTTATCTCATAACCCCCTCACACAAGTGCTTCTCAATGTGGGCATCTCTCTACACCAATATTTT
Organism: Pimephales promelas; assembly: GCF_988280905.1. Taxonomy (NCBI): domain Eukaryota; kingdom Metazoa; phylum Chordata; class Actinopteri; order Cypriniformes; family Leuciscidae; genus Pimephales; species Pimephales promelas. Next base: position 15,429,630 of record NC_142771.1, on the reverse strand, counting down.
GTTGTTTTTGTTCTCTCTTTAGCTTCGTTTTCTACTGTGAAACGACGGCCCGCACTAGTGTTGCCCTCTTGTGGAACTACTGATGCGCATGTGCGATGGTTACAAAAATTGGGCGGTGCACATACAATACATGCGTACTATGCTGGTGGACCCTTGAGTATGGATAAAAACCGAAGTATGCATTGGGCTAAAGTCGCGGTCACACTAGAATTTGAGCATGCAAATTCCGACACTACAACAGTCGTGAATGATATAACGTCATACTTTGCAGCGTTATTTTATAAACACGAATTCAACATAAAACAAATAGTAATCCATTTAAAATGTAAAAATATCCAATCTACTCGACTTGCAAAAATTTGCAAAAAATGCAAAAATATACATTCTTTTAAATCAGCCAAGAGTCTTCTAGCCAATGTTCTATTGGTCGTGACAGGTCAGATTTCACCAAACGTACTTTGGAATGCAGCGAAATGCAAAACTTTCGCATGAGCTTGTATTACCGGTCTTACGCATTTGCATGCTTACTCGCTCTCGGTTTAACGTTTTGAATCAGACTCACTTAGTGAATCGTTCAAAGCCATTACTGTTCAAAACTGACTCCCTGATTGAAACGCGAGTCATTTCAAAATTAACCTTATGACTGGTTCAGATTACACGATGTTTTTTGTCTGTTACGATAGTCACTGTGTCAGATTACGCGATTTTGACTCCTAAAATCTTGTCGTGTCGTGGACAAGACACATGTCAGACTACACGTTGCTTCCTGACCAGTCATCGCATGGCGTTTTTAATGGCGTGCGTGAGGTCATCGAGAAGGCGAAACTAGTAGAGAGTGACTTCCGGAAACGAACCTAAACAAAAAATGGATGAAGCGTGAGTGTTGTATTGGCTGCTGTGTTCAGAAAAAAGTAAAAAAAGAAAGAAGAAAACCAGACAATGGACACGTTCCTGGATTGCTTGAAGAGGACAGTATGGGCTGTCAATCCTGGAAAGAGAACTTCAGGTAAAATATTGTTTTCTTATATATTTTTACTCTTAGTTTTAACGTTAGCACCATCGTCTTTCTTTCATTTCGCCATTTTTGAAAGTTGTATACGGAAAAGCTTCTGTGCTCCAATTGGTCAACCTCATACATGTGACGGAACCGTCGTGGACGACCGTTAAAAAAATTAAACATGCTAGTCTTTTTGTCGTGATGTCATGAAACATCACAGACGCGACGTAAGTTGTCGCCCACTACCGTTGTCATTTACGAATCCCCACGACACCCTACGTCAAACGGATCGTGCCAAAATCGGGCTAAAATCGTGTAATCTGAACCAGGCATTAAACCAGTGTTACCAAGTTGGGCTCCTATAATTGTGCTAACTTTAATGTGTGCCACAGCTGCGGGTTGACATTTTTCCACGGATTAAAGGTTAAAGGACGCATGGTTTTTCACATGACAACATATAAGTAAAGATGCATATTCAATCACAACAACATTTTTATTATTTTAACATACAATGTCTAAATGACTGTAAGAAAAAGTTTGTGTGGGCAACAAAGGCCTACTCAAACCATAACCCAGACATAAAATAAATACTGAAATATTCTTATAAAACAGTATGCTATTTATATGGCACAAATACAGTACAGTGACAGCATCAAACTGGAACAAATGTAAACTTAATACAGCTAGAGAAACACCATAATTTCATAAACTGCAACTTCAAGGGCAAGCATGATTTTTCAGAGGGGTTTATAGGCTTCTCAAAGAGCTTTCTCATGAGTCACAACCATCCCACTTCTGTAATCCCCCGCTTTGAATGTGGGAAAGCGAAATTTCCCTCCATCTTTCGTTCATAAGACTGAATCCCAGACTAATGACTAAATACAAAAAACAGCCTTTCATATCAGCCCCCAGATGTGTGGAGCTGTGGGGTTGCTGGACTGCACAGCGTCATAGACCACTGCATTACTGTCGTAGTTCAAGTCAACAAGCATGTAAATCCAAAATGACAATGTGGTGGAGAAACACTGGAGAATGGAAAACCATTTAGTCAATGGAGAGGGCGGTTTGTATATTGTATATTTATGGGAAAGGAATGACGCATTATCTCTAGTGAATGACTTCCAGGGCTTATCAGAGAATGTGTTAGATAGAGAACAAGGCAGAAAAGAGGAGAAAGAGAAAGAATGGGGGAAGGTGTTGAAGGAATAGTTCACCCAAAAATACAATCATGTAGTCATTTACTTACACTATTTTCCAGATAATTAAAGGGGAAAGTCCAAAATTACGTTTGGTCTTGAGAAATGCGAGAACCAATGGTGTGTGCTATTGGAATCTGTGCTGTTTTTGTACACTCTAAAAAAATGCTGGGTTGTTTTAACCCAAATTTGGGTCAAATATCGACCCAACATTGGGTTACATTTTTAAATTACATTTTACCCAATGTTTGAGTTTGTCCACATTTGACCCAAAATTGGGTTAAAACAACCCAGCATTTTTTAGAGTGTAACGCATACATAGACCATTTCAGGGAGTAACAGAATACCAACAAGGGTATGAGCAAATAAATAATGAAAGGATTTTTTGTCCCATCACTGTTGAGTCCAAGACTGTATCTTACTGTATATTTAAAATTTGAATGAAAAGCAATGGAAGTCTATAACCAACAACAGGAGGTTTATGTTGTTTCACTTCAAATCTCAAGTGGGAAGAATTGGTCAATAAGTTCATGCAGGAAATGATGAGATTTGTTGTACTATAAAGTCTATAGTATACATCTTGGCTTTGAGTATAATCAAAATGTTCCCAAATGGCCGTTTCTTCCTGTGTTTATTTGTACCAGAAGTCCCTGGTGACCACAACAGCATCCATTGCCACAAAACGCTGTCTTTAGTCTCCCTCTGTTTTGCATAAATAGAAATTCCGATTTGGCAACGAAAACTGCACATTCGGATGCATTCAACTGTAATCTAAATTTTACAGCTTGCGACCTGTCAATACAAGCCGTCGTTCTCTCGATTGCAAACTTCTCAAGAACGTTTCTTTATTAAAGCAAAGCAATTTGAGCTATACTCTAGAAAGCAGCAAACACTAAAATGACAGACTAAACAAATATATTTCCATACAGGGTTTGTTTTTGTGCATTACTGTCTGTCAAACAAAATCCCCCCCCCCCCCCCCCCCCCCCATCACCAGACGACCGTTGAGTGTCACGATAGTGGGCAAATTCGAATAACAAAGGACCCATCATTCAAAGTTGATAGGCCCACTGTGTTTAACCAGTATTCTGGCCAAGGGCTGTTTACTGAATACAACATGGTTGAGTCGCTTTGGAGACAGACAACGTGGTCTCAAAATGAGTCCCAAAAGAGCGAAAGTCAACAAGCAACGGAAGAGAAACTAATCAAGATTTTCTTTTAAATAATAACATGCCAATGCCAATCGTTGTTCTTCAGCGACACCACTGAAATAAATTTTTAAATAAAGAAAGATAACTCAAACCTATTTTGACCTCTTCCGTTCCACTTTTCAAATTCAATCTAGACATTCAAATGTTTCATCCACATATTTATTGCTTTAAAAGAACAAGTTATTCTTACTTGCAAGAACATAATAGATCAGGTCTGTTGTTATTTCTGGTATCTTAGGCTTTAGACAGTTGGGCAGGGTCAAACCCACCCCCTCATAGGACACAGGAAGTCTCATGACCTCATAGGTCCAGCCTTTCCACTAAGCCGAGGACAATAATATACGCATATAACGTCTAAACTTAACTCTCTCAAGCAGGAAACCTAAGGAAACACTTCACCTATGATAAGCATTGATTATTCATGAGATCACAGTCTTGTTCTTCTGAATTGGTAGGGCGTATCAAATGCATCATAAGTTGGAAAATCATCCGCGTCAAATAAGGCCTGCACATCTGGAATAATGCATTTACTTAATGGTCATCTAAAAGTTTGTTGGTTTGTCACAAGTTTAATAATTTTTTAGTGGTCATCCAATGAGTCTCTCTGTGCGACAACAAAGCAAGTTTAATTACTGAAATTGAATGCCTTTTTCCCACACCACCATAGCAGCATTTAATTAAGGGAGTTTCTTTCCATCACTCTCAACCACAAATAACAACAATAAAATGAATTGAAAGAGAAGGCTGAGCTGTTTAAAGTTTGTGTATTCAGCTAATGCGATTTTGCCAGAGAGAGTGAAGTTTTCATTCAAATTGATTGATTTGGCAACATCTCTGTAAGTGCCTGACAGTTCATTTGGATCTTGTGGGTTAAAACTTGTGATTTTAACACTTAACTGATGATCTGAACACTTAACTGTTGAAATTTCAGTCAATTGAGTAAGAGTAATCTCAGCAGTAAAGAACTGAATGGCCCATTGAAGTCCATGACAATGCACGAGTGATGAATAAAGGCAAAAGAAAACATAACAAACAAACAAGATTATGCATGTAGTTTAACTATACTATAGCATTGCAGTTTCACCAGATTTTTTATTATTATTATTTAATTTAAATTTAATTCAAACTAAATTTTAATTAGTTAAAAAGTAGTTCACTTTAAGAAAAAAAAAAACTTTGCTAATAATTTACTCACCCCCATGTCATCCAAGATGTCCATGTCATTCTTTCTTCAGTCAAAAAGAAATTAAGTTTTTTGATGAAAACATTCCAGGATTTTTCTCCGTATAATGGACTTCAGTGGGAACCAAATGGTTCAAGGTCCAAAAGACAGTTTCAGTGCAAATTCCAAACTGTTCAAAGGGCTTTAAATGATTCCAGACGATGAATAAGGGTCTTATCAAGCGAAATGATCGCTCATTTAAAAAAAAAATAAAGTTTAAGTTTCATAAGCTTAAATGCTCGCCTTGATCTGTTCTGTGATGCATGACTCTCCTATTCGAACTCGTTCATCAAAATGAACAAATCTTTTCCAGAGTCAATTCTTTCATTTCGTTCATTGAATGAACCAAATGACATGAAAAAAGATTTGTTCATTTTGATGAACGAGTTCAAACAGGAGAGTCACGCATCACAGAACAGATCAAGGCGAGCATTTGTGCTTATAAAACTTAAACTTTGTTATTTTTTTGTTTTAAATGAGCGATCGTTTCACTTGATAAAACCCTTACTCATCATCTGGTGTCGTTTAAAGCCCTTTGAAGATGCACTGAAACTCTCATTTGGACCTTGAACCGTTTGGTTCCCATTGAAGTCCGTTATATGGAGAATATGGATATGGATATATTGGATGACATGGGGGTGAGTAAACTATCAGCAAAAGTTTTTTTTTAAAGTGAACTACTCCTTTAAAGAGTGTGTTTTTACCTTATTATAATAAAAACTAAAACCTAAAAAATATATATTGTTTTAAGTTTTTACTTGAAGCAAATGCTGCCTGAGTTATGCATGTTTGGTAGCCTGAACAGGGGAAATGCAATTGCTGAAATGACCACGGAATGAATGGGGAAAAAAATGTATATAAACTTCCATCTGGAATTGCACCTACTTCGTCTCGGGAAACCTTCTCAATCACATCTGTATCGCAGGAGCACCAGACATTCAAGTGTCTGAAACAGGAGCCAAGAATCAGGGTGAGCCAACGGTCTCAGTGGGGAGTATCAGAGTAGAGTGCTTGATTATCAGGCCTTTGTGTGTAAATGTAGGTAACATGCTGAGCCCAAGATATCCAGACACAGCAGGAGCGATGAGTCTGTCGGCTGGCCGGAGCTTCTCACAAGGAGCCCTTCTGATAATGCCATTAGCGGACCCTGAGGGCAAGAAGCAAAAAAAAAAGGACTGATAAAGCAAGTCTCCGTTCAGGCCTGGCACTGTGGCCACCCACTGGAAAGCACCAGAATGTGCAGAGCACTGAAAATATGTGCCCTTGTTGCCCTGTGAACAGGTGAACAAGACAGACTTCTCCCACATGCTTAACTTCTGCCAGGAAAAATGAAAGAATGCAATGCTTGGAACTTTTTCCTACTTCATGTCATAAAACAAAGAATCTATCTTCCATGTGTTTTCATCATCTGTGTAAAGGCACAGTTGCATACTACAAGTTATTCTGTTTGGAAAACGAGTGGCTGTCCTATTCCATAGTTTGCAGAGGGGACACAGTGTTCCTCTCGAGTGCTTTGTTCGGCACGGACCAGTATGACCTCATAGGTGGTTCTCAAGGAAATCCCTCTCCCTTCGAGGTACAATGACAGAGTTTCCTGTTTAAGAAAGCAGGATCCGGCTTCTGACTTACTCACACTCTCTGCTGCCTTATGTAATTCCTATGCAATTGCAAGACCGCCCATGTTTAACATGCGTGTGCCTCACAATTATAATGACTAAGGTTATTTATTTAGTCATGCAACTTGTTTGTGTGCCTGTTTGCACGTCAGAGTGAAGGAAGGGAATACTGTAGAGGACAGTCAGCATCCTGCATTACAAATTCCAAGAGTTTAGTAGTTCTTAAATTAAACCAAAACAAGAATTATTCATTTTAACTTTCTATTAGCAGCAACCATCAGTAACAAGGATGCTGGCCCCAGAACACACACACAAAAAACTTTTTTAATAGAAAACTAATTTTAGGACTGCAGTCTTGAAAACCATGTATAACTCCCTCTTTCTCTCTCTACATATATATATATATATATATATATATATATATATATACACACACACACACTCTAAACAATGCTGGGTTGTTTTAACCCAAATATGGGTCAAATATGGACAAACCCAAATGTTGGGTTAAATGTAATTTAAAATTTTAACCCAACTTCCACTTTCAACTGTAAATTTTTTAAATTATATTTTTAACCCAATCTTTGGGTTTGTCCATATTTGACCCAAATTTGGGTTGAAACAACCCAGCATTTTTTAGTGTATATAGTTAACAATTATATTCATGACTTACACCGACTTTTGTCAAATCAACTTAATGTGGTTCAGATTTTACGTCTCTATTTATTAAATAAAATAATCATTTCATTTATTTATTGTCCTCCATTGTAATAAATCACATTTGTGATTTAAACTAACTAAACATTTTAGATGTGCACTATATATATAAAATCATCTCCAAGTAAAAAGTAAAAGTAATGTACTTAATTCTTGAATCATTCTTTTCAATATTTCTTTCTGCTTAACATTTATAAAGCCAAACCAAAGTATAAGTGAATGCTTTTAATTCACAAAAAGTGAATTGTGTATTATATAAAGATCTAGACAAAAGCGTCACGTCATTGACTCATTTATAATGTCAAAGTACCTCCAGGTTAGCAGAGCAGTTCATTACCCATGATAAGTGCTGCATCAGCAGCCCAGCGGCCAGAAGAAGAGAGGAGTTGAATGCCAAGACCAGCCCACTGCAAGACAAGTCTTGCTCCAAGCTTCAGCTCCCACATCAGCCTTGTCAGAGGTGCGCAGGACATGGGGGAGAGATAGAGGAGCACAGGAGGATTTGTCACTTACAGACACAGCAACGAACACAAAAGGTAGGCTACGTTTATTTACACGAATACGCGAGGTTACATGTGAACATAGATTGGCGAGACTATTAAAGTAAGTTCAGGAGAACGGAGTTGAATGTGATTAACTCGCGTGCATGGTTTTGCATGGATGCGGACTTTGCGTGCGGTCACAGAACTGTGGCTTAAAGTTTAGCCAGTTTATAAAACTGCAGTTATGGGCTATTTATAATAATTTAGAGGGAAGCTTCTGTGTACGATTGCGTAAACGAGGTCAATACGCGGAATAGTATTGCGATTATTCCGCAGAACATGTGCGGTCGTTTGATTGCTGTGTAAAAATGTTAATAATTCTAACGGTGGAAAAATGTTTCGGTAAACCTGTTAATACTTTGATAGGTTTGCATGCCATATTATTAACGATTAACTTGTAAATGCACAGAAAATATGGAGAAAATGTTTTAAAAATGTGTTTTAACCCAAAATTCTACTGTAAAATATTAAAATGATGTTTATGTATTTATCTGTAAAAAAATCAATTTAACAAAAAGCTTGGTAGGCTATAGTAATATTAAAACATATTTACTGGCAAAGTCTCTACTTGCAACAATACAATAGACATGTATGCAGACAATACTTTGCCACTGTATTAGTTTAGCGATAGTTGTAAAGCAATAGTTGTACTGTACAAATCACGATTTTATCCGTCTACTCCGACCACACATTACCGTGATACATACAATTTACTTTATTATTAAAAATAAAATAATTCTAGACTCCTAATACATTCATTTAGTTAAAAAAAAAAAAGTATCTACTGTCTACACTGAAATAAAGTACTGGCCATGAAAGGATCACAAAAATGTGAAATACAATAAATGCAAAATATTCGGTTTATCTGCATTGTTTTATCTACGACTGTTAAAATATGTTTACCACATTTATTTTTATTTTCTAATGTCATAATGATTTAACATTATTTTCTAATGCTTTATTTTAGTTCCCTCTGGTGGCCTTGGAAGATATAGCAAAGCTGTGATTTGACCATCACAAAGTAAAAGAAGTGAATATTTCAACACAAATGAGCCTGCCACACTTTCAGGAAATATTACGGCTATGTTAAACCCTCCTGAGAGTTGTTTTATGTGCTTCGATGGAATATGGCAATAAGAGGGACTACATGCTTAACAGAGATCCTTAAGGAACGTTTTTAAGGACAGCAAAAGAAGTAGGAAGAATGGAAGCTTCATACGCAGCCAGCGCTGCCGTTGCTCCGACTCTGCCGCCGATGACCCCGTCTCCAGGTTACCTGTTCCGAAGGTTTCGGGAGTATCAGAGCAACGACGTCATCGTGGCCCATTACAACTTCACGGGAAAGCTGAAAGGGAGCAAATACCAGGATGGACTGAAACCCGAGGCCATTGCGTTTCTCATCATTTGTCTTCTCATTGTGGTGGAAAATGCCATCGTTCTGGTGGCAATATGGAAGAACAAAAAATTCCACATGCCCATGTACTACTTGCTGGGCAACTTAACGCTGTCTGACTTGCTAGCAGGCTTCACCTACATGGTGAACATCATAACTTCGGGGGCAAACACTCTCAAAATGACTCCAGTACTGTGGTTTCTTAGAGAAGGCGGTGTGTTTATCACTCTTTCTGCGTCTGTCATCAGTCTCCTGGCTATAGCTATCGAGCGGCATGTCACGATGGTCCGGATGAAGCCGTATCAAGGGGCCAAGCGTGGCCGAATGTTCGGTTTGATTGGTGCAAGTTGGGTCCTGTCAGTGCTCCTCGGCATTCTCCCCATCACGGGCTGGAATTGCATAGGAAACCTGGACGAATGCTCCACCATCCTGCCTCTTTACGCCAAGAGCTTCATCCTCTTCTGCATCACCGTGTTTACCCTGGTGCTGCTGGCCATCGTGGTGCTCTACGTGCGCATCTTCCGCATAGTGAAGTCCAACACCCAGCGCTTGGGCTGCGCTCCTCAGCGCAAAGGCATGGCGAGGAAGTCCCAAAAGTATCTGGCTCTGCTGAAGACGGTCACCATCGTTCTCGGCGTCTTCATCGCCTGTTGGCTGCCGCTCTTTGTGCTCCTTCTGCTGGACTTCTGCTGCCCCGCTCAACGATGCGAGGTGCTGCTCAAGGCGGACTACTTTCTGGGCATTGCCATGATCAACTCGCTTCTTAACCCCATCATTTACACCCTAACTAGTAAAGACATGCGGAGAGCCATTCTGAGACTTGTCTGCAGCTACTGTCTGCTAACAAAAGACGGACAAGTGAAGAAATTCGGCTTGCCTTTCCTGGACTGTAGCACCAGTAAGGCAGAGGTGCCGTCACACAGACTTGAGGGCCTGGAGACAACGGTCTCCTCTGGGAACATCACACCATCCACTATTAAAGCCATCTACCCCAGGATATTAAAGAGCTGAGGAACTTCTTGTTCGGTTTGAATATTTATAAAGCTGCCTAGTAATCAAGTCCGAGGTGCTTAGAAATGAAAGCAGGAGAAGTTGGAGAGATGGAACTCAAGAATGTCATTTTGAGACTTGGTTTCCTTCACATGCATTAAAGCAAAACATGCGTGACAAGTGGAATTTTCTTACTGTGACAAATACCAATGTTTAAAATGGACGTTCTGCACGACAAGAGCTACGGTCGGCCTGTTGTTCAAAATAGGATTTTAAACAGCAAATTACAAAGAGTTATACAGCGAACTGAGCAAAAAACACAAAAATCCTTTGAAAAGAACTCTTGTGATGTTTTACAAGTCTCGTATGTGCCATTACAGAAATAATGAGCTTGGGTAACGAGTCATGTTCAAATGTTCAGAGACTGTGGTGAAAAGACGCAAAGAAAATGACAGGTTGATGCCTCCACACACGAGGACGTTAGTTCTCGGGAACTTTACGAATACATATCCACACAAATAAAAACTGCAAGGCATGTGACTATTTTTAATCTGTAAGGTCATGTTTCCTCTTACAATCCTATTTTTTGGGAAATACACTTTTAGAAGAAAAGGTTCTATATAGAACCTAAAAAGGTTCTGTCGGGCGCTTCATATATAGAACCTTTTAGGAGTTCTTATCATGGGATCATTTGAATTACTTTTGTACTTAAATTCATTTTTAACTTCAAGTTAAATTTTATGAATTTAACAGCTCAAGCAGACTTTATTAGTAGAAATAGTGAAACATCCCTTTAAACAATTGTTTTCTCCTTATTTAGAACCTTTTTTGTCATAAATGTTTCTTTAAAATTAAGTCAAGATCCCTATTGTTCTATACTGAAGCCCACTGAACCGTTTCTGTTTTCATGTCAAAGCTCTCTTTAACCAGTGTGCTATACTTGTCTATATTTTCCTATACAGTAAATTGGAACAAGCTATATGAATATTGAATATTTTATAAATATTGTATCAAAGTTTTGTATGTTAGTGTTAGGAATGCCAACATTAATGTGTAGCAGTCGGACTCTGCAGTGATACAAACAGCACTGACATTCAAGCAATATTGCATTTCTGTAAAAACTTGTCTGTTTACGGAAAACGACGCATTAGTATGTATAAATGTATTTTTTTTTCTTGATTCTAAATTATGAGCCTTAAAAAATCTTTTATAAGTGCATTAATTAAAAGCTTAGTGTTTTCTTGAATGTTTGTGATTTGTCTTTTGTTTAGTGATGAAACATATTTACACAAATGTGACTTGCACTACATAGATTTGAATTTACTTCTAAATATTTTATTAGGTAACACTTTATTTTGTTGGTCCCCCAACAGACATTCAACTGACTATAAGTAACTTGGCGACTACAAGTAAACTTATTCTCCTAACCCAAAGCCTAACACCTAACCATAACCTAACAGTCTACTATAATATACTAATACTCTAATGAGAGTTAGTTGACACGTAGTTGAAAAGTTACTCACAATTAGTAGAACGTCTAAAGTGACTATCGAAATAAAGTGTAACCATTTATTGTTTCCCATGAAGAATAAAACTAAAGTGTGACAAAATATAGATAAGTAGGTGTATGTGAATACAAAAATGCTGCTCAAATGCAATGATAAAAGTTTCTCAAAGTGACTCGAGCTGATTTCCAGTTGGCTACAATCACACCCACACCACATGTTAACCAAGCATAAACTAAACTATATTGAGGTTTTGTCTTTTCACAAGGCATGAGCCACACACCAAATGTTCTCTTTGCAGAAAACCCCTACAGAAAAAAGGCCATAAGCTCGTGCCAGTCCGGATGTTTACTGAAGCTGAAAAGGCTCATCTCTGCAACTCAAGGGTTGAGTGTGACTCATTTTCGAAGTTAGACAAGTAAAGGTTCAATTACTCACACAAACAAAGTAGGGCGGCTAGGCTTTTGAAAGAATACCCATCCATAGGCACTGACAGAAATTAAATACCCCAAAATGATATTTCAATAGAGTGAAAGTAGTATAGTGAAGGTAAAGTAAAGATGAGGGGGGGGAAATTACTTGCACAAAGCTCTGCAATACTATATAAAATCATTTTGGATGAAAATGAAACCTTCTCTGAATAGATGCTATATATCCTACATTCTCAAACATTATATTATATTTAATAAGAAAATTTATTTTTCGATATATGTGTAGAATTTCTGTCTCTGAAAACAGGATTATACAAGCTTTAGCCCATAGTAATTTTAGCTCTGTTAGGTTTACATCTAGACTGTGGAGACATTGGCGCACCTGTTTGTATATTGCAAATGAAAGGTAATGAACTTTGTATTTTATATTTATTTATTGCTTGTTGTAACTGTTTTTTTGTTTTGTTTTTTGTACTATGGACCTTTCTTTTTGAGTCCTGAATAAAGTAATATTATTATATTATTATTATATATTAAAAAATATACATTAAAATATTTAAATTATATTTAAGCAGGAGCTTTATAAAATGACTAATCTTTTTTTAAAAAAAATAATTATCTACAACAATGTGCAATAAAAACACTTTTTAAGGAGTGTTTAAACTTTTTCAGTCTGAATCACAAACAAAATGCCTATTCACACCGAGAGAAACTAAAAATACCTCCCTCTCATGTTAATGCCATATACAACCCATCTACACCTGTGTTTTTAAACATGTTGCATGTCCTTGACAATTATTTTGTATCAATTTTGTGTTTCTTCTTCTTAATACTTTTCGGTGTAATGTTTCCACCAGTGCGGTGCAACATCAAGATTTAAAATTTTATAGGATCACGTACTCTGGTCTATGGAATTAGCAGGATATCCACATAACAAGTGATGAATAAAAAAATCATCATAAACTGCCACTCTGGGCATGCGAAAAGAGCTTTTTCAGTCTGTGGGTGGTAATTTGTGAATGCATAGTGACATCTTGTGGTGTGTGACGCAAAAGGTAGCGATTGAGGCCAATTTATTATCAGACTTAAAAGACATATCTATAGACACACATATATACAGTTACACACACATAAAAACAAACACTAAATTAGCAAACACGGTTCATGTGCACCAGGTCTACCATTCAGTATTGACCAGGCTCCACAGGTCATCACTGACCTCACAGGGGGTACGGGTGGACGTGTCTATGTTGATCGGGGTTGCCACGTCCGCACCGTAGTGAACTGCCAAGAGACAAAAGGGATTACAGTCTTGAATATAAAGCTACTATGTTCATCATCTGCATATATATTAAATGTGTCAGGATTACCTCCCCTGAGTATGTGCGGGTCTGGGTCCACCTCCAGCTTTATCTTGGTTACTTTATTATAGAGCTGAGCAATATATCTAAATCAAATGGGAAGGGAAAAAAATACAAAACAGAATGTTTTTAGTGGACATGATTTCAAAGCAGTCTGGTAATACAGACTTCACCATATCACTGTAGGGCTAGCCTACCACACAATCGGACCAATGACTTCTGCATTCGTTCGTGTCTTGATAAAATAATAAAAAAAAAGATTGCTTAAGATTGCAAAATGTCTGACTTTTTTGAGCCTGGAAATTCCCATGACCATGTGAACCTGGTCACTATCATAATAATATACAATACCGTTCAAAAGTTTGAGGTCCGTAAGATTTTATTTTGTGCAAAAAAATGTATATCTTTTTTAGCAAGGTGGATGCATTGCATTGATAAAAAGTGACAGTAAAGACATTTATAATGTTGAAAAAATAAATTGTTTCAAATAAACGCAGTTCTATTCATCAAAGAAAGTTTCCACAAGAATTTTAAAATCGTCATGAAATGGAAGTTGTGAGTTATTTAGTATCAAATCATACTAGACTGCTTTCTGAAGGATCATGTGACACAGAAGACTGGAGTAATGGTGCTGAAAACTCAGATTTTAAAACAGAAAGTAGTTCTTTTAAACAGTAATAGTAATGATTATTTTTACCGTATTTTTGGTCAAATCAAAGCAGCGTCTGTGAACATTAGAAAACTTACCGACCCCAAACTTTTGAAGGGTAGAGAACTGGAAAATTTCAGCAGGTTGAGGACATACTATCTAGTCCTTTGTCATTATAAACACACATCTTTAAGACGATTACCCTTTTTGTCCCAACTATTGAGAGATACACTCTCCAAAGGTGAACTAAAGCCAGTCCAGTTCTTACATAGCTGAAGGAATGACCTCAGTTGTGTCCTCGTCCACTTCCTGTTGCAGGGTTTGAATTTCTTGCTCAGCATCTCTTAGTTTTTCCAACTCTTTCTGTAAGAATCTGATCCACCAGTTAAGGGAAAAAACACAGTGAACAAACAAACAACAATGTGCATGATCGAAAAGTAACTGAAACAACACTCACGCTTTACTAAAGGGATAGATAGCCCCAAAATTAATGTCATCATTCACTCACCCTCAAGTTGTTCCAAACCTGTATTAAGATTAATTTTCTGTTGAACAGAAAAGAAGATATTTTTTAAAAATATGGGTCACCAAATAACCCAGGGCCCCTTTGACTTCCAAAGTATGGAAAATAATAATAATATGGAAGCCAATGGGGTCCATTCAAATATCGTATTTTGTGTTCAGCAGAAGAAAGAAACTGATATGGTTTGAAACAACTTGTGATTGGTGATGCGCTAGAATTACACATTCAGCAACCAGAAAGTCTGTGTGCATCAAATGTACAATGTTTCTTGGTCACCTGACATCTACAGTAATGTAAATAAATATGGCCAGAGGTTATACTAAGAGCAGGTTCTGGTTCAGGTCTTGGGAAGGATACTCCTGCTCCGAGTCCAGGATTTGGCTTTTGGGCAGACTCCGCTGCACTTCCTGCTCTATCCTCTCGATCTCCTGCACCATCTGACTCTTCTGCCGCTCTAAATCCAGAAGCTTGTTGCTGACCACTTCCTCTGCATGCACAAGATCTTAAAGACAGAGAGAAACGTTTCAAGTTCAACATTAATATCCAAATATTTAGTGTGCATTAAAAAACACGATTAATGCCTACATTTGCCAAAATGTTCAATTGCCCAATACAGTATCCCACAATGCAACATTCCTAAACCTTCTAGTGAGGTGTAATATTAGCAGCATGACTTTTATCGTCTTTTGCTCGATTTGAGTGGCTATAATAAATGCTTTTTAATGCTAGTTGCATCAGTTAATAGTTAATATTGATTAGCAGGTTAAAAGATAATATTACTACTGAAGTTATACCATTTAAAATCTCGGTTGTAGTCTTCTTGGTCTTGACGTGGTGGTCAAAGAACTCCTGCAGTTTTTCTCTTGCTCCTCGAAGTACGTTCTCTGCCTTGCTGCTCTTAATGAACTCTATCAATGTTTCCCCGGATATCCCAAGGTCGTCATCTTGCATCTCTTCGTTCTGTGCCATGTCTGCATTAATTATATTTCTGCAGAAAAAAAGAAGAGGTGAAGGTATAGGATGCCATGATAACAGAACATTTATACATTTAACAGACACTTTCATCCAAAGCAACTTACATATGAGAAAAAAAACAAGCAACTTGACATTGAGTCAATTATACTCATAGTATGCAATTAATGTCATGTAAAAAAAGATTAAACACTAGAACAGAGATGATATAGAAAAAAGATACCGGTTATAGTTTTAATAAAAAATAACTAAGTTTGAGTGATAGTGAATTTATAAACAATTAAACAGTTTTGCTCGTAAACAGTATTATTCGGGGATCAACAATTTTTGTTTGTTGATCCCTAAATTTTGTTTCTGGGATTTTATGTTTGTTTTGTTTTTACAGTTCATGGCATTACCACAATATTAATGTTTTTTTTTCTAGAATATATATATATATATATATATATATATATATATATATATATATATATATATTCTAGCCTGTCGAGGTTTCATCATGAAATTGGCAACATGTTGGAAATTCTACAAAACGGCATACAGAGCTCTCAAATTCCTCTTATTGATGCTTTCAGTGTCATATTGTTTTACAAATACATCACAACCATGCTTATAAATAAGCAGAATTTACAAATCAATGTAACGTTAGTGTAGCCTGCTCTACACCACACAAAACCAAACATTTAAGTTAGCAAGGCATTAAAAATGGATGTACAACATCAGTGATCGGTTATAACACGGTAAATCAGTAGTTAGTAGCTCTGTTAATTGTTAAAATATATAGTCTAATACGAAAGGAGTATAATTTATATTAAACTCACCCACTGTTATTTTGCAAACACAAACAATAACTCAAAAACTAACCTGCCAAAAACAACGCGTTAATAAACACATCGTTTTCTTTATTCAGTCAGTCTAGCGTTTTAAACACTGGTCAAAAAAACCGAATATCAATGAAAATGTACAATATAGCGATGTTCTGCAATGTTTTTCAGGATAAATAGTCTCACCCAATGCACGCGCTGGTTATCCCGTTTATCCGGATTTCAAACTGGCGTCTGTTAGCGCGCGCTTTCCCAAGCCGCGCCTGATTAAAAACTGGCCTCAATATCTCAATAATTTGTTTCCCCTCATAACGATCATTATTTTAATATAGCACATACTATATAAAATTAATGTGCCATTCTAAACCGTTTAAAGTGATTTTACAGAGCGACCTTAGAATTTCAGTCAGGCAACTGTGTGCGACAACTAACTATGGCTTCTCAAGTCAAAACCAGTCTTGCATCGTTTTCCCCTGCCCTAACCAAAATTGTTTTATTTTTCATTTTGACCACCAAAAAAGCTTCATTAAATTAAATTCATTAAATAAAAATTTATCTTTGAAATTTTATTTTAAATGGGGTCTGGAATAAGTCAGAATTTATAAACTAGAATGAAGACTAAAGTGCAATATTTATTTATTTTTTTGGCAAAAGTAAAGTGGTAAAAGCAAAACATGAAAAAACAAATATGAAAAGAACTGTCTTTATTTCCACAACAACTCCCTGTTATACATTTTTAATAATATAGATAAAACATTTAGGTAACAATGATGAACTGAAAACTTTACAGATTAAAGCAGTGTTGAGATTAGAAAGACAGTTTCTGGTCCCACTCATTAACACGTTTTTTTCATGAACAACTAAAACTTAAAATACCATTTATTGCCAGCCTCATGGTTTGCTCTTTTTCTGCTGCTTTTCCTTTTTTTCTCGTTCTTTCCGTTTCTGTCTGTACAGCTCTCTAAAGTAGAGTCTCTTTGGATTCAGCCCGTAGGCTTGGAGTCTCTGTCTGCTGAACTCTCGGCCAGCCATCTTCACCGTCATGGGTCTGGAAAGCAGACGTCCACCTGGCCGCCTTGCTTTCTTATTAGGCCATTTAGGTTTCTCAGTCCTTTTCCTGTCCACCTCCTGTTTCGGGGTTACTGCAGTCTCGGCCGGCTTCATCTTTTTCTTAGGAACCAGGAACTCCTCATCATCATCCTCTTCATCCTTTACAGTGACTTCTTTGAGGTCCTTTATGTCTGCTTGCTCTGGAAGGCTTTCAGATGTCTCATCTGTCAGATCTCTCTTCTCAATCATGACCTCTGCCTCCTTTGGACGATCCCTCGTCTTCTTACCCACCTTCCCCTTAGACTCCATCAGCTCCTCCTCACCAGTGTTCCTGAGCAATAAAAGACAAATACACTAAAACACAAGGGATGGGAGGAGAACATGGTTCTCAGAAAAGCATTTTCAAATGTAAATTGGTGCAATACTCAGTATAATTTGTATGAGGTTCACGGCTTTTTACACTAAGGATTTTTTCTACCGGCACAGTGGTTCATATTTTTACTTGCCCAGACAAAATTTTCACTAGTCTCTCTCAAAACACAAAAGTTGTAATAAAAGAAATAAAATAGTTACTGTCTTCGTTGTTTTGACCCATAACCTTAATGAATAAGGTTGTGACACCAAAAACTACTAGCCTAACTTCTATACATTTCAAATATTGTTAAAGACAAGTAAATGGTAAGTAATAAGAACAAATAATCAAATTACTAGAAATAGCACAAATAGAACAAAAACACAAATAAATAAAAACACTGCTTTCCAGGCAAGTCTAATAGTAATTTTCAGGTAGAGAAAATGAATAATCAAATGTAAAATAGTACTGCATACAGTCTTCACTGTGTAAATGTAGAAATGTAAAAATGTTAAATGTAGATTAATTCATTAAATGTAGATTAACTACATTTAATTAATTAATGAATCAATCAATTAAATGTAGATTACCATTTCTACATCTACATTTATATAGTGAAGACTGTATGCAGTACTATTTTACATTTGATTATTCATTTTCTTATTTAAGTTACTCAGTCAAGAGCAGTGAGTGATTTTTTTTTTATCTTTGTCTTTTGTCATTTGATTAACATTAAAACAAAGACAGCAGCAGATTTATTAGGCTACTGTCACTTTAAGAGCTGCATGGATCCAATATAATGTTACACATGCATTATATTCCGTGTTTGTTCACTTAAGACATAACAGACTACGTTTACTTGGATACTTGCCAAGTCCGGTGTTTTTTTAAGCAATTTTGTGTGAATGTCAATCACAAGACGACAGCATTCGCATTTCGCACGATGTCTGAGAAGTGTGAGCTTCGAATATGTGCACAAGCAAAACTTCTCACACTATTCAATTGAGCTCTCTTGAATTAGTTCTCAGTTTCGCATCTTCTTGCGCTTGAATATTTAAATCGGAAAGGCTTAAAAACACGTAAAAAATGATAAACTATCGTGATGCAGCACTGGCCCAATCAGGCAAGCCACAGTAGCGTCAACTGTCCCGAGTGACGTATATATGCTTGCCCTGGGCTACCGAGCTGTCCTTATTGTCGTCTCGAGCCTGAAGGTTCTGGATGTTTTACTAGGATATTTAAAGGGACACTCACTCATTATACAGAGACACAAACACTTGCTGTTTCTTCTTGACATTCCGTCCTTTGATCTGGAAGTTCTTCACGTCACAAAGTTCATCCCTCTCGGACCTAAAAAAGGAAAAATAAAGCAAAGTGCATCAATTTATTCCAGGGCAGAGGAAAATAATTGGAAAATGCACTCAAAATGTTTATGACCTATTTATTTAGCTGAAGGCATTTCCCTCACGTGACGTTATTATCACTATATATTCCAAAACATCACAACAGTTTTATTAATGATAGAAAGTACTGTACGCTACCTGTACATGCAGGTCTTTCTCAGTGAGCACCAGCGGTTCAACTCCTTTTCATCTGCTTTCAGGACCTATAGAAAGAGGTTCAGGTGAGAATAACATGGAAATATCAGCCAGATGATTTCAATAAGATCAATAAGATGCTAGTAAATAAGTCACAAAAAAAATAATTTATGATAAGTGACCTATATTAAATCAGACACAATTATGTGCCTCATAATAATTATTTTCATGTTTATTGCCGATAAATGAGATATTTTTTTAAAAAATCCATTAATACTTCCGTTCAATGTTTCTCCGTTTCCGTTCAGAGTCTCTTTTGCTCAGTGCCACATGATCCTTCAGAAATCATCTAATATGCTGACTTGATCAGGAGACATTTCTTATTATCAGAAATGTAAAAATGTTTTATTTTATTTATAAAATTATTTTATTTATTTTTTAAATTGCTGCTTAATATTGTTGTGGAAAACGTGATACATTTTTAGGAGTGTTTGTTCAATAGAAATAAAAAAAAATTCTTCATAAAAAAAAAATCTTACTGACCCCACTTTTTTGGTAGTACGTGTGTGTGTGTGTATATACATTAGTAATAAGTAATACAACACCGTAATTATTAATTATTTTTAAATCAATAGTTTTGTCAATGTCAATTGACCATATGGACCATATAAATTGTGCATTCTTCATCAAAATCCATATAAAGCTCCAGCACCAGCAATGATAGATTTCCTTGAAGCTCAAACATACAGCTCTCAAATCCTCTACGGTCTAAATGCGAGACAAACGCTAATCTACACTGGTGGTCTTTAATGGAGATCTGCTCAGAGAGAAGATTACAGTCCTCAGACCCTGGTCAGAGTTATTCCCGAAGGAACAGCAATACCAGGTCAGACACAATCGCAGCTCATCAGCACAGAACTCAGAGTCAATCATCATCCAGGCATTACCGCTTGCTCGTAGCTCCTCACCTCATCAGTGGACAGGCCGAAGTCATTCGGTACAACTTCTCTGTAGCGAAACCTGCATGGCAAGTCATCAATGATGTCCTCATAGTCCAGTTTATAGTACTCGTCCAAATACTGCTCAAAGGTCTTCTCCTCTGGGAACATGACCAGGAAAAACATGGTTTTAGGATTACACCTTGGATTATGAATGAATACATTTTTTGGCGGGATTTTTGTTTTTTGTTCGATCAATGACAGTGTCCTGTTTAAAAAAAACTAGACATTACATCAGTTTTAAACATCTCACTTGGATCAAAGACGGGCTTGTTTTTGTTGATGATCTCAGAAAAGTGGGACTTCTTCCTCTTCTTTCCCATGAGAGGGGCGTCCTCTTTGGTCTTCTTTTTCTTCTCCTCTCTCACTTTCTTTCTCTTCTTTTTAGAAACAGGCTGTTGACTTGGGTCATAGTCAGCATCCATCTATTAAAAAAAATAAAAATTCAAGTGTGATTAGAAGTGGACGCCAAAAGTTTGCTGTTGCATTTGTGCTTCAATGAGAAACAATCTTACTATAAAGTCAGGATCTTCACAGTTGGGCTGATAATCTTCCTCCATAGTGTTCTCTTCCTCTTCCTCATTCTCCTCTTTTCCCACCCATGTATCCCAGTTCCAATTTTCTAACAAAACACAACATTCACACACAACAAAAGTGTCATCAAAACAGTTTCAAAAGTTTGAGGTCAGTAAGATTTTTTAAAATATTTTTGAAACAAGACTTTTATGCTCACTAATGCTGCATTTATTTGATCAAAATACTGTAATAACAGTAATTTATGAAATATTTATTTAAAATGACCGTTTTAAAGCTACACTGTGTAATTTTTACCCCCATCTAGCGGTGAAAAGGTATAGGACCATCCAGTGAATATTAGTTTCTGTTCATCTCAATTCCGATTTCATTTTAACTCCTACGGTGGCCAATGTAGTCCAAGATTAACATGGCTTCCATTTCAACCTCGCCCATGAGTGTTAACTCAAACGTAAACGTGAAAGGCGAAGCTTGAATTAACGGGTATGTCCCTCTTTGATTAACGTACTTTCAAGATGGAGGGGCAACATGGCGACCGACATTAGAACCCCTTACCCGTATGTATTTTCAATGGCGTATTATACACTCACGAAATTACTTTATTACTTGAACGAAGTAAATATACATTAATGAGCATGTATATTTTTGAAAGATCTAAGTGTTTTTAGCTAAGAATAAACTAAAAGAGTTACACAGTGTAGATTTAAATTTTAATATTATGTAAAATTTAACTTATTCCTCTGATGGTAACGCTGAATTTTCAGTCACATGATCCTTCAGAAATCATTCTAATATGATGATTTGATGCTCAAGAAACGTATTATTATCATCAATGTTGAAAACAATTTTTTTTGGAAACCGTGATAAATTTTTTCAGTATTCTTAAAAAAATCGAAATTACATAAACCTTTATGAAAAGTTATGAATCTGTTTTTTTACTGAAAAATTTACTGTCAGTAGCACTTTAGATCAATCAATAGTGTAATAGCTGAATAAAAGTATTACTTTATTTAAAAAAAGAAATATGTATGTGAACACAATCATCCATCAAAGAGACACAATGTTACCTTCTAAATCATCGTCGGCATCAAACTGTGGCTTCTCTTCCTCTTCCTGCCCATAGTATTCATCCCCAAAGAACTTCTGCAGATGAGAATGAAGAATGTGAGAATTCAAGTCCATGAAAGTACATGCAGCTCAATGTAAATATCAAATAGCTAAATCCAAATTATCTTCATCATAAGCGCTGACTTTGGATGACTCTTGACATGCAGTCATGTTCCAGACCTACAGTCTAGTTAATGGGTCATTTCTGCCCCACCTGCATAAGTTGGTCATGTTTCTGGGGGTCAAAGTCTCCCTGCAGGTCAACGTCATTGAAGGCCAGCTGCTCATTTCCTGTCAGTTCCTGCAGATGCTTCAGTTTGTCCATGATCTCTGCTCGCTTCAGGTTCTTCAGTTCCTTCAGCTGTTGATGCTTCTGTTCCTTCTCCTACAGGATGTTAGGAATGGGAATTGTATGGAATTAAACAAATCTGATTCTGAATCTACTTAAAAGATTTGAGTAATGATGCAGAAAATTCAGCTTTGACATCACAGGAATAAATTACATTTGAAAAGATAATCAAATAGGAAACAGTTATTATAAATTATAAAAATATTACTGTTTTTAATGTATTTTTGATCAAATAGATGATGGCTTGGTAAGCGTGAGACTTTTCTATGATTAAAATAAACTTAAAATAAACCCTAAAGTTTCAAATGGTAGTGCACTTACTTAGTCACATTTTCAAAATGATAGTTTACCTTTTTCTTCCTCTCTTTAACCTCCTCCCTCTTCCTCTTTCTTCTGTCATCTTTGCTTCGGACAGATGTGGCAATGTTGCGTGGATATGTTTTGACCTGTGGAGGAATAGAGGGTTGATGGGTAATGACCATAAAAAAGAGCTTTGAAGACACGCACATAGGCATTTAACAGAACATAAGGACAAATCAGGCTGACGTGGACATCCTTTTACCTTTCCAGCATCAGGCTCCTCAAAGCGGAAGTTGTATTGCCTCTCAAAATCTTCCTGTTTATGCAGGAATGATTCTCCTTCATCCTCTGAGTCATCCATATCATCCTGCATCAGCTCATTGTAGGTGGGGATCCTAAAAACATTCACAGATAGAGATACTTACACTACCATTCAAACCTTTGTGAACAGCACAATAAAAAATAAATACTTTTATTCAGAAATTATACATTAAATTGATTAAAATTAGAAGTGAAGACCTTTATAATTATATATATATATATATACACACACACACACATATATATTTTAAATGCTGTTCTTTTGAACTCAATTTATTAAAAAATATGAATTATTGATTATTCAACATTGATAATAAGAAGAAATGTTGTTGGAGAAAATCATATTATTCAAATGATTTTAAAGGATCATGTGAAACTGAAGTATTAAAGTAATGATGCTGATAATCATAGAAATAAATTACATTTTAAAACACTAATTAGTTAGTTTTAGTTAATTTTTCACAATAGTAGTGTTTTTACTGTATTTATTATCAAATAAATGCAGCCTTGATGAGCAGAAGGATTATTTAGTCAAACATTTTTAAAAAATCGTATCGACCACAAACGCTTGAACAGAAGTAAGTGGACTGTACATTTACATGGAATTACACAGTCATAAAGCTCACATCTGATTGGCTATTTGTTCATGTATTTGCATTACTTACTGACTCAATTCTGTAATACTACAAACAAAACCCACCTCTCGTCGTCTTCGTCCTCCTCCAGGTATCTCTTGTTGAGCATGTAGTCTCGCAGGAAAGACTCTTTCTCATCCAGCTGGGGGTTGTTCCAGTAATCTCGCAGGTATTCCTTGATATATATCAAAATTAGCCCAGGCAACATCCAATAAAACAAAAGAGCAAGAGTGAGTAAAGCCTATAGTTCAACGATTACATCCTAAAACCACATTCAATCCAGAACAAGAGACTGACCATGTCCTTAACTTCTTCCGGCCCCTCCAGCTCTGCCTGACCCTTCAGCCATTCCACATAGTCGGCATCCTCTTTGTCCTTAAGAGAGCAGCAAGAGACAAGCACAAATAAGTGTATGATTGGATACGGTTTTATTTTACACAATTATCCAACATCCGACTTTTAACATCCAGAAAACCAGCTACAGCGCGTAAATGAATTTCAGTTCCAGCACCTTCTCATCTTGTGTTTTGGTTCTCCGCGTCAGCAGCTGTCCGTCACCATCACTGTCCTCTTCATCACTGTCATGCACAAACTTTCGCAAACTGCCAAATGAAAGTAAAGACTCAAGTAAAACATATTGTACGAATCTGTCATTATTTACTCACTCTCATGTAGTTTTAATCAATATGCCTTTCTTTTCTCCATTTCTATATAGGAAATATTGTGTACAGGTTTGGAACAACTTGAGGTTAAGTAAATGCTAACCAGTGTTGGGGAAAGTTACTATTAAAAGATTAAAAGTAATGTTACAATGTTGCTTTACTTCCAAAAAAAGCAATCAATTGTGCTACTTAGTTACTTTTATGAAAAGTAATGCTGTATCTCACTTGTTTGTAACTTTTTCTCACCTGGGTTGGGCTTGCTTATTTTTTAAATGAAATGAATAAGCCTCAGTCTGAAAGAAATGCACATCTGTACAGTAGAGGGCACAGCTATATATATATATATATATATATATATATAGTTGCGTAATATTCTGAGTTTGCATTTCACCGTTTTTATTCATTTTGATGAATACTGAATCTATTTTTGTACAAGTGAGATGAGTAAATGCTCTCATTTAGTCAAGAATCTAAACCTACAATAACCATCATGCTCACACAGCACACACAATTTCTCTGTCAGTCGATAAATGGGAAAGCAAAGGGACTTGCATAACTTATTTAAAAAAGTAACAGCTATCTTGTTGCAATCTCATTATGTAACCCACGTTACTTGTAATGCGTTACCCTAAAACACTGATGGTGACAGAATTTTCACTTTGACTGAACCCCTCTTTCTGAAAATTGATAAATGACACATAGACAGCCAAGTAATTGTATATGTATACATTAAGCAACTTTAACCAAACAGACAATGGTTCAAAGACAATCTCTAATCTACCTTTCCTGCAGATCCTTCTGTTCTTGGATATAGGTGGGAGATGCAGCTCTCTGTAACACAAACACATTCACTTTTTAATTATTTGTTAGACATCAAGATGGTTTAGATATTGAACAAGCAACATGCATGAGTGGGGGGGGGGGGGAACTTAAAGGAATAGTTCACTAAAAATGATAATTCTGTCATCATTTACTCACCTTCAAGTCATTTCAAACCTGAATGAATTTCTTTACAAGTGAGACAAGTTCTTTACAAGTTCTGCTGAACACAAAAGAAGTTATATTGTAAAATGTCAGTAACCAGACAGGACCCCATTTACTTCCATAGTATCCAAGTCAATGGGCTCCATCAACTGTTTGGTTACCGATATTCTTCATAATATCTTCCTTTGAGTTCAGCAGGAGAAAGAAACTCAAACAGGTTTGAAGCAACTTGAGGGTGAGTTAATGACGAATTTTAATTGGATTTTAACATAGTATGTCTTAAGTATAATTACCTCCTGCATCTGTTTGGAGACTTCTTCATCAGCACTGTCATCCTCATCATCATCATCATATTTTCTAAAAATGAATTATTTTCAATCAAATTTATTATATAAACCCAATCAGAACATGAAAAAAGGATATCCGTTATCTGCATACTATACTTGATTGTCATAATGCTTTCACCATTTGCACTTTTATTGAAATATTGAAAGATCTATAAATAAAGCCACAGCTTTTTAATCATTTACAAACGCATGATTTCTTACCCTCCTCTCTCCAGGATGATCTTCCTCTCATAGTCCTTCAAGAACATGGGTTTCTCTGACTTTTTCGAAGTGGACGGTTGCTCATCGCTGCCTAATCCAGATGCTGTTTAAAAATCACAGTGTGCTGAAATCAGTACAGTCTCCTTTAACCAGAGTAGAAAATCATAAAGTGAAGATACTTTACATACTATCTTCAGTGTAGAACTTTGCATCTTTCTGATAGATTTTTGGATCTTTCTTCTTCAGAAGTGAGAGCGTTCTGTAAAAATCCCTGTCCAACTTTGGGTCCAGCTCCTATATTATTATTTATCAGAGTATTAGACATGAAAACCTGGGTA
This sequence comes from Pimephales promelas, assembly GCF_988280905.1. NCBI lineage: Eukaryota > Metazoa > Chordata > Actinopteri > Cypriniformes > Leuciscidae > Pimephales > Pimephales promelas. The sequence continues at coordinate 15,403,765 of NC_142771.1, read as the reverse complement.
TGGTTTTGAAAAAGGAGTTTCAAACTAGAAAGTGCTGAATATTTTACCACTTCGCTCTCATCAGAGTCCGAGTCGGACGAGCCAGATGAATTCTCCTCATCTTGGTCTCCGTAACGGTCCTTCACTGGAACATTCAAAATAAACACACAGATTTAAACTTTATTTGAATTAATTAACAGAATAAAATGCACAGTTAACTACAAAATTTAAACGTATGACTGCCTGTATGACACAAAAGGAGATATGTAGCGTAAGTCCAAGTTAAGTCTCTCAGTTTCTGTGAAAATACTACCAACATTGTTCGTTGTTACTGTAAAATTATGATATATAAAATAAATATTTAATATATAAAGCAAGCTTTCAAAATAAATAGTACCTAGTTTATTAACATTCGTGGGTAACTTACCATAGTATGACTGTAGCTTTATGGTTACCATGGTGAATTTTAGTATTTGAAAAGTCAAAAGAATTGTCTACTTAGATTATATTTATTAAGATAAACAAACGTTAATATTAATAGTTATAAACATAACTGAAGCTACTCAACAACAATACGGAGACAAAAATAGACAGCTTCATATAGGGAGTGTTCATCATATTCAACATATAATATACCGTTATATATAATAAAATGCAGATTATGAATATCTAAAAGTCTAATAAACAGCCCTTTAGATTTACTGGACTTTCCGGAGGATTTTTACGTTAGATGACTTACGTCTCTGCAGTTCTTCTTTCTGACGATATTTCTCATATTTTTCAGCGAACTTCTTATTAATCTTGAGGTCCGACATGATCATTTACACCTGTATTAATATCTTCTTTTTTGAGATCAGATTAATATCTCAATAAATCGAGTAACTTAATTCTCACGTTAAACATGTTGCTCTGTTGAACAGCATGGGCACGTGACCTATAACCCTCCAACGTCATTGAGTTCAGCGTTCAAATATGTTCTCCGATCGTGGATTTTTTTTTGTTTGTTTTTTTTACTAACAATTAATTTTTCGTAGAAATTAAACCATCTATTTTGTCACAGATTTAAGAAGTATATTTTGGATTTTGGCTAAAAACGTGCGTCTTTGTTCTTCCGGTGGCTTCGCTGGCTGCATCCGGCTCTGATCCGTCTGCATCCTGCGGTGGACATCCAACCCCGCCCACATCCAAGTGTGATGTCAAAAGCCACGCCCATGCCTAATGGAAAAGGGTTTTCGGCATGGTTTCAGTGGGTTTCGGTGTGTATGTTCAAGGGTCCAGTGGTTTAGGGATCAGTGTTTGGTTCAGACCTATAGAGGGCAGTATATAATGTGAAATAATAACTAGTCTGACATAAATGTTGGTCTATGACAGAACTTGTTTTTCCGAATCTGATTTTGTATAATCCTCATATATAGCCTATATTAAGGGTGGAATAGCATATGCTTAGGTCACAAGCCACTGTGTCCCTGATAGCATGCGTACATCACAGAGACATCTATTTGATGTGCGTATTCGCTCATCTGCAATACGTCTATAGGACGTTTCCTGTGAGATGTTAAATAGACATTTAGAAGATGTCTTTAATATTATGATTTAGAATGTACGTTAAACTAACATCTTAAAGATGTCTATCAGATGTTAGTAAACAGCAGATTCTTTTCAGATAAAGTTATATTTAACAGACATCTTGCAGACGTACATTTGCTACAATAAGTTGCTTTGAGAAAGTTTCTTTATACATAATAATAACAATATTATTAATAATGAACATTTATAATAAATGGTGAATTCAGGGTGATTGGGACACTTTTTTGCCATTGAGATGACTTGGAAAAAGTGTCCCAATCAACTTGAATTCACCTAACAATATACAGTATATTAATGTAATAAATATAATTATATTACACAAACATGTAGCCTATATTCCCTCAGTTGCCCCTACTCTGGCCTCTGTATCTGACTCAATGTCACACCTACCGCGATTACGGAGAAAGGTAAACAATTTCCTTTACATATAGGTATGGCAGGAGGCCAATGTACATAAAAAACATATGGATAAGTTCAGAGTTCAGCTTTTACCTGTTATTCACTGCTTTGATGTTCTCTGTCCACGTTCAGTGTTGATCAGGCTATGACTCTGGCCTACTTTCTTTAAAAAACTTGAAATCAGCAATAGAAAGAAGAAAGTTGTAAATGTAGAATAAATAGTTAGGCTAAGTAAAGAGTTTTGATCTGAATGTCTTATTCAGATCAAATTGATCAAAGTCTAAGGTAAGTCTAGATTCAATACCTGATTGACAATTACACATGTTTGCAATATTTACCACTGAAGTGGACATCTGAAAATATGAATAAAAAAAAAAATCTTTTTTTTTTCATGTCATAAGAGCCATAAAACATATGTGAAAATATCATGTCATAAGAGCCATAAAACATATGTGAAAAGAAATCCTGACTGAGTTTATCATAATTCATGCATACATTACAAGCAATAGGCTATATAAATATGACAAATACGACCCCCCCCCCCCCCCTTCTGTTGTTGCCAAAGCAAAGACACAGAACAGATATGCCACACAAACATTGTGAGTAACAGAGTGTCCAGATGATCTACGGCTAATCATTAGTGATGTCAGAACATGCGATTTTTCTGGGAGATCGGTGGGATTGAAAGAAAACAATTACTGTGATATACAACTAGTATTTTTAGCAGCAATAAAGCAAAATAAGAAATAAAACTCTGGGGAACACTTAATGAGCATAAACTAAATATGGCAAAATTAGCAAAAACAAAAAGTTTGGGGTCAGTAATTTTTTTTTAATTATTATTATTATTATTATTCAGCAAGGACACAGAAATGTATAAAATTACAAAATATTTCTGTTTCAAATAAAATCAGTTCTTTTGAACTTTTACCGAAGAGTCAGTTTAAACAAACAAACAAAAAAAAAAAAAAAAAACAATATTACGGTTTCCAGAAAAATATGAAGCTAATAATAATAAATGTTTCTTGAGCATTAAATCATCATATCAGAAGGATTTCTGAAGGATCATGTGACACTGAAGAGCAATCAGCTTTGGTCACATGAATAAATTACATTTCAAAACATATTGCAACAGAAACCAGTTAATTGAAAATGTAATAATATTTCCCAGTATTACTGTTTTACTGTATATTTGATCAAATAAACGCAGCCTTAGTCAGACAAAGAGACCTTTTAAAAACATTAAAAAAAATCCCACCAGCCCCAATCTTTAGAACAGGTGTAAATACATAGATTAGATAGATACATTTGAAAGATTAGAATTTAAAACAAATGATTGTGTTTTTATCTTCTGTAACCCCCCACGGTGCACATTGAACTTTGCTTGTAAAATAAAGCTGTAGTAGCCTACATTCACATGAAATCCCGCCCACCTCATTCCATGCCTTATTTTCTGGTCCATACTCAAAGGAGCCCAGAAACAAGAACGATAACAAAACATTTTGGAGGTAGTACTGTTTGCCCAGTTGCCTTTGTCAAAAACATGTACAGGTCACGGAGGTCCCCCCTATACCAACCGGCCCCACTTTTCCCAGGATGTCTGTAAATCATGGGGTTTTCTCCTGCGGGGCAAGAGTGTTTTGAAAACTGAGATGTGGGCTGTGTGGGGCCTTTCCTAGAAATGCCTTTCCTGGAAATAAATCTCCCAATTTCCTAGAATACCAGAAGTGATGGATTTATTATCGTTCCTTTGTGGTTTTACAGGTCACTCTCTACCTGAATTATATATGCTTCCAGAAGAAAATTGGTCTCGTTTATAAGCACAGTCACTTGTAAAAAAAAAAAAAAGAAAAGAAAAGAAAAAAAAAGGCCTTTTTAGGTTCACATTTACAGTTATGTGGGTTTTTTCCATTAGTCTTTTTCAGTCTGGGCCTCATGTGCTCCATATGAAAGGATAACATTTAGCAGATCTCATGGATTTGACCATTTGATCATCTCATCTGCTGAAACTGATCCTCATAGGTCTTTTCAGTTTTTATTTTAACTTCTCTTTACTGAAGCCATGAAGTGTACTGGATATATTGGATTTTCACTGTAAAAAAAAAAATTTTTACAGTAAATTACTGGCAGCTGTGGTTGCCAGCATCATACCGTAAAAATACGGTGTGTTACTGTTTTTGAAATTAACAGCTACTGTATTGTCAGCTACAGTATAAAACTTTAATTTAACAGCTATGCTCCAACACAAAAACAGTAACACCATATAGTTGATGCTCGCAACCACAGCTGCCAGTAGTTTACCGTTTTATTTACAGGAATATTTTTTTACAGTGGGAAAATGAATGTCATGACAAAATTACAACATTAAAAACACAAAACCGGTATAGTAAAATCTTCAAAATATTTATTTCAAGTAAGGATTACACCAGGTTAAGAACAGTAGTGATTGGCTTTTTATAAAAATGCATCAGATTAATTAAAAAATCAGAATGTAAGTTTTTTTATTCAAATAAACAACTGACAAAGTACACAGCAAAGAAAGCCAATTATCATCCAAAGATTTAGATTTAAAATAAATAAATACAACATTTCTTTATATACAATACTGTATACTTAAAAATACAAATGCAATATATATAACATATGACAAAATAAACATATTTACATAGACAAATAAATTATTTACACATTCACATAGGGAATGTAAAACAAACGTGTCACATTGTCATGATTACAATATGTTTGAAATAAAAATTAAAAGTATTTAGCATGAATCTTTTTTTCAGAATAACTTTGGTATGGCATCAGTTGTTGAGATAAAGAGAAACTTTATCAATACTGCATATGAGAAAGTATTTTTAGCGTGAACAAGCAGTTTCATATGTAACGTAACGTCGAACATTTTGGCAAAAAAAAACAAAAACAAAACAAAAACAGGATGACAGCAATTGGTGTAAACAATGGCATAAAACATTAGGAACACAAACTTGACACAGCTTATGACAGTAAATGGTCTATTTTTGCATAAAATATTAAAATGCACTGTATCTAACTGTATAGAACTGGAAAACGTTAATGGTATGCAATGTAATTTTTGATCCCTCCAAAAAACAACTTTTAAAATACATATAAAATGTATTTTAACTCTTTAAAATATACTTAAACATATTCTATTTACAATAACTTATCATGGACATCTCGTGAAAATAAAACCTTGATTTGTGAGTGCTGTTAAAATTGATCACTATATATAATTTTTATATTATTTATATATAGTGAAGTGTTAAGCAGCCTTGATAAGCTGAGGTTGTTGTTGTTTTGAGGTTTCTTTGTTTTCATGTTTTTTTTTTTTTTTGAGTCTGTCCTGAATTGTTTTTGCAATGATTGCCTTGTCTGGAAAAGCGGTTTCTATCTCCATTGTTCCACAAATGCTGTTTTGCTGAAGAACTGACTTCCAAGTTGGTAAGACATCAAATATGGCTCTAGTCTTGAAACGTTGTCAGTTTCAGCATGGACCACTATGTCAACATCATATTTCATCATCAAGATTCACAGTCTGTCTCTGTGTAAGCCAAATAAAGCCATCATTATTAAACACATCAGTTCCCTTATATACCAGACAGTCATCCAAATAGGATATTAGTAAACTTAGATTATCTAAAGCTACTATTATTAATATTGTGTTCAGTAGTCAGTAGATATTTTTAAAAAAAAAAACAACGTACCTGCGGGTAAATATAGCCATCAGAACTACGGTTTCTGCATAAGTGCACCTGGTCCTCAGTGGTCTTTTGATAAACCGGGTTGTCAAAGTGGATGCTGTTGGTATTTTTCTGACGCCACTTTCTCCAAAACAGCACAGCGCCACCCACAACCAAACACAGGATTGCTTTGAGAAGATAATAAGACATTCAGATTAGAATAGGAGTTTTAAAGTGATGGAATAGATAAGAGAATTGAATGTTTTGAAGAGTATCGCAACGTTACAAAATCAAGTGAGTTGCTTTGCTGTCCATGTAGCATCATAACCATCATGGAAGCTCATCAGTGACTTATTTTGAATGTTCTGCAATGGCAGCAAACTGCACACTACACAAACAGCTCTCCTTACGTAACTGATTTCCATAGAGTTTGCCATTGACATGTCGCTAAACTAATGCTCTAATATGCATTTAAATGCTTAAACGCATCAAACGCTTTCTGCGTCTTGGCCATGGCGCTGTTAATGTTACTTAATTATTGCGATCTTAAATGTGCGTACATCTGGCCCTCAGTGTCCAGAGCACATCTTAAAAATGTGTAGGTAACTCACTAGGTTTTCATAACACAGCATATCTTTTCTTTGCCTTAACATTCGGACTAAAGCACTCACCAAGAGGAACCACAATGTATAAGGCCCACGGTGTGGAAGATGATGGATCGGAGACAGCTTTAACATTACCATAGTTGTCATCTAAGGAGAAATCACAAAACATTTTTAAAACAGTTTTCACAAATTTCAACGAAACTGTAATATCACCTTGAGGAATCCCTAGGGTCTTGAGATTAAGGTTGGTCTGATTTTGCTTGGAAAAGGAGAAGACCGGGACAGAGGGTACTGTCTGGGTGGATCAAGCAAGACACACCTGTTTGGGTGGATAAAGGAAGTATAGTTGTGGTTTGGGAAGGCTTGAATGGGGCAGCTTGAGTGGGTCGGTTAGGGGTCACAGGAGCAGGAGTGGTTGAAGGTTGCGCATTGGTAGTGGAAGGGTCAGCAGATTTTGGTGTCATCTTTGAAGGAACTTGAGTATGACTAGTTGTAACTATTTCAGGCCTGACAGGAGATGCTGGTGTGACAACAGCTGTTCAAAATAAAAACACAATTGTTGGATTTAGGAATCAACAGGATTTACATTAAAAACCCAATCCCAGTCCTGACAACAAGCACCAAATCTGACTTGCCTGGAATACATTTTCTCATGTCTTCGGCCAACATCATGTTGTCTGGGCAGGCACATGTGTACTTGGGTGAGAATCTATTGATTTGAGGGGCAGCAAGGCAGAGGAACTCGCATTGACCGTTGTTGACCTTGCACCAGTTGATTCCTATAGAGTTCAGAAGAATTTAGTTTTGGATGGAACCCACCGAATGGAAATTTGATGGCTATATAAAGGCCAACATACCAGTGGGCTGTTTGAGGTTGTGGTACAGGACAATGTCCTCTGGGGATGAGAGGTGTTCGGCCACTTTTGTGATGTCTCCTCCAGTCACACGATTTGCACTTAGAATTGCGTTATTGCTCACATCCGTCCAAAACACTTTCTCCTGGAGATGAAGAATTCTTGATTGAGCATTGAGATAAACTCCTAAAAAAGGTCTTTCAACAAGTTCACATGGAGTTTTACCTCAAAAACAGTGAGACCCAGTGGGTGAGCAAGTTTGCCTTGGTCAAAGATTAGTGTACGCCGACCGCCTCCCTGTACACTGATGCTGGAGAGAGTATGAAGCTTGGAATCAACCCAATACAGACGCTGGTTCAAAAGGTCTACGTATGAGAAAGGACCAAAGTTACGAAATGTACACTTATACACAGTTGAACAGTTATGCAAGTGGACAAGTTCATACCAAGAGTTATTCCGTTGGGCCAGACAATGTTATCCGTAACTAGGGCACTGCGGTCCCCTCCATTAAGACCACCTCTCTCGATCTTGGCTGATGTCCCCCAATCAGTCCAGTACATGAAGCTACAACATATCAGAGAAGATTTAACAAAGTAAATCACTTGCTCACATAGATTGCCCCTACATTTGAGAGTTTCTGGAACTTGACGTACTTCTGGATAGGGTCGACCACTATAGCACGCGGCTTAGCCAGGTTGTTTTTGAAGAGAGTCTTGCGTCTGCTTCCATCTGAAGTTGCCACAGATATGGCACCTTTGATACTATCCGTCCAGTAGATGTTTCCATGGATCCAGTCGACAGCAATACCTTCTGGTGCATATAAGCCACTGTCGATCACAACGCTGTGTTGGGAGGAGTTATCTGCAGTATCCATTGGTGCTCTGAAAGAAATCGAAAATATGACTCTAGGCAACGGTCTGTTTGGCAACAAGCAAACGATCCTCAGAGACCCAAAACTGACCATGAGTCCAAAAGATCCTCTCTTTACCTGTATAACTTTTTGAGGGATAAATCAGACCAGTAGATCTCCCTGGAAGCGATATTCATATCAAGCGCCACAACGTTCTTCAGCCGTGGAATAACACGTGCATACTCGCTACGATCCAGGGTCATCTTCCTTATCTCATGCCGATTGGTGAAAAATAAGTAGGCGATGGTTCCTGTAAAACCATGTTTGTGAGTATGAGCTTGTCAGTATGTGACCATGGAAAAGGACCATTTGAAAGTTTAAAAAATCTGTACCAATAGCTTTGCAGGCCTTGCTGGCTGGGTCCACCTGGTAGCCATCTTCACACTCACACTTGTAACTACCAATCTGGTTGACACAGATTTGGCTGCAGGTGTCTGGGTTGGCACACTCATCGATGTCTGAAGAAATCAAACAAAAAGGAGGGCTTGAAGTCATCGGTGTCCGTAAAAGCACTGAATCTTGACAGTATGGACTTACTGAACAAACTCTAGCCTTATTTCCAGCTCAGAAAAAGCAAATAAGTATGAAGTCCATATTAAATCATTCTTTGAACTGGATCTACACCAAGGTCTGTTATCAGAGGACAAACAGCCTTTGGCCAGATTTTCAGTATGGGAACCAATTTCAGAATCTTACCTTCGCATCGCCTCTTGTTCATCAGTTGGAAGCCAGTGGGACACAGACACTCATAACCAATCTTCAGGTCATTACAGATATGAGAGCAACCACCGTTGTTGTAAAGACACTCGTTAGAATCTGTGAATTTAAAAATCACAAATTGTAGCACAGACTGGCTTTGGCTCTGAAACCTTGTCAAAAAGATCCAGGTCTACAAAGGCAATGGGTTTGAATGCCGCGATACTCACCGCATTCTCGCAATGGCTCATCGGACCAATCTCTACAGTCTCGTTTACTGTTGCAAACTTTTTCCATGCCAATGCATTCACCGCTGCGGCACTTAAACCTGTGCGGAGGATCACAATGGGTTGCTGCAATTCAGAGAGGAGAAAAACAAGTGTTGCATATCAGATTAACAACTAAACCATATGTTTCGCATTTCAATTATGTAAAGGACATTATTCGTATGGTTTACCATTAACACAGCCCAGCTCATCACTCAAATCTTTGCAGTCATTTATGTGGTTGCACTGCAGACTGCCGTGGATGCAAGATCCGTCGCCACATTGGAACTCATCCGGTCGGCATGTGGGCAAGGCTGTTCATATGGAAAAAGTCGAATATTTCATGATGTCTTGAGGAACATTTCTTTAAAGGCTTGGTTTCAATTTCTGCTGTGTAGCTGTCCACAATCCTGCTCCCACTAACTCACTAAACATCAAATATCTTCTGAATGACTTTGATTTTGCATTCAATGTGGACAGACAAAGATTATCACTGGAAACAAAAATTGTATTTACAGTGGAATTCTATATAGAAGACATTTTTGAGGACAGAAATGTGTTGGTTAATCAATCATAGTTATCCTTCTATACTAAATGTGCGCTGTGAAGTTGTCATTATCATCCTTTCAGAAGTGGTAAAACCAATCTAGGACGAATGAGACACTGGTTATGCATTATTATTCAAGGTAATTCTTGTGGGTCTTTTCTTTATGCAAACAGATCCTTCATGCTATGGGCCATGCAAAGATTATCTGCATGTCAGTTCCACAGCGCTCAACTTGTATTGACCTGGGAACATTCCATTGAGAACAGCAGGATAAATTGCCAAAAGTAATATTATTCCTTACAGCAGTTTTTCTCATCTGAGTGATCCAAGCAGTCATCTCCCCCATCGCATTTCCAGCTACTGTGTATGCATTCCCCACTGCCGCAATGAAATTCCATAGAGGAGCATGGATTTTTGGTAGGTTTAGGAGTCCCTGGGCTGCATTTCTGAGGCAGTTCGTCAGAGCCATCAGCACAGTCGGCATCTCCGTCGCAGACCCACAATCGAGGCACGCACTGTGCATTGTTGCACCTGAAGGAGTTGACGCTACACGTGGTGGGCTGACAGGAGACTTCATCACTGCCGTCGTCACAGTCTATCTCACCGTCACATACAAACGCAGTCGTCACACACTGGTCATTGCCGCACCTGAATTCGCCGTCCAGACACCGCCGAGGAGCTGTAGTGATGGAGATTTTCAACACACATGCACAATGGTAATCATAAAGATATACATCTCAAGATGTCACTCACCACAGCCTTCCTCATCCGCACTATTCTCACAGTCCGCTTTGCCGTCACACTTCCAAGTCTTGGGCACGCACTGGTTTAGTCGCCCACCACAACTGAATTCACTGGGTCTGCATGTCCTCATTGCTGAAAGAGAGTAAAATATGAGTGTTGATACTAGGGATGTACAATATATCCATATCAGTTAGCGGTAGGCTATATATATATTTTTAGATGCCAGTCGATTTTGTATATTTAATTCATACCTTTTCCAGCTTATTTTTTAATTTAGATTACCTTTTAACACCTCAACAACTAGCTCTCATGCACTTATTTTTTAACAACACTAAAAATGTAATAACACTATTAAATGTAAAATAGATAATCTCAAAATGAATCAAAATTCACTTTTTGCATTTAAAAATATTCATTTTACTTTAAGCTTGTTTTAACAAAATAATAGAATTTTAAGTAGCAAACATAACATCAAAATAATTATCAGCTTATATTTATGGGCTAGAAACAGAGATAGCCCTATCAAATTCATTTTCTGTAGGTGTGCCCACAACATTTTTGAAGTAATACATTTCTTTCACCAACCAATAAGAGTGAGATTTTCACCTATAGATTAACATTGTTAACTACATTGAAATAGCTTGCAGATTCCATTTGCGCCTACTGTCGTTAATGTTACACCAAAATAATTTTTCTTCAGGACATTTGACTAAGACTTACAGCAGGCAGCAGGAAGTTCATCAGTGCCGTCTCCACAGTCATCAGCTTCATCACAAACCCATCTGGATGTGATGCACTTTCCATTGCCACACTTGTACTGCCGTGGATCACAAGTCAAGACACCTGACAGATGGAGACATAATCCTTCACATTAATGACATGAATTATCTAACATCTTAAGCCAGCTATTTTAGTAATTTGTGGTGACATTAAAGAGCTAAAATACCAGTGGGCTGGGACTGAATTAATCACTTGTGCACCTTATCATTGTCTAAGACATCTTCCTTGGTCCTGCAATCTAAGCATATCACAATACATAGTGCTAAGACTGGGAAGTGGGAACTGATTTCAACAAGTATTGAAACGAGTTTTTTCCTGCTTTGTTACTCAAAAATGGGTGTCTAGCCTTAATTCTCTGGAGCATGCGTGCATTACTAAAACATGATGCTAACAATCTTAAAGAAAATTGTGCATACATAAACAAAAAGAAGCATACACCTAACACTAGCTGCATGTAAAATGGCTGACTTTAGTGAAAGTAGTAACCCTTTTAAATGATGATACAATCAATCAAAAATACCTAAAGAAGATATTCTGCATATGACGAAGAGTTATGTCACATTTATTAGAGTCTATTCAAAGCCGTCAGGATATTCTTTAACAAGATTTTCTTTTTTGCTTCAAAAGTTGCAAAATTTACACACACAACCTTATCACTTTTGAAAAAAATGTCGATAAACAATGCATTTGTTAACAGAATTGATATTATTAGATAAACATATGTAGTTTTTAAATAAATAAATCAGAAAAAAACAGCTCTTACATCAAGTAGTATAGTTCATTAGCCTTACTGTAGGATGTAAGTGATTGCTAAGCAATGCAGCGACTTCACACTATATTCACAATATAGAAAAATACAACAAAAAACTTTATCGACCACCTTACAACACCTTCAAATTGGGACCATCCGCTTATTTTATCATTCAAATGTGAACATAAACTTTATTAATGATTACAGAAATTTAACATGTAGACAGGTCTTATCGGTATTGAAAGACAAACCATCCATTGACATAAAACTCTGTTTATGACCATGGTTTGACATCATCACACATCATCTCTCCAAATCACAATGCATTGTTCATTGTTTACAGACACGGTTGAAGTCGGTGGCCACAAAATGCAACGTGGCTGTTTGCTTTTTCCATGGACATCATTCTCGACACTCTCAATGCGTCTAATTATCTAAACAGCGAGTCTATATTTAAGATATCTTCAAGGTGGATAAAAACACTTGGAAGCCAATCCAATGGAGTTATATATCTGCTTTATCGCATCGGAAACTATAATGCATAGCTGATATCTTCAAGAAACCGTCTGGCCAATGAGAAGGCTATATTTTCATTGAATGGAGTATTTGTGGTCTATTGTTCTGATTTGCTAGAGTCTGCATGGCATCGACATACCAGCTAAGAGTGTAAAGAAGCATTTCTTTCTCTAATATATCTTTCAACTTTTTCCCATGTGAATGAGGCTAACAGTGTTCAATAAAACCATCAGTGCTGTTGTCTACCTAATGATGTGTCAGACCATAACAGTTAGGTCAACATAAACGTAGTGTACATGGGTGAATCTCACAAGACCTCTCAATAATATGAAGTTTGAAGCCTGTCTATGATTTTGAGATGTTTTTCTAGAAAAAGAATGCCAAAAGTGACATCTCAACAACAACAAAAAAAAAAACATCTGAACAATAGCAGCTATTCAAGTATCCCTCCTCAGCTTATACGGTTCATCTACACCGATCCAGAAAGACCTGCCAAACCAACACTGAGAGACCATTCGATATAAGTATAGCCATATGTTTCCTTTAAACCTTTATTGTTCTAATCTGACAAAATGAGTAATGCATCTTTTTAGTCAAATGTAAGTTTGAAGCCTGTTGGAAAAGTTTGAAAACTGCAGTTCCTACTGGTTTCTGGTTCATTTCATGGATCTATGCGAATACTGTCCTTATGACATAGGCTACACTGTAAATGATTAAGAACTTCTGGGAAAGCATGAGTGTGAAATCACTATGGAATGAGGCCCCTAAAAGCAGAAACATGCACAGTATATACACACACGTGGTTACTGTAAGGCGATACTATGTTTTGCCCTGCTTTGTGAGGCTGGAGAATTCATTCATTCATGTTCAGCAAAACAGTAGTGAGTTATGCAAAGGTTAGTTTGCATTAAATAGAAAGCAATAACACCTCTGACAAGTACTCAGTACAACATTTAGCATCATTAAACATCAGATTCTAACACATAATAATATAATCTGAATATATGTTTAATATTTAAAAAATATATATTTTAAAATATTTTATGAGCTAATAAGAGTAGGAATAATTATGTTAACATCATCAAAGCAGAAAGGGAAATATTATGGTATTTATTAATGCATAATTAGTCACAAAAAAGTAAAACTTTTTGGTTAAACCAACCTTACAGACCAGATTGGCCTCTGAATATTATGTAGAATACTGAAAACAATTTCGAGGCTAATATATACAGGCTACTGATAAGATTAGGCTATAGTTTATAATAGCTATAAGTAGTAAGAATAAATAAGAAAATTTAATTAATGATCATTAAAGACCCCCTAAAAAAAGAAAACCTGTTTACTCACCTGTATGAACAGGACAGAAGAATGTAACTGTCAGTAAAAGCATTAATGAGATCCCCATTGTCTCTCAATGAGCAGTAGCCCCTCGTTTCTCTGTTTATTTATGTGGTTTGTCTAATTGGATGTTTGTAATAAATAAATGGCGCTGTTAAGGTAGAAGAAGTCCTGTTTGTCTGACGCTGCAGGGGAAATGGTTACTTATGGCATTTGTGTTGTGGTGGTTGAACTTGAACCATTCGAATTTGAGGGGTGCGTAGAGTGGGCGGGGCTTAGTGACGGGAGTGGTGTGATTAATAGAGGGCGTGGTCAAAGTCCACGTCCATTAAAAACAACTTTCCTAGTAGAAGTCTAGAGTGATGAGAAATATTCATCAATTACCTGCTTATCGTTTATGGTGGAAAACGTGACGATGATAAGCTAATATCTCTGCACGAGACTTCTGCTGTAAACCATTGTAAACTTCTATCTGTTCTATCCTGTGAAACCTCTCAAGGCTGATATGTCGTAAAACTAAATAATCATAAATCTAAATCACATCCGTATTGTTACCTTGACATATTTAATATAGCCTAGCCCTACTATCCTACATTAATGGTCATATCATATGCGTAGAAGGTAAAAGGAAACCGCAGTCATAAATATAGGCTATTATAATAATGGCTGTTTGCTTTTCGGTACATGTTACCTTTGTTAGAGAGTTGAAAACCTAGAAGGCGTTTATGATAAGGATAAGATTTGGTCTATGTATAGAGAGCAACAAATAACACTTAAACACATTTTAATCTATTTCAAACTTATGGGGTGAACAGGTCTTAGGTCTAATTGTCTATGAAAGTGATCAACTTTTTTTAAAATAAAAAAATTAATTAAAAGATGTAAGATTTTTTTCTTATGGTTTATATATAGCCAATTGTGGGGGCACATTATCTGTTTAACTACAAGACAAATTAGCAGGGTAAAAACACTTTGTAAAGTACTCATAGCCTTGAACTTGTGGCCCGGACGTCATCAGAACACAGAGTCTTCTTAAACTACCACTGGACATTTACCAAAACAATATGTTTTCCGGTCATTTTTCTCATTTTTTTAAATTTCGTGATGTTTTTTTAGATAGAAATTGAGGTCAAGATTTTCTATACACAGCATGCATGCTTGGTCCTGGCATGCCAGAAATAATGTTAAGTTACTGAAAGCACACCATAAAGTATAAACAGACTTACTTCTCCTAACTTTGCCAGGAGGAAAAATATTTGCAAGTTGGAGCTGGAGGCCCCCAGAACCAGTTCTGCTAAATTCTGTGTTTATCATCCATGGGAATTAGATCAACGGAATACAAACAAAGTAGTAACTTCACAGTGGCATCCGGGTCTACAAATGAAACCGTTGTGGCCATAAAAATAGCCTAGTTGTATCTAAGTCATGAGTGTATGATAGTCAAAAAAAGTAACAGCTGATGTGGTCAAAAGTTTGTGGTCTGTAATTTTCATCAAAGCTACATTTATAATCTAAAATACTACAAAACAGCAATATTGTGAAATATTATTGAAATTTACTGTTTTCTAATGTAATTTAATGTAATGTAATTGTCAAAGCTGAATTTTCAGCACCATTATTCCAATCTTCAGTGTCACATTATCCTTCAGAAATTACTTTAATATGATGATTTACTGTTCAAGAAACATTTATTATCATCAATGTTGGGAAATTATTTTTTCAGGATTCTTTAATGAATCAAAAGTTACATTATAAATGTCTTTACTGTCACTTTTGACCAATTGAATGGATCTTGTATAAATTGATTAATGTTAGTGTAGTTTTAGTTTATATGTGGGTAAGCTTATATGTGGGTAAGCTTAGACAGTATAGAGGTAACAGTATACAGTATAGTATACTGCAGTATACAGTCTACAGTATAGAGCTAAACAGTATAGAAGAAATAAACTACAAGACTATGAAAAGATATTGCAAAAAATACTTTATTTTCTGCCAGAACGGTTTGCAAAACACCTACTAGGAAACAACAAGTTTGTGTGCAAATAAAAAGTCCAATGTTTGTGTGTAGAGCAAATGAGGTGAACACGCTTATCTGTTCGCTTTTTCACCTGAAAAACTGCATCTCGCTCCAATCGGAAACCGGATCCGTCACTCTGCCACCCATCACTCACATCAATATAGCTACCGGGAAGCTTCCCAGCTTGTCAAAACAGAGAGAGAGAGAGAGAGAGAGAGAGAGAGAGAGAAAACGACAATCCAGTTCTATACGTTTTTAAGCAAAACAAGCCACTTTATACTTGGGTTTAATATGCCAGTTTCTGATGCTTTATGTTGCCACTATAGGTTCCAAATGCTAAAAACAATCAATGTGAAAGCAAGAAAAATGAGGGGAAAACAACTCAGCATCAGAAGCAATATCTTATATCAACAATTAAACTCTGCAAATAGAAAGTAGTAGCACATACGTTGTGTTTTCAAGCTTGTTTGGGAGTGTAATGTGTCATTCATGCTTTTTCACTACACATCCTGAACAGTTTACATTAGTTTGTTTGTAGTAACAGCATTGTCTAGATGTTGAGAGCGTTATTCTCTGTTTAACATGCAAACACAATGAATATGAAGTGATTAAAAGAACTGAATAGCCTATGTAACTTAATATCCCATAAAAAAGTCCTTTTTAAAACTTAAAAAAGCATGCGGAGCTCCTGTCTAACCCTCAAAAATGTATTTGGCTGGTATAACTTGTGTAGTCAGATTGCGTCATGAAATAAAAACAGTTAGACTTGATTACCATATGATAAAATCTTTTAAAATTACTCCTCAAAGCTTTTGTACACCTAGAACAAAGAGAGACTTTCTTGTAACAAACTGAGCAGGTCTGACAAGTCTTTGATAACTGAACAAACATATTTTATAAGCAAACTCCCACCCGGTCAAAATTTCTAACCCTGATTGCTGATTGTGTTCACAATAAGGTCTCGGTTTTCTCGGGGTCCCAGTGGCCTAGAAAAAGACCTCCCCCGGCACCTGATAGGACACAGGACATCTAAACCACGCACTCGTGATGAATACTGTTTTCAGCACAGACTGTCAAAGCAAAACCCCAAAGGATTTAGTATGATCTCTTAGCAGAGACAGAAAATATTTAAAGGTGAATCTCTCAAAACCTGTCATGAACACACCTGGGTCATATGCAATCTCAAAATCAATAGAAAGAAACAATTCTACTTTTGCATAAAGATAATTAGTCTTTTATGAACTATTGACAAATATGCACTCCCCCACCCCACAATTCTCAAAACAGGCTGTTTTTTTTTTTCTAAATTCAGAATAGTTTCATTTTATAATTTCTGGATGAAAATGTGACTTGGACATGTTTTTGTGTCACCGGTGTTGATAACTGATAAGCTCATTTGACACACCTTAATTTATCACCAGACCGTGCTCTGTGAGTAACAGAAGGTCTCTGAGCAAATCAGGTTATTTAGTTAGCATGTGCAAACATACACTTAGACCTTGATCGGTTGCATACAAATACAATTTATTCACCTCCTCTGGCTTTAGCACATTACATTATATTACAACATTAAAAATCACGAGATCTATGCATGGATATTCCTGAACATATTTCTGGATATTCCTGACAGACAGACAGATTTTTTCTCATTCTGTGAAAGTTGGTTTTCACGTCACTCCAAGAAATATTTCACCCCATTGTATATTTTGCTTTGCTCTCTATCCTAACTGGTATTTTTCAAGTGTTCTCACATATGGGTGGAATGTTTCTCAGTCTTTAAAGTGTACACTATGTTTCATTCATTGAAGATGTTCCAATAGGTTCACAATAACTAAGACATAGGAACAGGCCAATCAAGTACTTATTTGACTTAAGGAGAGTTCGTTATTTCAGGTGAGATTAAGGTGCGTCAAGCAAGACTTGCAAGATTGCTTCTTAAAAAAATATGGAAACAGATCAGTCAAAACAATATTAACCTGATAAAAGACTTTGATAAAATGACGACGTTTGAGCCACAGGACACATCTGTACAGGGCTACTTTAATGTGGCACACCCCCTGAACCAATCATCTCTTCCTCTTTACTGCTAGTTAAAATATTAAATAAACAGGAATGAACATGTTGAAAGAGTAAAACTTGCTGAAATGAAGAATGTCTCATCTAAATGGCCCCAAACAGCTGTGAACAATGTCACATTTACATAGTTAGCAAGAAAAATCGCAGTATAGATAGGAGTAGCCTATTTTGCCAAATATGTGCAGTAGCCTATAATACATGTATTTTTTACTCTTATATCACTAAAAAAAATATTATAAAACATGCGTTATATTAGAGTTGTCAATTTTAGCCTTTAATAGTAATACCATCTGACAGCTTTCTGCATGTTTACAGCATTAGTTGAGAGGGGTTTTTTTCCTTCGAGAAAAAAATCATAGCTACTGAACCTGGTATTCATCCAAAGGAATCAATACTGAACCAAGATCGGAATCGAGTTACAAGCTTATGAATTGAAATCTTGAAATTTGAGTCAAGCACTAAAAAACAATAGGCTACCGGTTATTGTACCAAACACTGTAACGTGTTAGTCTGGGTTTCCCCATTCTAGTAATGCGTTGTCACTAAACTGAAATTCTGTAATTACCAAATGTTTTGACAATCACAATACACATCGTGATTATTATTATTCATTTATTTTTTCTTAACATTTTAAAAAAATTCACTCCAAGCTTAACTCAAAAGTTGGCAGGCGTATATAGCCTACATTCAATCAGGAAATGAAACGCTGTAAAGAGCCTCAATTAATTGTGTCACTACTGTTCTCAAAAGACTAAACATTTAGCAGTTCAGTCAGTGTATTCCTGATGAGGTCAGACTTGTTTAGTTTGGACTTACAGCACCACCTTGTGTTAAAAAAGAAAGCATGCACAATAAATAAATAAATAAAAGCCACACGTGTTTGGGATCCCTTACCAAACTCACAGTCACACAACATCTTAGCAATCTTATGCTGTGAATCTGAATTAGGTTATGAATATGGGAACTGTTGTTACCATAGAAAACATATAACATATTTAAAGTCATTAATCATTAAATGCCTTATTTCCGCCAGTAAAACAGTCCCTGAAAAATTGTCAGTAAACAACAACAGATTGTTCTTAGGTATATCAGAGGATGCACAAATAAAAATAGAGACTGGAAATGTTCTCATGTGCTGTTATTTATTTATTTTTAACACAATATATGATATTTCGTCACACACACAGGCTATGTCTGCTTGTCTCCCAGCAAAATAGCCGAGACAGACTGCAGAGCAAATGGGTAGAGCTTACGTCTAGTATAGTTATCTTTATCCTAATAGTTTATAGTAATTATATACAATTAATTGATGAATTCATTCTTGGTCAACTGTCAACGAGATCTACACTTCATTTCCAAGGTTTTGTAGCTCCAACTTTACTTTAATTTCAGTATTTTGTATTACTAAAATGAGTTTAGTCTTATTTCTCCAGTATATGATTTATGGTAATGCAGGTTGGAGGGTCTTTGTGTGTCTCAGTGTCCGAGCCACTTGCCACTGGTGTCACCTGCGTGCTTTCTGAATCATTTTAATTAAAAAACAAAAACATTAGCAACATTAGGGTATGACAGAAACACTGTTTGTTGTAAAAGATACTCTAGCAGAATGCCGTTTACCTACATTTTGCATTTCTGTTTGGTTCTTGCTTGTGACTGGCGCATCTTCATGTTGAGTGACTAATGTTATCAAGAGAGAGGAGATTGTTACCTAGCAACTCTGTTATTGTGGTCCACACCTTTTATGTTTTATTATTTGTATTGTAATTACTATATTTATTAATTAAAAGTGATTTGGCAGCATTGGATTTCTCGACAAATGCTTTCAGAAAAAAGCTGAATTTCAGAGAGAACTACAGAGAATTACAGAGAACACTTTTGATCTATCTGGGTTTGCATACTTAGATAAAGTTTGTATCTGTGGCAATAGAAAGATTAGATTTAAAGAGACTCACCACAGCCTTCCTCATCCGCACCATTCGGACAGTCCTTCTCACCATCACACCTCCATCTCATGGGCAGATTTGTATTGCGTTTATCACCACATCTGAACACAGTAGGACTGGAGGTCTTCACCACTGATCAAAGCAAAAACAAACTGAGATTCATGATATCTGATGGCAGAAGTTATACTTCAGTGCCAGAGTTCTGAAAAAAAATGGTAAAGTCTTCAATGTCTGTTTTCTTCATACCATGTAAATGTATGTATAATCCAATGTCTATTTATTAAGTTTCACTTAATGTTGGCCATTTTTTTCTAAGCTAAATAAATCAATCATCATAATAATAAACATTTCTTACACTATCTCAAGCATCCAAATACAATAGTAATTTATATGTTTACATTTGCGACGTATTTAATAAAACCGAGTATAAAATCTTAAGTGTTTTAAGCATTTTTACACTGATTCCAAAACATCACCTGTATAAATCTATTTATGACAGATTTGATTATCTGACGCACAGGTTAAAGGCAGGTGCACAGAATAACATGTAAAAAAGTTTTTTTTTTTTTTTTGTACAAATTCTCAACAACCCTCACAAGGTATATGTATTTGGAAGACACTTTTATTAAAATGAAAATTATGCTGTATTGAAGGGATACATTTTTATCAGTTCATATGCATGTGAATTTTGCATATGGACTGACAACAGCATTTTAATGTCCAAAGGTGCGTTGACACCTGTTGTATCTGTTAGTTTTCTTCTTTGGCAGCTCTTGAGTCTAACACTCACCTAAAGGATTATTATTATACTATGGAAGTCAATGAGACCAGAAAATGTCTGGTTACTGATATTCTTCTTAATATCAGAAAATCGGCTGAATGGATTCGAAAACGGTAAAACTCAACTGTTCAACTCTAGGGGAGTTGTAAAATGAGGCTATTTCCAAAAAAAATTGGAGTATCCCTTTAACGGACACGCACTAGCCATTGTAAGTCCAAAAGGCTGAAAGTGCTTATGAAGTGTGCCATTTGGGACAGGGCCACAATTTTTAACTATGTTCATCTAGTTATGTGCAGAAAAGATGATATTTAAAGACATGTCACTCACCACAGCCTTCCTCATCCGCATTATTCGGACAGTCCTTCTCACCATCACACCTCCACATTAAAGGCACACATGATTTGCGTTCATCACCACAGTTGAAATTAGATCCACAGGTCTTGAACTCTGAACAAAGAAAAACAAACTGAGAATTATGACATCTGTTGGCAGAAGTCCTGGAGAAGCGGAGTCTTTCCTTCAGGATCTCGAGGCTCACTCTCAGAAACAGTAGCGGTTCTAGGCACGGGCGAACCGGGCAGTCGCCCGGGGCGGCATTTCTTCTTGTCACGTGGGGGGCGGGACGAGCAGTTAAAAAAAAAATACTCTGTGCCGCGAAGTTTTTCTATTTTGTATCATTTCGATTCAATTATTGGCAATGGCGCCCTGCTTGCTGAGAAGGTGGCGTGCGCAGAAGCGATGTCAAGGGGATCTCCTGATGAGTTCACGTATCGCGTCTTTTGCGCGCTCGAGGTCGTTATTTCAAATCCTCTATGTTTCAAATAGGCGCACGGGAAGCGCGCTCATTATGCGCTCACGGGAAGCGCGCTCATTATGCGCTCACGGGAAGCGCGCTCATAAACTTTTCAGTATGGGAGTGCACGTGCACCTTTTTCTCTTCTCCGTAAATAAATCTTTTAGCAGAGCTACAGCAAGCGTTTTTCTGTGGTGGAAATACATTAGCTACTAAAACTGCTTTGTCGTTGTGTAGAGCAGTGTAATGAGTGCATGGTTCTATAGCAACGACAGCCATGGGAAAATCGGTACGAATTTTACTATTAATAATAAAAGATAAGCTACTGTGCATTATAAATGTCAGGAATGTATCTTTATTGACTCATTCTTTTTATAGAGATGATTTAAATGCTGAAATATGAGGTTTATCTTTATATAAAACCCTTTTTTGTGTGTTAACCTTTTTTAAGTTTAGTAGGTAAAATGAAAGACACTCCTTTAAAACAAATCTTTAATGTTATTTAACTCGGTGAATTGATTTCACTGTGTATTAGGCTTTTTGAACAAGATCTGTGTATGTGATGGTTTTGGTCACCATATTATCTAATACTTTTCATAATGATCAACTAAAATCAACTTTATTTATGAATTTTTACAGTAGCCTATAATATGCTATTAAGGGGGGGGGGGGCGCTCGAAGGGGGTCTCGCCCTGGGTGTAATTCAAAGTAGAACCGCCACTGCTCAGAAAGACTGATTTCTTTCGTCTCAATGATTTTGAGGTATATCTAATTGAGTGCATGTTGATGCTGATGTTATATTGTGGCATGAAAGGCAATACATTTATGGAAGTGACCCGTCTCTTGGGCCGATTTGCCTAATTTTGGCCGTTTTTTCGTTTTATATGTGTGTATACATGCATGTATGTTATGTAGGCTACGTATGTATATAAGCCTATATTATTTCATTTAACGTTATACTCCTATTTCATTTGGTTATATTGTAATGATATTGGCCAATATAATATATCTATCTATATATGTTTTCACTTCATGTTATTCTATTAAGAAATTTAGCAGACTATAAATCTGTATTTTGTTATGTTTCGGCTTAGCCAGTTTGTGAGTTTGTGCGCTCGCGTGTGTGCCTGCGCGCGCACGTTTGTGTGTGAGTGTGTGCGTGTATGCTGCTCTATTTCACCTTCGCTCTCTCCCTCCAGCCCCCTACCCTTCAACTCTATTTCCTATGTTGTTGACTAGTCAACATGGGTAAAGGATTATTTGTTATTCATCTGAATATCAGGAGCTTGCCTTGCTACACAAAATCGATCTCTTAAGGGCCTGGTTGGTCTATAATAAACCAAGTGTTACAACATTGTCTGAGACCTGGTTGAATAAAAATATATTGGATGAGGAAATTAAACTGGATGGTTATGTCTTGTATAGTTTTGATAGAGCTACTCGTGGAGGAGGGGTAGCCACTTATGTCTCCTCAAATTTATCATCTGAGCTTATAGCTTTCAAGGAAAATCCTGTATACTTTGAATGTATTTTTGTCAAAATTAGTTTTCATGTAAACAAACAGCTGATTATAGGGAACATTTATAGACCTCCAAACTCTCCTATAGAGTCAATACATTGCATCGGCACCACTATACAATCTGTCAGTAGCTCAAATGAGATGATTATCCTTGGTGATTTCAATATTAACTGGTTAGATCGATCATCTCTAAATTATAGAAATTATTTTGATAGTTTAAATCTGACTCAACTAATTAAAGAACCTACTCGGGTTGACCACAGATCCAAATCTCTGTTGGATTGGATTTTGGTCACCCACTTCAACAGAATTCTTGAATCTGGTGTTTTACCCGATTGCTTTAGCGATCATTCCATGGTTTTCTGTGTATGGAAAATTAGATTACCTCGCTTGCCACCCAAGGTGATCAGGGTAAGGCAGAGTAAATACTTTAACACTGAGCTTTTTATCCAAGATCTACTAGATATAAACTGGAACCGGTTTAATCTTATTCCTTTTGTTGAAGATGCCTGGAATTTTTTTTATACTGAAGTGCTTAAGGTAATTGATAAACATGCCCCTTGGATATCAGTTAAGGTTAAGGGGCGACACTTACCTTGGATTAATGCTGATTTAATTTATCTTTTTAAACAAAGAGATAAGGCATGGGAAAAGTACCGCCAGTCAAAGGATCCTTCAGAAGGGGCTGTATATAAACAATTAAGAAATAAGTGTACGACTAAAACAAGAAATGCCAAATCAAATTATTATACAAACTTTTTGTCAAATAATTTCCATAAGCCTAAGAAGTTTTGGGAAAGCATTAATTCTTTATTAAATAATTCTACAAAAAACATTGCTACTAAAATTAAAGTCAATAATGATGTTATTAGTGACCCTTCTGCAGTCGCCAATGCCTTCAACCTACACTTTTCTTCTATTTGTAGTTCGCAATTTTCTAATTTCTCTAACTCTAGTTCAGCAGATAAGCTTACTAGTTCATTTTCATTTGCTACAATAAATCCTACTGAAGTTCAGCACGTAATTTCCGAATTAAAGTTAGGCAATGGTACAGATCCCGACGGCCTGGAGATTAAATTTATTAAGCTTGCATCTCATGTATTGGCGTTCCCCTTAACAGATTTATTTAATTTATCATTGTCTACCTGTGTGGTCCCATCTATGTGGAAGTCTGCCAGAGTTACACCAATACATAAGGGTGGTGATCCACTTGATATTAATAACTATAGACCTATTTCCATCATCAGTAGTATAGCAAAAGTGTTTGAAAAAATTATATTTAATCAATTATTCAAATATATTAATGATTTTTCTATTGAGTCTCCAAATCAATCTGGTTTCAGACCAAACTTTTCTACAACCACTGCTCTTTTAAAATTTACCAATGATGTGTCATCTTCCTTAGACAATAACAAATCAACTGGTGCAATATTTATAGATCTCACTAAGGCCTTTGATATGGTCGATCATTATTTGCTTCTTGATAAACTATATGCGATAGGTCTTTCTAAAGATTCTCTTCTTTGGTTTAACTCTTACCTTCATGGTAGATATCAGCGTGTCTCTTTTCATGGTTGTGAATCACAGTCCTTAATAATGGACAAAGGTGTTCCTCAAGGCTCTTCTTTAGGGCCTCTTCTATTTTCTTTATTTATCAATGATCTTCCTTTAATTTGCTCAGACTGTTGTATCCATCTATATGCAGATGATACAGTGATTTATACATCTAATATGTCTGTCTCCAAGATTCAATCCTCATTGCAACTTAATTTTAATGCCATTCAACTTTGGTTCCAATCAAACCATCTTCTATTGAATAAGAAAAAGTCATATAGTATACTGTTTCCTACCAGATCAGCTTCAATGAATCAACATAATAATCTTTCACTCAAATTTTTAGACGATACTCCACTTTTACAAGTTGAGGAACTCAAATATTTGGGCCTCTGGCTTGACTCACAATTTTCCTTTAGGTGTCATATAAATTCTGTTGTAAAAAAGATTAATTGGAATTTACGAATACTGTATCGCTCTATTAATTGTTTCACTCAAATGATTAGATTAAGAATTGTGTCACAGTTAATATTTCCCATATTAGATTATGCAGACGTTGTCTATCAAAACACAACAGAATCAAACTTGAAGGCATTGAATGTTGTATTTAATAACATATGTAGATTTGTGCTGAGATGTCCTTTTACCACTCACCACTGTGTAATGTATGATTCACTGAACTTATTATCACCAAAAGCCAGAAGACAGTATCACTGGTATCAGGTTATCTTTAAATGTGTGTATTATAATTACCCTTCTTATCTGAAGGAATATTTACGTCCATTTAGATCCAACTATAGACTGAGACACGCTGAATATCTCTCTTTCATTGTGCCAAATATTTTCAAAGAGAGTGGTAGGCGTGCTTTTAAATTCAAAGCCCCTTCAGACTGGAATAACCTGCCTGGGTCTTTAAGATCTGTCACATCACTGCGTTCTTTCAAAATATCTCTTTTTACTTACTTGCAAGCAAATGACTGCTGTAAATGTTTTCCTCATGTGTGACTGGATATTGTTTCATATA
Organism: Pimephales promelas; assembly: GCF_988280905.1. Lineage (NCBI taxonomy): Eukaryota > Metazoa > Chordata > Actinopteri > Cypriniformes > Leuciscidae > Pimephales > Pimephales promelas. The sequence goes on along the minus strand of NC_142771.1, from coordinate 15,378,385 downwards.
CACTCTATATCTGTGATACCTATTATTATATCTTATTTTATTATTATTATTATTATTTTTATTTATTATTTATTTATTTATTTTTTCTACTCTTTATTATGTGTAGAATATGGATTTAGGTTTACGTATACATTATGTATGTATTGCTTGCATGTATAGATGTGTATGTGAGGGCTAAATGTTGTCATGCATTGTAATACTGCAATATGTCTTATATATGGATTTGTTCCTAATAAGGAGTTGATGGGCCTGGTGGGGCGAGGTGGGATGAGGTAGAGCTTTTGTGTGAGTGAATGTACAGTACATGTGTTGTATTATTTTTGTTTTGTCTCGAGGACCCCCTCGAAAACGAGATGTTTCATCTCAAGGGGTTATCCTCAACAACAACAACAATAAATGTAAATGTAATGTAAAGTTACTGTCTGTTTTCTTAAACAGTGGGACTATTGCTCATTCAGGACCATGAACATTTTAATGGCCATTTTCATTATTGTGTTGGGGTTATAGAAAAAACATAAATGGGTTATAGGTTACACAAGGGTTATAGTTGTTTTAATTTGATCATTTATTTGCTTTGTCATATGAAAAATGTTGCTCTGGCTCTTAAATCTTAATCAAAAAGATATTGCATCACAAATTTCAGTAGTCGTAAGATTGTAAGCATGAGCTTTACCTTCATTTTGCACTGTTTGGTTCTTACTTGTGACTGGCAGATCTTCATCTTGAGAAACTAATGTTATCAAGAGAGAGAGGAGAATGTTACCTAGCTACTCTGTTATTGTAGTCCAAACCTTGTATGTTTTATTATTTGCATTGTAATTACTATATTTATTAATTAAAACTGATTTGGCAGCACTGGATTCCTTGAATATTTTATATATATTTTTTTAATTTTATTTATTTGCACTTATAACATTTAAAATACAACTTTACAAATCCATTAAGGAAGAAAAAAAAAAACATACTGTGTGAGAAATAAAACCATTTCCCCAAAATCTCAAAATTACATGATCAAGCAAGACAATACAATCAATACATCAATCATTTTAATACAACAAATTAACAAGATAAACTTAATTATATGTTAACATTTTTTTCAGCTCTCTTTTGAAAGAGTTTATAGTGATTTTAGTCTTTAAAACAGGGTCCAAATGATTCCAGAGGGAAGGCCCTCTGTATTTCAGTGTATTAGAGTTGTAGTTCTACAAAAGGGAAGATAAAAATCTTTACAACGCCGTGTGGAATCGGCATGAACATTCCGAAGAATACATGAAAAAATTATTAAAAGCTCTGAGCATAATATGTCATATTCACATACTTATACATAAAAATATTTATGCAATAGATGTCAACATTAAATATTGTCAAGATGTTAGGCCTATATTTTATAAATAGCGGAACAGATGATGGCAATCTATTTGAATTACTCATAATCCTCAAGAATTTCTTTTGTATTAATAAAATCGTATTTAAATATGTTTTACATGTTGCACCCCAAACAATATTACAGTACAGAATGTGAAGATAGAATATACAAACGCTTTCAGCAAACACTTAAAATAATGAAAGATATTTCACTTTGCTGAATTTTAGTGACACTCTGATTGTGCACTGAAGGACCAGATTACAGAGAACACTTTTGATCTATCTGGGTTTGAATAATTAGATAAAGTTTGTATCTGTGGTAACAAAAAAAAAGAGATTTAAAGAGACTCACCACAGCCTTCCTCATCCGCACCATTCTTACAGTCCTTCTCACCATCACACCTCCATATCATAGGCAGACATGTTTTGCGTTTATCACCACAGCTGAACTCAGTGGAACTGCAGGGCTTGACCACTGATCAAAGCAAAAACAAACTGAGATTCATGACATCTGAAGGCAGAAGTTATACTTATACTTCAGTGCCAGGGTTCTGAAAAAAATGGTAAAGTCTTCACTGTTTGTTTTCTTCATCCCATGTAAATTTATGCTCAAGTTTCACTTACTGTTGGCCATTTTTTTCTAAGCTAAATAAATAAATCATAATAATAAATATTTGAAGAGTTCAGATGCAAAAGCCTCTAAGTGCCATTTGAAATTTTCTTCTAAAATGATCATTTTTATCAAGCTTGTATATTTAAGTTCAGTAATTTCACTTAAATGGCAATGAAGATTACCTATTAATTGTCATTTAAGTGAAATTACTGAACTTAAATATACAAGCTTGATAAAAATGGTCATTTTAGAATTTCAAATGGCATTTAGAGGCTTTTGCATCTGAACTCTTCATTTATTATTACACTATCAAAAGCATCCAAATACAATAGTAATTTATATGTTTACATTTGCAATGTATTTAATAACTAAATTGTGTCCTCTGTTATATAGGGACTACTGACCAAACATTTAGAAATTTTACTTTAAAATGTAAAGTACTGAAAATCAAAATAAAGCTCTGCAAACACTTGGATTTGTATAACACTAAATTGTGTCCAATTGGGTAATCAAAAGTTCTGCACATACTTGCAGTCTTCATGCCTACTTGAACACTTGGGGCCAAATACTGTATGACGTGTGACGTACTTGGAAAGGCCATCAGTGCGGGCTCGGCAAAGACAAAAGTGTGCATCAGGGGTGCCTATCGGCAGCAAAGGGAGCCCTCACGAGGACCCTTCAGAAACCTATAATGACTAAATGGACAGGACACGCTATGTTCTCTTGGACTTAACGCACATGCGGCAGCCATTGTAAGTCCAAAAGACTGAAAGTGCTTATGAAGTGTGCCATTTGAGACAGGGCCACAATTTTTAACTATGTTCATCAAGGTATGTGTAGAAAAGATGAGAATTAAAGAGATGTCACTCACCACAGCCTTCCTCATCCGCATTATTCGGACAGTCCTTCTCACCATCACACCTCCACATTAAAGGCACACATGATTTGCGTTCATCACCACAGTTGAAATGATTAGATCCGCAGGTCTTGAACTCTGAACAAAGAAAAAACAAACTGAGAATCGTGATTTCTGCTGGCAGAAGTTATACTTCAGTGTCAGTGAAGCAATGTCCTCACTGTCTGTTTTCTTAAACAGTGGGACTATTACTAATTCAGGACCAAAAACATTTTAATGGCCATTTTCATTATTGTGTTAGTCGCAAGGGTTAAAGGTGTATTAATTTGATCATTTATTTGCTTTGTCATATGAAAAACGTTGCTCTGGCTCTTAAATCTCAATCAAAAAGATATTGCATCACAAATTTCAGTAGTTGTAAGATTGTAAGCATGAGCTTTACCTTCATTTTGCACTGTTTGGTTCTTGCTTGTGACTGGCACTTCATCTTGAGAAACTAATGTTATCAAGAGAGTGAGGAGAATGTGACGTATCAATCTATCTGAACACACATTGTTTTCTGTTAAAAAATGTTACAAGTGCATTGCATGCGTAAACAATTAAGAGTTGAAAAAACTACACTGTTCTTACCTTTATTCACATTCTCAGTAACATTAAAAGGACGAGCAGTTGAAGTAGGATCTTGTGATGTGCTTGCTGCTTCACTCCCTACAAGTGTTTCTGGAACAGTGTTTAATGTGTTAAATGCATTTTTTTTTTTAGTTTATTATCATAACATCTTGAAGTTATTACCAAGTTTGCCCTTATCAACATTTGGATGCAAGATCCACACAATCTGTTTCTGCAGTGTACATACATACATACATACATCACTTATTATTGTATTCCATATTTTAATTTTATCTCTAAAGTTTTGTTTCTAAAGATTTGTTTCACATTTTTCAGGTAACCCCAGCTTGGAAATTGTTTCTCACATGGGGGGTTATGCAGACTACCGTGCAGCAAGCCTAACATTAGGCTTATGTTATAATGTTATATGTTATAATTATGTTATAATGTTATACATTAACGCTAAACAACATCGGCATTCTAGGTCGCCTATCTCGAACAATTTTGTTCTCTCCAGCTCTCTTTATAAAGAAATTGTGATAAGTTGTTTTTCCTCAAGTTGTTTACTTTTCATGTCCTCTCTGCCGAAAGATAGAAGGCGTGACGAAAGGTTTTAGCAATTGGTCGTAAAATCTGACAGTTAGGGTTGAGGGGTTTGGTTTTGTGAGGAAACCTCAATCCTTTAATGAATCGACAAATCTTTTTTACAACATGTTAGACACTAAACAATTTTTGTTGAGAATGCTAAGTAGATTTTACCTTGATAATAGATAAGAGAATTCCTTCTTTTCGCGACAGGTAGGACTAATTTACGGCATTACCATATTAGACTATTTAATGTTTTATAGTAATATTATATTGTCTAAACTTAAGGCAGTAAAAAAAATACATTTGTTTGGTTTACAGTTTAAGTGACTTGAATGAGTATTATAACTGCATGCTATGCATTTTAATGAATAAAGAGAAAAGGAACAATTTTATTATAAATATTGGGTTATATTGTTTGATGAAAATAAAAAAGTGTTTCTTTCCACTTGCTTAAATAGCAAAAACTTTCAAGAGGGGAAGACTTAAATTTTACGTAACTCTTGTAATGTAATTCAAAATGGGCTTGCCCATGTTATAAATGTACATAAATAATAATAATAATATGTTTACTCACTTGTTTGAACAGGACAGAGCAAAGTAACTGCCAGTAAGAACATAAATGGCATCCCCATATTCTGATTAAGCAGGTGGACTTCTTCTCATGAGTCTGATCCTGTTGGTAAGTACGTGAACACTATCAACCTGTCTAATTTAAGGGTCCAACCACCCACCTAAAAATAAAATAAAAAAAATTCCAGTATTGTGAAATAGGAGAGAGTCTACCATGGGGGGTGGGGAAAAGCTAATAAAAAAAAATGTAATTTAAAAAAATGTAATCTAGTTCATTCAAAATAATTTATTTTAGATGGGTCAACACAATTCAGTTGGTTTAGGTAAAATTAGTGAATGTAATTTATTTTAGATGGGTCAACACAATTCAGTTGGTTTAGGTAAAATTAGTGAATGAGTGAAAATAGCATGTTCTTAATTCTATAATATTTACACTTAAGTGAAAATCTTTTGTTGGTCCAACATAACTTTGTTTAATAATTTACAGAGATTTAATTAATTTCCTTAAGTTTAAGTAAAAAAAAAAAAAAAAAAAAAAAAAACCATGTTTCCTTCATGGTATTTATTTAAATGGGCCGCAAAGCAAACAACCATGTTGATCTGTATTTGTGCAGACTGACAAGTAGGGTATAAGTTAAATAAACTCTAGAAATCTTTTAAATGTGAAAGTGAGAAATTGGTAGATGAAAAGAACTAAATTATAGTTACATGCTTACCAATTAAAAGCCGATTGTGTGGTGTGTTACGCAGCACGTTTGAGCTTCCGCAAGAACCAATGAGGTTCATTCTCATGTTACGCACCACATTTGAGCTTCAGCAAGAACCAATGAGGTTCATTCTCATGTTATGCAGCATGTTTGAGCTTCAGCAAGAACCAATGAGGTTCATTCTCGTGTTACGCAGCACTTTTGAGTTCAGCAAGAACCAATGAGGTTTGTTCTAGTGTTACGCAGCACGTTTGAGCTTCCACAAGAACCAATGAGGTTCATTCTCGTGTTACGCAGCACTTTTGAGTTCAGCAAGAACCAATGAGGTTTGTTCTAGTGTTACGCAGCACGTTTGAGCTTCCACAAGAACCAATGAGGTTCATTCTCATGTGTTACACAGCATGTTTCAGCTTCTGCAAGAGGTTTTTTCACACACGTCTAGCATGCTTGGTTGAGCTTCTGTTTGTTCTATGCTTATATGTGAATAAAAGCCTAAATTAAATTAGTTCATCATAAAGCAACCAAGTCCCTTCAGAAAAATTGGACTAAACCACTCAATTCAAAAACCACAGTGACAAAATGTTAAAAAATCAGGTTACTTTAAAAATCCTTTTTTTGTGTGCATTAAATTTTGGTCTTTTATTTCAAGAAGAATAAGAGAAAAAAAAAAAAAACACTTAGGAATTTCCAGTGCCAGTTCTCCAAAGTTAGGCAATGTTAGGATATCTACAAACGTCACTAAACCAACAGTTCAGTGTTTGACTTTCTGGAGAAATGGCCTATGACTAGCAAAACAAGTTAAAGTTACAGTGTCATCTGTCTACCCGTATGCATCATCAATAAGCTGTATATTGAATTTGGCCTGTTAATATCACTGGCACTGCCTGTGCCATACTACATTTTTTGTACAAATAACTGGGAGGCAATGGAGGGCATTCCCAAAAAGTGTGTGACATCAGATGAAAACTATGAATTGGTCAATCTCTACTCACAACTATATGCAGTTTACCAGTTTTGACCAGTGTGCAAAACAACTGTGAAGCATCAAGTATTTCTGAGACGCTTTTATTGTGCATTTTGGAAATCCAGTGACACTGACAGTACAGAATCCTACACCCTATTCTCCCCCATTTCTCCTGACAAGGAGGAAGTACCTTTTATCCTGTTTGCAATCTTAATTTAAACAGAGAAATCAAGAGAAAAACGGAAAGAACTAACTGGCTGCGTTTTCCACAAACAACATGCGTTCTGGGATGGGGGATGAAGGGGTGACGTTCAAAACGCGGCTAAAATCAAGAAGACATTGAAACATGATCCACTTTTACCGGTCCACTGAGTAAGTCTGTCAAATATCTTATGTCACGTCCTTGTGAAAAATCATAAAAACAAATATGGAAAGAAAAGACAAAAGCTCAGTCCGTAAACTGTCTTGCTATACATAAATTGATATTGTCTGCTTAAATATGCAAATGGAGGGGCGTTCTTCTTTTCTGCTTTTTATAGTGTCATTTTCTCTTTTAACCAGTGTCCTCTCTCTAAAAAAAGGGTAAAACTAGGCCCTTCAGGAGAGGGCATCTGTTGCAGAAGTGAGTGAGAGACATAAATTGGTCCTGAAGGAGGTTTAATCCTCTTCGCTGCCACTAGCCGAATGCTCCTGTACGAAACAATTGAAAAACAATTAGCATAAGAGAACAACAAGAGGGTAATATCTTAAAGAGCCCCTATTTTTAAAAATGACTGTTCATATGGTGTGGAATACAGCTCTAACGTCTACTTGTGATCCGATCAACCAAGTAAACAAGGCCATTGAACCACCAATTTTAAAGTGTAAAACGAGCAGCACTGAATCACTTGCATTATTTAGACTCACAGTCATGGATTATTTTCCTAAAAATCTTTGTTTGCATTTATCTGAAGAAAGATAATGTGTCATACACATTGGGTGGGGATGGCATAAGGATTGAATGAACTCTCTCTTTAAGTTCAATATTCATAATTCATAAGTACCTCTTCCTGGTCGTCCTCACTCTCATCGTCGCTAACGACAGGTTTAGGGCGCGAGCTGCGTCCAGTTCGGCGTCTTCCCTTCCCTCTCTCCACCTTGTCCTTTCGACTCAGCTTTATCTTCACCTTCACAGAACGAGCTAAAACACATACATGCGTTATGCGTGTTAATAATGTACTCACTTCAATTATATCTCAGTTGTACATGCATGATACTCTGCTTCGAAAATAGTTGAATTTCACAAAAATGAATTACAGTTACATCGATACTTACATTCAGACTCCGATCCTTCGTCTACCTCGTCCTCTTCCTCCTCACTCTCTTCTCCCTCGCTCTCTACTTCTTTCTCGATCTTCTGCCGCACGCTGGTGAACACAGACTGCAGCACGATAGAGTCCTCGTAGATCTGAAATATAATATTTCATATCGAAATCAGCTAAATGAAGTATGTCTAACAAGCTACTAGCGTTATTTTCAACAAGTTAAAACAAACTGAAATGAGAAAAAAAAACTATACAGACATTTACAAAAATTAAACAAAATGAATATATCTTTAAAATAAAAAAATATATATAAAAATAATAAACACTACAATAGTAGCTATATCTTAGATATATTTAGCATAAAGTGAAGGGAGAAAGTGAACCTAATTGTCAAAGTCATGATGCAAAAACATCTAAATAGTCCTAAAAATAACTTTAAAGATGCCCTACGAACTACAAACTGATCCATTAGTGCAATTAATTTAACAACAAGGATGATGAATATTACCAGTGATCCCTCCAGGTTGAAGGTCTGAGCGTTCTGGCAAAGCAGCATGACGTCTTTCTCCAGGTCGTTCAGACTGCGGTACTTGTGGCTCCTGATGCGCTCCTGTACACAACAGAGAACAGGATTCAACACTTGAATCTTTATTTACTAATATATCATTATAAATTACCTATTAAGATTTAGTTAATGTATTTCAATGGGTGTTTATGAACCAGCCAAAGCATTTACAAGGACTAAACAAAGTTTAAGTAAAAAAAACAAACAAACTTTAAATGAATCAATTAAACGAATAGTTGACAAACCTTAATCTTCCTGAAGTCCACAGGTTTGCGAATGAGTTCGTAATATTCCGGCAGCTCTTTACGAGACGGTAGTTGAATAAACACCTCACTCAGTTGCCTACCATTGCTGTTGAGAAATACAGTGACAAAACAATATTACAAAATATTATCTAAATGACACCAATTAAAGCATAAAAAAATCTCTTTTAAAAAAAAGTATGGAAACACTGCATGTATTTTTGTTAGGCTGTTTGTCTAAACCCTACAAGGTTTAATCATTATGGATAATATAATATAATAGGGTTTAACATAATTCACACAAAAAATTTAAACCCTTAAAATTAGGTTCACACACAACCATAACTTTTTAAACACTTTCACAAAATGTAATTTTGCAAGAAGTCTGGAATGCCCCTTTTTTACGTGCTTTCTTTCACCTATCATGGATTTTTGAAAATGACTGTTCATGTAGTGTGGAATATAGCTCTAAGGGAATGAAAACATCCTGCAAAGATTTATATCTGAAAGTGCACCGTATTTAAAGTTATTGTCTTTCAAAAGTGAGAGTCGACTCTGAGTCTATGAAATGAATTGTTTTTGAAACAGGTCATTAGCTGTTTCGTAGTGACGTAGATACGAAACATAAGCATATTGGCCTCATCAGACGGAAGTGTAAACTTGAAGTCTACACATTCAAATACTTCAGCTGAATCGCATCATGTCGAGAAGACGCTGTGTTCTACGATGCAAAGACAGTTCAGCCACTTTATTTTCATTTTCCAGGGACGAGCATGTGAAGAATCAGTGGTTAGAGATCATATTTGGAACGATACCACAACAGTATAGCCCAAACCTTGTGTTCTCATCATTTTAATGACGAATCATTCAAAAACATAAATGAATTCAAATGTGGATTCGCAAGCCGGTTGTTCCCGAAGGAGGTCTCAGTACCCAGTGTATATGGATAAGCTTCCTCCTCCGAATCACAACCTGTAAGTATTATTAATAATTGTTGCTTTTATGGGTTTTGTAGCGTTGGGGTGCAAGGAGGGAAGGTGCAATAAGTATGTGCGTGCACGTGTGTGTGTGTCTGTAAGTTACGCTCAGCGCAGCTTCTAGGTCTCCAATGTCAATTTTTTTAAATGTGAAATGTTTGTCGCTGTATTGGAGTTAAGAATAGAGAGTCTTGTAGTACCGCAGTGCTTTATCAATATGTTTATGAGTCGGTTGGTCTAACAAACAATAGCTGACTGGGTCATCTGACCAATCACCGCCGATTATCGTCACGCAAAGGAGTGGTTTGGAAAAATGAGTCGTTGTATGAATCATTTGGGAGTCGGTGAGCAAATCAGGTAAAAATAAATGCATATTATAAGACAACAAAAGTGTTTGTCATTGCACTCATGTAAAACTGTTGTTAGGGACTCCCAGAACAATATTAGGAACATTTTAAATGCCAACAGTAGAGATGAACACTCACAAAGCCAAGATCATGGGTTAGATTCCCAGCAAAGTTAAAATGCATGAACTGATTTTTAAAAAAAAAAGTAAATTTACAAAGCAGTATAAATTTCTTCAGATTAAACCATCTACCAAAATTCATAAATGCATATGAAAATAACCTTAGAGGGTAGTTGAGAGACAAAAATTACAAAATTTTCTTTAATTCTATGAAGCTGCCTTGAAAACCATGAAATATGCGGCTCAAATTGACCGGCTTGTTAATGATTCTAACTGAGACGGGAACATGACTGTGACTAACCCATCCTTGTATTTGATAACGGCATCCACAGTCTTCTTCATCTTCTTGGTGAGCGTGGCAGGGTTGGGAGAGAGTTTTTCGGCAGGAGGACGGCCGCGTTTCTTCTGCTTCTTACTGTCGTCGTCTTTATCTCTGCTCCGCCCACTGGAGCTGGGCGTGGCTGGGCCTGGAAGGTCGAGGTCACGGTCACGCTTCCTCTTGCGGGTCGTTTTCTTGTGGCGCACCTCCTCCTCAATCTCATCAAGGGTGCCTTCCTCGATGGCCTGAGAAGCAGTAAAATAGGTCAATACGCTTGACATTTTACAACAAAAGAATCAACACACTGGGTGTTTCTCAATATCCCAATAGTGTATACATGTTGTGATTCCTCATTCACCTTCAGCCACTGTTTCTCCGTGAGGGAGTCGCTGTAGTCCACCTCCTTCCTCTGACGGGAGCCGCGGCCGAACATCTTCTCCTCCTCTTCTTCGCAGGTGAGCCTCTCCACCTCCGCATCATCCTTCATGATCCAGGTGGGCAGCTCATCCTCCTCCATCAGCCGGGGTTTGCGCTTCGGGTTACGAGCCTCTTCACGACGCCGGTCGAGATCCATGCGCTGGTCGAAATAAAATTAGGAAGAATTGGAATAACAAAGTCAAACAAAACAAAGAGCGTCAAGTTGACAAAAGTTAAACGAAAACAAGTAGCACTCCTGACCATGAAGTGATCGAACTCTTCCTCGCTTCTAGCGATCATCTGATTAACGGTCTCGTCATCGGGAACTTCATCTTCCTCCTGAGATATGAGAGAGTAAACGTCAGCTACCGAAAACGGAGCCTGTTGACAGGACACTGAAATGGTCCATGATAAATGAGTGTCCGTACCTCATCCTGCTCTTCGTGCTCCAGGATGGCCTGCAGGAAAGCCCTGCGCTCATGGCTGGAGGATTTCTGGTCGAACATTCCGGCCTGGATGACCTTCTGGTCCACGTTCAGTTTGTATTTGGCAGCGGCCAGGATCTTCTCTTCCACGCTGTTCACGGTACACAGACGCAGCACACGCACCTCATTCTGCTGCCCGATACGATGGGCGCGATCCTGGGCTTGCAGATCCTATGAGGAAACAAAGAGAGGCGATCGGAGACGTAAAATATTGCGGAATTCAATAGTATAACAATACAGAGACTCCAAAGATTCTAGTGAACAACTTTGTATATAAATGTATTGAGTCTTTTACACAGAATCGACTAAAGCTTAAATGGGAACACTCAACAATAAGCAATGTAAAATATTTGAAGCATTATTACAATATAATTGAGGGTGATGTTAACTCCATAAACTTAATTTTTAACTTTTCAAGTTGAAAAATTAACAATGTATTATGAATGAACACAAATTAACAAATGAACATTAGTATGTCCATAAATTAACATTCTCTTATACATTTCATTCTACAATTAATTAGATATTCTATTTTACAGTGATGCCATTCAAATTATTCTATTCCACAATGAATATTGTAAAACATATATATAAATTAACATTCAATGATATATTCTATTCTACTATTCCAATAATCCTAAAGATTATATTGTACAATAATTCTAGACAGAAGATTCTATTCAACAATGAATCTATTCTAAAGATCATTTACAACGGATTCTGAAGATTCTATTTTACAGTGATGCTATTCAAATGATTCTAAAGATTCTACTCCAAAATGTTATACTAAAGATTAAATTCTGCAATGAATCTAAGTATATATATTTTTACAAATTAATATTCAATTATAAATTCTATTCTACACTGAAGATTCTATTCAACAATGAATTATTCTAAAGATTCTTTACTACTGATTCCAAAGATTCTGTTCCACAATGATTTTATACTAAAGATTATAACTTAAAATTACATTCATACAATTTATTCTACAATGATTCTGAAGATCCAAATGATACAATTCCATACAAAGTATTCGACAATTTATATATAATCGACAATGAACCTATTCTAAAGATTTGTTACTAATGATTATTCCGTCTAATTATTCTGTCTTTAATAAAGTGAGTAGGAGTCAGTGGACATTAAGAGCTTCCCCTCTTAATAAACATGACTAAATATTTCAAGGGACAGTTTTGTACCTGGTGAGGGTTCCAGTCGCTGTCAAAGATGATAACAGTGTCAGCAGACTGCAAGTTCAGCCCCAGACCTCCTGCTCTGGTACTCAGCAGGAAGATGAAATAATTAAAGGAAGGATCATTAAAGTTCTTCAGCAACATGCCACGATCTTCAGCCTTAGTGGTTCCTACAAGGACAAAAGAAAGATGTCAGCATGATTATGACTTGACTGATAATCCTTAATGAACTATTAAAACTAAAAAGTCTTCATTCTATGAGAACCTGGTCAAAGTCGACTCACCGTCCAGGCGCAGGTATTTGAAGTTGCGGAAGGCGAAGTAGTCCTCCATGATGGTCATGAGCGAGGTCATCTGACAGAAGAGCAGCACTTTGTGGTTGGTGGCGCGGAGCTTCGGCAGGATACGGTCTAGCAGCTCAAACTTACCAGAGGCACGGTACAAATCAAGTCTAAAGAGTGAGGTGATACAGGATATGGTAAAATCACAGATAAAACCAACGAGAATGCAAGGTTATTAACCTTTCCATAACCGGGAAGTGCTCTACATACCCCTGAACAATGCCTCCAGTGAAGCCCAAGTGCTCCGAGAAAGACTCCTGCAAAACAGACAACAAAACATGTCAAACCAGGTGCAACAAATCCAGAAGATAAGGATGAAAAAGACTGAAAAACAAATGATTACCTCAATGTGCTGGAACATGTACGGGTGGTTACAAATCTTCCTCAACTGCATAATGGTGTTCATCAGAGTCTTAGTGCCTCCTTTACCCTGTAACAGGTAGATGGATATTAGACCAATTCAGAAAGACGCACTGAACGTTCCACACACATTCTCGGCGTGAATCCCCTCTGCTCACCTTCTTGTCTTTCTCAGAGCCATCGGTGAGCAAGACTCCTTTAGCCTGCATGTGCCTGTACAACACTCTCTGTAGAGCCGACATGTCGCACTTGATCACATATTCCACCTGAACGCAAGGAAACAGACAAATTCACATTTTAACATGAAAAAGAAGCTTCTGTAGCAAACATGCCATTTAGTTATCAGTGAATCAATTAATAGTAGGCTCTATGTGGCATTTCTTGTGTATTAATTCAAAGTAATTCAATATTTATTTATAGCCCTTTACAACACTCAAGGTGAACCAAAGTGCTTTCCATAAAAAAAAGAAAGATGAAATGCGAAATAAAAAATATATATATATATATATATATTCAAGATGTATAATAAATGTATGTCATATAGAAAATATTAAAATGTTTTTATAAAAATATTTACTACCTTTTAAAATGTTTTGGTTTTTTTTGTAAAGAAACAAATTGATCAAAAGTAATTTTTCAAAGAATCATGAAAGAAAATGTTTCTTATGCATTAATCATCATATTAGAAATGATTTCTGAAGGATCATGTGATACTGAAGACTGGAGTAAAGATCCTGAAAGTCAGCTTTGACAATTTCACACAGGAATAAAATAACATAATAAAATGGAAAGTCTTTTTTTTTTTACTGTATTTTCACAAATACAACCATGGTGAGCATGGAAAACTTTCAAAATCATTTTGAAAACAACTTTTAAACAGTAGTGTATGTAGATAGATATTGCTTTGCATTTTCATATTGGTGCATAGAAACAAAATAAATGTTCTGTGTTGATTTAGTAAAGAAATCTGTGTGGAAAATATGCCTGGAATAATGTAAATGTTTACAGTTTCTTGCATTAAACATGTTTAATATCACTTGACACTTCCTTTGATTAAGGAGGGATGAAAAGGGGAAAAAACATGGCATTTCATGACAAACAAATAGAGAGTTTAAAGAATGAAAAATAGATTTGTTTTATCCAAATAGTTTGCAAGCACAAAAACAAACCTTTTCAGGCAGTTGGGCCTCCACTTCCTTCTTGAGTCTCCTGAGCAGGAAGGGGCGGAGCACTTTGTGCAGACGACGGATGATCAGAATGGTCTCTTCTTCATTCAGGTCCACCTTTAAAACATAACATTGTACAACTACGTTTACAGAGCAAGATGACACAAAAACAGAGGTAAAATTTGTTGTATCCAGTCCAAATGTGCTAGTACACCTACCCAGAGCCGGACAGTATCGGAGTACATTTACTTGAGTACAGTACTTAAGTACAATTTTGAGGGATCTGTACTTTACTCAAGTATCATTTTTGGGGAGTACTCATGACTTTACTCAAGTATATTTGAGAGGGAAATATTGTACTCTTTACTCCAATACATTTCTATCCATAACCGTGAGTAAAGCGTAACTACTTCTATAAAAAAAAAAGGAAATAAGAAAAATCTCGGAAACCCTCAAATTGTTGTTTCCCTCTTAAACGTGATTGGATTGTGCAGCTGCCACTGATTGGGACAACCTATCAGCAATCGCCTTCAGCTTTCTGCCAAAGTCAACTCCATGGTCAGATTTAGATAAGAGACCAAACCATGGACGAAACCAATGGATGAAGACACGCAGCAGGTCCATCCCGGGAATGTGCCAGCCCGTGGCCCCACCTCGCCAGACTATTTCAATTTTCTGAATTTTCTTAAATGTTAAATTAAGCAACATGGTAAAAAGATGAATATGACTTGATTTTACTTTCAATTCCCTTTACATTCTCCAAGGTATAACTTTAACATTTTTCATAACTCCATGTAGGACGTTTCTGTTCATAAATGTAAGCACTGTGGCAGTTGTAATGCAATATTTAGAAAATGTACTCTTGATACTCAAGTACTTTTAAAAACAAGTACTTTAGTACTTTTACTCAAGTACACATCTGATTGTAGTACTTTTACTTGTACTTGAGTAAAATTTAGCAAGGGGTATCTGTACTTTTACTCAAGTATTAAAGCTATGTACTCTGTCCGCCTCTGCACCTACTAAAACTTCTCAAGCGTCTGGATTTTAAATCAGCTTACCTTCTCTCCAGTCATGGCGAACGGAGCGTTGAACCACTGCTCGAAGGTGCTGCAGCTCTTGAAGATGGTGGGCAGCAGGAAGTTGAGCAGCGCCCACAGCTCCGGCAGCTTGTTCTGCAGCGGCGTGCCGGTGAGCAGCACACGCCTGGGCGCCAGGTAGTGCGTGTTCAACACCTGAGTCAGTTTACAGTGGTGGTTCTTCATACGGTGACCTTCGTCCACTATCATGTACTTCCAGCGGAGCTGAGAGAAACAGAGAGAATCATTACGAACTGAACAAGGTCAAAATGCTTTGCAAAAAAAAGTAAATGGGTGACAATGATAACTTAAATCGGCAGGTCTGTACCTTGGCCAGCACTTGCTTGTCTTTGATGATGTACTCGTAAGTGGTGACTAGCACATTGAACTTGCCGCTGCGCAAAATGGGAAGGAAAGCGCGGCGAGCAGCAGGAGAGCCCTAAGACGAAAACAAGCAAAGAAAATGAGTTGTTGATCCGGTAATATTCTCTATGGATTTTAGTTCGGTTTATTTTGCATTCATTATTGGAAAACCAGTTAAAATTGTTTTTAAATATTCAATATTTAAATAGTACTATATAAATGTATCAAATAACTACCTTGTAAGAAATTTTCACCACAGATGGAGCCCACTTATCAAACTCGTACACCCAGTTCGACAGAGTCCTACAAGAGAAAAAAACAAATATTACTGTAATGATTTCTGTTGAAATGTTTCCAAATATAATAGACCAATAATACAAAAATGGCAAAAAAGAGGGTTTAAGTTTGTTCTTGCAAAGAGTATAATTACAGATGTGTTCAGCCCAAAAGGATAATTCATATAAAAAGGTCTTCAGAAAAGTAATTTGGTTTATTATTTTCTTTTCTTTTTTTGACACCGGCAGCTGAACGGCTATACGCACTGAGCGTCCCATGGGGACTCCGCCTGACCTGAGAAACATTTTCCGTGTAAATATTTCATCAGTTATTATTATGCCGATTTCTGTCAACTGAACCAGCGATGCCAATCCTTCGTGAATGAATCATTCTTTTAGTTTGATTCTTTCTTTTCCATGAATTGGCCAAACGTACTTGCATTACGGTATGAAACCATCCAGATTCGTTCGGATTCTGTAACTGAATCATCTAAAGTGGTTTCTCAGTCAGTACAGTAACAACAAATAGCTCTATTTTCAGTTGTTTCACTAGTTTACATTATTAAACGGCGATAACCAGTGGGAAATGTTTCAAATTTGACACATCTCTCTTACAAATCACTAATTACTCAAGGATTTGACTGTTCATCTGATTTAAAAGTAGTTATTTATATTACATTAGATAGGAGGGTAGAGGAATATAAATTCATTTTCTTATGAAATGATGTCCTTGTGAAGGTGTGCGTATAGATTTTACCTGTGTTTAGGCTTTTTTTTTTACAGTGGTAGTAGGTTATCTGTGTTTATCAAGTCTCACTGTCACAATATTTTCATTTAAGCCTATAATAGTTATATATTAATTAATTCTTACCAATAGCTCATAAGAAAAATAATTGTCAAGTTTTTATTTCTTATGGTCTTATATATCTGCATACTGTTGGGTACCAGAAGTAAATACAATACTTTATTGAAACTTATGTTTCAATAAATAAGCTAAACACCCAAACCAATCCACCTCAACTTTTTGATTTGATAATCCAGCCCTCGAATGAAGCTAATGGGCTTAATGCCCAGCTGCACTACTTCCTGAACTTCAGCCAGCTCCTTGTTTCCTGTCTGCCATTATTGGTCAAATTGATTAATTCAGGTGTGCTTGACCTCAGTAGTCATGGCAACAACAATCAGACACACCTGAATTAATCAATTTGGCCAATAAAGGCAGACAGGAAACAAGGGCCGTTTCTCAATATGCGTACTTGTCTGTACTTGTGTTCTTGTGGACTTGTGAAACGTCATCAGTCGCTGCCGAAGTACTGTTCCAATTCAAAGTTCGCATCTAGCCAAGTCCACCTCAAATCCCCGGATGTGTTCTTGATCCGCCCCGTTTACCGAGGATGCATCGAGAGGTGACTTGTGTGGACTTGAGATAGCCAGGTAACCCAGAATGCACCTCGCACCAACCAGCAAACGTCAATAGGAGAGGAGAAAATCCGCGAAATATCAAAATACTACTGTTATTGAGTCATGAAATGTAATTTTAAGAGTGTTTCAGGCGAGAATGTGGTTGTTTAAATCTCAAATCTGTACTTTATTTATAAAGATAGCGCCTATATTGTAAAATGCATCTGACGTTTTCGGAGTTCTGACATCCAAGCCTTCAGCGGACACTCAGCGAGATCAACCCCGACTGGAACAGCTTATCCTCGGCTAGTGCTTCTGACGTTTGCCGCCGGCTCTGATCTCTCTAGTCTAGTGGATAAACCTTGACGTATAACTCGTCTTGTGTATAAGTCTATCTTTGGTCTCATTAAACTATAATTTGTTCCATGGCGCAAAAAAAAAAAAAAATAGTTTTTAAGGTTTCATGGCTATTTTTTTTTTATATTGTCTTAACTATATGAACAATAAAATAAAATGACATAACCCTGTCTCTGTTTGATAAATGTCAATAAAAATCCAATGTTTCATATTTTTAAAATGAAAACAAAAAGATCATGTTCATTTTGTTATAATATATGCAGTGAAGAATCACGTTGCCTGAACCACATGGCCATTAGGCTATTATAGGCTATGTTGTTTTTTGTTAATGAAGAGTCAGAGGGGTGTTTTATAACCTATTTCGTCTTATTGTTGACGAAAAGATGCAGAGTTGTAGCAAATATCGTTTTATTGTTGCCTAAAATATAGAGTAGAGCGTGCTGAGTGACGCGATCAAGTACGCTCTGTTCCATTTGCAGAAGAACCGGACTCCTCACATCCTCGGGAGTTCGTTCTCCGGAGTCGAACTTGCAAGTCTGAACTACCAAGGACGCAAGTCCGAAGTCTGCGTACTTGGTATTGAGAAACGGCCAAGGAGCTGGCTGAAGTTCATTAAGTAGTGCAGCTGGGCATTAAGCCAAGTGAATAGCCCTAGTTTAGAGTGTGAAAAGTGACTCACGAGAGGGGGACGATAATGAGGAAGGGTCCGTTGAGGCGTTTGTACTCCATGAGGTAGGTGATGAGTGCGATAGTCTGGATGGTTTTCCCCAAACCCATTTCATCAGCTAAGATGCCATTCAAGTTATTGTTATACAGAGACACCAGCCACTCGAGACCTTTGATCTGCAGACAGGACAGATGGAAGAACTTCAGTAGTTGCCATTTATCTAATCTCAGCCGTTCACTTAGGTCATCAAGGTGTGTTTGCAGTTTGATTGGCCTGTATGCGTGTACCTGGTACTGTTTGAGCTGTCCGTTGATTAGCAGGCTCGACTGTCTGTCCACCTTCTCTGTGACGGCGTGAGCCACGGCGTAGTAAGACTGAAGGCCGCGAGCGAACGCTGCGCTACCATATTCATCGTCAACATCCTGCTTGGCATGCCTGCGAGAGAGAGGGATCTTATTTATGTACACCATTATGACAATTACAAAAGGACACTATAAGCTCTTTTTTTTCAATGGAAACAAATCAGGATCTTATTAGCAAGTTAGAGACTTTGTTAGAAAGCACGTTCCAAACTTTGAAGTTTTGAATTTGAACCCCACTTTAGAGAGAATAGGCTTTATGCCGTGCGTCACTGAACTGACTACGATATCTATGGATATTTAAGGTAATCAGCTAACCTACCTAGTTCACTTTGTTACTGCCGTTTTATTCCATTTAAATATCTAAACGTGTCTAAAATATAATATATATATATTTAAATATAATATAAATTAGATATAATAAATATCTAAAATATAATATCTTACTGTGAATAATAAAAAATATAAAACGTTTAAATATCAATCTGCACATGTGAGGGATATTGGTTATGCTAATCTTTGCTCGCTCCTTTTAAGTTATCTTGAGTAAAACCGCAAAAAAATTCATGAAGCACATACAAAAGACCTGGACCGGAAGCGATGCGACCTGTTTTACAGAGAATGCGGAAGTAAGTTGTGCATAAAGCCTATTGTTAATGTACACCCTGTTATGAGTGGTAGCGTGTCACTTTTACAAATTACAGATAGAAAATGTGGACAATAACACAAAAAATAAAATATGACGGAGGGGGAAATTGGTTTTAACATTCATGAAAACATGTGGGATGAGTGCTTGAGAAACATACATGTTCTCTGAATGCTAGACACAATTTGATTCAGTTCAAGGTAATTCATAGGCTTCATTATTCATTATAAAATTTATCCCACGATTAATTTTAATTGTAAAATGTCCGGAGGGCACACTGTTTCATTTCTTATGGTCATGTAGTAAAATTCAGCCATTTTGGGAATGTATAAAATTATTTCGGAAGCAAATTCTATTGATTTGGAGCCTGAGCCGCTTAAACTGGACTTTTAGGAGCAGACAGAATGCTTTTTTGTAATAAATATCAGACACAGGCTATTTCGCTGTGTATGATGCTGGGAAAAAGACTTATTTTACAAATGTGGAAAGCAGATTATGTCCCCACTTTTGAGATGTGGGCAAGGGAACTGGGAAATATGTTGCACTTGGAAGAACTGAGATTTATATTAAAAGACAAATTATCCATTTTCCATTTGGGAACCAATAAGAAAATTCTTACAGGTGGACTGAACAAGTTTTATGTGCGTTTCTCATTTCCTTTAATTGAACGGTCTGATATAATACATTATTTTAATTTCTGTTGTTGCCGTTCACCAGGATAAAAGACTGATGTTCACTCTTTGCCCATTTGCACTTGAAGACACCTTCTACAATCATTGCAATATTGTGGGTGAAGGTGTGTTTAATTTAAAAGCTATAAGTACCAGCTCAATGTAGCATGTACAATGCTTAGAAAGTATTAGTCATATTCATGTATAGTTACTGTTTTGGTGGCATTGTACATGCATGTTGTCTTGAAGAAAATGAAAATAAAGGGATAAAAAAAAAAGAATTACAAAAGGACCATGGGAGGGGTCAGACATGAACCCATTTGTATGAAATAAAAAGCCAGCATTAAGCCAATAACATACTCAATGATGTGCTGGACGTCCACCTCAGACACATCCTCACAGTCTGGATCTGGAATGATCTTTTTCTCCTCTGTTGGAGCCTGAGAGGGTTGATGCTCCTCCTCCTCATCCTTCAAGGAGAAAATACAATGGTGCATTAATACAATAAAAAGATATGTATTCAACTCTAATAATTTAAACATAAATGCTGATATACCTAGATGCTTTTTATAATAATTTTTTTTTCAAATTGTATATATTTTGAGATTATAAATAATGGTTATGAAATGTATAAATGTAAAACTAAAAAAGCACATAAATGACTTTTTTATAATTATGTAAAAATTATACTTTTTGAAAAATTATTTATGTGGTCATGCAGTAGTTTTATATTTTATACATTTCATAATCCATTTAATTAATTTTACCCATATTTTTATTGTATATAATTTGGGTTTATAAATATAATTAATTAAATAAATAGGTTATGATCGTTTAATAGATTGTTTCAAATGTTGCGATAATATAATTAATTTGTGATCATACATCTAATTAAAGTGAGGTTATGGAATGTATTGTGAATTGTTAAAATGGCTTTTAAATAACCAGCCTACTGTATTGGACATCAGTATCAGAAGGTTAAAATGTGCATAAAGACAAACATTTGCTATCTGTATCAGGTCATGGCAGCAGTATCTCAGGGTAAATGGCCATTAATCTTAGTCTGATGATGGACTACTTGCCGACAGCTCAAGGCTGTGATCACACACACACACACACAAGTTCTCTTTAAATGCATTTAAAGCCCTTTCAGAAATTAGTGTGTTGCTCAAGAGATGCTAAACATCCAGATATGAGAGATGAAGAACAGACAAACCTCATCCTCCTCTGAGCCACTATCTTCACTATCTGACCGCGGGGCAACCTCGTACCTACAGAAAATCGACAAAATAACATTCAAACAAACCTGCTGCTTTAGAAAACATAAATACTACATTAGGGACAAAATTGTTGTGATGTGCTACTCCAACCCTTTTCATTAGCAGACACTATTTTGAAAGAGATGCCCAAAGTGTTTCTCACTCACCCTGGATTAACCTCCAGCCAAGTCTCCAGCTGTCCAGCTTTAGGAGCGTCCATGCCGGTGAGAATCTTCCCACTGTCCACGTGAATCACCTTCACCGGTAAATCACTCATTTGACTGGTCTCATCCAGAGGCTACAATGGGAGACAAAAACATATAAATATACACATCTCATCACTTTAAATATGATACATGAATATGATATACCCAAGATTGTTTAAATATGCCAATTTTAAGATCTCACCTCTCCATCTGGACCAAGAGCAGGAACACCCTCTGCGTTCTCCGGCTTCTGTGAGGAGAAAAGCAGACAGAAAGATCTCACACACACTACCGGAAAAACAAGGACAACTCCATTTAGATTCCATTTAATCCACTCACCTTCTTCTTCTTTTTCTTCTTCTTCTTGTCTTTGAGGGCCTGGACAGCTTTGTGAGCTCTGACGAGCTCGGTGAGGTTGGCCACGTACTCGTCCGTCTGCTGCAGCAAGTAAGCCAGACGTTTGTCTTTCTTCTGATCGATCAGCTTCCTGTAACCCTCTTCATCTTCAGCCTGGGAGAAACACACACACAAAACATACTTTTCTTAGACATTTGTTCAGGAAAAAAAAAACGCTTTCATTTTGTGTTTGAAGTTTAGTTGACGTCAAATCAAAAAAAACATTTCTTATTTCAAGAGAATATGGGAAGTCTCACCATCAGCCTTCTCATTCTCTCCTTCTCGATACGCTCGTTCTCCTTCTTCTGCTCTCTCTCAGTGTTGGCATGGTACGTGGCGACAGCTTTGGTCACTTTCTGCATCTTTGCGGTGATGGAGCGATGGTATTCCTTGAAGTCTTTAGCATGCTGCAGGATGCTGTTGAGATATTCCTACAAATGCAATAAAGAACAGGCGGTTCCGTCACAAACACTCTCTTTTGTCATTTGTGAATCGGGTCACATTTAAAACATTACTTTGTACATATCTTTTGTAAAACAGTCTCATGACTGAACTCTAAAAGAACAAGCCAGAACAGTCTCGTACCTGATGTTTCTGTCGCCGCTTGCGTTCCTGCTCGATCTTCTGCTGTTTCTCCAGTTTCTCAGTGATGCGAGCTTCACGCAGGGACTGTCTCTTGCTGCGCTTGTAGGCCTTGCCATTCAGCGCGGTCTCCAGGGCCGTATCGCGCCGCATGCACACTACGACTTCCTGCCGGAGCTGTGTTGGCAAACACTCAAATCAGGCAGGACTTGGCTGAACTCAATTACAACCACTTTCCAGAGCATTATAATTATTGAGATGTGAGATTTCCCGGGAAATCATGTTTGAATAATTTTTAGTTCGAATTTATATAATGGGGGCTTTCGCACCGGAGGAACCTTTTTATAGTTCCTAGACCTATTGCCGAAAGTACCCGGGTGTCGGCGTGTTCGCATCGCAAGAACTAGGAACGATTTTTAGTTCTATGAACTCCTTTGGAGGAACTAATTTAGTGTGATTTTAATCATGTGAATATTTTCTAGAAATATAAAATCCAGATACAGCATATTCATTTTTCATTGTTACTTGCACCAAACAACACAATAAGATGCCATTTAAAAATAATAAAAGTAATTTAAGCTCCTTATTATGAAGCCGAATCTGTGCTGGTTTGCATTGGCCGCCTCCAGTTTTCACTTTGTTTTGCCTCCAGCTAGCGCCGTGACGTAACTGTGACGTCGGCGCAAAAGGGGTCTATAGCCTTTAATATTTACTCCAGAAATTCACTATAAAAATTTGGAAAACAGTGATATATGGACCTCTTAAACTTTATGCTGAGGAGAAACCAAGCAAAACATGATTAAGTGTTTCTGCTCAGCTAACAACACTGGACAGCAACCGCACGGAAAACCCTAGTGCCTTTTCATATACTGTCTACTATCTTTGTATAACAGTTCTGTCTAATAACATATTAGACAGATTGTAAACTAAAAAAAAAACAGAGATATGCGAGCACTGTTTGTTTGCTCAGGTTCTGACGTTTTCAGCGCCGTCAAAATAAAAGTCACAGCAACGAGTGCGGCTTACGTCACTTCAGAGTGTTCCTACTGGCGGTGTGAATGCAACAGAAAAACGTTCCTATGGGACACCACCCTGATGGTTATTATTTCCCAGAAGTATGCGATGCGAAAGCCCCTAATTATCTTATCTTGTAAAATATGCACTCCCTTAATACAGAAAACACATGCCCATTCATACGTGTTTTAATACCCTGCATACCCTACGGAAGCATTTAATACCCTGCATATTGATAGAGGCTCCCTGATGCCATTTATATGCAAATTATATGCTATATAATAACCCAACTATATAAAACACAAAAGCATTCAAAGGTATTTTTCCATCCAATCTGTAGAATGCATTAGTCATAATCCGTGCCTTTCCGAATTAGGTATTTATTTGGTTTCGGGCACATCCCTAAATCATATAATGCAAGTCATACCTGTCTCTGAAAGTTCAGCAGCCTAAGTGCCTTGAGCTCAATGTTGGCTTTGGTCCTCAAGTCTCCAGCCAGAGAGCCTGGAAGGTTCTCCAGGTCCTGAATGCGATGAGCAATACGAGCTTGCAACCTGACCGATGGACACAACATCATCAAATGTTAGTGAAACCAGTTAACGTGGTGGTGTTCCCAGAATTGAATTTAATAAGTGTGTTTTACTCTAAAACGTCAATATTTGCCATTTCATCAGGATACCCTCATCTCACCTGTACTCTCTCTCCTGGAGGATCTCCACTGGGTCAAGACCCCGAGGTTTCTGGATGGGTGTGATGCGGTTCTGCTTCTGATGCAGGACCATAGGCGGCTGGGCCGGTTGTCCCGGAGACTGGGTCTGAGGGGGCATGACGGGAGAGGCAGCGGGAGGAACTGAAGGCGGTGCTGGAGAAGGGCGGCCCGTGGGCTGAGGAGGTATTAGCTTCTGTGGGGCACTTGCAGGGGCGGCAGCGTTCACCATGGGCCCTGGGATTACAAATGCATCGTAATTATGAGACTTCTTTTAACAGTAATTACTTTTATATAAAAATTACTTTTTAATACAACCCTGATAGCTGATGAGTTTTCCCAGATACAAATCTAATACAAAGTCTAAATTTAAATAACTTATTGGTAGTGACTGTGGACAATTTTCACAATTTACTGACCTTCAGGCCAAGATTTAGGTGGTCCATTGGTGGGTTGTCCCTGAAGGCCTGGAGGAACACCAGAGGGTCCTGGAGGAGGCATGTTTGGACCGACCATTCCTGAAACATCCAAAAATTTGTTTTAACAATTGTAATGGAATAAGATTAAAATATATTAATTGTAAGAATCTG
This sequence comes from Pimephales promelas, assembly GCF_988280905.1. NCBI lineage: Eukaryota > Metazoa > Chordata > Actinopteri > Cypriniformes > Leuciscidae > Pimephales > Pimephales promelas. Next base: position 15,353,707 of record NC_142771.1, on the reverse strand, counting down.
ACAAAATCATGTCCAAAACTTTTTAAGACCAAAGAAATAGTTGTTATGTTTTACTTCACTTAGACCGTTAAGAAGACTTTTTGCATTTTGAAAGACTGAAAGCTTATTTAAAAAGAACAAAATATTAAAATACTTCACAAAAAGTATTTGTAAATAACAGAATCTTAAAGGTATGGTAGGTAGTGTTTGCTTTAATTTCACGCTGTAGGCTGACTGTAGGTGGTTATTTCAGCATTTTTGGAGAACTATGACATTTTTTATAAAATGTCAACTTACCAGGAGGTCGATTGTAGTTGGGTCCCCCAGGAACAGGGCCACCTGGTCCAAGAGGTCCTGCTCCTTGTCCTGAAGCAGGGGGCATGTTGGGCATCCCCTGCTGCATGCCTGGCATGGGCCGCTTTCCCTGCACCGCCATCTGCAGGTGGTCAGGTAGAGGCTGCCCACGCGCCAGCATCTTATAGGCCATGATCTGTGCCCGCAGCTGGTGAAGCTGGTTTTGGTTGAAAGGAGTGGGTCCCCCAGGTCCACCAGGCCCACCTGCGTTTGGAGGTCCTCCGCTGGGTCCCGAACCTGCAACACCACCTGCACCTACGCCCCGGTTCTGCGGGTCACCGCCCTCCATGGGGACGGCACCAGGACCAGAAGGCATCATGGGGCCAGATGGAGGGCCGTTAGAAGGTACCGGGCTGGGGGCATGATCAGAACCACCCAGAGGAGAGGGATAACCTGGAAAAAAATTAAAGAAAATTTAATTGTTTTTTTTCTTTTACTGCTAGATTTCCCCAAAAATATTAGCCCTCACATAATTCCCTGCTGAGTAATGAATGTTTTTCAATACACTGCTAATGTAATTGGGAATGCATTCTGAATTGCATTATAGTACATTAATCCCAATTTGAGGTTCATGTCTGTTACGCACAGGTTACACACAAGTTTAATACTTAGGGATGGGATAAAAGTATGATCAATTACACCAGTGATGTTTTCTTTAAGGCAAATACAAAGATATTAGATTAATAGATTATAACAAAGTTATACAAAATATAAATGCAAACTTTAAATAAAATATAAAAAGTCATTTTCTGGACAAAAATGTCAACCCATTAGATGTAAAATGTGGGCGTGTGGACAACCATTACAGAGCTGCAGAAAACACAAAACACTCATGTCTGTTGCTTGCTTATAATATTTTTTTCTTCTTCTGTCATGACTTATCATAGATAGAGTTAAAAAGATTAATAGAATGACAGATAGATAAAAAGACCAACAGACAGAACAATAGATAGATAGCTATACCTTGAGAGTGTTGGTCCATAGGACTGGGTGGGGGTCCCATGCCACTGTGCCCACCCTGTCTCATGCCCATACCCTTCATTTGAGCGTAGCGCTGATCTTCGGGAATGCCTTTATCGTGCATGCCTTCCATGGGCTTCAAATAAAAAAAAAATAAATAAAGAATGAATGACTCAATGATGTGGACCAAACAGCATAAATGAAACATGGAACAAAACTACAAATGATTCAGATGCATAATGATAAAAGCTGGAAGTACCTTGTGCATCTGGTGCATGTTGTCCTGGGGGTAACCTGAGGGGCCCTGTGGAGGTAGCGGGTGTCCTGAGTTGGGGGGCCCAGGGCTAGGGCCCATCATGCCATGGGCAGAGCCAGGTGAGGGTCCAGGACTAGGCCCTAACATGGCCCCTGGAGACGGCCCAGGGCCCGGGGAAGGGCCAGGCCGAGGGGTCCCACCCATAGGTGGGTCAGGGGTGGACATCTCTCAGCAGAGCCGGAAGTAGTAAGAGGTGGAAAAACAGTGTTCTGTATCTGTTTTCAGAAGGCCTGGGAATGAAAATAAGTTTGATAAACAACACATTAAACATGCAAAACTAGCGTAAAAACAGCAAAATACTGTATAAAACAATTATTGCTAATGATAATGATGGGAATGAAAGGAGAAATAAAAATATTTCCAACAAGCTCATACTCATTTATTTAGCAACCAACCACCACTTAATAAAAAGCTAATTTTCCGTAAAAACACATTACACCATATCGCATGCACTTCAGATCAATCCAGTTATGGCTACAAAAAGAAGGCCCTTGAAATAAGACAAGAAAATGGGTTAATTAATCTGTGCCTCAATGTATGTCAAGAGTCTTAAAAAGACTATTATATCTTACAACAAATCAGACTTGACCATAAACTACAGCTTACAGCAGTATAAAATGAGATAAATTAAATAAATAAACATAAAATTACACAGATTTCCTTTCTTTCGCAGTGAAAACTTGAGAATTTGTGTCAAAAAACAACAATATTACAATTTCATTACTGACGTGACGCATTCAGACAGACAACAGTCAGCTTGTAATGCCATGCCGAAAATGTATCATTTTAATAACTGGCAATAACAACGGAAAATCTCAATAGTTTTTTGTAGCAAAGAAACAATTTAGCACTGACACAAATCAACCCACCCTGAGAAATATTTACTGGGGCCAAAATTGACAACAAGCCCCGATGTTAACTATATAATAAAATAAAGTGCGTTCATACCGGTTGTCATAATAGGATTTCATATATGAAACAGCTGAAAATTTATTCTGAGGTCTAAATATTGCAAAACAATTGCTAACTTTAATGAGGTAATTAATTGTAACTAAATGCATATGCCGGTTAACAAGCTTTCAGGGTGTTTATTTATTATATAAAAAAATAACCAAATATTCACGAACACTTCTTATAAATATTGGTGCAAAACAAACATCAACACAGTTTTAATAAACAGTGATAAAAGAATAAACGTCAAATTTACCCCTAAAGGCTAACAAGAATTAGCAACCTGCTAACACTGAACAGCTAAACATTAGCTAACAATATCTCATTAACTTCAATAATACTTGTTTTCAAAATTATAATAAATCACGATATAATGTTGTGGGAACTTTCACAAACGTACCGGAAATAGTGGTAAAGCGATAACTATTTGATTTCTTTTTGAGGACGTGAAACAAATAACGTTAGGGAAAACAAGAGGAAGATTAGAGCTCCATTAGAACCAAAGACATAAAACAAAACGACTTTTAACTGGTTAAAACATTCCTGATATGTTTTCACAAGACGCGTGTGTGCGTTGGAACTGAGTTTATACGTTGTAAATATTATTTTAAGTGGTTTGAAAATAATAAACAAGAGAGAAAAGGAAAGACAAAGAAGGGCAAACGGCCGGTTTGTGTGTATGTGTGATTACAGTCGGCCATGCTGTGCTTCTCCTTGTCTGTGTGTGCTTTAAAAAAAGAATTTGAGATATCCAACTCGAGCACAGAGATAAATACCGCGAGCATCTTTTTAAAGATGATTGATCCAACCCGCCTTCCGTACGCTTGACCCCGCGGTACCCCGCTCGAGTTACATTCCCAAAACTTATTCATTCATTCTGCCGCTGCTCTGGCACTGTAATGTCGGACTGATCGGAGCACAAGCAAACCAAACCGGCGATAAAAAGAACTTGCTCGCGTTCTATCGCTGTTCCAAAATGTAACAATTTAAAAGTCCGCCATGACGTCATGTGTTCTACAAACATTGTGCCGTGTTTAGAGCGTGACTTACAGTGTAGATTCGCACCGGTCTCTTCCCCGTATTCTTCGGCAAATCTAGAAACAAAGGGCAGCTCAGCTAGTTCCTTTTTCCTTCTCACTTCCCCCTCCCATCTGGTCTGATTGCATCTGTCGAGCGGCCTGTGAATGCACCAGTCGGCGGCTCGCGAGCGCCCCCTAACATCAACGACTGGAAGTCACGTTAGCAGCTAGGTGGAATGTAGACTGCATGGCGGAATGGGGGATGGGTGTCGCTGCTTACCTACTGAAACCTACTTTTTATACATCTGTATATATTTTTTAGTTTTTGCGTATTCGATTTTTGTTTTGTAGCATAGTAAATCAGATTCTAAGAATGAATGTTGTAAAAATGAAAGCCTGCCTGAAATTGGCATGTTTACCTAACACACGGTGATATGTGTTGGGTAATTCTGTAATATGGCACCAAGTGTTGAAGGAGGAATTCAATTTTCTAGATTTTCCTTTCTCAATATTTATGCGAATAAATGAACGAACAAAGCTGGTTAAATAAAACATTTTAATCTGACTAATTATTTCCTTTTTGAATTTGTTAGCACTTGATCAAAAGTGTGGTGTCAGTATGATTTTTTTTCTATATTTGAGAGAGAGAGATTAGTTTTTATCCAGCCCAGATTCCTTAAATTGTTCAAAAGTGACTGTAAAGACATTTACATTACATAAACATCAGTTTTTACAGCACTACAACTGTTTTCAACATTGATAATGATAATAGATGTTTCTTGAGAAACTGAAGGATCACATGGCACTGAATGCTGAAATAATGCTAGAAGTTTGAGCTGATGTGTCTAAAAAATATTTACGCGTACAAGCATACTGGCTCTGGGCTGATATTCCAGATTTTTGACCGAGACAACCACTTTAAAAATATGACAAGGAAGTCTGTTTTTGTCTCAGAGTAAAATGTTTTTTTTTTTCCTTTTATAAAAACATTATAATTTGTGACATATAAAGTTGCAATTACAAGAAATAAAGTCATATCTCTTTTTCTTTTTTTACTCTCAGGCATAAAAAGTCTTCCAAAATATAGTTAGACTACATCACAGACTGATAATAGTGACTACTCCTATGTTCACATCCCAATGTGAACTGTTTTTATACATCATGTCAAACAAATGATTGCTTAACACATGAGAAATTCACATAACAACATTTAAGTAGCATCACAGAAGCACATCCATACAAAAAAATATTTATTATGTACAAAAACATTCAATTATCTACATTCAATTGAAGATATCTACTCATTTGTGTCATAAATGCAATGTTTTCAGTGCTGAAATACCTTTTTCCAACAAGGTTTAATGAGCAGAGACTATAAGACATCTGTAGTCTTAATTCTCTGAAAAGTGTAAGCCACTTGGGACTGCAGATCTGAGCTCTGCTCCGAACAGCCCAACATTGGCTCAACCAATGGCCTGAGTTTGTGGCAGGAACATCTATCTGCATGAATGGCGAGAAATGGCAAGTGTTCTAGTAAACCCGTTTGCAAGATCGCTCCTAATGACACATTAGGAATTTCCTGAATAGCACGTCTTAATACTCTTTTCAGTGCACGTATAAAGAATATAATACAATTGTTCTTCAGTAAAACAATCAACATTTCTGATTGTTCTATTTAAGGCACTACAGATCAAACATCACAAAGTATGAAATGGCAGAGTTAATTCGCCTCAACAGATGGCATAAAATGTCTTTCATAGTCCGAGCCACATGGCTGGTCCCACCACTCTTCGCCACCAGCGCCCTCCTCTTCATCAGTATCAACCATCTCACTGTACTCTTTTCTCCAGCTGTCCTGCTTTGAAACGCGTCGTCTGTTTGATTCCTCAGAGTCTTCTAACCACTTCTCCCCACCTTCCTTTGTTCTGCCCAGTCCATCTGGCACCTGGAAATGTTGTGGTTCCACATCGATTAAAATCTTCTCAAGTTCAGTTTCAGAGGGAGAGGTAGGTGTGTTGGGATGCAGGTTCTCCACGATCTCCAGCTCAGAGATCTTCAGAGGTGATTCCGACACAGAACACAGCCAAGGCCACGCATGCTGGAAGAAAAGCCAAGCTCACTGTTAGAAGAACATTTTTATATTGGTTAAAATCTCTTTCATATAGCTTTATACAACCTTAGATTCTTACCTGAAAGTTCATATGTTTGAATGATTTACTGTTTAATGGATCTGGGATCTTCTGGGAACAGTAACGTAACCTGTACCAAGACAGCAGATATTAATTTAACAAAGTGCGTCTAATGTAGCGATGTGGGTATGTTTGCACGAGCTCTGCAATTCGGCACTCCAGTTAAGGTACGGCACGTTTATTTATATAGCGCTTCATACAATAGAGAGCTTGACATGGCAATGGTAAATGAGTGATATACAGTAGTCAACATCTGAAGTAGAGCCCGACCGATAAAGGATTTTGAAGGCCGATACCGATACAAATATTTTTTTGGTTTTAAAATCCGATATATCGGCCGATATTATTTTTTTTATTTCAGAAACGCACAACAAAACATGAACAGATTTCCCTAACATTAGTTATTTGTAGTTATTTATGAGGTTTAACTAAAATAATATGATAATGCATTTTAAAAAGAAACTCGTTTCTTTTATTGTCACAACAGAACAGACTGATGATAGTGGCATTAGCTAGCTTTGTGGTTAGCTAGTCTATGATGAGCCATAATTTAGCAATGGATAACATCATACTGCAAATTGTAAAAAATACATTTTCAATATAACAGGCTAAGGAGAGATAATACGTCTCATTGCTATAACTGTCACACGCTATTAAAGAAATACTTCAGTCACATTGTCAAAAGTTGAAAGGACAGTCAGACAACTGCACTGTAACAACGTAACATAACTATTACTAGCTAATTCAGCTTCATTTTCGGCTTATTTAACAGCACCAAAACTGGACATGATAGTCACAAATTTTGTCATGCTTATTTGAGTTAAGAGAACTGATGGGGATGTTCTTTTAATTGTTACACATGTCTCGTGACCAACTCGGTGTAGAGTGCCCTCTGGTGGACAAACTACACAACTCATGTCATGGTTGAAGGGTGTTTTGCCCGTTTTTATTTTATTTTTGAAATATTCATTTATCGGCCGTTATAACTGCTGATACCGATAGTTTGGAAAATGCCTAATATCGGCCGATAATATCGGCCTGGCTCTACTTTGAAGTGGATCAAAAAAATTCAAAGTTGTCCTAAGACAAGAACAGGTATTGTTGAAAATTCATGTATAACTTTGATGAAAGGTTTTGATCCACTTCAAATGTTGACTAATGAAGAGCATAATTTTTATCTGATAATTTAAATGTTTTTTTATCACGAAATTATGTGGAGACTGACCTGCTCATTAAGTCCAGAATATTAAGATTAAGGTCAACATTCATCCTCACAGAAATGACTAGATTAGTCAAGCTCACTATTTAGAAGGGGGTCTCCATATATTTTTGGCCGTATAATGTATGATGGAATTATAATGAAAGGTAATACTCACCATACCAATTTAAAAGCAATAACTAATATCAGGAAAGACATTAGTGTGAATACAGCAATCAATATTGAAGTAAACAAACCTAGGAGATGAGATGGAAATAAATGAATAGTTTAGAACTACATACTGTATGCAAACAAAGACCTCTTTGTATTTTGGACAATAGATGCAATGTAAACCCCAAATGAAGGAAGAAAGAAGGAAAGAAAGAAACAGCTCGCCTTACTGTTTTCCTCAGGGGTGGAGAAAGTGGTGACGCTCCTCATGCCTTCACCAGCAGCGCTCACAGCGCTCACCCAGGCCTGGTACTGTCGGGCCGGCTGCAGGTCTGACAGATGCATGCTGGTGCTGTCACTGCTCACGTTATACCCTGTTAAAGAGGCCAGAGAAGCAGTGAGCAGCAAAATAGATAAAAATGCTAAAACGATGCAGAAAATGAAATGAGAATGCAGTAATTACTATTATTTTTTACATTTAGTGTTATTAAAAGCATTTCATAACTAACAATGTTATAAATTGGAAAATTATTTAGAAATGGTAAGGGAAGACAACATTTTTTTAAATAACTATTTCACTTTGTTTTGTGCCCCTAATGAGAGTTTTCATTATTAGATGTTTTAGTAGTTTAGGCTGCTTGAGCAAAATATAAAAACAGTCCATGCTTTTCTTAAGAGGTAAACCCTGCACCCCTTTGCTTTCTTAGTCCCAAGGCCTTCTATAGATGGTGTGAATGTGAAATAAATAAATAAATAAACCATCTGACCTTTTATATCCATTTCCAGTTAGAACAAATATAATTTTTTTGGGGGGTAAATATTGGTAAACATTCTTATACATCTATGTTTTGGCTATAGGGGCCCAAAATTCCCATTTTTTATGAATATTTTGAGTGTTTAGGATATATTCATTTACAGTTCTATGGCTGCAGTATTGTCCAGATCTCCACTGGGAAAGAAATATAGAAACCGAACCTCTTTTACTTCAATTGAATAGCCCTGATTTTTTTTAATCAAAAATACAGTAAAACAGTATTACAATTTAAAATACTAAATAATGATTTATTCCTATGATGGTGAAGCTGAATTTCAGCATCATAACTCCAGTCTTCAATGTCAAATGATCCTTCACAAATCACTGTAATATGCTGATTTGATGCTCAAGAAACATTTCTTATTATTATCAATGTTGAAGACAGTTGTGCTGCTTAATATTTATGTTGAAACTGTGAAACATTTTATTCCAGGATTCTTTGATGAATAGAAATTAGAAAAATTATTTAAAAAAAATATTCGTTTTGTAACATTGTAAATGTCATTATGGTCACTTTTGGCCAATAAGTAAAAGTATTTCTCTCAAAACAAAACAAACAAAAAATCTTACCGACCCAAAACTTGGTAGTCTAAGTATTAATATTTCATGGGATTCGAGAAATAATCTCTGAGTCTACGATATAATGAAAGTACTAAGCATTACTTTCTTAAGCCCGGGACACACTAAGCCGATGTCAAAGAACAGCAGGTATCAATAGTCTATTTACAACATTCAAAAAAGGAAACCAAGACTAGGACTGAAGATATACAAACCGAAAACAAACCAGTGCTTGCTTAACATTTAGAATATCAGTCACACTGATCACTTTCTTCATTCCAGTTCGTGTTATGAAAATATTAATTCATTTGAATGCTCAGATAAGATGATCCAACGCAGATTCAACATGCTGAATTGGCTAGAGCCAACGGTGCAGAACACACTGAAAAAATGCTCAAAAATGGCCCCACATAAGTTCAGATTGTCCCGAGTTTAAGATTTACATTAAAGGAGAGATAATGGATTACCTGTCTCATTGATGCCCACCGAGTAATGCAAGATGACACCTTTGCTCTCATGCACAGGGATGGGGCTCCACATCAGAGTGACAGAAGACTGAGAGACGATCTGCACATTGAATTGTGGGACTTTAGGAGGAACTGGGAAGGGAGATAGAGAGATGATACCAATATGAAGGTTTGATGACTAGGAAGTCTGATTACAGGATACTTCATGTCCTAAAACTGCCACAACTAACTTGTGAGTTAGTGAGAAAATGTTTTATGAATGATGTAGCGTCTGGACCAATCAGACACACACAAATTATTCATCATTAATGAATAATCCAGCAAACTCCAAACAAAGGTCTATGAAACTTCCCTTAAAAACTAACATCACAAATGAAGCCTACTGTAAAAAATTGTGCTGTAAAATAACGGTAATCTACTGGCAGCTGTGTACTAGAGCTCTCCTTTTTTACAGTATGTTACCATAAAAATACTTTTATTTGGGAAAACAATTGCTTTAAACAGTTCGAGTTTAAATTAAATAAAAACAAGTATTTATACTAAAAGGTCTGTGAACAAACTTCATTTGAGCCCACTGAAAATTAATACATCAAACTGCAAACACCTAATGTGTAATATTGAATTAATTGAAAATAAAAAAATTAAAAATTAAACTAACAGATCTCTCCTGTATCATCTTGAGCAAAACACATAAAACACTTCAGTTTAATATTTACTCTCTGTATCAGTTATTGATAATGCATTACCTTTTTTCTATAAATGTTTACCAATATTTCAGTGAAATTAACTTCTTTTGTTTAGTAAATGTGACTGTTTTAACAGAATATTGCTGTTTTTCTTTGATTTTACAATAATCTACAGGCAACTGTGGTTTTTCTACGGTTTTATGCCGTAAATTAATTTACAGTTGATCACCGTTGCTGTAAATGTGTGTTTTTAAGACACATTTGTCGTGGCAAAAACAAAGCCAATGAAAATGAGACCAGGTGTAGCTGGTTATGTTTTCAATATTACGTAATCACATAATGTTTGGGTCACTGATCTCATCCAGTGTCTAATCTCTTATCAAATATGTTTTTAATACAGCTTAATTTTATATTACAACACTGTGAAACTACAGCAAAAGGTCAAGCAGCCTGTTCAATCAGTTATCAAGGATTGTTAAACTCATTATTCACTAAAAGAATTTGAACTATGGCTACAGTTAGACACACATAGACATCAGTCTCCATATAATACGGTTTCAAAACTGAAAGCCTCGACTTTTTTTTAAATCATGTTTTGATTCCCTCTCTCCTGTTGTTTTGAGAATTATCAATAACCCTCTGTGCACTGGTGTTATTAAAATTACATAAAGCTAATTTTCTACAATGGAAGGCATTACACTTTTTTAAAAATCAATATAAGTGAATGGAAATGTTGCACTATACAAGCTAATTATTGACAATGCAATATACTTCTACAGTGGATGAGTGTTTTGACAAATAAGCTTAAAGGGTTAGTTCACCCAAAAATGAAAATTAAGTCATTAATTACTCACCCCCATGCTGTACCAACCCCTTAAAACCTTTGTTCATCTTCGGAACACAAATGAAGATATTTTTGATTAAATTTGAGAGGTGGATCACTATTAATGACTTAATTTTCATTTTTTGGGTGAACTAACCCTTTAATATAAAAAACTGTCAGGGTTGACAGGGTTTTAGGTTTGTAAATACACACTGCTATTTAAGTGTAATATCCAAGTTATTTTTCTGAATTTTGGCTCTCTGTCGTATTGGACAATTTGATATTTTTAATATGACATACAATATGACAATTTTAATAAAACAACCCAAAGTGCATTCAGTAATTTATTTTAAGGGATGTCATACCTCCTTGAAGTGTGTATGCACTTGCTGACTTGAGGAAAGTGCTGTGATTGTTGTATGAGACCGTATACAGCGACACATTATATGCTGTGTAGTTCCTGAAGTCACCTGTGGATGGAGACAAACGCAAAATCACATTCAGGGTCAAAACAAATTACAGCTTTCTCTCTTTCACACATCCACACACACACACGCTTGTTTCACTATTAGTGAGGACACTGCATAGACCTGCATTGATTTTACATTAGGTTAATGGTATTTTCTATGGCCTAAAGCAACCCCTACCCATAAACCTACCCATTACATAAACATGTGCAAAACACTAGATTTAAATAATTAAAAAATTGGCTTTTTTACTAGTGAGGACCAGTTAAATGTCCTCACTAGTTAGTTGTAATAATATTTCACAGTGGACACACTCACACACCTGTGATTGTGACAGATGTCTGGGTTCTGTTTACTCTGACCCAGCTCAGGCACGCAAGGTGAGGTACTACAGGCACATGCTGGACGACATACTCCAGGACGTTGTCAGAGAACCGTGGGTGTACAGACCATGAGACCCGCAGCGTCTGTTTCTCACCCATCACACTCAGATCCACCTCAGGTGTGGTCTGTCCTGCAGGGCATTAATCATATAAATATAATTTTACTCTAGCATTCAAAAAATAAATAGAGAAAGACAGGCAGAGTTAGAGGAGGCCAGAGAGAAAACCTTTAATCAGAATTTTGACATACCCCTCACGGGAAACGGCATGAATGTTGGGACGGACATGCCCATTGAGGTGTTGGCTGACACATAAACTCCCATAACACCCATCTTGAGAGGGAAATGTCTGAGCTGCGGGCAGTTCTGCTCGGTGCGATGCTGACTTCCTGTGTCTCTCGACTGCCTGGTACCCTGCCTAATCTCAGTCCCATTTTTAAGCTTCAGAGTCACAATATAGTCGCTAATTTCCCCTCTAGCCTGAGACAGGGGCATTTCCTGAGGGACAGAAAGTAACGTCAGAAAGTCAAATTTCTATGATGTAATGAATCGTGACTGACCCAGTTACAGCAACAAGAACCAGTTAGAATGATGTATTATGGGAGTATAGCCTACTTTCCAATAGATGTTACAGGAGTTGTCAGAGTAAGGGGCACAATCACTCCAAACATCCAGCTGTCCAACCGGTGCTGAAAAGACAGAAAATTACAGACAATTATCGTCAATGATTATCTTATGTTATAGATTTATACCATACCAATAAAAAAACAACAACTTAAAGGATTAGTTCACTTTTGAAAAAACTTTTGCTGATAATTTACTCACCCCCATGTCATCCAAGATGTCCATGTCTTTCTTTCCTCAGTCGAAAAGAAATTAAGGTTTTTGATGAAAACATTCCAGGATTTTTCTCCTTATAATGGACTTCAATGGGAACCAGGTCCAACCGAGGTCCAAACGACAGTTATAACAGTTACAGATGCAGCTTCAAATGTCTTTAAACGACACCAGACAATGAATAAGGGTCGTATCATGCGAAACGATCGGTTATTTCAAAGCTTATTCCAAAAATGTAACTTTTCTAAGGACAAATGCTAGCCTTGTAATATATTGTGAGGCGCGTTTGCAACGTCACGTAATTACGTTGAAAAGGTCACGGGCGACGTAGCCGGAAGTACAGAATCAAAATCGTCCGACATCGTTGTTTTACCTTTTAATTCCTTTTTTGTAAACGGCGTTTGAGTTAGTTTTCACGTTCAACCTATGCGTTCAACTTGTAAACACTCTGACTCTGCCACGTCGCCCGTGACCTTTTGAACGTAATTACGTATTACGTGACGTTGCAAACGCGCCTCACAGAATGGAGAAAGGCTAGCATTTGTCCTTAGAAAAGTTAGATTTTTGGAATAAGCTTTGAAATAACCAGTGTTGTAGTCGAGACCACCTAACTCGAGTCCGAGTCGAAACAGAGACCAGAGAGAGTCGAGTCCGAGTCGAGTCCGAGACCAGTGACGGTCGAGTCCGAGTCGAGACCGAGACCAGTGAGGGTTTACTACCTTTACTTTTATTTACTTGGAGAAATCCTTTTTTTTTTACTGAATTTACTTAGAGTTTAAAAAATATGATCAGTTTAGGGTAAAAAGGCCACATAGTAGGTGGTGTTAAAAGTAATTTTATTACAATTTGTCATGCGCAGTTGCGCACTAGAAAATCACCAATCACTGGGCGTGTCAATCAATTTAAAGACATATTTTGTTATCATACATTAATAATCATGAAAAATATTTTTAATTGAACTCGAGTGGACTCGGGAATAACTCCGAGTCCTAAAAAAAAAAATGTTCGAGTACGAGTCAATTCCGAGTCCAAATGCACACGAGTCCATGACAAGACCAAGACCATTAAAATATGGACTCGAGACCGAGTCCGAGACGAGTCCCGAGTACTACAACACTGGAAATAACCGATCGTTTCGCATGATAAGACCCTTATTCATCGTCTGGTGTCGTTTAAAGACATTTGAAGCTGCATCTGTAACTGTTATTAACTGTCGTTTGGACCTCGGTTGGACCTGGTTCCCATGTAAGTCCATTATAAGGAGAAAAATCCTGGAATGTTTTCATCAAAAACCTTAATTTCTTTTCGACTGAGGAAAGAAAGACATGGACATCTTGGATGACATGGGGGTGAGTAAATTATCAGCAAAAGTTTTTTCAAAAGTGAACTAATCCTTTAAAAACGATTCAAACATTCACACATACATATACACATATATAAGTTGGGTAAAAAGAACAATAAAAGCATTTAAAATTTTAAAACAAATAAATAAGAATGCTGTTTTTTCGAGCACCAAATCAGCATATTAGACTGGTTATTAGCCTTGTCCTGACAGGAATAAATTACATTTTTAAATAATGTTACAACCGAAGACAGACACTTTAAATTGTAAAAATATTACACAATATAACTGTTTGTTTTTACTGCGTTACTTTTTGATCAAATAAATGTAGTCTTAGTGAAAATAAGAGACTTATTTAAAAACATTTGAAAAAAAATGATCTGAACTGTAGTGAAGAGTCAATGTGGATTCTGAACATGGTGTTCACTCTTTTTCAAAACTGAATTGTGTGTGTATTTAGCACTGACAACTGTATTCTGCTGCTGTGTAAAAATAAATGAGCAGTAAATGAGTGCATTTCTGCATTAATGTCCTAAATGAATGGATAATGTGTGTCTTTCTCTGACCTGCAGGGGGCGTTCTGACTGAAAACACTGAACTCCAGTCACTCATGACATTCTCTTCATATCCACAGTGGCAGCGAACACGAAAACTGTACTCTGTGAATGGCTGGGAATCCTCCAACGGAAATGTGGACTGCAAGTCATCCTCCTGCACAATTAAAACTCAACAATTGGTTAAACTAGAACATAATTTATTAAGTTCAGTTCCATTTCTGTCACCATTTAATCACCCTCAATGGTGTTCTTAATGATTCTGGGTGAACTAAATCTTACAACTAGTATTGACAAATCTCTGACACTATGAAAACTATTCACTTTAGACATTCTACTAACTATAAGCAACTTTGCAACTATATTTCAACTGTCATTAGAGTGTTAGCACTAACACTTTCTATTCTACTCTATTTCTATTATCATTTTTTTAATGTGTAGGTGTACTTTGCTAGACTAAATGGTAATATGTAATACTAACTGTATTACATATTGTTGCCCTATTGTTGTTTGATTGGTTTCAGTGCTCCCCTCATTCGTAAGTCACTTTGGATAACAGCGTCTGCTAAATGATTAATGAAAATCAATGAGAGTTAGTAGAAATGTAGTTGCAAAGTAACTTATAGTTAGTAGGATGTCTAAAGTGGACTGTCAAAATAAAGTAAAACCAACCTATCTTTGATTGCATCCTTATATTTATAACAAAAATTAATTTACATTAAAACAAGTAAAAAATGTCGACAAAACACAAAAAGCATTAGTGTTTGTCCTAGGCCTGGTTTAAAATCTACATTTTCTGTTTCACTAAGATTTGTATTTTAATAATCCAATACTGATTCCTAAAACCCAAAGATCCATCTGTTTTAATGGATGTGATTATACTTCATTAAACTTTACTTTACGCACACCTCTGATCCTGCAAATGGATGGATTTTCTTCTGAACTGACTCACTACAGAAACTCGGTTTACTAAAGCCCTTTTGAACACGTGAGTGAAAATGCCACAGCTGCCATGAAGACAGTGACACCAATCATAGAGAAAATGGTTGAAATATTCTGAATCAGAATTGAAAAAGGAATATATGAATGAGAACTGAATCAAATGAAATGGGATTTTCCTCTACTCCTCTCACCTGAATCCAGTCCAGCATGTGATTGTGTGTGTGATATTGCACTTGACACGTCTTGTCTAAGGGGCCCACATTGTCACAGTCCATGTTCCAGTAGATCACCAGCGGCATGAAGGTGTGGGTAATATTGATGGGGGGGTCTGGACGAACTAAAAAAAAATAAAAATAAAAAAAAAGGGAAAAGATTTAAAGGTAGAACTAAGCAGTTTTTGCCTGCAAGTTTAATCAACTTGACATACACCACAATTCAAAGGTTTTGGCTCTTAGTCTCTTATGATCACTTTTGTTTTTGCCCCCATTTTTCATGAGCTGAACTAAAAGACCTTTTCTATGTACACAAAAGGCCTATTTCTCTCGAAATATTGTTCACAAACATCTGTCACATTTTAGAGATTACCTCGGCAAAGGAGAAGTGCTCACTAACACAGATTTAGACAGATTTGTGAACAATATCTGAGAGAAAAAGGAATTTTTTGTACATAGAACAAGTCTTAGATCTGAGTTCAGCTCATGAAAAATGGGTCTAAAACAAAAGAGTTGCATTTATAATTCGGTTTAGTGTAATAATAATAATCAGAGTTGTTTGCATACTGACTAATTTACAGTGCATCAAATAGCCAATAAATGGCACGCACATGGTTCAGAGAAATGGTTTACAATAGAGTAAGTACAATTACTTACTGATATGGCCTGTGTTGAAGACAGACTCTTCAGATTGTGCAGAACCCAACCCATTTTTGGCAGTGACCCATGCAGTAATGTCAGTACTTTTCATATACTCGGTCCGATTTATGACCACATTCTCTTGATCGCTCACCCTTGAGTTAATCTTCCTGAATATAAACACAAAAAGGTTCAAGTTAATCTTTTATATTTGAAGTTTAAATCTGATATTTAATTTGAATTATTAATCATTTGCGATTGTACTTAGGTTCTACTTAAAAATGTGAACGTTTTGACTGCAAAACACTGTCATACCCATCACAATCTTTCCAGTAAAGAGTGTAAATGGTTGGAATCATTGGCTCATTGGATTTCGTCCAGGAGCAGTGAATGACTTCATCCAAGTCTTCAATAGCACAATCAGGGCGGGAAGGGGAAGAAGGTGGATCTGTAAAAGATGGAAAACTATTCTTGAGGAAAGCCAACAAATAAAGTAAAGGTAAAGGGAGTGGTAAAAACAAAGCCATAAAAGCCATCACAAAAGACCTGCAACTTTATATTCAAGACTGAGAAAACAGGAAGTCACAAGGGTAAATCTGCAAAAGTAAGCCACCAGTGTTTCGCACACTTCCCCTTCTTGTCTAATTTTGGACATATCAACATGTGAATTTCTCAAAGAATGTTACAGACTCAAAGACCAAATAAAATAATTTACAGTTACACATTCAAAACTCCTTAAATTTCATTCAAGGAACACATTTTATCAGTTCATGAATTCCCTGGGATTTTAACCCATGCTCTACTACTGGTTGAGATTCAGCAATACAACTTTCAGTAATACACTTACAATGGAAGTCTATGGGGTAAGGCATCCTAGACAGCTTAGAAACAAAACATATGCATCTTGTATTTTTGTTAAACCACTTCAATTTAGGGATGCTTAGCTATGAAAATTTTGCCCGAAACAGTTAACCGATAATTCTATATTTCTGAAAGTCGATGGTCGATAAATCTAAATTTTCATATTATTTTTTTAGACCCGGATTGACCAAAAACAAAAGTCTCACTATTACCATGTCTCAAGCACATAATTATAATGTTCTCATTATAATATTATGTACCCTATTTGAATGCTTTATTTTCACTATTATTCAAAAAATTCAGAGTACCAATTGAAACATAGCAAGAAATTTAACTATATAATTTATAATAATATAATTGTAGATAATGGCTACCTTCAAATAGCTTTCAATTTTGAGCAGACGGGAATTCTGATTTGTCGCTATACTCGTTCGCTCGACAGACTTCTCTGTGATTGGCTACAGAGCTCAGCGCTGCAAACCAGAACGCTTGTAAACAAGGACCGTCTATCTGTGTGTATCTAATTAAGTGTCTGTACTCAGTAAAACAGTGCAGAAATACTGGTATCGTCACATTTGCACAATTTTATTTACTATTTATTATGTACCGTAGGCTACTTTTGACAAGACTACTTCACTGAGGTAAAGGGATACGTAATAAGTTACAAAGTTTCCTCTTGAAAGCCTGTCCGACGCCCCATTTTCCTTTTTTTAAGTGATGCCAATCATATTTCAAGCAATTCAAAACCATTCCAGAGAACAGTGCGCATCTGAAGTGTCTCAGCTAAAGGGAATAATCCATTATTTAACGGCTTTAATATATCAGCCAAACCTAGGCCGATAATGAGAACATTAAAAATGAACATCTATCAGATTCAGCACAGTATATCGATACAATATATCGTGCATCCCAAATTCGGTTCATTAATGCGTGTTATTTTGGCTGTAAAGTTCTGCCTTACATTTTATGGTTCTGAGTAACAGAATCCTGTATATAATTATAGAGTTTTTCTTTGTAAACAATTCCCTTCAGGGATCTTTGTGTGTTTGTGTGTCATGTGAACTTAGACACTTGTACATATAACTTATGAAACCCAGAGAATTCCCAGATTCAGTAATGAAGTCATTGTAAATCAATTCTGTTATACTCACAGCCTCCCCTTACTGTCACATTGCAGGTATCATTTGTTTTTCCATTGCACATGCAGCGAATATGCCCTGTATGTTTTCTTGCAATAGAGAAGTTGCAGGTTTCTTTGGCACGGACACATGGGCTGGGTATAAGATGTCTGTGCGCCGGTGTGATAACCCAAAGCTGGAAGAGATCACAACTTTTTGCTCTTCCCCGTGCACTCGTGTGGCACACAACGGACACATTGTGGCCCACAGGTTGAGCTCGGTTCCACCAGCAGTTTACATCCACTTCAAAAGAGGCTGAATACATAAAGAAGACAATGAATGGCAGCATGAACAAGTTGGGGAAAAGATGCAGACCTGCACTCAGTTCCACAAAAACATGCAAACGAAGTTAACTATGAATTCAATAATCCACCATTTAAATGCTAAGATTATTGAATTCATGTTAAACTTTGTTTGCATATTTTTGACATTATTTAAATATTTAATGTAATGTGAAAGCATATAAAAAGTATTTTGGACACTTAATGTATTAATATTAATAGAATATATTGGCATCTGCCAACTAATGCTACTAGAGCTTCACTTTTGTAAGGTATTTTGCTATTAGTAGGCTACTGTTATATGTAAAACTGGGATGTTTCATAATTTAAAACCTAAAAACTTACTTTTGTGAAAGCTGTGCCAGTGCAATCTTTTATTGTATATTAAGACATAAAATGCATAAAAAACTGTTTTGCTGACCTTGAGAGCATATCCACATGTACATTAGTATAAGAAAATGTAATTTTACATTCTGCCATGCCATCGCTCACGTAACTCGCGAACGCAAAAAGTCCAGTATTACGCAACGTCCCGTTAAACGAGTAATTGCACGTTTACGGGAAGTCAAGACATTTGTTTGTTTCGCTGAAAAGTGACATCGCTGACCAGCAAGGAGCACGTGAAAGTTCTTCCGACAGTCCACTTTAAAGTAACTCTCCAACGTTACAGCCTGGAACGAGCATTTTCTATTTCTTGTTACCATATGTTTTTCGTAGTTAAAGTTTTCCGTTTAGTTGCCCTCACTGTTATCCTTCAGAGACAGACAAATTCGGACTCGCTTCACAAGTAAACGAAAGAAAACCACGCCTGTAAGCTATTTGACTTGAGCGTGTAGCACGAGACTCGGCCCACATGTCGCTTCTACGCAAAGCCCGTTGACCAATCAGATCAAGAGGAACTTGCTCTTGTGTGTTGCAGTGAGAAGCTACTGGATTCCGTCACTAAAATGAACTTTAGCAAAAGAGGAAACTGCTTGACTAGTTTCTTTCTGAGACCTTACGCCAATAAAACTCACACTGTATTTAACTGGTACACTAAAAATGTGCTTTACATGGTAACTTCTAAATGAACTGTCAAGTCAAAAATATTATTTTGTAAGAAAGAATGGATACATTGGTTCAGATTCCACCGAGTCAGATACAGAAATAGCCTAGCTCTTTTAGGTCAGCTTTGCTTATTGAGCTGTGCGGATTGGCTAATTTGATTGTTCAATGTATGATTAGTCATAATTCCCGCATCCAGTGTTTTTTTTGTTTTGTTTGTTTTTTGATAGACAGTGGGGTCCACAAGTCTGCGACCAGTGGTGGAGGAAGTACTGAATCTCAGTACTTAAGTAAAAGTACAAATACCCAGATAAATATTTACTTTAGTAAAAGTAGAAGTAACACAATGACAACCATACTTAAGTAAAAAGTAAAAAGTACTTTATTTTAAATGTACTTTAAGTATTAAAAGTAAAAGTACTTGCATAACAATTTATTATCTTAATGTCTATTTTCTAATGATTAATAAAACATTTAATTCTAACTCATTCAACCTAATAGCCTACTCCTATAATGATGTTCAATAATGATGGAAAAAAAATGTCACCATTTCTGAAACAAGCTTGCAATTAGGCAATATCATGCTTATCCTTACTATATTTTAATAACTATGTTTGGCAGTAAACGCGATTCATTTATGGTGTAATTCTGAACCTCTTGGCTTGCCATAATCCTAACCAAACCAAACATATATTACACACGGTGTGTTTCCTATGCACGTAAAAACAAATTTTCGCGTATGAGTTGCACGATAAACACACTGCGTGTGAGACGCATTTAGTGTGACCGGGTTGATATACTGTATCTATGGCAACCAAACGTCACTGGTGAGACAAACGTGCAACGAACGGACGGTCAGATTACGTTTTAGCAGGGGAAAAACTGATCAAAAAATGTAACGAAAATGTAACAGAAGTTGTAGAAATGTAGTGGAGTAGAAAGTATAATAATTGCTGCAAAATGTAACGAAGTAAAAGTAAAAAGTAGGCACTATTTATTGTACTTAAGTAAAGTAAAGATACGTGAAAAATGTACTTAAGTAAAGTAACGAAGTATTTGTACTTCGTTACATTCCACCACTGTCTGCGACTATTATGAAAGCACTTCTATGATTTACACTTTAGGTCTCATTTGTAAACATTAGTTAAAAGAGTAGTTCACTACAAAAAAAATTGCTGATAATTTACTCACACCCATGCCATCCAAGAAATTAAGGTTTTTGATTAAAACATTCCAGGATTTTTCTCCATATAATGGACTTCAATGGGAACCAAATGGTTCAAGGTCCAAAAGACAGTTTCAATGCAAACTGTTCAAAGGGCTTTAAACAATTCCAGATGATGAATAAGGGTCTTATCAAGCGAAACGATCGCTCATTTAATAAATAAATAACAAAGTTTAAGTTTTATAAGCTCAAATGGTCGTCTTGCTCTGTTCTGTGATGCGCGTTTGTGACTCTCCTGTTCGAATTTGTTCATCAAAATGAACGAATCTTTTCCAGAGTCAACTCATTCATTTCGTTTGTTGAATGAAACAAATGACACGAAAAAAGATTTGTTCATTTTGATAAACGAGTTCGAACAGGAGAGTTGCGAACGCGCATCGCAGAACAGAGCAAGGCGACCATTTGAGCTTATAAAACTTAAACTTTGTTGTTTATGTATTAAATGAGCGATCGTTTCGCTTGATAAAACCCTTATTCATCGTCGGAAATCGTTTAAAGCCCTTTGAACAGTTTGCAGTTTTATACTGAAACTGTCTTTTGGACCTTGAACCGTTTGGTTCCCATTGAAGTCCATTATATGGAGAAAAATCCTGGAATGTTTTCATCAAAAACCTTAATTTCTTTTCGACTGAAGAAAGAATGACATGTACATCTTGGATGACATGGGGGTGAGTATATATAATGTATTAGTAAATGTTGAAATCAACACTATGATTAGGCTGTAGCTAAGTACTAGTTAACTAATGAACCCTTATTGTAAAGTGTTTACAATATCTGTTCTTCATTGTATATTTTACATTTATATAAATCCTTAAACTTGTGTCTAAGTGTATAGGATTAAAAGTGTGAACACACTGTACATTTGTTCATATTTCAGCACAGACTGATTCAATAACAATCAATGCAAATAATCACCTTTATTCAAGATTGAAATATCGAAATTAAACATATTGAATACAAAAAGTAACTTCTTACATTACAACATCCATAAAATCACTGTTTAAATGAACTGTGACATGGGAGCTCAATGCAAACAAACAATTTAGGTTTCTCAAGTACAATGAGACAGACACATTCAACAGAGGAAGGAGTGTAGAAGCACAATCACACACACATACTCTCTCTTTTCTTCACTCATGCCACAGAGAAGGTTAGTCTTAGCAAAGTGAGCTGATTTCTCCTTTGCTGCAGCCCCACTTGCAGCAGGCGTTGGACAGTCCCACCACTACATCACGTCCCTTTCTGTCAACGGTGCGCAAGGCTTCAAGCACCTCCTCTGATATGAGAGAGCGCGCAGGCCTGATGAACACACCACCTTCCTGTTCACCTTGTGCCAGTGACGGAAGGCTTGAGTCAGATGCATGCTGGGAGGATGTTGCAGCACCGAAAAGCACTGAGGTGTCTGCAGCATTATTATCATACGTGTTCAATAGGTCCAGTATTTCATCTGTGCAACATAAGAGATGTCGATTTATGCAGTTGTACAACAGAAGATGGATAAATAAGTGATAGAATATAAGTTTGTATAGCCTACACTTTAAAGAATCTCAAATATAGGAGTTTTGAGGTACCGTTCAAAAGTCAGTGGGATTTTATTTTATTTTGAAAGAAGCTAGTATATGTTCACCAAGGTTGCATTTATTGATTCACAAAAATGATATTGTGAGGAATTTTAAATAACAGTGTTCCATTGTAATATATTTTAAAAATATAATGTATCCCTTTGATTCCAAAGCTGAATTTTTAGCATTATCACTGTAAAAAATTACATAAGACGTATGTTTTTACAATTTATATGTTATACAAGATTCAACTAATTTTTTAAGTCAGTTTAATGTGATTTAAGTTTAAATGATGTAAACATCCAAGAGAGTAATGAAAAATTGAAGGCAACAACCCTTTTTTTACAGTGATTACTTCAGTCACTTCTATGTTGTATTTTTCCATTTTAATTACAAGTTATGTTAAAAGGGAGGATTTTTATTTAATTTACTATTTTAGCATTTGATATTTGATCTTCATTGTATATTTTACATTTATTTAAATCCAAGTGAATTGAACTAACAGCTTCCAATGTGAAAAAACGTTGGTGCCACATGATCATTCTAATATGATGATTTGATGCTCAAGAAACATTTATTATTATTATCAATGTTGAAAACAGTTGTGACCCTTTTTGATGAATAGAACGTTCAAAACAGCATTTATTTTAAATGTTTTGTAACATATAAATGTCTTTACTGTCCATTTAAAAAAAATAAAATAATGCATCATTGCTAAATATAAGTATTCGTAAATTATACTGAACCCAAACTTTTTTTTTTTTTACTTTGCTATAGTAAAACTCATTGAAAACAAGGAATGAGTGTATAGCATATCTAAACTTTTGACCGGTCATTTGTAATATTTTTGGGATCAAAGTATTTTAAAATCCAACATTTTTTAAATTTAAATTGCCTTTTAAATTTATACACATTTCCTGAGTAAAAAAAAAAAAGTGAGCAGTAAAAAGTGAAATTAAGACTCCTGCTCTGATAAGTCTTCAAAACTAACCTGTGCTTGTTAAGGAGCGTTTCCACCGAGAGCCTCCGCAGGTGAAGATGACAGCGCGGATGAACTCCCGGCCGCATAATTTGACCCCATATGAGGGGCCGTCCAGTGCATTTACTCCGGCCAGCAGCAGACACACTGCGAGCACTGTGGTTTTCCACATCATGCTGAGAGCAGATATTCACTAACAGGAGAGGTTGATGTTCAGAAGCTGGTTTCCTGCTGGGATTCCTTTGGTTCGGAACCAGATGCCTGTTTGATGATTTTTTTCCTGGGTTCCTATTCCTGCTTATAAAGAGATGAGCGGCACACATGCTCATACACCCCCCTCACCCCCGCAGGCAGGAGTCACAGATAACCCTGGAAGATAAAGTCAGAGACCTTTCTGGAAACAAAAGCAAGAGCAGGAAAGGTGATTGTGTAATTATAAAAGATGCAATGGCGTACTGTGACATGAAACTCCCTCCCCATTTAAATGAATGAATCATATTTGCAATACGACTCATTTCAAGTCATACCTGTGTGCAAAATTAACTTACAATTTGTAGTCTGTTACTGATTACACATTTTATGACAGATATTGTGGTTAGTAATCTAACACATATAATCTAAATACGTTTTAATTACTTTTATATTACTTTAAATGTAAGTTGAATAAGATTATTATATAACCAAATACAAAGAGAAAGAAAATATGGTACATTCTACAACATGACAGGCATTAGGGGTTTGTGACGAAAAGCTTAAATAAATCATAAAAATGTCAATTAAAAATAAATAATTCACAAACAAAAACACACTTACTTCACTGTAAAAAAATATTTTCAAGATTTGTTATCACAACATATTTTCTTTTGTCAAATCAACTTTATAATAATTTATTTAGTTCAGATAACTTATTATTTTGAGTTTCTGATGATTAAATTGATCTCCTTCATTGTATTAACTCACTTTTTCCAGTTCAATCAACTTAAAATTTTAAGGCACCCCAGGTTACTTACTTTTTTTAAGTTAAACCAACAATAGTTTTTTACAGTGTAGTAATCACAACATTTTTTCTTTTGTCAAATCAACTTAAATAATTTATTTAGTTCAGATAACATATAATTTTGAGTTTCTGATGATTAAATCATTCTCTTTCATTGTATTAACTCACTTTTTCCAGTTCAATGAACTTAAAATTTTAAGGCAACCAGGTTACTTACTTTTTCAAGTTAAACCATCAATATTTTTTTACAGTGTAAGAAATTATGTATTTCATTTGTTTACCTGCATGTCAAATCCCTAAATTATGTGTTTATTTAATATGTAATTATGCAATCCATAAAAAATGTCATTTTATTCTGATTATGAGCTTTTTAAAATTAAAGGTTCAATAGATGATTCTCTACGAAAACGTTTTGTGGTTGAGGAAAGTCCTCATATCCTCATAGCAAATGTTCAGTGCTCTAATTGTATTTTTATAGACATCTTCTGTGGAAAGTGTATGCTTTATTATTATTTTTTAAATCATTTAGAAAAATTGTTTCAGCAGGGACTGGTTTTCAGGATATTGGAATGCCAGGCTATGCAATTGCCAGGTTCTGGTTGGTTTTTGCTGCTAAAAACAAAACAAAAAAATTACTCTCGTTTTATCATCCACTGGGTGAAAATTGTAAGTCTGATCACTTATGAAAGTGTAACAACATACCTCTCTCATAAATCTGTGTCCCGAGTTCACCCAAATGCTTGTTTTACCTTCTTTGCACATCTATGCATAATTTTTTTTAAATTTTTTTTTCAAAAGATGTGATGACTGAGGTTAAAAGTTAAGAGACAAAGAGATGTAGCGAGCATGGCATTTTCAAAGTGTGATAACACAGTCCATTGCACATGGCAATTTTTGTACCCACATGGACAAAGGTCGCCAATTTCCAAAATGACAGCAGAATAATGAATTTTTAATGAATGCGATGATAACAATGACAACAACATGACATTTCGAGAGACATTAACTATAATGTTTGACGTTTACAACTTCGCCTGCAAGGATGGTGACCGTACGTCTGTGTTTGGTTTCTACACATATTTAAATATAGAATATATTATTTTAAATATTTTATAGAAGATACAATTGCAGGTCCATCATGTTCATGAGTGACACAAAATGTTAAAATGTCCCAGATTTAATAAGTTATTCAAAATATATGCAATTCATACAAAAAATAAATAACTTGAATACACATTGAAAACACATTTTTAATTAAAAGTAATCAAAAACTAAGTAAATAATATTTAAATATAATTAAATAATATGAATAATAAAAATAGTGTGTTTAATTAAAAAAGCAAGGATGGTGGACACAGTCCTCTGCTATTAGTTTACAGACATTTAAATACAGCATATTATTTTAAATATTTTAGAAGCAATTGCAGATCGACCATGTTCATGAGTGACACAACATTTTATTGTTTTATATGCAATTTATATAAAGATAGTCTATAAAGATAGTCAAATACTAATTAAATAATATTTTAATATAATTAATTAATTAAATTAAAAAACGTCAAATGTATATGTGATGTATTTTCGTATGTTCGCATATTTTATGGCATGTTTTGAATGTCAAATGGAGTAGCTAAAGGTGTTTAATAAAAAAAAAAATCAAACTTTATACATTTTTTTTATTCGTATTTATGCTAGATCGTGTTAACAGCTCGTATACAACGTAGATTCCGATCAGCTTTCTGTCAGTTGTGCTCTTGTGCTGTAATAATAGTAATACTTTAACGAAACAACACGACTGATTCCAGATCAGTACATAAAACACCCCGTTTGCACCCGTGATTGACAGGCTTCAGACAAACCAGCTTCTGAAGGTCGCATCGGCTCCCCAGTTCCACAAATAGGAAGACGCGGCGTTCTAGTTATTGTACCTGGACCAATCAGAGCGAAGAAATGGGGCGGGAACCCAGCGAGTGGGTAGCAACAGTTGCCTGGGTGAGGACGAAGCGCCATAGCCACGGTAGTCGTGGTGACAAGAACCCAGCAACGAGAATCAACAACAACAACAACCCGATTAATTGAAAAAAGCATTAAATCAAAAGTACCGCTGGAAAAGTCACTCGGAATAAGAGGTGATTCCGTTTTTTATATTTCATATGAAGTCACACTATGTTGAAAACCGAAAGCAGGTGCGAGGATGATGATTCTTGGCGTCTATCGATGTCCAGTAATCATTATTGGTGGCGGGGATTGCTAAGCGATCGAGTCGCGCGCTGTAGCCAGATGCGTCTCATAAACGATAGGCATGACCAACAGCCTCAGCAAAAGCTGCTCGTTGTTGTTATGACGATATACTAGACAGGTTGTACAAAATGGCGGGTGTTGTTTGCAATAATACGCGAGTCTCCATACCACCCATCCATAGCATTCGGCTAGCGTTGCTATGGAGCCAGGTGTTATAAACGCTGTTGGCATAGTTACACCGACGAGCACGCGGACAAACCCGCAACCAGAGACCCTCTTGTCCTTAACCTCACTGATTATTGGATATAGAACCATATGTAATAATGTGCCGAAATAACATTCCGTTCATTGTAAATAATATACAAATACCCTTACCAGGGAATCTGAGTGCGCAGATAGCTTTCTGTTTGCACGTCAAGAAAATGTAATTATTTTCTGCAATATATATATTTAATCTATCTGCATTATTTATTATTATTTATACATGATTATTGTAACCGTGATCAAAAGATTTCTTTTGATTTAATTATTATTGTGTAGTGCATATGCATATATTATAGAAGAATAGACTGGATTGATGATATCAATACTTGATAATTTATGTAAATTATATTTCGATTTTATTACAATACATTATTATTATTGTGGATCATTATTATAATATTATACTTTTATTTATGTTGGGCCTTTAATGAACCAAGTGATGCAGAACAAAACAAGTGCAACAACAACATTCATAAGAATACAAAGGAAACTAGATGTATATATACATGCTTGATTCGAGGATTGCTGTGTAATTGAATCGTGAGTTTGAGATATTAGAGTAACACCAATGAAGTAAATTGGTAGTGACACATGACATTATTGGGTAGGTTGTGTTACAAAACAGAAGAAGGCAAGCAGTTTTAAAGCTCTAAGACCACATGTGGTTGTTTTTTATTAGAGAAATACATCTTCATTTAAATTGAATTTTTCATTTTTTTGTTTTGTTTCCGAGTCTTTGTGTTCCTGTTCTGTGTGCCCTCATTCATTTGCAAGTGGTGATCGGGTTACTGGTAATAGGACACCACACGCTCTGCCCGAACCTTCCCTCCTCTTCTTTTTGCTGGCCCAACAATGGTTGTAGTCTTTAGGGCTTTCCTATAACTGTGTGGTTGTGCCAAGGTGGTACTAAGTAAAAGTCCTTAGTGATAATGACATATTTCTCAATTTTTGATTCATCGTCTCTATCTCATTGATTATGCTGTTCATAGTGCTACATGGGATTGTAGTTCTTTGTAGTTAAAGTACACAGTATCGTCCATTTTTTTTTCTGATTTTCATACTTTTTTTGCTTCAAATAAAAAGGTAGTAATGTGAATAACCCCTGTTGTACCTGATTGGTTTGGTTCATGGCTTAAAATACTTTAAAGGGGTGTTGAACTGAGAAATCAAATTTTCCTTGAGCTTTTGACATCTAACAGGTCATCATATTATAAGAATATCCTCTAAGTTTCAGAACTGAAAACGTCCTTGTTAGTCCAATAAAAGCTTTTATTGACACCAGCCTCAGCAAACGACTCGTTTTTCAAAGTGGGGAACTATGACGTCAAAGAGGACAAAACACCACCCCCGCAGAAGAAGATCAACGTACTTCAACACAGCCAGTTTAGCCCCGCCCACTGATTCGCACATTACAAGCATAGCTAAATAACACAGACCTGGACGTGATGACTAACCGGGTCGAGAGTGAAACTCATTATAATATGCAAAACTGTTATCCACTCACAGCAGTGGGTGTCTAGTTTCAAGTCTTCAATGCGAGACGCCCATAATAACCGAGCGTTTTTGAGCTGGGCTCACAAGTAGGGTTGAAAATAGCCTATTACTTATTGATTTTGATGTTTTTTAATGTAAAACCCAAGTAAACGTCATAAGTTGACCTCAGACAACAATTAAAAAAGAAAAGAAAAAGCCAGTTCATGACCCCTTTAACAATGAATGTTTGAAGTCAGCGTGAAACGAAAGTTGAGATTCTCATTTGTTCCTTGTTGTGACGCATATCCGAGTGAAACGGCTTCTGAGATTAGAAAAAAAATGTAGGGCAGGGCATGATTTCGTCCTTCGGGAATTAATTGGATCGTTGGAGGTTGGGCGTTGCAAACAAAATGGAGGCAGATTTGAATGTGATTCTCTGAGAGGCGGTGCACCAATTGCCGCACCCTCATCGGATCTGGCCGCACCCTTTCGCCATTGCACGTGACCGAAATAGAAGAGAGGTCGTTTCGAGGGGGCGTTGGATAATGAAGTGCACAGATAAATCATTTATAATAAACACTACAATATTACATATAAAAGAAGATTTCTCAAATTTTATTTCATGCTGCCTTTAAAATCCCTACGGGAAAATGAATGTAAGAAAACGTGAAATAGTGGGCGGGCACACTACACTCTGTTAATCCCCCGATAATGACCAATAGCAACGCTGTATAATGACCGCTCATCCTGGTATTTGAGGCTGGCGCGTATTACACATGATATACATTATACCTTACACATTATCATGTGATTCCATGTGATTTGTTGCACTCAGTCCAGGGGAACCCAATGGCAACTCCAGTTTATGTGAGAGAGCTGCAGCAGACCTCCCAGCCTCAGGGAGGTGGTGTGACTCCCACATCAGGGCAGGCGTCCACCGTGACAGCAGCTCCACAACAATTCCTGGCCGAACTTCAGACTACAGGAGCCACACCTTCAGGGGCCCCATCCACCGGCCAGACCACGCCCCCTCCCTCACAAGCACAGAAGAGCCAGGCAATCGTCCAGGCACCACCCGCACAAGCCCCGCCCACTCAGACTCAATATGTCACAGCTGAGATTCAGAGCTCACCTACGCAGTCCAGCAATGCTCAGAATACACCACAGTACATTGTTGTCACAGTTACAGGTAAGAGCAAATCAACCATCCAAGAAGCAAACTGAAGGTCATGAGTTCAATTCCCAGAAGAGAAAGCATGAACTTAATCAAATGTGTACCAAGTTGCTTTGCGTAAAAGCGTTTGTCAAATGCATAAATGTAAATTTTCATTTTAAAATGAATATACTTGCTTGTCTTAAAACAGTTTTCTCTTTTCTTCTTTTCCTGTAGAGGGTTCTCTTCATTCCAGTGACTCTGTGTCAGATTCTAGTCCTCCTGCTGCTGTAGTCCAGACTGGAGTTCCTACACAGGTGGTGCAGCAGGTTCAGGCCGCACAACAGGTAACACCAACCCTAAACACCAAACCTGTGCACCCAAATACACAGTAAAGCCACCTAAACAAGCACAACTTTGGAATGCACTGCAATGGCTTCAAGTCTGAAATCAAATTGAATATAGACACTACTTTTCAAAAGGTTAATACTTTTATTCAGCAAGGATGCATTCAATTGATTAAAAGTGACTGCTGAGTGCTGCTTCTTTCAGAAACATTGCAAAAAAGTCTTAATGAATCCAAGCTTTTGGATTCAAAAGACAAAAAAACCCTTTGGAATTATCTGGCTTGAAAACATGATGGTTATGATAAAAAAAATGCAGTCCTATTAATCCCACCCCCCATATCTGAACACAAAAATAATATATTAAAGTGATCAATGTCATGTATTTAAAGGGTTAGTTCACCCAAAAATGAAATATCTGTCAGTTGTATCAGTATATCAGTAATATCAGTTGTAAAGACTTTTGTCAATGTCCCTCTTTAGTAAAAATCAAGTTTTTAACGTTGTTTATATGTTTATGTGTTATGTTTCTCACGTCACAAACTACCTTGTAACCAATTGCATCAACGTGCCGGCGGGCTTTAGCATATCATTAATTAACCGCGAACTGGCAGGGGAGTCTCAAGAGATGCCAGGTTATCCCCGTATATTTTTCTGTTGAAATGAAAAATTGGGTAGATTTTAGTAGATTTAGGGTGTATGATGTATATTATGAAGTTATGGTGAACTATAGACCTTATGTAGCCCCGCCCCTTTTCAGCATTGCGCTCGTTCTCTTTCGACTTCCGGTATGTATTTTCGCAGCATAGTATGAATGAACTGCTCGTAAAAAAATTCCCAGTCGACATTTGTTAAGACATCTGCTTCACAATGCTTATGATAAACATTACAATGCTCCTGATAACTTTTGTTAACTTTACAATAAGTAAATCCACTTCACCAGCTAATTACTCCTCGACAGCGATGCCATAGAAATATACAGAGCGACCGCAAAAACGGAAGTTCAAAGACAATATTCTAAAGATGACGGCGCCCACGTTTCTCTGGTGCATGAGGTATATATGACTTTCTCCACAGATGCTCTGAGTTGTTCAAAGCGTTGCTAAGGATGCTGATGCAGCGGTCAAACTCTGAGATGGCGAACGGGAACATGGTTCATGTAACATTAGCAACACACTAGTTTTTGATAACATAGTCAAGCAAAAGGCTAATCATATTAATTATCATTATGTGAGTGGCTCTCTGAGCTGGCTTTAGTGAATGGAGGCAGGGAAATTTGCATATTCATAGATCTGCATATACGAAATGAGGCAAGGGTGTAGAGTTAAGCTATTTTAAGGCATGTAGAATTTTTTTACAGGAAAATACGTTTAAATATGTCATTTTGGTGATCAAAGATGAGTTTTAAGGGATAAACTGCCCCTTTTCACAAGATGTAAAATAAGTATCTGATGTACCCACTACCTAGAGTGTGTATGTGAAGTTTCAGCTCAAAATACCCCACAGATCGTTTTTTACATCATGTTAAAATTGTCCCTTTTTAAAGGGATGGTTCAAAAATCCCTTATAAAAACGAGCGCAGGGTTTTAGAAAATTAGCACACATCCCTTTAGAAAATTGGTTTACTCACCCTGAAGCCATCCTAGGTGTTTATGACAAGGCTTCAGGGTGACTAATACATTCTTTTTACAGACTAATACAATCGAAGTTCTATAAAAAAATGTCCTGACTCTTCCAAGCTTAATAATGAGAGTGAATGGCTGTTTGACTTTGAAAGTACATTGAAGCGCATCTATTCATGATTGAAGTGCTGGGCTAATTTTGGTGAACTATCCCTTTATAGCTGAGCAAAAACGCGTCGTTTTGTGTGTGTCCTTTTAAATACAAATGAACTGCTGCTCCCGCCACCGAGGGCGGAGCTACAAGAACTAGTGTGTGTTATCGGCTCCAATTACCTCACACAGATGTGCACTACATTTTATTGCTTGTTAAAATTATCCCTTTTTGAGGGTGAACAAAAAAGTGTTGTTTCGTGTGTGTCCCTTTAAATGCAAATGAGTGTCAGCAGCTCCGATTATGCAGACGCACACTAAAATGTCAGAAACTTGCTTTAAACTGAAGTCGGGCAATAATGGAGAGACTCAAGAAGAAGTGACAATGTAGAATGCAACAGAACGTTTCTGAATGGTTAGTTGATGAATTTATGTTGTTGATGTGGAGTTAACTATCTTCAAGTCTTTGATTAGCATATTCTTTCATGATAATCTATAAAATCGCTTGTGTAGGAACTGTTACATGATATTGCATTTGTGTTACGTATTGTATTGCATGTGAAAATCTTCCTCTTCCTCTTCTCAATCTCAACATGGACTGCGTGTTCCCGGGGGCGGGGTTTATGTAAATTTTAGGGTTGGTGATGTCACTAACCTGGGAGGAATGTGTAGTCCCTACCAGCCGTTTGTTGTAGTCCTTAAAAACGATTTCTTTAAAAGCAAATATCTCCCTTTGCTTTTCACTTTGAGCATTGTATCTTTGTTGTTTATGCTCAAACAGCAACGTTACACACTTACTAAAGTTAGAAAAGTGAAATCGTCAGAACGCAATATAAGCCGGCTCCGGCATCAGCACCACAGTGGTGATCTTGTGAACAGTGTCAGAGACTGACGCAGAAGTGAAGAAATTGTTAAATAAAGTTGTTATTTTTGTTTGGATTTTTTGGGGGGTTTTACTACCTTTCTGAGCATTGAAAGTGGTAATAAGCTCTCGGATTTAATCAAAAAGATCTTCATTTGTGCTCTTATGAGGTCTTATGAGTTTGGAACTACATGAGGGTGAATAAATAAAGATACAAATGTCCTTTTTGAGTGAACTAACCCTTTAAGTATGTGAATCAATGTCTTGAATATGACATTGAATTAAACATGAATAAAAGTGTTCAGAATAATGCATTATAATTCGGGTTGTTTTGAAATTCAGCACATGTTGTTTGAATTTGTTTGAGGTTTGTAGAACAGCAGTTCATCTCGAACGAATGAGTCATGACGATTGAGGGATTTTGCTGTTTTCTAAACCCTGAACAACACTAGCGTTCATTCGAAGTGACCACAGAGGAAACCACTGCTCTTAAAAAATAAAGCCCATTTTAAATATGTAAAAAAAACACTTTGTAGTTTCACAGTACTGCTGTTGTGTCCCAGTGATTCGGGTAAATAAACACAGGGCTAGTAGATAACCTTTTCTGCAGGTTAACAATTGTACATCCACAGCTAAACATCAACATTGGCTTCAATTGCATTTGCATTACTACGAATGCCTTTTTTGTTTGTTTTTTTCGAAACTATATAAAATTAATATGCTATTTAATTTCTTTTTTTACCTAAGTCGTAAATTACTGTATGTTTAAAAGTTTATGATCGGTAGCAGGGCCGTAGCTGAAAAAAGCCTGCTGAAATATTAAGCAGCACAACTGTTTTCAAACATTGATAATAATGAGTAATGTTTCTTGAGCATCAAATCAGCACATTACAATGATTTCTGAAGGATCATGTGACACTAAAGACTGGAGTAATTATGCTAAAAATTGTCGTCACAGAAATAAATTACATCTGAAAATTTATTCAAATAGAAAAACATTTTTTTTAAATCCCAACCGAAAATAGTTTTGAACAGTAGTGTTCCTAAAACATATTTAAAGGTTCATTTAGTAATATTGTATTTGTGTACCACTATATTACACAACACCGGTTTTTGACGCCTAGCAACGTGGATGAAGCTAAAACATTATAGTAAATTTATGTTTACCAATATCAATATAGAAATACCCTTTTCAGTTAGTAGTGATTTATTCCCTAGAGAGAAGATTCTAATAACAGGGGTAATGTGAGTAGTATTCAGGTTAACATGTGATCTCAACATATCTGCCCCAAATAAATCGGCTTTAATTAGGCCACTGATATGACTGGAGTCTTTATCTCATTTTAAACACAAGTTTAAAACACAGCACTATTCATTCTTTTTTTCAGAAGTAAAGCTTTTTAATGAGAACAAGCATTAGAGCTGTAAACCGTGGCCCAGTTTTGAACAATTAGTCTGTGGTTTGTCATTCTTACAGTTGCTTGTTCAGCGAGCTAATGTTTTTCATTTCCCCCTGCAATCAATTAACAGAGGTCAGTAGTTCAAGCCACATCACAGACGACGAAAACCGAGCCGAGCCCCCAGCTGAATGTCACCAGCCTACAATCCGTGCACCTGACACAGGAGGTAAGCTGTCTCTCTTATATAAATGTGTTATTATATCAGTAAAGACTGGCTTTGCTGTCAAATTGATGCCAGTAGCTGTGTTTCCATCCAAATTAGTGAATTTAACCTTCAAATTTGAATTTAAAGCACAAAATTTAAAACATTTGCGAATAAAGCACCGTTTCCATTTCATGTGTTCAAGAGAACCAAATCATCATTTCCTGGGAAATTGGCACAAAAGGTCTGTAATATGGAAGTTACTGCAATGTTGCTGTTTTTTGCATCTCAAAGCATGCAGACTACTGTAAAAATACTATACCCAACCATTTGGTTCAGGAACTTTAATCTAGAAACATTTCGTCTTGATCTCGAAACATTTTGTCTTTAATCTCGAAAGATTTCGACTTTAATCTCGAAACATTTCGTCTTTTATCTCAAAAGATTTCGATTTCAATATCTAAACATTTCGACTTTAATCTCGAAATGCCAGATTTAAAAAATTTTTTTTTACAGATATTCTTATCGGATAAAAAACAAATACACCCAGGGCCGGCGCTAGCCATTTGGGTGCCCTAAGCACAAATGCTTGGTGGTGCCCCCTTAACACCCCCCCCCCCCCCACCCACCCCCACCACCCACTCACCCAAGGAATAACAACCATTCAGAATTTCTTAGTTAGGTTCTCTTTACTTCCAAAATAACTGCTGCAAATAAATACATTTACATTAACAATGGCACCAAATATGAAAAGTAATAAATAATAAAAAGGTTAAAATTATAAATACCAAAAACCACCACAATTACTAAAAACACATTTTTGGAACTGGCTACAACTGCTGGTTGATGGTTCTTCCTCCTGCTTGAGTTGCTCCTTGCATGTATTTTAGCATTGACCCTGCATTCAGAAATACAAGACAAAATATTCACGGATTGTACTAAATCAATAACCATCGTATACAAAAATATTGCACACATTAGTCTTTTATATAATATAGGCCTATGTGTCACTGGAACATTTAAAATTCAAAACTCTATTCTACCTTTAAAAGAGGTCTGATGAGGCACAGTATAATAATTCTGTACATAATTTGTAGGGCTGAAAAGATGAATCGCGATTAATCGCATCCAAAATAAAAGTTTGTGTCTACATTAATGATATAGGCCTATGTGTGTGTACTGTGTATAATTATTTTGTATATGTATTTAAGAAATATTTGTTATTTATATATAAAATATTTTAATTTATATATATATATAATATAAATTATCTATACAGTATATACATGCAAATATTTCTTAAATATATATATGTGTGTATATTATATATACAAAATAATTATACACAGTACTCATGTAGAAACTTTTATTTTGGATGTGATTACGCTTTTCCCAGCCCTAATAATTTGACAACTCCATATGAAAATATACAAACAGTGAGATTGTGTTTTTTTTTTTTAATTGCAGTTTCACCAATAGATGTCGCCCTTGGGCCTTTGACCGCATTATCCGATAGAACAACAACGAAAAAACATATCTAAGCGATCTTCCTTTTCTTCTCAAACAAACTAACTGCATCTTAAACAGCCCAAGTAAAAAAAAAAACCCAGGGAGAAACCCCCGGACCCCCGTTAAAATAAAAAATTCTACATGCAGGGCAAAGCCCTGGATCATTTGCACAACTAGCGACGCCCCTCTGGACATGCATACACGAAGCAAGGGTGCCTACAAAACTAACACTTTTATTTAAAACATTGTCTTACCTGCAAACAAGTATCATCCCACTGTCTCTTCTTTTTCCTTTTTTCCGCCCCCGACTCTTTAGAGACCATGTCTGATGTCGATCAGGTGTCTGCCAAATTTGACACTGATTGAGGAACAGACCACTGCGAGGTGGGGAAGGGGGGGCACCAGAGGGAGAGTGGCACAGGAGATTCACCTTTTTCTCCACTAATTTGGTCTAGGCCTATATTACTTTTGTATTGCTTTTGTATATTAACATGCTTTACATATTGTATTTGTTATTTATACTAGTAGCCTATTGTGATGATTTTTCACCACCTAGATTTTTTGGTGCCCCCCCAAGCACTTGGTGCCCTACGCGCAGTGCGTGATGTGCGTGTGCGGAGCGCCGGCCCTGAATACACCTCTGTTGAGAGCATACTTTTTTATGTATATTTTCATCCAGCTTTTTATGCAGTATTCCAAAATGGACAAAAATGAATGTATGGAAACATGGCTTATGATGTCAAGACAAGGTCAACCCTTGTCCAATATAAAATACATTCAATGTGCATTTCATCTAGTGTTCATAATCATGCCATCTTGCATTAAAGGAATAGTCTATCTAAAAAAAAATGGAAATGGAAAATGAATGGAAAATTCTCTAAGCAAGCAGTCGTCTAACCCTCTGATGGTTGCTTTCAGAGCCTTTTTCTCAGACAGAGAGGAAGTGATGCACAAAGAGAGAGTGAATTGAAGAGAAAGAGACAGATAGAAGACTGGTTGGAGCGTAGGCCAGTAGTAGTACTACTAGAGAATCTCACTAACCCGTTTGGAGACAGTTTATCTTACGCATCTGTTAATGGAGGTTTGCTGGATTACTCATCTTGTTTCCCCCCATCTCTACCTGTTGCTTATTCGCCCGTCACCTTCTCTCTACCTGTCATGTCGGTGGGCTGGGAGACAGACGGGGTCTCCTACACCTCTGCTGCTGTGCCAGATGTGCAGTCTTTCCTCTATGAGATGCCCTCAGCCCTTAGCGTAGGTGACTTTAGTTAAAACAGTGTGTAGGTGAAGCTGTGGTCAATCAGCGAGAGATTGTGTTAGATAAGTTAGCGCAGTGATTTCCAACCAGGGGTCCATGTACTTCACAGGATACATTGGGTATTTTGCTTTAAAAAAAATAGAGAACATAAGTTAAATCATTAAAGACTTTTTTTTAAATATATATTTTTAAATGTTTTTGTAGTAATTTAATTTAATTTATATTTAATTAAATAAAAAAATGTTTGCTGTTGGGGATGTGATGTTTTTTGAGGGGTACATAAGACTAAAAGGTTGGGAAACACTGAATTAGTGAATTTAATGTGGCTGCAGACATTTTTTTTTTTACATATATATAGTATAAACATGTTTATTGTAGAACTGTGATGGTGTCAATTGTGCCTTCTCAAATTGGTGTATTGTTGTATGTGCGCCATAGGTACAGCAGCAGCTCCAACAGGTGCCAGTCCAGCATGTGTATACTAACCAGGTGCAGTATGTGGAAGGAGGAGATCCCAGCTACACCACCAGCACCATGTGAGTATTCATGGAAACCATTGCTCGGCCCCAGCATTGTGCATCTTTGTTGAATCAGATACAGGGCTTTTCACACTAAATATAATCCCTCAGTTAACTCTTCGCTAAAGTCACTGTTGTTGGATTTTGGCCGTTTTATTCAAAAGTGGAGAAAGATGAATGTGACCTTACAGGGACAGGGCTTAAAGGAGTACAGTTATGGCTCTTTCAGACAGCACGATTTTCAAAGTAGTCAGGTCGCTGCTCTTTTCACACTGCATGACTATCTTGGCCAGCATTCAGTCGCTGCTGTGTTCACACTGGACGATGGGTCGGCGACAGAAGGTTTCACACTGCATGACTTTAGAAAAATCGCCGACAGACTCTGTCTAGCACGCTGCACGCAAACTACATTTCACAACAAACACGCGTGAGATATGAAAAGGAAACAACGCGCGACACCACACGTGCAAGACCGGAGTTCTCACGTGAGACTTTTTTTTTTCGACCCGGTTGTGGTACAGCTGGTGAAACAGACACGAGTGCTCCTGCCAAATTTCTACTAATTTTTCTTCCATTTATTGTGTCCAAATAGACCGAGAAGAAGCTTTTTTTGTTGAAACAATGCCATATCATGTTGATATGTGATCTATAACTCCTCCCCGAACTCCCTGCTGCTCTGTATCTTGCTCTCTCACTGGCTGCCGGTGATCGCCGATGTAGTTTTCAGTCAAAACACTTTTCACACAGCAGGATTTTGAATCGCCGACAGGTCCAGATATTTAGCATGCCAAATATCTCACGGGCGTCGGCGACTCGTCGGTGATTCTCTCAGTTCGCGTCTTTGTTCATTCACACTGCGTGATTGTCACTCGCGTGAACGAGCGCCGATTTGCCTGTGATTTCGGGCATTTGTCGGCGATTTCTCAAAACCTGTCGGCGAGCCAAAATCGTGGCTAAAATCATGCAGTCTGAACTCGGCATTAGTTCACCCAAAAATGAAAATTATTTTATTACATTTGTTTTTATTAAAATGATTTTCTCACCCTCAAGTTGTTCCAAACCTGAATTTCTTTCTTCTGCTGAATACAAATGAATACTAAAGATATTTTAAAGACCAAATAGTTGATGGGCACAAATGACTTCCATAGTATTTTTTTTCCCATAGTTTTTGGTATAATAGTTTTTTTTTGGTACAATTCTGTTAAAAAGTTTGTCTATGAAATATATATATATTTTTAAAATAAATTAATATTTTTATTCAGCAAGGGTACATTTATAATGTTACAAAATATTTCTAAAGAGAAGATCCCACACACTATCCAAACTAAAGACAAAAACGTGACCACCAAAGGTTTTTGTCTTTAAATGTGATGGGGTTGTAAATTGTGTAAACCTGATGAAGGTCGTGAGAACGAAACGTTGTTGAATAAAAAGTTTGTGATATGCAAGTTTGGATAGTGTGCGGGATCTTCTCTTTGGCACATTTTCGACTGATTTTTATGGTCGGTTTTTTTCTACTCACCTACCAATTGCAGGTGTGCGATGCTTTTTTCATTTTACAAAATATTTCTAAAAATTTAAAAACTGGAGCATCAAATCATCATATTTGAATGATTTCTAAAGGATCATGTGACTGAAGACTGGCGTAATGATACTGAAAATACAGCTTTGCAATCACAGGAATAAACTGCATTTTGAAATATATTCAAATAAACAAATAATTCAGGATATTACTGTTTTTACTCTATTTTGATCAAATAAACGCTTTAGCCTTTCCATATTTTTTTCCAAAAACATTACCGACCCCAAACTTTTGAATGGTAGGATATATTTTTTGTTCTGTTTTTGTAGTATATTTCAGAAGACTTAAGACAATATAAAATGTCATTAAGTCATTATTATTAATAAAGACAATATTAAGGTATTAAAATAGTAGTTATTTCTTATTATGTGCTGGACTTGCCCAATCAATGTTTTAAATCTTTTAAATGTGCTTATTTCAAGACAGGGTTTAACAATGTACAGTGTGAAATCTCGAAATACCCACTATTAATTACTAACCCGGGGCTCAAAATTAACAGTTTTAAAAATAGAACAAGACCATTTTGAATTAAAAAAGTGAAGTGACGTGATGCCAAGTGTGGTTTCTCATACTCAGAATTTGTGCTCAGCATTTCACCCATCCAAGTGCACACACACAGCACAGCAGTGAGTATTGAACAGATACACACCGTGAATACACACCCGGAGCGGTGGGCAGCCATTTCTGCTGTGGCGCCCGGGGAGTGATTGGTGGTTAGGCTCCATGCTCAAGGGCAACTCAGTTTTGTGTGTTTATTTACTTCCCCAACCTACATTTCCTGTTGATACCGAGACTCGAACCCGCGACCTTGTGGCTATAAATCCATTAGGCCACAACTGCCCCCAATTATGCTCACAAGTTATGCTTGAATAAAATTCTGAATCCTGGCTCATATCATTTTCTCACAGTCGTTCCAGCAGTTTCCCCTACACAGAGACCCCTCTGTATACCCAGACCACTGCTGGACAGTACTACGAGAGCACCCCTGCCTCCGGTTCTGAGGCCACGTCCCCCGGCACCCCTCTCACCGTCTCCGTGACAACTGGATCCCCTGGGGTGTCCATGTTTGTGGCGGGGACAGGGCAGATCGTGGCCAATCCCACGACGGCGGCTGTGGGTGGAGTCACAGCTGTAGTGGCAGCCACGGGGACATCAGCGAACGGTTCTGGAGATTCCGGGGGCGAGGCTAACGGTAGCAGCGGGAGCTACGTGATTCAAGGCGGCTATATGCTGGCCGGCAGCGGCACCAGCAGCAGCGGAAACGGTCACGGTTATCCGCACCCCACCCGTGCCTCTCCGTCCACCGTGAGTATAAACGAAGGCGAGGACAATAGCGTGCCGTCGGCAGACAAAAAGGTATGACGACAGCAGGGGCGGGGCTTAATCGTCACTCATCGCCACTCACAGATTCCCTCCTCTTCCTGCCACCCAAACGAATTTAAACGCATGACGATCTCATTGCTCAGTTCCACGTGTCAGAGAGCACAGTGATACTTCCAAATCCAAATTCAGTTTTATTTAAATAAAGCCATCAGACTGACTTTTGTCAGCATGCTATTTCCATGACGACACATGTCCAGTTGACATGTAGCTCAGCATTGATGCTTACTAAGTCTTTCACTGTGCTGTCGTATTCATCGCAGAAAACATTCAATTTCAGTCATAACCATATTCATATTATCCATGAGAGACAGAGAGGGCCTTATGTGGTCCTGTTCAAGATGTCCATATACAGCAGGCTTCCAAATTTGCTGCGCACTCTATTACAAGATTGAGGCATTCCACTGATTTAACGTTTCACTGCATACTCGTCTTGTATGCCACGGCACGCAGAAACAGTTGTCAAGAGGCATACAGTGTGCGGGAAAAGTGTGTGATTGTCTCTATTTTTGCATATTTGTATCGTGAATGTCATCAGATTTAATTATGTATTAAGCAGCGCAACTTTTTCATAGTTGATAATAATAAGAAATGTTTCTTGAGCAGCAAATCAGCATATTAAAATGATTTCTGAACATGTGATACTGAAGACTGGAGTAATGATGCTAAATTTGGCTTTAACATCACCAAAAT
Organism: Pimephales promelas; assembly: GCF_988280905.1. Lineage (NCBI taxonomy): Eukaryota > Metazoa > Chordata > Actinopteri > Cypriniformes > Leuciscidae > Pimephales > Pimephales promelas. The sequence goes on along the minus strand of NC_142771.1, from coordinate 15,313,069 downwards.
TAGATCTTAAAATATATTCATATAAAAACAGTTATTTTAAATTGCAATAATAATTCACAATTTTACTGTTTTTATTGTATGTGTGATCAAATAAATGCAGCCTTGATGAGCATGACTTCTTTCAAAAACATTGAAATATCTGTCCAACACTAAAACACTTAAAGTCCCCCTGTAGTCATTAATTGTAACCCTTAAAACTCTTCTTTAAGATTTTTTTCCAGTGAAAAAAACATTCTTCATGCCTTAAAATATCTTGAATGTAACTCTACACCCTTGTTTCATTTAATCTATGCAGAAACATTAATATGCTAATTAGCTCCGCCTCCACTCAATCACACCAGCTCAGAGATCCACTTGGTCAACTTTACTTTAGTAAATACTAGGGATGCTCCGATTGATCGGCCGGAGATCGGTATCGGCTGATAATAACAGTTTATGACTCGATCGGTACTCACTAACTTGGCCGATCTTACAAACTGATCGCGATTTGATGACGTCAACGCGTGAGAGGAAGTATGATGCGAGGGGATTTCAATTATTTGGCGCGCAGTCATGTCTTCGCCGGTGTGGAACTACTACGATGTTTCGAAAAAAAAATGAAAAATTCGCTATTTGCTGTGTATTTTCCAAAGAAATCTCACTTGGAGGAGCATTGTCCAAAACATTTAATACGACGAACCTGATTTGTCACTTAAGAACGAGCCGAATATGAAAAACTGCAAAACTGCAAAAAAGGCAACGGTAACTAGTAATCTGACTCTCACTCAGCTTTATTTTGTCCTGCTCAGACTTGTATTGGACTATGTTAAAATTACATCAGACTTCTCCATTTTAGGATACTCCACAGTATTGGACAATGTTTAAATAAACCTTATGGGCTGCATTAAACTGTTCCATTTTGTTTATTTGTCTTATATTAAGTTAATTAAGCAATCGGAATCGGTATCGGCCGATCACCATGACAAGAAATCGATACTCAGTATCGGCTGCAAAAATCCTGATCGGAGCATCCCTAGTAAATACTGCACAATCAATGGTATCGCTCTTTATAACGCCAAACATATAAAAGTGATTGATATGATTAGCCTTTTTTTGACTACGTTATGAAAAACCGATAATAGTGTTTTGCTAATGTTACACAAACGATTTTCCCGTTCACCATCTCAGAGTCAGACAGCTGCTTTCTAAAAATCAGTATCCTTAGTAACAGATTGAACAACATAGTAGCTCAGTGGAGAAAGGCACATCATAACATCGTAATGTTCGTCACTTACATAATTCATCCGCTAAATTGCTTAATCTACCTAATTTTTCTTATCAACAGAAATAACTGGCTTCTTTTGAGACTCCCCTGCTTCAGAGAGCAGTTAATGCTAAACCCTGCCTGCACGTTTTCAAACTGCGTTTTTGAGACTGTCTTTGGTTCCCTGGCTTTTTAAGAAGAACATACTCAGCAGAGGTGTTGTCGACCTATACATTTCCACATGGTTGGCCTTAAAACAGTAAAAACACCATGTTGCCATATAAACAACATTAACAACTTGATTTTCACCACAGGGGGTCTTTAACTGTACAAGATCCAAAACGTTACCAAATGTTTTGCTACTGATCACCCAACTCTACTTAACAGATTCATCTGTCAGAACACTTCTTCAAACTTGAATTAGTGCATACTGAAACCTTGAACACCAAGCTATATATTACCACTATCTATAAGAAATGTGGACAAACTCAGACATTCACAGCACTGCATGTTTTCATGAAGCTGTCAGAATAAGAATATTTGTATAGACATGGCTAAATAATGCCATTTGCTGTTTATTTAAAGTCAACATGAAATTGAAATCCACTGCAAACTCACATTCCGATCCAGAACAACTGCTTCCTATCGTCCAATCAATTCATGAGAAATAAAATCAAGTTCTGTCCTACGTTGTTTTCTACGGAAGCGTATTGCAGTCACTTGAAGAAAAAAAATCTACTCTGTTTTTTTTTTTTAATGAACAAGTTAATTATCTCAGAATTACGAGATAATTTTTCATGGAAAAAGGTTTTTGCTCTGTTTTTCTGAATGAATGAGTTAATTATCTCAGAATTACAAGACAATTTTTCATGGAGAAAAAGTTTTTGCTCTGTTTTTCTGAATGAATGACTTGATTAAAAACTCATTAATTCAGAAAAACAGAGCGAAAACTTTTTTCCATGAAAAATAGATAATTAACTTGTTAATTAAAAAAAGGTGTAGATTCTTTTCTTCATGTGAATGCAATACGCTTCCGTAGTTTTCTGTCCTATTTTGTTTTGCTTTAAAGTCAACTAAAATGGGTTAGTGAATGCTGTTTTTTGTTGACTTTAAATTAATAACATTAACTATACAGTACATGAATGCTTAATTACAGTACATATGCATGAGCTGTGTCTGCATGCAAAAACGTACGCACATGTTTGCATTTAGGCGTTTGCGTTTATCTTAGGTCATCTTTTAGCCTGGGCTCTCTGTCTGAGTGTGTGTATGGCTGTGTGTGTGTCTTATCCCGGCAGCTGTCCTCTGGCCCTCAGGTGCAGTGGTTGTTGGATAATTATGAGACAGCAGAAGGGGTGAGTTTGCCCCGGTCCACTCTCTACTGTCACTACCTGCTGCACTGTCAGGAGCAAAAGTTGGAACCTGTCAATGCAGCGTCCTTTGGAAAACTCATCCGCTCTGTGTTCATGGGGTTGAGGACCAGACGTCTCGGCACACGGTGAGAGAAAGGTCACGTGACCTCTGTCTGTTAGCGCCCAGTTTATTTTAGTAGTTTAGTAGAACATAGTTGTTTATCACTAAGTTTTTTGTTTCATTGTCTATATATTCAAATCAGAATCAGTTTATAAGAGTGATTCGCTCATAAAAATCAACTCACAGTAAATTAATGTGGCATACACTACCATTTTCTTGAAATTTAACACATTAAATCATAAGTAACAGTAAAAACATTTATAATGTTACAAAAAAATAATATTGGAAATAAATGCTGATCTTTTGAACTTTCTATCCATCAACAACGTATCACTTTTCCCACAAAGATATTAAGCAAAAAAAAACTGTTTTCAACATTGATAATAAGAAATGATTATTGAGCACCAAATCAGCATATTACAATGATTTCTGAAGGATCATGTGACACCGAAGACTGGAGTAATGATGCTGAAAATTCAGCTTTAACATCACAGGAATAAATTACATTTTAAAGTATTTTAAAATAGAGAAAATGTATTTTAAATTGTAAGCATATTTCACGATATTACTGTTTTTGCTGTATTTTTTTAGTACTCGACCACAAACTTTTGAACTATTGTGTATATATTATATATTCATAGTTTTTAATATATTAATTAAACGGCAATGTATGTTTTTGTGAGTCATGCATAAATACACGAATCCTCCATGATCCTATGGTTCAGGTCATGCAGGTGCACTGAAGCTTTGGTGTGTTTGTTCCAGAGGGAATTCCAAATATCACTACTATGGACTGCGGATCAAAGCGAACTCGTCTCTGCTCCGACTGATGGAGGACCAGCAGCACCTGGCCATGAGGCAGCAGCCCTTCTCTCAGAAACAGAGGTGGACACACATGCTCTCTGTCCTTTCTTGCTCTCCGTCTCTCTGGTTCCTGTGTTTCTCAGTCCGTCTGATTCTGTATCCCTGCAGGTTGAAGCCGGTACAGAAGGTGGAGGGAATCACTAACGGGATGTCTTCAGGATCTGGACAGCAACAGCAGCAGCAGCAGAGCTCGGGTCTGTCGGACATCAGCACTCAGGTCCAGCAGTACCAGCAGTTTCTAGGTGAGCCATGACATCCAGAAGCGTAACCCAGAATGCATGCTCTTAAGGAAACACTAATGCGGAAGTTCAAAAAAGCGCAATTTTGAACCTGGAAATTTGAAAAACTGAGATGTAATTGTATCACATCACATGAAAATGGTGGCAATAACAAATCATTATGTGGTTGCTGTAATCCTTGATATTTAGACGCGTCCAGAGCTCTCCCCGAATTCCCTGATGTTGACCTGCAGGGTAAAGCTTTACCAGAGGGCATTGAGCTGGAACATCTCAAGAGCTTTCAGCTGCTCTACAGAGAACACTGCGAAGTGAGTCTTGTCTCTTCTTCTCTGTTTGAATCCATTGATTTTTCTGTCAGCATTGCAATGAATATCTGTTTATGAGCTAAATATCTTTTCGAGGAGTTTTTACTTGATGTTGTGTGTTTCTTTAGGCCATTCTTGATGTAATGGTCAACCTTCAGTTCCCTTTGGTGGAGACTCTTTGGAAAACATTTTGGAGGTTCAGTGAAAGTCAGGCAGGAGACTCAGCAACACTAGCTGTGTAAGTTTACATCTCAGTACAACAAACTCCTTTAGACCAACACTACATGTCAAGGTTTTCACTGTTACATGCGTTCTGGAGGAATTTATTTAAGGGTTAGTTCACCCAAAAATTAAAATTCTGTCAGTGTTTACTCACCCTCATGTTGTTCCAACCCCGTAAGACCTTCGTTCATCTTCGGAACACAAATTAAGATATTTAGGATATAAAGATCACTCCTGTATACTAGTCCATAGGCTTCTTGAGGGAATGACTTGCTGGCCTCGAAAAGTCATTAAAGGACATCCTTAAAATAGTCCAAGTGACTACAGGGGCTCAATCTTAAGTTTATCAAACGACGAGAACAATTTTTGTGCGCAAAAACAACAAAAATAACGACTTTATTTCAACTATTCGTTTATTTCTCCCTCTGCCTCGAGTCAGGTTACTAGTTTAATAGCGTAAGCTTCTGTTATTGTACGTCACACGCATCACACACATGACCAGCGTCGGCCAATAGTGAGCTTACGTGTGACGTAGCTTTACGCAATCACACTACGTTAACTGACTACAGGCCCATAGAGAAGGAAGTGAATAGTTGAAATAAAGTCGTTATTTTTGTTTGTTTTTGCGCACAAAAAGTGTTCTCGTCGTTTGACGAGAAAAAAGTTAAAATTGTCGTTGTTAAAGTTAAAATTGAGCCACTGTAGTCACTTGGACTATTTTAACGATGTCTTTGATGACTTTTAGATGCCAGCAAGTGTCATTCCCTCAAGAAGCCTATGGACTAGTATGCAGGAGCGATCTTAATATCTTAAATATCTTAATTTGTGTTCCGAAGATGAACGAAGGTCTTACGGGGTTGGAACAACATGAGGGTGAGTAAATACTGAGAGAATTTTAATTTTTGGGTGAACTAACCCTTTAAGGTGCTCATTGGGTGGTTGAAGCCTTAGTCCGTGTCTACACCGGACACGACAGCTTGAGGCGGTCTACACAGGATGCGTAAAACGGCAGGTGCAAATCCCTTCGTTCTTCATGTCAGAAGTAGCGTGAACGCTTGAAGTACGTCAAAAATAGAACGGGGTTGGGAATTTGAACGGCCAAACAAATTTTTTTCACCCGGCTGGTGTATTTTTCCGATCGATTTCAATAGGTGAGGTGCTGTTTATGGAAGTTTGTTTCTGCCATTGAATAAAAAATTAAAAAGGTAATTGGTAAAACTTTTTATCTCACAATTGCGAGTTTACATCTCACTTTTGATCTCAGAATTGTGTGATACAAAATCGCAATTGCATGTTATATAGTCAGAATTGTGAGATAGGAAAAAAGTTAGTCTTTTCAGATATTCTGTATCATAGCAAGAAAAGCGTCTTAGCTCAAAAAAACGCTGCGCTGCCAAAACGCTCTCAAGCGCCCACAGCTAGGCATTTTCAGCAGAGCGCCTAGCATTTTCAACTGGCTAAAAACGCTATGGTGGACACAGGGCCTAATGGCTTGTATTTTCTTTTGTTGTGTAGCATTGCGCCGCTTTTGTCTGGTTTAGACACGGTCTTAGAAATTCTTGAATCAAATATAGTAAAGTACGCTTCATAGAGTTAATGAATATTTAGACACTAAACATTATCCGTTTTTCTTTAAATGTTTTATTAGACATGATGAGTCGGAAAAGAGGCTGCCCAAGTCATGTTTGGTGCAGCTTTGTAAGTATGATCCAGTGCTTCGCTGGAGTCGTGACTGCGACAACACACTGTACCAGGGCCTGGTGGAGATGCTCATCCCAGACGTTCTGAGACCTATTCCCAGTGAGTTGGCAAATGTACTCTCACTACAGATTTGCATTTTAATATGCAGCAGTATGTGCAAGAGCCAGTGGTGATCTATCAAGTGAGTCACATATTGCCAGCAGGGGCCTCACTCACATTCACCTTCATATTGCCAACTTGTGGTTCAGCATCAGGGCTGTTGGGAACCAATTATGGCCGTACACTGCCAGACAACATCATATATTTTGCTGAAATGAATTCTAAATTCTTTCACCAGGTGCCTTAACACAAGCTATCCGAAACTTTGCCAAGAGTCTTGAGAGCTGGTTGACTAACGCTATGATGAATATTCCTGAAGAGATGGTTCGTGTCAAGGTCAGTGAAATAAAAAAAAAACATCTTATTGTACATCTTATTGGTACTGTACATCTTATTGAAAGGGTACTCCTGCTTCTTGAAAGTATGTGAAAACAAACATAGATACTTGAATTCAAGTGCTTGAATTAAACTAAATTTTGTTAGAGTAGCATGGTGACATCACAAAAATTAGCCTTTATGGACTGCTGAAACAGCGCTACTGATTGAAGGGAAAGCGGGAAAAACCTGAAAAGCTTATGGATCGGGATCACGTGCAGCAGCCCGGCATGATTTTCTCAGTATGCCTGAGAAGCATGGAGTTATTTAACTACCTCAGTATCAGGGAAGTTCAAATTCATCGATGCTTGGCTCAGTATCTAGCTACATAAAATTTGGTTAATCAAAGTTACAACAAATAACACCTAATAAAATAGTGTTTTTTAGGCACAGTGCTGCTTTGTTTACAGATATAACTGAAAAAAAAACCCCAATATATTTCTGCTGTTCCATAAGCGCCATGTTTTTGTATTTTCATTCAGCGTGTCTGCATTGTAGTCAGTAGTACAGTGGTACAGTACAATACCATAAAACATCTGTTTTTATGAATAACTAATAATAGTTCATGCGCTTGGTCTAACAGGAACCTAAACAGTGTGCTTGTGACACATAGTAGTCACACATGCCCTTTCAAACTAGGGGGGTTTACTAAAATTGAAAGTTTAAAAACTTTCCCTAATAAATCTCATTTGGGAAAATGTAAGTATCACCTCATCTGCATTAAGAATGTTCTTTTCATTCTGTTTCAATTTTAATCCCCAGTAAATACATAAAACAGAGCTGTTTTAGCTATTTAAATTATACATACCCAACAAAGAAATAAATAACAAAACTTACTTATTGCATCTTTCCTCTGTGAATTGGCCTTTGTTTTTAGGTGACGTCTGCAAGCGCTTTCGCTCAGACTCTGCGCAGATACACCTCTCTAAATCACCTGGCCCAGGCAGCTCGTGCCGTCCTGCAAAACACAGCGCAGATCAACCAGATGCTCAGTGACCTCAACAGAGTGGACTTTGCCAATGTGCAGGTGTGTGTGACTAAACAAACCCCCTCACATCCCAGTTAGATTTGAAAATGGACACTGTATTTGTGAGAACTGAACTAGAGCTTTCATCTGTCACCATCTGAGATAAACTCACTTTTTGGATGCATGGTGTTTGTGGTCTGTCTAGCCGTCAGGAAAACGGAAACTCAAGTGAGTGTTTAGCATAACATACTGTTCGTTTCCTTGATAGTGATTTTAAATGGTGTTTTGCCGAGTATGTCAGCCGTCATTTAGCTGATGATTTTAACGACTTGAAGTACACACATATTACTAAGGTGACTGGGTAAGGTGTCTTACTCAAGAGCACAATGGTGATCATTTGTGAATCAACCTTTGTGGAATGAAAAACAGTTTTGGTAACATTCTGGTCTAAGCTTTAACTGCTAGGTCATACCAAAAAGGGAAATGCTGACTAATTTAGAGAGGAATATGTTGGCGACATAGGCAAGGATGTAAATATATAGTTTATTTTTCTGTTTGTGATAGATATAGTATAGTCTGATAGTATTTTTGTGGAAACTGATACATTTCCTCATTGATTCTATGATAAATAAGAAGCTTAAAAAAACAGCATTTATTTGAAATATAATTTTTTTAACATTATAAATGTCTTTACTGTCATTTCTAATCAATTTAATGTTCCCTTGTATTCTTATACTTCATGGTTTTCTCAAAAACATTCAGCAGCACAACTGTTTCCAACATTGATAATAATAAACGCTTCTCGAGCATGGAATCAGCATATAAGAATGAATTCTGAAGGATCATTAATAGATGTTTTTCATTTAGTCTGGGTTTTTGAATCCCCATGTGCTTTCTCCTGTAGGAACAGGCCTCTTGGGTGTGCCGGTGTGAGGACCGGGTGGTGCAGCGGCTGGAGCAGGACTTTAAACTGACCCTTCAGCAGCAGAACTCGCTGGAGCAGTGGGCAGCCTGGCTGGATGGCGTGGTCTCGCAGGTCTTAAAGCCGTACCAGTCCAGCTCTGCCTTTCCAAAAGCAGCTAAACTCTTCCTGCTGAAGTGGAGTTTTTACAGGTGAGCTCCAGAGATTGTACTAACCAGGGCCTGAAATTAACACCCGACCACCTGCCAAATGCGGGTGAATTTTGCTATTGGCGGGTAACACTGTCAATCTACCTGCCACATTGGCAGGTAGCCAATGAGAATTGTGAGTGATTCATAGGATTTTTACATTTCAACGAAGTCAGCTATTGCGTTTGACTTTAGCTAAAATGTGGCGGCACATTACTGGGGTAAAGAAGCCAGCTGAAACAAACAACCAACAAAAAGATGAGGATGAGAAAAAGAAAAGTAAAAGAAGACATTTTAATACAAAGTGAACAATCGGCGGCAATGGCAAGGTTCGTGAGCGGCTGATTTATGACAGCGACTGTTGTTTCGTAACGTTCATGCGATCAGAAAGAAGATGAGGCTCTTTTTCTGACTACGTGTGCGAGTATTAAACTGTTGGTGAGATGGGATGAGATAATGTAACGCGTCGCTGTTGTAGGTTAAAGTACAATGACAGTTGCACAGATGTGTGTGCGTGTGCAATGTGCATGTTGGGAGTTGGGAACCGGTGAGAAAATGTCCGGTACCCGGTCATTTTATCAGTAATAACAGTATCAATTTAGTTCATATTTAACCGTTCCTGAACGCTGTAACTAAAAGCTGTTAAGAGTAAGACCTACGTGACTAAATCCGCCATCAACACAGCCGCGTGTGATTTGTTTACGAGCTGCGGTAGGTCTATCTGTTGAGTATATATTATAGCCTATACTATATATGTTGTGTGTGTGTGTGTGTGTCTGTCAAAATCAAGGAATAAAAAGATTTTTTTTTTTTTAAATGTATGTTATTAGAGTTATTATTACTTGACAGCACTTAAATGTGTTTTCTTACAAGTTAAAGAACAATATTGTGAAATTCCTGTTTTTTTTTTGTTTTTTTTTTACGTTTATGAGGCAAAAAAAAAATGGCTGGTAAAAAGTCTCTTTGGCAGGTGAATTTTTAAATCCACCTGCCACAGTGGCCGGTGGCCGAAAAAATTAACTTCAGGCCCTGGTACTAACATTAGGCTTGTTTTTATCATAAGGGATTTGTGAAAGGGATGGACAAGAACATGAAGTGACACATCAATTCTGTTACAAAACCTACTGAGAGTTGTTTTCTATTTGAATATACTTTACAATGAAATGGATTCCTGTGATGGCAAGGCTACATTTTCAACAATTGTATTCTTAAAGCTGAATTTCCAGCATCATTATTCCAGTCTTCAGTGTCACATGATCCTTCAGAAATCATTCTAATATTATGATTTGCTTTCTTATTATTATCACTGTTGTGGAAACTGTGATGCGTTTATTTCAGGATTCTTTGATGAATCGAAAGCTCAAAACAACAGCATTTGTTTGCGCAACAGTCATACACAATATAATACTTTGTTCCCTCGTTTTACTAAACCGTGGCTACATTTGTAATTCATTCCCTTGTTTTAGTTAAATCAAATCGAGGGAAATAATTTAGACCAGTGTGGCTATGAACAAATGGGAACAAATTCTTATTTTGTGGCCAGGATATGTAAATTTTTGTTCGCATGTCATGTGCAGGTCTCCATAAGTATAAAACTGAAATTAAAGCACAAAAATAATTTTATAATAAAACACTTAATTTTAACTCATGTATTAGTTACTAATATAATATAATAAATATAATATAAAGTTATTTTTAAAATTAGTTATACATTTATAATTAAAAAGAAAAAAATACAATAAATATACATATTATATTGTATATATATATATATATATATATATATATATATATATATATATATATATAATTAAAAAAATATGATTTGAGAAAGATGGTCTATTTTTCTTTATCACTATTTCTTAAGCAATATTTTGTAAAAATTTTTTTGAAAATAAAATATATCTATATATAATGTCCTCCAACTCTGTTAGTCTTCTTGAAAAAGTTTTTGAAAATATTCTCAGAGTTTGTTGCAATTCATTGTGGGACTCCTGCATCCATGACAGATGTATGCAACGCTCCCTTTGATTTTTTTTAAAAGCAAAGGCAACACAATTTTGCTGTTTGGAACAGTTTTCACATTGCGTGCCAGGTTTGCACTGACTGTTCGAGTCACTAACTGTAATTTCATGTATGTTTCCCTATTACTCATCTTATGTCTTCGCCACCCAACAACTTTCTCACACTTCCTGTATCCTTTCTTTGTTCTCTCTTTAGCTCGATGGTGATCAGAGACCTGACTCTACGCAGTGCTGCAAGCTTCGGCTCATTTCACCTCATCCGTCTGCTCTATGATGAGTACATGTACTATCTGATCGAGCACAGAGTTGCCCAGGCCAAGGGTGAAACTCCCATTGCGGTCATGGGAGAGGTACAAACACATACGCACGCACTCAAAAATCATTAATCTCAGACACACTTCTCATTTCGATGGGTAATACAAAACAAAATTGCGTCATGCTACTCATAACAGGATATAAGACAGGGAACTGTGTATTACTGAGTCTGAATTGAAAAGAGTGTTTTAAATGTCCTAATTCTCTCTTTTGCTCTTTAAGTTTGCAAGTCTTGGTCGAAGTCTGAACCCACTCGATCCTGATAAAGGTTAGTAGTTTTACGCACAAAAAAAAAACCTAATACTCTTCTAAATAACTAACAAGCACACGGATAGATTTGCAATGCCAAAACTTGAAGAAAACAAGATATTCAAACAATAAGACTTGTGGTGATGAATGATACACGGGGCAACTTTTTGAGCAATGTTGCCGTCAACGGGCAACCAGGTGAGACACATGGACCACAACCAATCTAAATGATTCAGATCTGATTTCTGCAGATACTGTATATTCGGCATTCAAAAAGGGAAACCGACGCTACAGGCCGCATATACACACCGTAAACACAGCAGTGCGTGCTTACTGTTTTGAATATCAATCCTGCTAAACAATATCTTTAACAATATCTTTATTCTACTCTGCTCATGTTAATATTGAAATATTCGCAAAGGAACACTCAGGTAAGATGACGTAACATAAGAACAGTCTTCTATCTTTGCTGTATTGACTTCTTTGCTCGCTGTTTTGCTATTATTCTCGTGCACTGACTCGTTCACTAAGCTGAACAGCCAATCAGAGTTCGCTCTATCACCGACGGCCCGACGCCAATTCTGCATGATGAATCGGCCGAAACAAAGCCGACGAGGACCGATTTCAGCCGACGGCACGGAAATGTGCAGAACACACCAAGGAGACTTAGTTGGTCGACGCACAAAAACTGCCCGGCGGCCGACCGTCGGCTTGGTGTGTTTCAGGCTTAACAATGATCAGTTTTCTGTCAATGAAAGTTTTCAAACAGTTGCTCACCTGTCTCTAATAATAAAACACATGTTAAAACGTCTTTCATGTTTCCATGGTTTCTATGCAAGTATTAATATGGCGGATATGGCGTCAGTAGTGACAGGCGATGCAGTGACACTGGTTAAAATAGTGGATTTCATTGGATTTAAACTGTTGGAAATATTTGGGATAATTTAAGTACACAAGTGGAAAAAATATAACATTGTTATAGTTGTTTTTGAATATTTTAATTTAAAAAATTCGTACACATTGTGGCTTTTTAAATGTATTTATATTATGATTTACAGTGATTTATAATTGATGTAATTTAAATTTCAAAATGTCAGATGTATTATTGATTTTTGAAAAATGTTTTAAAAAATAAACTTTTGAAAAATACTTAGAATTTTTATTAAAACAATAGAAATGTATGCGCATTTAAAATGAATTCATTATTATTTAATGTAATGAAAATTATTTGATAGTAAATCAGATATTTTTGAAGTATTTTATGTATTTTGAAAATACATGTAAAAGAAAAACAGAATTTGTAATAAAAAAATGTATTGGGATTTATAATAATAGGCATTAATAAGATGTGATTCTTATTTTCAGTAATTAATAATAAAGTTTTATTGTACTTTTAAAATCATTTAAAAAATGACATGGATTATGAATCATTTTTAGTACTAAATAAAATACATGGATGTTTATAATTGACAATCTCTGTATGTCTGTGTGTCTCAGAAGAGGAAGAGGAGGAAGAAGAAGACAGTGAGGATGAGTGTCAGGAGTTGTCTCTGCAGTCTGATATGGGCGCTATCGGTGACGAATCTCTAGAACCGCCTGCCAAGCTGGCTCGAACCGATCAGAGGGTGCTGTTCACCACTGGAAGCATGGATAACTGAGAACTTACACACACACGCCCCTACAAGCACACACTCCACATGATAATCACCCCTCATTTGTGCACTTAAACCAACACATGCATCAACAAAAACATAAATGCTGCAGCTTACATATTTACACAACATTTCAGATGTTCCTATGTACATTTCCATGCCTGTCGATGTCTCAAATGCACATATACACAAGCATTCACTGAAACAGAGACACACACGCTCATAACATGAACACGATAATCGATAAACGCATCATATCGAGATCTTAGACGGGGTGTATCGCTCACTAAGAATAGCCCTCGAATCTAAACCTGATTCTGTGTCTATAGCTGTTAAGACGCAAGAACACAAATGAAAACTGCTGCGACTGGATCCTTAGAGTCGTTCGTGACGGACTGAACTCTGATTGGCTACTGAAACCTGAATGAAGCTTTTTGAACCTATAAGGGTTGTTTAGGGAGAAAAGAAAAGATGGACTGTAAGTGTGCGTGTTGTGTGTTGATGTATACTTTCTGCCTATCCGTGTGTTGTTTGTGTGATGGTGAGTGACCCGGGACCTTATCGTTTTATCGGCTAATGGCTAGCGCGGATGCGTGCGTTTTTGTGCATGTGCGAATGACCGTTCGTGGATTTCAAAAAGTGTTGATAGTTGTTTTGGTCAGTGGTACCATTTTTTTTTTTAGTTCTTGATGCCTTCAGTGACTGCCATGTCATTAAATGTTTAAAGCATATTATAGCCCAGCTCTTTAAAAACTCGATTTCCCATGAGTCTACTAGGTGTACGTGATTCAGTTGGGTTCTGTAAAAAAAAAAAAAAATTAAAAAAAAAAATTCTAGGGCTAGTATACATACCTCTGCAAATGACAGCAGTTTGCCAGAAACGAGAGGACGTTTATTTTCCCAGTATGTCTTTCCTCTCTTCTTTTTCCCCCCTTGTTTATTTATTTATTTATTTAAAAATGTGGGCCTTTTTGTTGCACTTTTTCCATCTTGAGCTTGGTACAAGACATTAGATGTTTCTGTCCTTTTTCTTTGTTTAATATGGTCACATGGTGACAATCTTGATGTGTACAGCATTGTCTAACACTGTTTAGTGCATATTTGATGGTTTGCTGTGTATTTGAGATTTGGGTCGAGATATTTTACTAAAACCCTTCAACCAAACTTGACACCACTGCCCATATAGCTAGGAAATGTAAAAGTAGAGAGCGAAAAAGATCTTTCTGCCCTGTCCTTCTCAAGACTCATTCGTTTAATTCTTCTCTTGTGTTGTGGCATTAATGATTATTTATTGATCAATTTGAGAGACTTAAAGTACATTAAAACTATATCCCATATCATTCAACATATGTAAACAATGATTATTGCTGCTGTATATCTGAGTATATTGAGCAGCGCACAAGATGCTGACTGATCTCAAACCAGCATATAATGCTTTTCATGATAGAAACACAGGAAAACATATCACAAGCTCTGTAGATCTTCTCTGTATGACAGCCATAACAAAATGAATCTTTTTTGAAGTTGTTTTCATTTCTTGCTTAAAAAAAACTAACACAAAAAAGTGTGGCAGTGTTTTGAGTAATCTGAACCATGAGAATGGATGTGCCTTTGCCGTTATCAAATTGATCCAGATGTTTTTCATTTAAAATATGAATAAATTAATAATTTCTAAAATTGTGAATTGTTTCAAATATGTAGTTGTAGTTTTTTTTTTCCTCAAGTACTCTTAAAACCTGCAGTTTCACATCTATGTTGTTGTAGGTGTCTTGCTAACTACCTAAATGCAGTTTCTAAGTGTGATATCCTGTCCAAAAAAAAAAAAAAAGCAAACGTGACAGAAACATCACATGTGGTAATGAGTTTGTGCATTTACTTGCCAAGGTACTTTCCTGTCAGACTGTCACATTATGTGCCTCCGACATTTCTGAGAAAAGCAACTCATCAATATCGAGAAAAAAAAAGAAAGGCAAAGCCAGAAACTTTTGGTGGTACAAAGAAGCAACTCGATTTTCAGTTATTTCAGTCACCAGTGTCACATGTTTCTTTAGAAATCATTCATCATTTCTTATTATGAATGTTTTTTTTAAAAATAATAATTATTATTTATTACTTTTTTTAAAATTATGATACCCTGCCATTCAAAAGCTTAGGGTAAGTAAGATTTAAAAAAAAAAAAAAGAAATTAGTACTTTTATTTAGCAATGGCACATTAAATTGATTAAAAAAGACAGTAAAGACATTTATGAAATAAATAAATATTAAAAAATGCAAATAAAAAAAATAAAAAATCAAAGAATCCTGAAAGAAATCATAGTTTCCACAAAAATATTAAGCAGAACATCTGATTTCTGAAGGATCATGTGACACTGAAGACTGGAGTAATGATGCTGAAAATTCAGCTTTACCATCACCGGAATAAATTACATTTTAAAATATATTACAAAAGAAACCAGTTAATTTAAAATGTAATAATATTTCATAGTATTCCTGCTTTTACTGTATTTTTGATATATTTTGATTTTTGATTAAATAAATGAAGCCTTGGTACGTTTAAGAGACTACTTTCAAAAACATTACACACACACAAACACACATGTGTTTATATATATATATATATATATATATATATATATATATATACATACACTCACACACACCTTTGTGCTTTTTGGTTAGCACTACGTGAGTGTTTACTGTAGAGAGAAGTTTAGAAGGTACAAATGTGGTACAAATGCGGTATTTTTTTTTTCCATCTCCATACACAGTCATAGCACAGACAACTATTTAGGGCAGGTTCCATGTTGGACCATCAATAGGGGGCAGTATAACATTGCTTGTGGATGAAGTAAGACCAAATGTGTAGGAAGATGGGTTTATTTCAGTAATGCTGGCACACACATCACAAGACAAGAGAGACATTATAATTAGACTACACTGAAAGCTGGTAGTTTATCAATCCTGGTGTATTCACTTTTAATTAATTTTACACTCTTCAAAATAACATTTCTTTATTACCGTTCATGGTTTAATGAAGACCCGTTAACATCCCTAAAACTGGAAGGGTTTTTTTTTATCGTGGAACATTTTTATTTAGATTATGTCGAACTAAAAACAATTTGGACCCATAATGTTTGTGTTCATCTAGTTTAAAGAAAAGCCAAATTGAATTTTGTTTTGGCAATATCAAAACACAACTTTCAGAACTTGGCTGCAGCTGTTTGAACAGATGCTTAATGACAAAACTGTTTTCGATTGCTTAGGACTGGATTCGTTTTTGGACTGGAGAAATGTCACTGACTAACACAACAGCTGCAGTTAGTAGATGCTAAGCATCTTAAACTTGAAGTCACAACAGTCTGATCAGTACATCATGACCAAAAGTGTCTTTATCACTGTACTTTTGGAAGTTAGAGAGTAAATGCTTTTCTTTCTAAATGTTCCTAAATTAACACTGGTCATTTTTATTCAGTCTTTTTAAAAATCTTAAATCTGTTTTGTTGCCATGTGCTACTTGTCTGTTTAACGGACAAAAGTGGAATTGTAGATGCAGAGGGGATGTTTTCAAACTGAACTGATGTGACAAAACACACATAGGCTGCCCTTATCATCGTTCTAAACCTTATTTTAACCACAGTAGAGGAACGTTTCACCCTTTAGAAACATTTTTGGGGCCAATGTAAACTTTCCCTGTAGCTGAAGAGCTGATAAATTCTTTTGTCGTCTCTCGGATTGACTATTGTAATGCCCTTTTAGACATGAGTTTCTAAATCTACACTACAATTTTAAGATTATGATGCTCACATACAAATCTTTGCACGGTCAGGCTCCAAATGATCTAGCTGAACTGTTACACCCCTACACTCCAAATCGCAGATTGCGCTCCTCACAATTGAGCATGCTAGTTGTTCCTAAAACTCGCTTAAAGTCTATGGGTGATGGGGCCTTTTCCTTCTATGCACCTGTCCTTTGGAAATCTCTGCCTCTTGAACTTAGGGAAGACATATTTTAAGTCTTTTTTTTAAACTTGCATTCACCTGTTGATGTGTTTGTTTGTTTTATATGATGTGATGTGATATGTTTGCTTTTAACTATTGTCTATTGTGTCTACAGTGCTTTGAGAAGCTGCTTTTAAAGGCGCTTTATAATTATTATTATTATATTGTAATTTAGAAGTATTCAAGTCCATTCAGGAAAACACGTAATAGTACAGTCGATATACAAATATACAATATATAAAATGAGAATCCATAATGTTTGTCTTTGTATAAACGAGCTGTGTTCGTCAATCAATGTATCAATGGTTAGCCTGTGTAGTTGTGTGAAACGTGATTACGTGAAGCAAGAAAACTCAGGATTACGTTTCTTCTGGGTTTTTGCATCATTTTTCTTCAATTTCGTGTTTATATTTTAAAATTCTTAGAAACTCAGAATTGCGAGATTGTCAGAATTGTGATATATGAACTTGCGAGGAAGAACATCAGAATTAGGAGTTAGAAACTGAACATCGAGAAATAAAGTCAGAATTACGAGTTATAAAGTAAATGGTGAGAAATAAAGTCAGAATTGCGAGATATACAGAATAGCGAGATATAAAGTCAGAATTGCGAGATATAAACCAAATAGCGAAAAATAAAGTCAGAATTGCGAGATATACAGAATAGCGAGATATAAAGTCAGAATTGCGAGATATACAGAATAGCGAGATATAAAGTCAGAATTGCGAGATATAAACCAAATAGCGAAAAATAAAGTCAGAATTGCGAGATATACAGAATAGCGAGATATAAAGTCAGAATTGCGAGATATACAGAATAGCGAGATATAAAGTCAGAATTGCGAGATATAAACCAAATAGCGAAAAATAAAGTCAGAATTGCGAGATATACAGAATAGCGAGATACAAAGTCAGAATTGCGAGATATAAACCAAATAGCGAAAAATAAAGTCAGAATTGCGAGATATACAGAATAGCGAGATATAAAGTCAGAATTGCGAGATATAAACCAAATAGCGAAAAATAAAGTCAGAATTGCGAGATATACAGAATAGCGAGATATAAAATCAGAATTGTGAGTTATAAACTCTAAATTGCGAGAAATGAAGTCAGAATTGCGAGATATAAACTGAATAGTGAGAAATAAAGTCAGAATAAGGAGCTATAAAATGAATAGCAAGAAATAAAGTCCGAACTCGAGTTATAAACTAGATTTTTCTGGGATAGTCCTCAAATGGTTCAGGTCACAATAAGGGAGGAAGGGAGGAGTTACTGTGAATATAGGTGACCATAAGTATAAATGGACATCCTTGACATGCGGAGTCCCACAAGGCTCAATTCTTGGACCACTCCCGTTTAACTTGTATATGGTAACAATGAGTCAAATAATGAAAAAGAACCAAATAGCTTACCACAGCTATACAGATCACCTTAGCCCTATGGCCTACAGCCCCATTGATCTCTGTGCCGATGCATAAATTAAGCTAACAGTTATATGTGCCTAAGCTTTCTTCAGTTAAACAAAGACAAAACTGAAGTCATTGCATATGAAAACAAAGATGAATACAAGGTCAAGGTGAATACTCTGGTCCAAAAAAAAAAAAAAAACTAAATCGGCATCTTATCTAAAAAATATTGCAAGAATTGGATGTTTTGTTTCAAGTCAAGACTTGTTCATGCTTTCATCACCAGCAGGGTGGACTATTGTAATGGACTCCTCACTGGCCTTCACAAAAAGACCATAAGACAGTTGCAGCTCATACACAACGCAGCTGCCAGGATTCTGAGCAGAATCAGAAAATATGAACACATCACACCAGTCCTCAGGTCTTTACAGGTACATTTAGAATTGACTTTAAAGTATATTACTTGTAAATCACTCAATGGCCTGGACCTCAGTACATGACAGAAATGCTCATTGAATATAAACCATCACTCAGATCATCAGGATCAAGTCAGAAATACCATGGGCTTCTTTAAAGCAAGGCAAGTCCGCTTTTAGCTATGCCAGCCGTAGCTGGAACGATGCAGCTCTCCGAAGAGATCAGATGTGCTCCAGCAGCTCCACATTCAACTCAAAGCACATTGTTTAGCTGTGGATTTACTGAATGAGCACTGTGCCACATCCGACTGATTGCACTTTAAAGGTTTCCTCTTCTCATTTTTTTTTTATAATTGATTAAATATTTTTAAAATCAATGTCTTATTTTTTGTTTTTCTTATTTCACTTGTTGGTGATTATTTTATGACTCTTTTTTAAACCATTTTTATGTAAAGCACTTTGAATTATCACTGTGTATGAAATGTGCCATTTAAAATTAACTTGCCATGCATACATTGCGAGAAATAGTCAGAATTACGAGGTATAAACTCTGAATTATGACCTTTCTCTCAATTCCGAGTTTGTAACTCGCAATAATTCGGACTTTAATTCTCGCAATTTCGAGTTTATAACTTTTTTCCCCTCAGAATTGCAAGAAAATAAAGTCGGTTATTTAATGTTGTGTGTTACCACGATAGTGCTTGTATTTATGTGCATTTTGTTCACAGTTTGCACCTTTTGTTTATCAGTATTTACCTCAGCTTGGAAAAGCTATTTGTGATGAACTTAGTACATATGACTTTTTAACCGCTGTGTGTTTTGGTGGTTGAACTTGTTAGTATATTAGTATAAAGGAACAAAACATATTTTAGAACTTCAGTAGGTTGGCATAGGCCTAGTTAATGAAATGTGAATATATATAGAGATTTTTGCTACTGTAGGCTATTGACTACAAAAAAGTTCAGGCAAACCACAGCTGTTTTCATAAGTTAAACTTTTATCTTGAGCTTTCTTCTATGACGAGAGAAAACGACAAATTTCATAATAGAGAGCGAGAGGGCATTTGGAGCAGGTTTGAGGACGTAAGCTGAGCTGCTGTTCAATACTCTGAGACGTCTAGCTATATTTGGACGTCTCCCTTGAGGTCTGGCCCGTGCCAGTGTCCCTTTCCCCTCATTTTTACCGTTTTCCGACAAGACCTTGACTAATAATACCAACTATTCCACGTGACGAGGAATAACGCGTTTTTTACGTGTCAGGATTTGGGACACGTGCCAGCGCGGCCGTTATACTAGTCTAACTTACC
Organism: Pimephales promelas; assembly: GCF_988280905.1. NCBI lineage: Eukaryota > Metazoa > Chordata > Actinopteri > Cypriniformes > Leuciscidae > Pimephales > Pimephales promelas. Next base: position 15,293,106 of record NC_142771.1, on the reverse strand, counting down.
TCTTTTATATTCTCTCTCCTGTTGTTCCTGTTTCTCGCACGGCGTAGTGTGTGAAACGGTGCGGCCAAGTCTTGGAGCGAGAGCATATGCCCATCTATGCCTCTCTCACTTTCTCTCATCCTGACATGTGTGTCCTCCTCCGCCCTGCGGCCACCTGCGAGTCTTCCTGTGTCCCTTCTGCCGTTGCTCTTCAAACGTTTTTGAGCTAATACTATTGAACTTATCGCTAACGGCTAATGTTGACAGTAAGGTTCTTTTTATATATAAATAATTATATTAAGAAAACTTTTCTTCTTTTTTCTGAAGAAAATATAAAAGTTTTGGCTGTTAAAAATTAGTGTTTGGTGGTTTCTAAGGCGTTGCTAAGTAGTTTCTAAGATGGTCTAGGACTTGTTAGGGCTTTACAGAGAGGTTATTCACTCTTTTATTGTTACCCACAGGCAAAAATAGCTAATTTCAGGCAGAAATAAAAGCAAATCATTATGATGAGTTAGACGTTTAAAAGCAGATGCAAACCTTTATGTTACCAATATGTAGCCTAAAATGCCATTCAGAGTTTGGGGTTGGTAAGATTTTTTACATTTTTGATAGAAGTCTCTTAAGTCTGCACTTGTTTGATCGGTAAAAACAGTATTGCAAAGTATAACCATTTATTGGAATATATTTTAAAATGTAATGACAAAGTTTAGCCATCATTCACATTTCCTTCCATTGGCTCAAACTGCATTGACAGCAAACGTTTATACCGTTCTTTGCACATGCTCAAACTTTTTAGACTGTGTATTTATGGTTTGTCACTATATTTTATGTAGGCTGCATATGCAAACATTTATCAACATTTTTGATTTGATAAAGACTGTTTAAATACAAAGTTATTGTGTCACTTTATTTTTGGAGTTTCGAACCTGTTGACTTTTATAATATGGCCAAAAACAGCTGAAACAATCTTCATAATATCTTCGATGTGATCCATAGCCATACAGCTTTAGGATGACATGAGGCTGAGTAAATGATAACAGAGTTTTCATTGTTGGGTGAACACTACTATTTAAAACTATTTATTTTTTTATTCTTATTGAAAGGTTGTTGTTTTTTTTTAAATGTGGTTTATTCCTGTAATGACAAATCTGAATTTTCAGCTGCCATTGTAAATCAACCTCCTGAAAACAGTGCTGCTTAATATTTTTGCCGAAATATTTTTGACTGTCACTTTTAATCAATATGCTCTCTGAATGAAAAGTATTTTTTCTTTTTTACTTACCCCAAACTTTTGAGCAGCGTGATGTTTGCTTGCATGTGTGTGTATATATATTTGCATAATTCGAACATAATTTCTCGAATCCCCCTCAAACTGCTTAATATTGCTTTTGACCGTATAAAAAGCGAGTCCAGCGAGATAAATCCACCTCCTGAGCTTTAGCACAGAGAGAAACTTCTATTAGGGCTACAGCAGCTATTGGTAATAAAACCCAAACTAGATGCTGTACACTGAAGTATACCGTAAAATACCGTACAAACAAGATTATGAAGTAAAATTTGTAGCGATTGCTGAAAATGTTGCATTCTCAGAGTATGAAATTGCTCTGGACTTCAAAGAATAAGTAGAAATGGCTCAAAATCATGGAAGCCATCTGTTTAAGAGTTATTTTAATAGAGAGAGAGAAGATGGTTTAGAGGAAGGGAGAACGGAGGGAGGAGGGTTATAAAGAGAGAGAGAGAGAGAGAGAGAGTTAGAATAAATCCTTACCACATAATGATTACGGCTCACAAGTCCTGCCTCTGAAATGGAGTGCAGAAGGAGCCGGGATTACAACTACAGTAATCTGAGAACTGCAACTGCTCTCTACAGCCACAGATGAGCACATCAACTCCAACAAAACATCAGGGGTCAGGAGAAACGAGGCACCTTCAACTACGGGAGACAAGAAAATAAATACAAACCCCAAGAGAATAAGAAGCTAAAATATCTGTTGGCGAGGAATCAACAGCCTGCTAAAACAAGAAGCTCCACCTGTCGGCCTGTGCCACCTGTGTGCCCTTCCAACTGCCAGTTTTTGGAGTAATCCATGGTGTCTTTTACTAGAATAAGGGCTACACTGGAAAAATGAGGCGGAAACAAGTTAACAAGGTAAACGAAAGCTTACAATTCATTCTTTTGGATTGAAAAGAGACTACATGGAACAGTCCTTTTCCGTTTAGTTTGTTTTCACATGGAGCAACAGGAAATTAAAAATTCCATTGTACCTGTTTTTTTGGACACAAAATAGTGAAGTTCTAAAAATAATAATAATAATAATAATCTGACTGATCTGTAAACCTTATGTTATTTCCATTTCATTTGGGATGCAGATGAGATGCTGACAGACTTGGACCTGTCCAATGAAAGCTGAGACACATGTGTCCACCTAACCAGTGACTGTCCTGGACGAGGAGCTCTATGCGCATCTGCACCAGGACACTTGTGGACAGCCGTCTCCTGCCTCTCATTTTTCCTCTGGCATCCGCTCTCCCTCCATCTCTCCACGCCACCTCCTCTTTTCCTCCCCCCCTCTCTCCATCCGTCCCACCCTCCCCTCGCGGAAGATGATGTGACCTTCTGCCAAAACTGCGAGAGACCATGCCACTGTCACAGTTGGCTGTTCTGTCTACACTGAAATAGAATCAAACAAGAGCCACGAGAGGGAGAAAGAAGGAGGGGGGGACGGGGGAAAAAAAGAAGAAGAGGAAGAAAAAAAATCAGGACGAGTCACGGAGGAGAAAATGTGCTGTCGGGCGTCCGGGCTGGATGTGGTTTGCCAAAGCAGGTGAGTGATCACCTTCACTTCTGCCAAGGGGATGTTGCTGGCGCACGCATACATGTAGACACACTTTAAATGGGATTTTGTGAAGTTGCGCACCTGTTAATCTGAGCTTTTAGTGACACAACTGTGTTTAAACAGAAGAGTTTGTGTCATGAATCATCCTGAAAGTGCCTTGCTGTGTTCGGACAGGGCTGTGAAACTGTGTCATCTCAAGTCGATGCACCCACAGGTTGGATGCTTGTTGAAATTGTAAAGTTTTAGTTAACAAGTGTGACCGAACCTACAAAAACCTGTAGGTTAAAGAACGTCGTTTCTGCAGTATGTCGCTCTGTGGTTTTGGACTTGCAGGTACTACAAAGATCAATCACTTCTCACTGCAAATGGAGTGCGCTTCCCGTTAAAGTCGCTGTGCTGGAATGTTAAAGCGGCTAGAAATTGAACTCCGTTGAGAGGTGGACTGAGAGATCTTGGATAGGAAGCAATGACAGCTTTCAGTAATTACAGTTGGGAGCAGTTATTAAGGAGCACACACTGACGCATTTGGGATTCGTCCCGCTGAAGCTGTGATAATGTGCCACTTTCATAGTGAGAAGTGGGTGCTTCATAAGAGCAAGGTGGATAATGGGAAGAGAGGTACTTGAGATGGCTAGAAAAAGACAAAAGGCGAAGGCTATCAGATCCAATCTCACGTAATTTTGAACAAAAATGGTCTGGAAAAAGAGGAGGGAAAGTTATTAGGAAATTGCAGTGGTGGGTGACAGTTTCAAAATTAGAAACAGCCCAGCTAAATATTTGCTCCAGGGCAAATAGAAAAACATCATCGCAATCATAATCATAGCTCTTCAGTCGTCAGTCACATCAAGATGCTTTTCAGGGGAAAATTATTACATAGTTAAACTGATTAGTAAAAATCATTTTGTAGAATGACCTGATTGCCCTTGCACCCTCGTTCTCCTTTAGAGCAGTGCTATCAGAGTAATACTTTTTTTCTGCAAGAAGAATTATAGCAGTGTTTTATGAACTGATATATGACCTGATACATGATTCTACTTTTAATAAGAAGAAGATTTGTACCGTTTCTATTAGGATATTTGCTGAGAAATGTATAGAAGATCTGAGAGGGTTGGCACTGCATCTGTAGTGTGTGTACTATGAAGGACACAGTGTACGTTGTAGAAGTGTAGGACAGTTACGTCAAGTGACCGACTGGTACGTCAAGACTATGTCTCTGCATTCAAGACTTAATTGCAGTCTCTGGGCTTTATGTGTCACACTCTCTCAGCTTGTGTAACAGTTATTTTGCAGCAGAAATGTCCATTTTTCCAGGTTTTAAAAAACAAAATCAATCATGATCCACTTACAGGTTACTAGATTTCTCAAGGTTAACCTGCTAAATGTGAACATATTATAAACTTAGCTTGTCACTGGGATAATAGTCTTAAAGGGATACTTCACCTCTGGGAAGATGAATGTGTATTTACTATTGGTCATTTACGTATATAGTAGAAATGTGAAATTATTCTTGAAATTGAAGCATTGTAGACTGAGAAAAGACAACAACTCCCAGAATGCATTTGATTTGCTGCTCTTACGAGGGCACTCCCAAACCACGCCTACCGGTTACAGGCGGCATAATCCGAAAAATGGATACAACTAGGCTTGCTTTGATACGTTTACATCGAAATGGTGCTAAATGTTGTTGTACTAGCCGAATGTATATAACACAACTTAGACTTTCTCTTTAAAAATATGATGCAAGGCGGGACCATGTCAACAGAGTAGCTTAGTAGCTCTGAACTGTTTTCCCCCAATTGAAATCACTATTTCTCTAAGCCAATTCATTATTTTGGCTAATCCATACTCTACTAACACTAAAGGTTTATAAAAAGAACCACAAACAATGCGAGTTAGAACTTTTAACTAATTACCACTTTTACACTCAAAGCTCTGCGGATTCAGCGATCTCGTCCAGAAGAAAATGGCATCTCTGAGTTTCGCGACAGCAATAGGACTCTACTGTATATCTGTTTCCATAGGCGCACGACGAGTGCACTAACCCCACCAGTCCGCCCCAGCTCGAGTCTGGCCGGGCTCAGGTCTCGCTCCGGCCGCCTCTTTTTCCTCCATGTCCCGCAACTGTTTATCGCTGTATTGCGGCTTACAGGTAGCCGCGAGCATCGGATTCTCGCAACAGATCTTCGAAATCCTCTTCTGCCATTTCAACTTCAAAACTACCTTCCGCCATCGTGATTAGCCTACTATACAAACTTTCTACACAGACCAAGATGCGAGAACCCGTTAGCTTAGCTTCTACAGAAAGATGGCTGACACTATCTTTACATTCTGTGAGTGAGATCCCGCCCCATACGGCGGTGGTGAAAACATGCGGTACACTGGCTGTAGAAATCCTACGACGACGCAAAATGACGATTTTTGCGTCATCAGAGGACTTTTTCATAACTAAAAATATTTTTTTCTCTCATATCAGTTGGATATGAAGGGAGGAATCACAGTAATTCGAAAATACTACTGGTTTTCTACTGATACAAAGCTTAATGTTAAATCCTGAAGTATCCCTTTAAAAATTCTCCTTAGTACCTTATAGGGTGCATATTATTTAGTGCCTTAAGGGGGCATATTATTACCTTACATTACTAAAATGCACCATTTTAGGGTTAAATAAGGCACAAAGGTGTACTTTTGAAGGAACTTCCCCATTGATAAAGTGATTTTTTTTCCTCACAGATGAGACAGTTCCCATTACAACTGCTGTTTGATGATGCAAAATGTGCCAGGGGGGGTTTTCATTCTTAAGTGGTTGCCTGGGTGTTTTGACTGGCTTTTTGGCTGTTGTTTATTGCCTGAATGTAAAAGTATCTATGATATTAGATACAGGAACAGGTCCCTCCTTATGGTTTGTTCAGTTGTTCAATTCACTTAACCCTGTAAAGCCTGACATATTAAATATATTCAGATTGTTTTTAAATGGAACAGTTTTTGACAAAATATAGTCAAAAAATGTGTTGTAAGCATCACTTCTGATACATTAGGCTTTAATAGTTCATATAATATGAAGAATATGGAGCTCATACTTAAGGAAGAAAAATCACCTCAATTTTATTTAGCGGCCCAAAAATATAAAATGCGTATAAATATCAGTTGTCACTTGTCACTCCATACAGTAATAATATGTTGATATACGCTTTTATTTTATGATTAAAGCTCTGTAGTTTTGAATGTAGGAGGCAAAGCATATAATGTAATCATGCAATACAATGATGATTCCTCAAAGTCCTGATGTATCATATTTGAAAATCATATTTTAGCATTATTTTTAAAAAAATCATGAATGAATAATCATACTTTGCTTCAGTCCAATAACAAGCGTTCATCTTTAAATATTATTTATTTCATAAGAATATTAAAATTAAAATATATTATATTATATAAATAATATATTTAATATTATAAGCGCAATAATAACAATATAAAAGTAAAGATTTCACAGCAAAAAGACACGTGTACCACAACCTATTATTTTAAAAGGCCTAGGCTATTACTTGCAGAAATTATGGATGGCATAAGGCAGGAACACTAGATTGCAAACAACAGGTTTTGCAGCAAAGTTTTGATCACGTTGATAATTTAAAGGGCTTAAATGTGCTATCAGATGTGATACAGTTGGGTTTATAGGCTTAAGTATGAGAAATAGTTGGCTAATAGTGGCTCGCGCAATCTTGAGAACAAAATAACCTCCCCCCAAAAAAGAAAGGCGATGATCAGATGAGGAGCTTGCAAGTGAGCCAAGACATGGAGAGGGTGAGTGTGTGCTGGTTCTCAAATGCCCATGTGTGTTTCTGTCAGAGAGTCTGTGTGTACGTCCACCCTGTTGTGTGGTGGACAAGTCAGTGCAGTGTGGAGCCAGCGAACCCTGGGATCAATGCATCTGTTCTCTGCTTACACAGAACACAAGCAGAATAGAGCTGCCCGTCCACTCGCCTTATCTGTCAACACTCAATACTCAACACTTATCCTATCAGATTCTCTACATAAAAAAACAGATTTCATCTAAACAGAAATTATTCCATTTCTTACCAAACTGTGCACTGAAACTGATCAATGCATGTCTGAACTTATACACTGACTAATCATTTTTTTTTATTCAACTTGAATCGAGGTAGCAAACAGGATGCAAGTGTTCAGATGCAGTTTCTCATTTGAATGTAAAGTCATACAATTAAAATGAATTGAAATTCAGAGAAATTCATATCACAAATTTTTAACTAAAAGCAAGCAAGTTTGCACACTGTAAAAAAAACATTGTTGGTTTAACTTAAAAAAAGTAACCTGGTTGCCTTAAAAATGTAAGTTCATTGAAATGGAAAAAATTAGTTAATACAATGGAGATTTATTTAATCACCAGAAACTCAAAATATTACGTTATATGAACTACATAAATTATCTAAGTTGATTCGACAAAAGAAAAGATGTTGTGATTACAAATCATGAAAATATTTTTTAACAGTGTTGATTGACAGATACAGTATAGATAGATTGCATTTGCATTTAGTTGCAGACATTTACTCTCTATAGAATAGCAGAAGGTTGACAGCTCGTTTCAATTTTAATCTCAGCAACTCCATAGCAACACCCTGGCAAAGACTTACAGCACTAGGCAAACAGGTCAAATCAGCAGTCAAACAGACGTTTCTAAACAGATGTTGTCTTAATCCCCATCACGGCCTGGGCATTCAACACATATCCACACCAAACACACACAATATGCGTCACATACATTCACACTAAAATGTCTCACACACACATCAATGCTAATGCTACACCCCAGGTGAACAAACGCACTTTAGCAATGGGACTGAAACATTTCAGCAATTGCATTACCTTCAAAACGTTATCCAAAACGACTTACGTTGCATTTCAAGGTACACATTTGACTTTCTTATCAGTTCTCAGTTCTTGCTTTCCCTGGGATTATGTTGTCTGAGATCACCTAATGCCACAGAATGACATTCAATCTTTGGACAGAGACAGTTAATGAATTAGACTGGGGCAGTAGTGCTGTTCTTGCAGGCAGTCTAATAAATTAATTTGGTTTTATGAAGATGGCGACACTGAAAGCCACAATAACAGTGCCATAAATTCAATGACTGTTTGAACTATGGCTGTTCACCCAAACATTTTTAATTCTGCCATAATTTACTCACCCTTTCTTTCTTATGTGAACCTTACCAGATGTTTTACAGAATGTTCATGCTGCTCTTGAGTCTAGGTGGCTTGTGCAATATATTCCACATATTTGGTGAGTCAATAGTGAGTCAATGCAAAATGGCAACTGTTCCTTTAAAACTGTTGTGTTGTCCAGTATTTTAAATGAATGACTTGCTCTGCTCACACCGCTTGATGAGATCTGTATCTCAAGAACAACATCCAGCGCTGCATCACAGCATACAGGACAATGCCTTGTCAGCAAGTTTTTACATTACGTGTCGCCCAGAGCTGATCAGCTTAGAAATGCTTAAATGACTTTAACTGACTGCATCGGTGAGGAGAATTTGTTAAAGCTACACTGTGTAACTCTTAGTTTATTCTTAGCTAAAACACTTAGTTCTTTCAATAATATATGCGCTCATTAATGTATATTTACTTCGTTCAAGTAATAAAGTAATCTCGTGAGTGTATAATATGCCATTGAAAATACATACGGGTAAGGGGTTCTAATGTCGGTCGCCATGTTGCCCCTCCATCTTGAAAGTACATTAGCCAAAGAGGGACATACCCGTTAAATCAAGCTTCGCCTTTCGCGTTTACGTTTAGTTAACACTCATGGACGAGGTCGAACTGGAAGCCATGTTGGACTACATTGGCCACCGTAGGAGTTAAAACGAAATCGGAATTGAAAGGAACAGAAACTAATATTCACTGGATGATCATATACCTTTTCACCGCTAGATGGAGGTAAAAATCACATAGTGTAGCTTTACACATAAGTCCCCTTGGCTTGTAGTCAATGATTTTATTCCTTAAAACTCATTGTTGATCACCAAAAGGACAGATTTAAACATTTCTTCATGCCTTAAAATAGCTTGAATGTAACTTTATTTATTTATTTATTTATTTATTTATTTATTTAAAAGGGACAATGCATATTGATAAACATTTCAGTAATGTAAATATGCCAGAATTAGCCCCAGGGCTACTTTCCATCTGCAGTCCCCCGTCAGGTCATCACAAAACAACACATAACAAGACTAACATTCAAGTTTAAATAGAATACTACACGGTTTGAACTTGAACTTCAACAACATCACACACACTTAACATTCTCAAAATATGGTGACTTTTTAAATTATTATTTTTTGTCACAAATGCAGCACATGTTTTAACTACAACTTACACTCACAATAGCGTACTACCACACAAAAATGCTAAAGATAAATAGATAGATAGACAGACAGACTGAACAACAGATACAAGATAGACAGATAGATAAAGGGATAGAGAGATCGATTTATAGGTACACAGCAAAATCCCCAGTGTCAAATTAACACTGAGAGTGTGAATTATATAAACTCTGAGCAGAGTGTTAAATGAACACTGAAGCAGTGTTAAAGTTAATGAGATAATTAAGTGAATAATTGAGTGATGATTGAGCATCATTGAAGACACCTGATGTTAACAAGCAGAATCGCTGAAGGAGAAAAACGGAAATTTTAAGTCACCATTATGGAGATCAGTGTTTGCTTTAGTTGGTCTCTTGACCCTTATTTCTTTACCTTTAGATTTTGTTTGGCTGCTGCACATGAGTTACAACAGCCAGATTAATAAATAGAAAAGGAGATCTGATGGTGATGGATGTGTTTCAACATAATCATTAATTCACAATCATTTGACCTGAATCACTGAATTCATATTCAAATTCTAATTTATGAGTAAGGTTCCCTTTATTAATTATAGCAGCAGTGACCTTGTGCAGCATAATATTCTCAACGTCTACAGAATATTTAAAATAATTTTTTAAAAGCTCTTCTTATACAATGTTTTACTTCTCTACAATGTTAAGACACACAGACATCAATAGTTAGCCTGTGAATCTCAACAATGGTAACAGTTATCAAGCATGTTGCAGTGCATTCTGGGTGCCACCAATCAAAACTCATTCATGGCTCCCATCATGCATTGCTGCATGAATAAATAATGAACTTATGTTCAGAGGTGATCTGTTTGCCACCATTGCTGAGATTAGTGTGTTAATTCTTGATGTCTGTGTGTGCCTATATAAAATATTTTTGGGATATTTTTGTATTTTTTTTTTATCGTTCTTCATTGAAAAGGCTAAAAATGGTATGTCCTAAAATGACCATGCTGCTAAAATCCTTAAGGTAAATTTAACTCAGAATTTATGCTCTTGATGAGTTCAGTGATTCAGGTCAATTAATGATTGTGTTGAAACACAACCAACACCATCAGATCACCTTTTTTCATCTGGCTGTTATAAGTCACAGACAACAGCCAAACAAAATCTAAAGTTAAAGAATTAAGGGTCAAGAGACCAACTAAAGCAAACACTGATCTCCATACGCCTTATTCACGGCAGCGCCATCTTTGATTTTTAATGAGAATGAAAGCGAGGCTGTGAGGGATAGACTTGCATCTCTTCAATGGGCTGTACTGTTATTTAATGTGTTTTCAGTTTGTTCTGCTCATGAAACACTGGATGGAAAAATATCTTTCTAAGAAATTTCAGTTTACAAAAAACTCCTGACAATGTAAGTTGTGGAAAATTGTAAGTAATCTAGGAGCTTTATTCAGCTTTTTAAAGCGGATGCCATTGGAAACACGGTAAGTCTATCCCTCACAACCTCACTATCACACCTGTCATGGCGCTGCTCTGAATAAGGTCTATAATGGTGACTTAAAATTTCTGTTTTTCTCTTTCAGTGATTGTTTGTTATCATCAGGTGTCTTCAATAATGCTCAATCATCACTCAATTATTCACTTAATTATCTCATTAACTTTAACACTGCTTCAGTGTTCATTTAACACTCTGCTTAGAGTTTATATAATTCTCACTTCTCAGTGTTAAATTAACACTGGGGATTTTGCTGTGTACATGTATTTAGATTGAAAGATAGATAAATAATAGACAGATAAATAGATAGACAGAACAACAGATAACAGATAGACAGATAGATAAAGGGACAGAGAGATCGATTGATAGGTACATGTATTTAGATTGAAAGATAGAGCGAGAGAGAGAGAGAGAGAGAGAGAGAGAGAGAGAGAGAGAGAGAGAGAGAGAGAGAGATAGATAGATAGATAGATAGATAGATAGATAGATAGATAGATAGATAGATAGATAGATAGATAGATAGATAGATAGATAGATAGATAGATAGATAGATAGATAGATAGATAGATAGATAGATAGATAGATAGATAGATAGATAGATAGATAGATAGATAGATAGGAGGAACAATAGAATGTTAGATAGATAGATAGATAGATAGATAGATAGATAGATAGATAGATAGATAGATAGATAGATAGATAGATAGATAGATAGATAGATAGATAGACGATAGGAGGAACAATAGAATGTTAGATAGATAGATAATATAGATCATAAGCAGAATGATGGATACATATATAGATAGAAAATTATAATGTTAGATGGATAGACAGAATGATAGATTAGAAGCAGAACGTTAGACAGACAGACAGAACAACAGATAGATAGATAGATAGATAGATAGATAGATAGATAGATAGATAGATAGATAGATAGATAGATAGATAGATAGATAGATAGATAGATAGATAGATAGATAGATAGATCTTTTTATACAAATTGGTTTAAAAAGGAGAAAGGTTAGTGATGCAAATGAGTCCAACCCAACCTGATTATACATGACAAACATGACACACCCGCTGTGGGACAGATGAAAAAGCTGAGTTTGCATTATTACCTCCAAGGTCATGTTGGGGAAATTGTACCTTTCTTAAGCAACAAGCTCCCATGGCCACATAATCTGTCAATCAGTGTAATTCCTTTGAGAAACGGGCAAGAAATGAACATTTCTCCTTCAACTGCGGTTGGAAACATGATTACGCACGTGTCTCTCTAAGTTCGGAAGCGGGGAACCTCCACTGGCACGCTCAGGTGTTACCGTCAACAAAACACGTGCTTGTATTTGTATTCAGAATGCAATCCAAGTGCACCCTGTCCACTATAATGTCCTCTGTCAAAGAAGAAACACAATGCCATAGGATGCCAAGAAAATAACAGCAGAAACCAAAGCATATCCCTGCTCCCCTGCACTGCAGTGTTGCAGTGACAATATTAGCTACATCTGTGATATTTTAATTTTTACAAATTAATGTTTCGACAAATATATTTACAAATTGCATTTACAGAGAAGCTGTTTATTGTTCATAATTAAGGTTAAAAGTTTGTTCAAATCACTAACTCTAAGTTTTATACTTGTGCAGGTGACTCGTGATATTAATCATGTGACATGTTAGGAGAAGAGTGCTATTACATTTCAATGTGATCAAACTTGTAAAATTCACCAGACAGGCAAAAACAGGTGAACCTATATACATTTCCTTCTTATGTGGAAAACAAAATTTTGATTTTGGATTTTTGCTTTGATTTTTTTTTTTATAATATCTTTTTGTCTGTATGATGAAAGTCAATGTCAGCGTTATTTTAATAGAATATACTAATGTAGTATTTATTAATATTTAGAATTAACTCTTTTTTTATATTTTCAGTTTTCATTTTTATATTTTTTCATTTTAGTTTAGTTTTCAGTCATTTTATGTGCCTGTGATTTTTTTCTATCTAGCTTTAATTTATTTTTATTTCAGTTTTAGTTTGAGTAATTTTAGTACTTCAACATATAATTGCTAAACAAACCTAATTTAAGTTTTTTTAAAGTTTAAGTTTTTCACTTAATATTCCTATATTTTATTTAATTCCAGCTTTATTTCATTTAATGAAAACTATATTTAATAGTTTTAGTATTCATTTTAGTTTTAGTAACAATAGCAACACTGGTCAGTGTGGTACTGTAGGTAAAAAAAAATTGGACCCCATTCACTTTCACTGTATGGACACAAAAAACAAAAACAAATTTTTTTTTTCAAAACATCTCCGTTTTTGTTTCACTGAAGAAAGCCGTACAGGTTTATAATGAGTAATTTGGAAACAAACCATTTATAGGGATAGTTCACCCAAAAACTGTTGTCCCAAACCCTTAAGAACACAAATGAAGATATTTTTGATGAAATCTGAGAGCTCAAACATGCTGCGTAACATGAGAATGAACCTCATTGGTTCTTGGTGAAGCTCAAACGTGCTGCGTTACACGAGAATGAACCTCATTGGTTTTTACAATGTCAGGTAAACTTACTTGAGCTTCCATTTACCAAGTGATGTGTGCGTCAATGAATGTGAAAATTAAATTTGTTCATCATATAACAAAATTGAACTGAACCACTCAATTCATATGGATTTGTTTTATATATCTCTTTATAAACGTTTTGAAGCGTCAAATTGGTAGTTGCATAGACTGTTAATGGAGGAACAGAAATCGCTCAGATTTCATCAAAATATCTTAGAAGATGAACAAAAGTCTTATAGGTTTGGAATGGCACAAGGGTGAGTAAATGATGACAGAATTTTAATTTTTTTATGTAAAATAAAAACAATTTTTGTAAAATCAAGTAAACCTTTTACACATCAAAGATATATCTTACACGGCTGTGTCCCTTCCCTCTGCAAAAGGTCACTGAAAGTTACTACGTTTTCAACACATGGCAGACCGAGGGGCGGATGAGTGTCAATCCACAAGCCAGATTACAAAACAAAGTGGTATGTTTAGACGCGGATTATTCTGTGCGAGTGGGTTTGCGGCAGCGCGAGTTGGCGAAAGCAAGTGTTGTGCGTGAGCAGAGTGAAGTAGATATGCTGCTGTTAAAGCAGTCTGATGACATCTGGATGAGGGGAGATTCTTGACCTCGGCTTAAGGCCGTCTTATCATGATCCCGCACTCCAAATAGCCAGCACACACACACACACATACATACATGTGTAAGTATCAATTTAACAAGAAAACCCAGTGTGGTTTTGCTGCGCACCATAACCCAACATGCACTAGAGTTTAACGTTAACACAGTGGTGCCATATAAGATATATGGAGTCTATGGCTACATGTGTCAAGTAAAATGGATCGTTGCCCCTGCAACACATTTTCAATTCCAGTGTAATCTGCTGCCTTTCAGATGTTATTACAGTTAAACAGCCTGGGAAAAAAAAAATCCTCACTCTCACGCAGAAACAGACCGAAAAAAAGAAAAAGAAAATCGGCTTGTTTTGCTAAGAAGGTTGACAGTGAGTGAGAAATGTGTTTGGGGGAAAGGATCTTGATGGATGGACTCTTTGCATCCTTCTAGGACTCTGGGTTAATAGAGATCTTTACAGAAAGTCCTAGGCGCTGGTCCAGGACCAGATCCGTGTCCTTTCTGATGGTCAAGATTAATGCTGATGAGAGAGAGAGAAGCAGTGTGAAGAAGCTTTTTGTAACCTTTGTTTCCTATATTGAGAATTTAGGACAAAATTACGTAAATGTGATAAGGGGCAACTACACTCACCGGCCACTTTATTAGGTACACCTGTCCAACTGTTCGTTAACACTTAATTTCTAAGCAGCCAATCACATGGCGGCAACTCAGTGCATTTAGGCATGTAGACATGGTCAAGACAATCTCCTGCAGTTCAAACCGAGCATCAGTATGGGGAAGAAAGGTGATTTGAGTGACTTTGAACGTGGCATGATTGTTGGTGCCAGAAGGGCTGGTCTGAGTATTTCCGAAACTGCTAATCTACTGGGATTTTCACGCACAACCATCTCTAGGGTTTACAGAGAATGGTCCGAAAAAGAAAAAACATCCAGTGAGCGGCAGTTCTGTGGGCGGAAATGCCTTGTTGATGCCAGAGGTCAGAGGAGAATGGCCAGACTGGTTCGAGCTGATAGAAGGGCAACAGTGACTCAAATAACCACCCGTTACAACCAAGGTGGGCAGAAGAGCATCTCTGAACGCACAGTACGTCGAACTTTGAGGCAGATGGGCTACAGCAGCAGAAGACCACACCGGGTGCCACTCCTTTCAGCTAAGAACAGGAAACTGAGGCTACAATTTGCACAAGCTCATCGAAATTGGACAATAGAAGATTGGAAAAACGTTGCCTGGTCTGATGAGTCTCGATTTCTGCTGCGACATTCGGATGGTAGGGTCAGAATTTGGCGTCTACAACATGAAAGCATGGATCCATCCTGCCTTGTATCAACGGTTCAGGCTGGTGGTGGTGGTGTCATGGTGTGGGGAATATTTTCTTGGCACTCTTTGGGCCCCTTGGTACCAATTGAGCATCGTTGCAACGCCACAGCCTACCTGAGTATTGTTGCGGACCATGTCCATCCCTTTATGACCACAATGTACCCAACTTCTGATGGCTACTTTCAGCAGGATAATGCGCCATGTCATAAAGCTGGAATCATCTCAGACTGGTTTCTTGAACATGACAATGAGTTCGCTGTACTCAAATGGCCTCCACAGTCACCAGATCTCAATCCAATAGAGCATCTTTGGGATGTGGTGGAACGGGAGATTCGCATCATGGATGTGCAGCCGACAAATCTGCGGCAACTGTGTGATGCCATCATGTCAATATGGACCAAACTCCCTGAGGAATGCTTCCAGCACCTTGTTGAATCTATGCCACGAAGAATTGAGGCAGTTCTGAAG
Organism: Pimephales promelas; assembly: GCF_988280905.1. Taxonomy (NCBI): domain Eukaryota; kingdom Metazoa; phylum Chordata; class Actinopteri; order Cypriniformes; family Leuciscidae; genus Pimephales; species Pimephales promelas. The sequence goes on along the minus strand of NC_142771.1, from coordinate 15,277,475 downwards.
GCAAAAGGGGGTCCAACCCGTTACTAGCATGGGGTACCTAATAAAGTGGCCGGTGAGTGTATATATTTGATGCTGAAAACGGTGACCATGTATTCTTTTTCTTAGCTTCTTTTATCACTTGCATTTAGCAGTTTTCCAAATGTGCAGTTAAAAACAGAGCACACTGTGTGGAAACACATTCTCTGACAATGAAAAGATCTTGACTGATCTTCTATTGTAATTGTGATGATTTTTGATTGGACTGCCCCAAAAATTTTGACATTTTGGAACTGGGACCCGGTTATTACTATATATATATATATATATATATATATATATATATATATATATGGTATATTATTACCATATCCCCCCCCCCATCCATAATAATTAGAAAATGTTGTTTAGGTGGAGTATAGCATGTTACACTACAGGACACTTCTGTGACTGTCCTGTCACAGAACCCATGTATGAACTGATAATTAATTATTTCTTAGTGGATGTCATGAGTGTAATTAAGGGGAAAACAGATAGCCTTGTTAATTAAAAATGCCATAACACCAAACAAGTTAGTAGCTGTCTCCATAGATATCTATATAAAGGCTAGATAGTCTCACGGCGAAGTATTTATCGTCATCTCCGGCGGCCATCTTGTCACAGACAGGCTTTCTGGCGGGCTCTGTGGTATCTGATGTAAGAAATACTCTTATCTCATTGAAATCTTGATGGATTCACGAACGGTTTGGTTTCTTACAAACGTTATTAACGTGGCTATAATTCTGGATGATTATTTATTTATACACTTATTATTCATAAGTATGCAGTATCATAACTACATCTCTGCCGTTTATAACAAACCAGACCGATTGAAAATCGGTAGAAAATTGAGCAAGTTACGGTGATTTAAAAAGTACATGCACCATTAAAACACAACGTTATCAGTGAGCGAGCTGCCTGTGACAAGATGGCCGTCAGGTGCTGACCTCCACTGGTCAGCAGCGCGGACGAGAAATCTAGCCTTTATATAGATATCTATGGCGGTCTCCACATAAGGGGTAAGAGCTGCTGCATTTTTTTGTGCCATCTAGTGGTTTAGAGTGTGTCTTTTAATCTGGTGTGCGTTCAACCCCACTATTATTTACACTTTGTGTGCAGTAAAACACCCTGAAGGAGGATCTGGAATGTCATAGAGACTTGTATGTGGACTCTTTTGGCTTGGAATAGTACATTTCCAGCTAGCAACCACTTAATATTGTACACCTTAGCAACTGCATAGCAACAACCTGGCAACCAGCCACAACATCTCAGCATTGTGTTGGCATGCACAGGCAAACACCACTCATATTTTGTTTAGATAATGTAAAAACCTAATTGCAATTACATCTGGTATCTGACAAAACAGATCAAGGTCAAACCTCTATTTTAATCTGGATCTTCATGACTGCTGGTGACTACAGATGTCATTTGATCTCTATTAAATGAGAAAGATGAAGAGACATACATATTTATGCATTCAAATGCAGTAAAGACTTGGACGTATAAAAGTTCTAGAAAGCCGTGCGATGTTGGATCAGTCACCTTGTGAGGCATTTGATAACCTGCAGCAGCTCTCAGAATCAGTCAGTGTCATGTTAAGCCAGCACGACTGCTGCATGACTGTGCTTTAATGAGTCTTAATGGCTCTTTAATGGCTCGTTAAGCCACAGTCATGCAGCAGCCTTAATGAGAGCCCTGTGTGCACGTGCACATGCTAAAATACACCGTCAAACACAATACCACAAGAGAATCAGCAAAAAGTCTCTAGGCCAGTCATGCATCATGATGCATAATGGACTTTTCTTTGGGGTCGTTTTAAACCCTGGGTTAACACAATCCTCTGTTTCTTTGTACTGTGTTACACTGCTTATACTTAAAGGAGAACTCCTGCGAACAATGAACCTTTGGTCTAATAAAACATCGGTACATAGTCGACCGTTCTCTGAGATTTGTTTTCATGATAATCGATTGTAAAGAGTTTTATCTCTAAAAACTGTTTAGCGTATAATGCTAGGACTGGAAAAAGTAAAAGAAATCGCTAGTTTATACCACTAATAAGGCTCAAAATAGCCCCACACTAACACAGAAACATACTGAGGCTCCATACATGCAAAACGAAGCATTGAGAACTTTGTAAGTGTACAGACCGTTTAATAAGAAGATACTTTATGATGACAGTTCACTTCGCGTATACAGACAGCAGCCATCTTAAAAAATAGTCTCGATAAGTCGATCCCCGAACGACGTGCTGAGTGATCTGAGCTGTATGAAGTTCAGCGAACTTCTGAACTGTATGAACCGCTTTCGGGGATCGACTTATCCAGACTATTTTTTAAGGTGGCTGCTGTCTGTATACACGAAGTGAACTGTCTTCATAAAGTATCTTCTTATTAAACGGTCTGTACACTTACAAAGTTCTCAATGCTTCGTTTTGCATGTATGGAGCCTCAGTATGTTTCTGTGTTAGTGTGGGGCTATTTTGAGCCTTGTTAGTGGTATAAACTAGCGATTTCTTTTACTTAGTCAATGCCCCCAGTACTAGCATTATACGCTAAACAGTTTTTAGAGATAAATCTCTTTACATTCGATTATCAAGAAAACAAATCTCAGAGAACGATTGACTAGGCACCGATGTTTTATTAGACCAAAGGTTCATTGTTCGCCGGAGTTCTCCTTTAACCCTGGATCAGTAATTCCATGGGCACTGCAATTCAGGGTTAGCACCGCAAAAGCTCTAGAACAGGATCTTAATATCCCAGGGATTAATAAAGTAGCCTTAACCTAGAGTTAAGCATAGTGTAGTAAGCACATAAGAAGATGCATGCAGGGCAACTAAAGAAACCACATTGAGAGCATTGGTTGTGTGGTTAGACTTTATAGTTAAGGCTTTGTGTTCAATTTTGAGGGCCATGGTTTGGAAGGTTAGCATGGGAAGATACACTATCTATCTATATCTATGCTGAATAAATATTTGAAAAAAATATATATTACAAGTCCCCCTGTAATCAATACTTTTATCCCTTAAAACTCATCTTTGATCACCAAAAAACATTAACAAGATATTTGTTATAAAATATATTAAAGACAAAATATGAACTTTTTACAGAAATGTATTATTATTAATAATATTATCACCAAATTCATTGTATGACACATTTATGCACATTGGGGTGTTTTTATGTCACATTTGAAGTTATTAGTTAATATTTATTTCATTATTTTAGTGTAATGTGTGTTACCGTATACAGTATACAGTCAGCTACCTGCAACCTGGAAGCACGAATGGATGCGGGCGGAACAGAGAGAAAGTATAGCTGCGCATTAATGTGACAGCTTGTTACCGATGTTTATCACAAGGCCATAATGACAGGCATCAATTAATCAAGACAACACAGATAAAAATGAACCTGGAGATTGTCATGGTCGATGACAGTCAGTCGGTTGTGGAGTTACGATAGCTAAGAGGTGAAATCTGATGGCAGGCTGAATGAATGCTGCAGTTTAAACATTTGTCGGCGACACAGTCACGAAGATTCAGATTAAAATGGAGCGCTGACCTTGATCTGATGTGACAATAATGGCGTCTGTTTATTGACTCGGCTATTTGTCTAAAAATGAGATCAGTGAAGGTGCGTGTAATTTGAAATTACCCTTTCAAATCCCCTAAAACCCCTTGAGCATTTTAATGGGAACAGTTTGCTAAGCAACTTTTGTTTAACCATCCAAACACTTAACCATTTTTTACATTATTCAAAGCAAATGCTTTAATCAGCTTAAACATATACCTAAAGTACTTTGTTATTATTATAATTATTATTGGTATTTATCTATTTATTTATTCATGAATGCTTAAAATATTTTTTTGCATAGTAATTGCAATGAGAAAGTTGTCACTTCATATTAGCCTATATTATGTTATATTATATTATCAATGAAGGTTATAATTATGTAAAGCTACACAGGATGTTAAAGAGTCTAGCCAGTGTGCCATAATTTTTGAGCGATATTCAAATTTATTTCAACTGGGGTCAGGCACAGGAAGAGAAGATTTTTGAGAGCTTAATACTTTGGCATAGTATTTCCCTTTCTTCTCTTCATATTACAGTCATCTCCGATGGATATATACCTCGTCAAGTAGGGAGTAATGGGAAGGAGTGCATCTTTAAATGTCATACCATTATGAGGAATTTGACTGAATCGGAGTGTGATGGAGTTGGAATCTAATTCTCTTTGACATATCAAAGGTCCAGAATGCTGCAGTTGAATAGAAAATGAGCTTGGGGAAGGATGGAAATTCTTTCCTAAGAATTATACCTTTTAGAAATGGATAGTTCCTCGCAATGTGTGGGGACTTTAAAGGGAATTTTTCATTAGATTGACAATGACCTTGAGGTTACCAATTTTAAAAGCCTCAGAACTTGCACAACCAGATTTCAGATTACAGAAATATGTTGGGCTATTTTGGTAGTCTCGTTAAAGGGTTAGTTCACCCAAAAATGAAAATTTTGTCAGTATTTACTCACCCTCATGTTGTTCGAAACCTCTATGTGTTTATTTGTTCTGCTGAACACAAAGGAAGATATTTGGAAGAATGTTTTAATCAAACAGATCTCATTCCCCATTGACTACCATAGTATGTATTTTTTCCCCTACTGTAGTCAATGGGGAATGAGATCTGTTTGATTAAAACAATCTTCCATATATCTTCCTTTGTGTTCAGCAGAACAAATAAACACATAGAGCTTTGGAACCACATGAGGGTGAGGAAATACTGACAGAATTTTCATTTTTGGGTGAACTAACCCTTTAAAATCAATGTATGGTATCAATGGCAGTCAATAAGAACTTTGTGATTGTAGCTTTTCTTCCTTCTATCCACTAGAGGGTGTTTAACACTTCTTTGAGGTTTGAAGCACCGTATTAAGTTCAAGCTTAATACAGATTTAATCAGGCCTGCTCTATATGCACATGTAATCACAATGTTTTGCTCAAAGCATTGTCCAAACAATATACATAGTGGATAAGAACCATATAGGAAGGAAGTCGAGTGTGGTGGGACGCTTCATCCCAGGCTGGATCTGTGGTCAGTACTTTGATCTAATCTGGTCTATGTTCTCAGAGGCAGCCCTGACTTTCAGAGAGCCAAATCAGAGAGGTTACTAATCTGAGCACACACACAAACTTTCTACTGATAGATGCTTGGGACAGGCAAGGACAGTGACACATATTAAATCCACAGAGGGAGGGAGAGAATAAAATAGTGTGAGAGAGAGGAGGGGAAATGGGGTATAAATTATAGACTTGTAGATTGGTTGACTGGATTACAACTCTTTTATCAGTGTGCCGCTTGAGTCACCAAAGGGAATTGGAAAAGTAATGATAGTTGTTTCTGGAAAATTTCCCCCGTGTTTTTTTATTATTGGTTGGACAAACAGATAGTCTATAGCTGCATATTAAAGGTGCAGTAAGCAATTTCTGAGAAACGCTGTTGATATTTGAAATCAACCCAAACAAAGAGCGTCTCTTTTATCATAATCTGAATTGAAGCAAAATAATTCTCCATGAAAAATAAATAGGGCTCTGTGAAATCCGTTTTATTTTTTCCCAAATTCCATTTTTTTTTTTTCTGTTTTAATTCTCGGATTTTTACCCTTGACAGTTGCAGTATTTTAGTCGTAAAAAGAGTGTGCTTTTAAAGTTAATGGTTAAAATGTATACAAATAAAATAGGAATGACCTTGAATTTATTGAGGTAACAGACATTTACACAAAATATGGTTATGAGCTTTAAAATATCCAGTGAAATAAATTATATTAGTTTATATAAGTTTAAATATAGTCACATTCTCTCGCTCAGTGTCGCTTGCAGAGTTCGCTTGGCTTTTGTCCAGTCCGGCGCCTCAGACAGACGCAGAGTTGTGTGTGTGAGAGATGCGTGAGTGATAGAGAGACAGAGGGAGAAGAGGGAAAGGAAATACAACTGAAAGAATACGCTGCATGTTTTAAATAGCGTTAACAAAAATATATATATATATGTTGCGGCCAGAGTTGATTTTATGGCCGTGAATTAGTCTATGTGTGTGAAACACTGCATAAAAGTCACGCGCAAACGGCTCGGCTCGGTAATGAGGGCTTAAAGCGTCGAGTTTCTTAACTTTTTCGCAGGCGAAAACAGAGCCGTGGAGAGCCGCTTCGCCATGCTTTCACTGTTTTGATTTCGTCATTGGAGCTGAAATGACTGGGGGTTTTGCTTGACCCAGATTTGCTTACGTTCTTCTCCCACACAAAAAAAATCAGAATTTCAAACCAAATATGTAAAATTCCACGAAATTCCGTGTTAACACTGGATTCCGCGTTAATTTGCCAATTCCGCAATTCTGTCCACGATTCCGAGATCGCGGAAATTATAGGGCCCTATATAAAGTGAAGATGGCGAATAAACTAAAAGGAGGAACAAAAAATAACGTACAGTACACAAGAGTAATACAAACAAGAGTTGGTTGTTTGTCGCCAACAGCACAGTAGCTCTAGACAAACAATGACACTCAAAACTGTCCTGTTACCAACATTAAAAGAGCTAAAAACACCAGCAGCCCTGTGAAACATGGCAAAACTCACAAATGGAACAAAAACATGTCTGTTGTTAGGCCTTCCCGCTTCTGTCTCTCAAGCGCTGGAACGCTTTTATAATATTAACGTGGGTCCTAAAGCTCTTGTCTGATCATAACCCTTCTTTTTCTTGTGAGTCATCTCTCTTTCTGCAGTCTTTCTTCAATTCTCCCTCTTGCTCACTCTCTCTCTCTCTCTCCCTCCTCCCCCATCATGAGTGGACAGGCTGATTGGCTACAAGTGTGTTGTGCTGCTCGGTCAGATCCACTTTCAACTGTGTTTCTCAGAATTCACTTACTGCACCTTTAAACTTGTTTAGAGAGAAAAACTTTTCATGTTGTGGCAGGCTGTGCATTTTAGGGCCATACTTCAGATTATATGGATGCAGATTCAGTCATCCCAAATATTTTACCTTAAAATTAAAAGTAAAAACACAAAATAGGAATATTTCTTAGGACTTCAAATATTTTGTTGTTGTTGAGCAATTGTTTTCTTGAAATTTGTTTGTTGCTTCATTCATGTATTCATTCACTCTCTAAATACAGTAGTTAAAATATATGATTTTTGCATTACTATTTTGAGAACCGAGTTGAGTTGTCACTTTTATTATATTATATTATATTATAATATATTATATTATATTATGATTAGAAGAGGAAGGAAACCACTTAATTTCTGATGAACATTAGTCATGACAGATGTTCAAAAACCGTTTGATTTCTATTACCCTATCACAATTTGATGTATGTGTGGACTTATGAATAATGCAGCACACCGTCTGCATTCACATCAGTTATAGTAGCAATTTATATCAATAAATTGCTGAACATTTCTCACAGCTGTTATAGCGAACGAGTAAATGCAATCAATCAACCGAACAGACAAGCTTGTGCATTGAAATTAGTGTGTAGTCAGTGCACTCATATGCCAGAGCTATTGGGAAAAAATGAGATTGTGCCCGTTTACTTTTTGTTCCACTTGATGGATATTTGTGTAAGAGAAACAAGGCCGTGTGGACTGCGTGTCGTGCGTCTTATTCCTCCAAGTAAGCAACCATGTTTAATCTGCCAACTGCTGTGTTGAAATCTGTCACTGTCGCTGTATAAACGTTCTACCGTGGTTTAGCTCGCGTTTACCAATAATGTGCTTTAATCAAATTCGCCACATGCTTTAATATGGTGCATTTGTCTGTTTGACATATACCTGAATTAAAAGGCCATATCGACGAAAGCAAAGTGTTTATCACTGATGAGCCATTTGGCCAATCTGTTAAATTTTGAACTCCACTGTTTATCAATAATTCATTGTCAAGCAGAACTTGATTTATCTCCTTTCAATTTGGTATTATATATAAATATACAGTATATATACTATAAAAATTATATATATATATATATATATATATATATATATATATACTGTATACATATATATATATATATATATATATATATATATATATATATATATATATATATGTATACATATATATATATATATATATATATATATATATATACATATATACACACACACACACATACGCTTTTATCCAAAGTTTTTGTTTAAACACACACACTTTAAACATTTTTTACTACTTTTTTTTAACACAAGTGGATCAAAAAAGTTCAACAAAGTTTGATGAAAGGATTTGATTTTGTAGAAAGAGGACAATTTCAAGGTAATACCATCCCCGAAAGTTGAGTTGTCCAGCTGTTTAATGTTAGAATATCCTCTGAATAATTTCTTAATATATTTATATATTGGTTAGAGAAATATACATTTGGCATCTGTATGATTTAAAAAAAAAGTAATGAATGTTTTTTTCAGCATGTGGGATGGATTGACCCATCAAGATGATCATTTTAAAGAAAGCATGTTCTTTTGAGCTTTCTAAGAATCAATAAAAAAATGTGTCCCTGTTTTTACATAACTATTAAGCAGCACAACCTTTTTTTAACATTGATAAATGTTTCTTCACACACCAAATCAGCATATCAGAAGGATTTCTGAAGGATCATGTGACACTGAAGACTGAAGTAATGATGCTGAAAATTCAGCTTTGGGTCACAGGAATAAAAATATATTGAAATAGAAATCAGTTATTTTAAATTGTAATAATATCTCACAATATTTCTGTTTTTACTGTATTTTTTTAATCAAATGACTGTAGCCTCGGCGAGCACAAAGACACTTCCTTTAAAACCATTAAAATATTCTTACTGACCTTAAAACTCAGTGAAACATTACATGTAAACCAGCTGTAGGGTGGGTGCAGAAATAAAGGCATTACAGCAGGCTTCTGCCACACGAGACCGTCGGATGAGGTGATACCATCAGGCCACGAAGGGGGGATTACAGAGGGATTACATGGTGTCTGGCTCATGAGACACAGTAAATTTGGTCAACATGTTAAAAGTGACATCTCCACAGCACTGGTCTCCAGGCGGCTGGACCGCTAAAGCCATTCAAAGAACTGAATCCCTTTAAAAACAGCGCCGAGTCAGACGGATAACCCTACGCGTCAATACGGACACTGTTCAAGGATCACTGCTTTGATATCGCAGGATCTGAGATCTGAGGAAGATTTGGCGAGTTATAGATGGAAGATGATAAATGAAAGCTCAAATTAACCTCAAGGTTTTTATATTGGCGGCTTAAAACATGCTTTAAAATCAAAACCATAACTTTAAGGCCACTAGCATCTATTGCCTATTGACTTTTCATTTCAGGGATTATGTTAGACGGTCTAAAAAAAAAAATAAAGGCCAAAGGCACACAAGTTAGGGCTCGTAATCCACACATACTCCATTTGTTGAAAAAAATAAATAAATAAAGAAGAGTTTTTATTTATTTATTTATTTTTACAGTACTTGCCATCTGTTGGATGTGGTATGAGAGTGGCGGCTCTTACAGCAGCTGGACACCCTGAGCATGACTCTAAATGTGCAATACAACCCTAATGGCCTCTAACATTTCATCTAAAAATAGTTCTAAAAGGTTTGCTTGATGTGTTAATGCCGACCGACAACAGAACAGCTCTGATGTCTGGATTATGAAGTATTATGGCAATGTTTTTGCATGGATGAAACTGATCCTTTTACAACACCTCACCTTTTGCTCTGTGTGTGCACAACAGTTAAATTCCATGTGTATCTTTAGTGTGCAAAGTAGACACTTTAAAAATCAACCTTGAGTTCAATACTAAACTGCGTTCACAGCCCATTTGACTGCTTTTTATCTGCTTTATGAGCATTTTATCCATCAATTTTCCTGATTTTATCCATTGGAAATTTAGATTATGAAATGTGGGAGGGAGTTATCCATAAAGTCATTTAGATTCTGGATTGTTTTTTTTTGTTTTTTTTACATAATTTACATAGACGACAAAGTATTTTATTTTTCTTTGGAATAATGTGCACCTTTGAATCAGGAACGATATGACCCAATATGGTCAATGTGACCATGAAAATGTATTAAGAAAGTAAAAAGACTTAGGCTTGGCTCTGAAAATCTTTTTTGTTGGAGTAACCTAATGTAATAATAAAAAAAAAATAATGAATATTTTTTATTTAAAACTTCTCACTTAAACATTTATTTAGTTTATTTGGACATTAAGGTCAAGATACAACGGTCTTTCCTGCACATTTAGTTTTGCAATTTGTGTTTTTCTGAGTAAGAATATTTATGAGGGAAAAAAATGAGAGGACTTTTATTTTATTTGTTTAGAATGAATTGGTTGGTGAAATGTTGGCAAAACAAGCAAGAATGAAGGTTGTTGGAGGTCAGAAAAGTCGCTTCAGAATTTCTTTGGGAAAAAATGCTGACTACTGCCTCTTTTTACACTTTTTTTGTGTAACCTAGTTATATGGTTAATTCTTTTTTAGTTCCTTCATATTTTGTTACAGTTTATTGAGATTCTTTTCTGCCACTGACATTGTGCACATGGATCAATTTTAGTGTTATGAATGTTGCCAGAAAAATAATTTTGGTTGTAATTTGCTCCTCATATTAGCAATGTTTACATGCATACATTTCCACCAATCCAAATGAATGTTGACATGAAGGCTTTTCAATCTGAGTCATCAATCCAATTACTAACGGATTATTTAGGCTCAAATAACCGTAATAAATGTTTACTGCATTAACGCATTCACAAACTTTTTGTTTGGACTTGTTGTAGTGCTTCAAACCTTAATTAGAAAGTCAACCACCATTAAACCCCCACCATCCCCCGTAATTCACTCCCGTTTGTGTTTTCTTCCATCCAGGCAGTAGGCGACTGAGATGGGCGTTCATCTAGGCTGTCTCAGCGACACACTGTGGCTGCCGTTGCTGCTGCTGCTGCTGTCTGTCTTCTCCGCCCCCCGCTGCCAGTGCCGACCGTTCGGGATGGTTGAGCCCACCGTGAACGTGGCGGTGGTGTTCAGCGGCTCCGCCTACCAGTTGGAGATCAAGGGGCGACTGAGCCGGGAGAACTTCCTGGACCTGCCGCTGGAGGTGAACCCCATCACTGTGCTGGTGAACAACACTAACCCGCGCACTCTACTGACGCGCATCTGCGACACGCTGGCTGCTAACAGGGTGCACGGGGTGGTCTTTGAAGATAACATTGGGTCCGAGGCCGTGGCGCAGATCCTAGACTTCATCTCCACCCAGACGGCCGTGCCCATCGTGGGCATCAGTGGGGGATCCGCCGTCGTCCTGCCTCACAAGGTCAGAGTCAATCACCGTGCCAGTCTCTAAACTGGAAGGGTAAACTCAGATTTTTGAGTGTTCATGCTGCGATTAGATTAGAGTTATTTCACGGTCTGCATCAAAGATTCGTTGGGGAAAATGTACATTCAGCATGCAAAGAAAACATGACTGGGTCATCGAGGCCTTGATGTGAAGTGGATAGGTCCTGAATCACACAAGCCAAATTTATTTTTGGCTGACTGTACATTAAGGCTGCTTAGCAAATGTATAAATAAATGGACGTTAAATATTGATTTGAGATGAGATAATGTTATTATTTTAGAAGAAACGGAGCGCCATGAGAGCACAGCTATGGAGGAAACTTGGGACAATGATCCAATATACTCTACAGTTTAATGGTAAATAATTACACAAAAATTATACAAAATCAAGTATTCATAATAGCATTCACTGCATTAGAGTAGAGTATGGAGCCAACAAAAGAGTTCGATTCCCACGGAAAGTGTACCCTTATTAAAAACATTTGTAAAATCCAAAAATGTACCATTTGTTCTAAAACTGTGGTATGTTTGCATCATCAACATGAGCAGCTTTCTTGTAGTTTAAACAGAAGAGCATTAACAATGGGTTCAAATCTCATGGAATGCATGCACTGATAAAATTAATACATTGAATAGTGTGAGTTGCTAAAAGATTTACTTATGGGTCTTAACTGCGGTATGTTTGCATCATCAATACGAGTAGCATTGCTGCCTGTATAGCTCAAACAGAAGTGCATATTGGTGCTAACATGTATTCGATTCCCAGAGAATGCATGAATTGAAAAATAAATGTAGAGCTTGAATACAATGTAAGTCGTTTTGGAAAATGTGTCTTCTAAATGCATAAATGTTAATGTTATGAACTAAAGTACCTCCATGAATGGTACTGGCAGTTGTTTACAACTGTTGTTAGGTAATGACTTACTGTGTTATTAAAATATTTGCTGCACACCCAATAAAACAACACTTTCATGCCAACTAAACAAACATTCTGGCATCTATTAATATTCTAATATTTCCCCGAGTCAACTTGTTCATTTCGTTCGTTGAATGAACCAAATGACACAAAAAAAGATTTGTTCATTTTGATAAACGAGTTTGAACAGGAGAGTCACGAACGCGCATCACAGAACAGAGCAAGGCGAGGATTTGAGCTATAAAACTTAATCTTTGTTAATTTTTTTTTATGAGCGATTGTTTTGCTTGATAAGACCCTTATTCATTGTCTGAAATTGTTTAAAGCCCTGTGAACAGTTTGCAGTGAAACTGTCTTTTGGACCTTGAACCGTTTGGTTCCCATTGAAGTCCATTATATGGAGAAAAATCCTGGAATGTTTTCATCAAAAACCTTAATTTCTGTTCGACTGAATAAAAGAATGACATGGACATCTTGGATGACATGGGGTTGAGTAAATTATCAGCAAAAGTGAACTACTTCTTTAAGCTTTCATTTCCTTTAATTTATCTTTTCGTAGATGATGTTTAGGGGCGGATAAATGTGAAATTGATAATGCCACATCGATAGGCTGGAAACATTACATTTAAATAATGATGCGGAAATCTGAATGAGTGTAGACTTTGAAATATGTGTATCAGTTATTTCGCTTGCATACATAATCCTGCAGAATTTGTCACATTTGAATACATATCTTTTTTAAATTAAAACTGCCTCAAATAAATAAATGAAAGAATTTATTCTGGCCAATTTTAGACCTATCAGATTGGAAATGTCTATATTTTGTCATCACTCTTAGTGTGCTGATGTGTCACGTCACAGTTTGTAGGCAGTCCATCATAGAAAATTACTGCACACACATAAGTAAGATCCTTCTACACACCCCTTTAATGTAATTTCTTTTTTCTTGCAGTTTGTCTGTCTGGAGTCTGTGGTTATTTGTGAAAGAGCCTTGATATGGATGACTCATTAGAGATCTATAATACATCAGGAGTTTTAACTCCTAGCAGCTCCATCCTCGTTCGACATGCGCCACTGTGTTATTCAGACAACTGCAGTGAAACAAAGATCGGCTGACCTTAGCGTCAGTTCAAAGTGGAGCTGAGGGGGACGATAGATTATCCCTGCCTGTTTTATTGCTTCTGTGCAAATGGCTTTGAACAATGACATAGAGCAGCTCCAGGAATAAATATAGAAATGTAAAGTTAATTTAGGGCGCTGTATAAAGTTATAAAATGGACTGCTGATGTCTAGTTTATGGCATCTTGGGATTTGAAACTGTTACTTTGTGATTCTGTAGCAGTCTTTTGTCAGTATTTATATTCAAAACACTCAGAATAGAATTATTTTTAATGCTAAATCCATAAATCTGTGTATGAAAAAACCTTACTACTGAAGGATTGCTGTGCATAACAGCTAGCTGGAGAATATTGCAGGTCCAACTTCTAATAAATGTAATTGCATTTTCAACCAGACTAAAAAAGAAAGTTTGACATTTTTACGTATTTTCTGAATGATAAATAGATTAGTGTTTTTTGTATTGAAATAGTCAATTCTGTCAAACTGAAGTTGCAAATTGAACATATTTTAGAGAGTCTTTTATTGTCTTTGAGGTGGTATTTTTATGCATAATCATCCCAAACTATTTACGGTTGTTATGATCTGTAATTTGTTTGAAACCAAGTAATATTGTGTTTACAAAGCTTACTGAGATGAAAATGTAGGATTTCTTCCTTTTTATCACACGAGAGATTTTTTTTTTTTTTACAATCCCAGATGTTTTTCTATGAAGTATTTATTAACTTTAGTCTGGTACACTGTCTTAATCATAAAATTAGTTTGTTATATTTTCACTATCTGAAAACATGCATTTATTAATACACAAGCTTGCACAACAGATTAGGATAGTCAGCCTATACAAAATGGTCTTATATACTTGTAAAGGCATATTGCCGCAGTATGTGTAATAATGAATCCTAGAATGGGAGTATAATTTCCTACCTCTAAGTTTCAAGCTTTCATTGGCAGGCTGGCACTGCTGCACCCAGTAAACTGTTGACAGGCATCTCAGGTTTTGACTGATGAATGCCACCGTTACACCAGATGGCCTTCCTGCTGCACACCTTTCCTGAATATAGTAAGACAGAGAAATTCCATCAGTCTTACTCGCTGCAGATCTGGTGGCCTAAATTGTCTCAATTTGAGAACTATATGGTGGCATTTTTATGGAAGCTTGTTTCCGCCACAGAATGAAAAATAAAAAAGGTAATTTGCAATTTGCGAAGGTTAAACTGCGACTTTTTATCTTATAATTCTGACTTTTTTTCTCACAAGTTATAAAGTCAGAATTGCGAGATATAAAGTCAGAATAGCGAGATATAAAGTCGCAATTGCGTTATAAAGTCAGAATTGCGAGATATTAATTCTGAGTTGCATGTTATAAAGTCAGAATTATGAGATATAAAGTCAGAAATGCATGATATAAAGTCGCAATTGCGTGTTATAAAGTCAGAATTGCAAGATATTAAGTCAGAATTGCGAGTTATAAAGTCAGAATTATGAGATATAAAGTCAGAATTGCGTGATATAAAGTCGCAATTGTGTGTTAAAAAGTCAGAAATGCATGATATAAAGAATTGTGAAATATAATCTATTCTAAGGGGAAAAAAGTTTTTTCCCTAGAATTGGCCTGATAACTCGCAATTGCGAGTTTACGTCTCACAATACTGAGAAAAGATGGCAAAATATAAACTCGCAATTGCGTGTTATAATGTCAGAATTGCGAGATACAAAGTCAGAATTGCGCGATCTAAACTCACAATTGTGAGAAATAAAGTCAGAATTGTGAGATAAAGTTGCACTTCTGTTTTTTTTTTCTCAAAATTGCGACTTTAGATCGCGCAATTTTGACTTTTTGTATCTCGCAATTCTGACTTTATAACACGCAATTGTGACTTTTATATCACGCAATTCTGACTTTATATCTCGCAATTGCGACTTTATTTCTCACAATTCTGACTTCATATCTCGCAATTGTGAGATTAAAAAAAAACTGCAATTATTTATTTATTTATTTTTTATTCAGTGGCGAAAACAAGCTTCCTTACATTTTAATGTCCTGTTAAAGGAAAAAAGATAACTATCATTCAGAACAAACAATCATGTTTTGAGAATATTCTCATAATAGGCCTCTTACCAGAATAAAGTGTAACATTTTAAAATTAAAGTAGTAATATGTTTAACTTTAAACCAGAACAAATTTTGTTTATATTCTAGGGTCGTCAGTTTCTGTAATCAGTGGTAAAAAGGGAACTTGTTCTTCTACTGTCTTAGTACATTGCCATTTTAAGTGTTTTTGATAATTTTATTTTTCTTTGGGGAGGGAGTGCTCAGTGTAAAAAAGTGCGTCTTTCCTCTTGAATGTCATTGTTTTGGCAGTAGATAATGTTTATGGCAAGGTAAATGTGAGATTGTTCTCCTTGTTCATTGTTTTTGCTTTCAGAGTTTTAGCATAATTTCCCATTTGACATTAATTTCCTTGCAACTTTATTGTCAAAATATTAAAACTTCCGATTTCTCAGTCAGATCCGTCAGAAGTGTAACTTGAGTTAATTTGTGAACAAGTTTGTACTCTGTGACCATATTGTACTCTGTAAAGAATAAGTGGCAGGCATGCATGTCCAATTCTCTTTATAAAGCAGATATGAATGCCTTATTCTGCATGAGCATAATCTACATCCCTTAATCCTACCTTATACCTAAACTTAAATGCTACAAAACTACCTTACTAACTATTAATAAGCAGTAAATTAGGAGTTTATTGAGGCAAAAGTCATAGTTAATAGTGAATATGTGTTCCCCATTCTAAATTGTTGCCCAACCACAGATAAAACATTAAAATCCAGCATCTAATCAAACAAAACAAAACCACTGGCTGGACTGAAAGCACTCAAAACTGTTGGACAAGGTCACTATGACTTTAAGACACATGGTACTTACAATCAGTGACTGATTAACAGAAATTACCTGGTGTATGAAACCACAGTAACCTAAAATACTACTCTGGTAGTGTGGTGAGACATGGGACAAATACAAATTTGCCACTCTCCCTCCGGGTTTTTTTTTATTATTATTACTTTGATTGATTAACTGAGTTCTTTCACCTTCATCCAATTTCATGTTTATAAGACGTCTGCTTAAACAATAAATGGAGGGATATTAGTAACTAAACTTACTTTGCTCTCAGAGTTTTGTACTTCATAACAATTGAAGAGTTCAGATGCAAAAGCCTCTAAATGCCATTTGAAATTTTCTTCTTTAATGATGATTTTTATTAAACTTGTATATTTAAGTTCAGTAATTTCACTTAAATGGCAATTTAAGTGAAATTACTGAACTTAAATATACAAGTTTGATAAAAATCATCATTAAAGAAGAAAATTTCAAATGGCATTTAGAGGCTTTTGCATCTGAACTCTTCAATTATAGTTTGTAACATTATTCTATATCTCTCTCACTGAGCCAAACATACAGTAGTCATGTGGCTATTCTGGTCGTTCTGGTCAACGAAGGCAAAAACCTTTAGACATTCATGATCATGCCTCTGATCCAACGCAACAACCTGAATCCAATTTAGTCAACAAAAATTCATTTATTTGGACTGTGTTGTTCTTGCAGGCCGTGCACAGAATCTAATCTCGTGGCAAAGCGTGCTTTCAAACGTCAACCATACGACGAGAATGAAATCATTGTGTGTTTCCTCTCAGCAGTCAATCATGGATCAATGCACGCTCATGCTGCTTTTGGCTGCACAAGTAGCATAGACACATAGAGAACTGGCAGACAACGCTAACTGGTTTCAGGCAAGAGGAAAAAGAATAGTAAATAAACGTACATTTTTTTTTTTTGCCAGCATACCTTTATGATTTCATCATAAGTTGTTTTGGTTAACTGTGTTTGTCTTGATATTTGCTGTGGCCAGATGCTCCTCAGAGACACAGAGGAGAGATTTGCTTTATCTTGCCGTGCACAGAGTCACAGGTCTGTGTGAGTTCAACACAGTGGACTCTCTATCTCTCTCACACATCGAGGGACACACAGAGAGAAGCCTCCTTTGGAGATAAAGCATGCATATGCAGCTAAACTATTATATTTTATCTTCTGACTAGACCAGGACACCCATAGTTGAGTAATGAGGGGAGATATCTAGAGAAAACCAGAGAGAAAGGGTGAAAAAGTGAGTGTGTATGTGTGATTGTGTGTTAAAGACATGAATAGCACTTTTTGCATTGTGGATCCTTAGAAATTTACGGAGCCCCCCTAGTCCCACTTTGGCAAAAAAAATAAATAAATAATGAACTGATAATATCTCGTGACCTCAAGATAGTAACCCGTGGCCTCAAGATATTAACCCGTGGCCTCAAGATACTAACCCGTGGCCTCACGATACTAACCCGTGGCCTCAAGATAGTAACTCGTGGCCTCAAGATAGTAACTCGTGGCCTCAAGATACTAACCCGTGGCCTCAAGATACTAACCAGTGGCCTCAAGATACTAACCCGTGGCCTCAAGATAGTAACTCGTGGCCTCAAGATACTAACTCGTGGCCTCAAGATACTAACCCGTGGCCTCAAGATACTAACCCGTGGCCTCAAGATACTAACCAGTGGCCTCAAGATACTAACCCGTGGCCTCAAGATAGTAACTTGTGACCTCAAGATAGGAACTCGTGGCCTCAAGATACTAACTCTTTCTTGAGGCCATGAGTTACTATCTTGAGGCCACGAAATAGTATCTTGAGGCCACGAGATAGTATCTTGAGGCCACAAGTTAGTATATTGAGGCCACGAGATAGTATCTTGAGATGGTATCTTTGATCACCATCAAACTTTTGACCAAATGCTAATTTACTATTTACCAAATGACTTGCATGAGAACGCTTAATGTGCCAAAAACTCCACAATTTTTGAAAAAA
Organism: Pimephales promelas; assembly: GCF_988280905.1. Lineage (NCBI taxonomy): Eukaryota > Metazoa > Chordata > Actinopteri > Cypriniformes > Leuciscidae > Pimephales > Pimephales promelas. Next base: position 15,259,184 of record NC_142771.1, on the reverse strand, counting down.
ACTCCAAAAAAACTTCCAAAACGCTCTCATGCGAAACGGCTCTGAATTGAAAACAGACTGCAGAGGTACATTGTATTGCATAATAATGATAATGTATTGTCAGTGGAGATTGTCAATTGGAGATTGTCAATTTGTAATCTTTCTGTCTCTCAGCTCTAAACCATGTGCATTTAATTTGGTTAGGAGTGTTTGACATTGATTTTGTTGAAAATGTGTGCTTCAGAACGTTGCTATTATCTCAAAGAACATAGCAACCCCCTCCTCCATCTCCTTCCCCTCTAGGCCCCTCCCCCTTTTGCTGACATCATATGCCGTATCTAAACGTAGAGCTTAGGACAGGATTACCACCCTCATCAACACATAAACACTGCAGAGAAACACTCATGAATTCACCAACAGATCCTGCGCCGTATTAATGCTGCTTAACATATTCTGTGCATGACATTACCTTTGTTGTTAAATACATCACGGTTTCTGCCAAGATACACACGTGTTATCTGTGAAAATGACAGTCTGTCTGTACTGGACAAATAACAATTCTTTTAAACTACATGCTAAGGAGGTAACGTGTCATTTTTCACCACCGACATCATTGTTGATGTGATGTGCTATTGCTTTTCTAAGTGATCTGACTTACAATTTCCTTCTGTTAGCAATCACATAGCAACGCCCTAGAGCCACGAAGGCGTCTTTGGCATGCAACACTACTCATATTACTTGAGAAAATCATTCCTTTGATCATTTTTATTCATTTTTTTTTTATTTCTGAAGGACCATGTGACTGGAGTACTGCCCTACAAAGCAAAAAGGCAGTAACTGCAGTTTTGGTAAAGCATTAATTATTACAATTTTCATGACATTCAAGCCAACCTTTGTTATATGACAAAACATCTTATCTTAAATGCATGTCGTTTTAGTGAAAAATGGTAGTCGTTTGTACAGTAACTGCAAAAAGCCCTAGCAAAAGTCATTTTTCTCAGCTCTAGATCCAGTCAAAATGTTATAACTCCCATTGCAGTCGTCAAGATTCAGATTTGCTGTCTGAGCTCCAGAGATCTAGTAATATAAAAATAGGCTTGTTATGTTGTAATGGGACAAGCTTATAAATGCCCAACCCATCAAATTGCTCTAACTGTTCTTTTGTCTCACACCTTGTACTTTTTTAATGCAATAGTCGTTCACTGACACTAGCATTCAAGCATTGTGATTTTTAGAGCAGTTAAAGAGGTCAGCGAACAGGTGGAATAAACCAGAACGTCTCCGATCGCAGCCTAATGAACAGGCTTACCCTACTTTCCCAATGCTTTTGTCTAAAGGACATCACTGTGTATCATTGAAAGTCTCTCGCAGGAAACGGCTCAATATGAAAATCCTCTGGTGGTAGTGTTAGCCTTCGTCTTCTAGAGAAAATCTCGGTCAAGTTTAGATTCGGTCACCATTTACTGTTTCTGAAATGATAAATGCTGTTATACACAGTATAAATATCATCTACGCTCTGCCGTTTATCTGAGATGTTTGCAATCTTTCTCATGTGGAAAAACCTTTTATAACCAAATGTCATGTTCAGGCAGTCAGATATTGGGAAGTTTGGGACAATTTAATTGGAAGTGTAATCTTATATTTTTGTAATAGAGCTCCTCCACAGGGCACTCGTTTTGTCGCTGTGTTAATATTAAGGACTACATTCCCCACAATCCTTTGCCTCACTAGTTGTGTATGTTACCCAGTTTGGATTATCTTGATTATATATTTTTTAGGATGAATATATAACTTTTATTATTTTTACAATAATATAATATAATTTAATTGGATGTGCTGCATTCAAAGTTGATTTGAACAGTCAATAGAACACAAAACACATCTGTGACTTAACCCTTGTGCTGCATTAGATTTTTAACACCGTTGAGTGCATTAAGGGCCAAAAATGGCCACATATTAAACACTGCCTAAAATATTATATATTTTTATTATTTTCCACTTTTACCAAGTTAAATCTTTTAACCAGCATCAGTCCTCATCATAACTACCAAAAAAGTATTCAATTTCAGGATTTTAACCCTTTAATTACCAGTTTTGGTGGCGAAACCATCGATTTGTATAAGAGGAAAAAACAAAAAAAAATTCAATTATTTTCAATAAACTAAATGCAAAGAGAAAACTTTAGATTTGGATTATCACAGTCTTGAATATGTCAAAGATCAGCAGCAACATTATTTCTGGTGCATTTAAAGATTTTGTGTTATGCCAGATTTAAAAAAAAAAAAAAAAACGACACTTAGCGCGTTAAAGACCAAAAATGGCCACATATTAAATATTGCCTAAAATATTATATATTATTATTATTTTCCACTTTTACCAAGTTAAATCTTTTAATCAGCATCAGTCCTCATCATAACTACCAAAAATGTAATCAATTTCAGGACTTTAACCCTTTAATTACCAGTTTTGGTGGCGAAACCATTGATTATTATAAGAGGAAAAAACACAAAAATTCAATTATTTTCAGTAAACTAAGTGCAAAGAGAAACCCTTGACTTTGGATTATCACAGTCTTGAATATGCCATGAACTGTTACTTTTTCTCTAAAAAAAAAGTATTCTATAAACATAAAACATATCAAAACTTCAAAACAAAATGGGGTCATTCTTCAGCTCATTTGCAGGAGCTGCAGAATTGCAATGCATGCTCCTTACAGATGTAATCACCATCAATCGGCTGCGAACAAAATGGGTTTGCAGTCGGTCGCAAGTTTACTCCACTCTGTCCGATTACTAGAAGCTCTTCGCATCTCGTCAGCTGTTGGTGGCATGTCATTGCTGATTAGTTTGCCGATGTATGTATGGTATAATGTGCGTGGCTTTCCTCGGCTTCGTTTGCCATGTCATTCTTTGGGTGCATATAACACATATTTGTTAATTTGGTCATTTGGGTCTCTTCTAAGTGAGTGGCCGACAAAGCGTAGCTGCCTTGGATTTGAAGGATAAGCTGGTTATTTTCGACAGCTTTGTATACAGCTTGGTTACTTATTTGATCCATCTTCTTTATCCCAAGATTCTGTAGCAACTGGTGGCGAAGCTGTTGAGTGAGTTTTGCATTTTCTGGTTGATAATCCAACTTTCGCAGCCGTATAGGAGGATGGAAATGCACGCTGCTTCAAAGATGTTTAGTTTGAGTTTGATTGGAAGAGTTTTTGACAGAAATACATCCTTCATTTTCCAGAATGGTCCCCACACTTGTCCTTTTCGTGCTCTGATATCTGTTTCGCTCGATGCAATGTAAGACCCAAGATACTTGAAGTCTTTTGTCCATTCTAGTTTTTGTCCGTCGAGTTCGATGAATTTTATATAAGTGGATCGGCGTCTCTGGCCCGGCAAGTTCTTGGTTGCTTCCGTCTTTTTAATGTTTTCCTCAAGACCCACTCGTTTTGCCCATTTTGCTGTTGTCTGAAGTTGAGCTTTACAGATGAAAATCCCACATTTTGAGCAGGTAGTGGAGATTTTTCTTTTTTGCTAGGGCTGAAACTGCACCCCCTCCTCCTCTTGTCATGGGTCTGCAGACCCACTAGCTTTTCTTCATCTTGTCGAGTTTAAAATTGCTGCACCAAAGATGTGCATACCTTTATAACTTTTGCATCAACCACACTTGTATGAAAGGCAGACTTCGTTATTATTGTCTATTATTGTCTAAGGACTGACTGCATGGCTGTTTGTGCCTCTTCATACGTGTACGTGTTCTTCATACGTGCACTGTACGTGGATCACATTACTTTCGGTAAAGTAATATGCAAGAGTTATTATATTTAATTTAGGTTTCTTATAATAATTATGATCACATTATTATTGTTACTAGTACTAGTAGTATTGCATTTAGACAATGTTTTTGGTTTATTATGAAATCTTGATGCAAATTTTGGTTTGGTTTTAAGACAGAAGCCATATGGAGTAATAATGTCAAGCTCTGATTGTTCTGTTTCTGACAGGGTGACGGTTCTACCTTCCTTCAGCTGGGCTCTTCCATCGAGCAGCAGATCAATGGGATGTTCAAGATGATGGAGGAGTACAACTGGGACAGTTTCGTGGTGGTGACGAGCATGTACCCAGGATACAACACCTACGTGGACTACATCCGCTCTTTTATTGATACATCTTACTTCCTCTGGGAGTTGCAGGACATCTTGACGTTTGACATGTCGGCCGACGGCATGAACGACCTCCGTGCTCACCGATTACTTCAGCAGATCGACGCGCAGGTGCTGCTGGTTTACTGCTCGCATGATGAGGCCCAGTACCTGTTCACCATGGCCAGGGAAGTGGGTTTGGTTGGTCCGGGGTATATCTGGTTTATCCCCAGTCTTGCAGTGGGAAACCCCAATATATCACCTCCAGACAGCTTCCCCATTGGATTGATCAGCATTATCTCAGATCGCTGGAAGATGAGTTTGAGAAACAGAGTCAGGGATGGTGTAGCCATCGTAGTGAAAGGAGTGGAGAGCTTCCGCAAGCAGAAAGGGTTTATTCCTGACGGACACATGGATTGTCTGAGTCCGGTTCGGCCATCCACCAATGACAGTCTCTACAGGTGAGTTTTTAGAGTTTTGATTTGGTGGAGATGGTACCCTTAACCCTTAGGTTCTTGGATTGCAATGATATTAGGGGCTCTATTTTAATTATCTAAGTGTCCGAATCCACTTTTGCTAGTTTAACGATGGGAAAAATGGTCGGCGCACCATGGTCTAAAAGGGTTGTTCCTAGTAATGGGTGTTTGGGGCGTAACGTGCAATAAACCAACCAGAGTATCACCTCCCATTCCCTTTGAAAAGCCAGTTGCGCTCACCATGAGATGGTCCTCACAGCAGAACACTAAATCGAAATCCAGGGGGAGGAGTTGGATCTGGATGGTTGGTTGGATCCCACCTTACATATACCTCAACCTACCCATCTTCACTCCCTGATCCCTAACCCCACCCCTAATTCTACCCATTTACGCCCCCTGATCCCTAACCCCACCCCTAATCCTACCCATTTCCACCCCCTGATCCCAAACCCCACCCCTAAACCTACCTTTCTCTGCCCCCTGATCCCTAACCCCACCCCTAATTCTACCCATTTCCACCCCCTGATCCCTAACCCCACCCCTAATCCTACCCATCTCCAGCCCCTGATCCCTAACCCCACCCCATATCCTACCCATCTCCACCCCTTAGATCCTGATCCAACTCCGCCCCCTGGGTCCAGCAAATGGGCACCAATGCATTTGCTATTTAAAGAAGTTGGGTTGAAACTAGCAAAAGTACACTTGCGTCGCGCCTGGTGCTGCATTGCCCCGGGCCGGGTGTATGATAGGGCTCTAAAAGTCTTGACGAAAATTGACTTCTTCACCCTTTATTCACATATATAGATAATGAAATGAAACATTTAGTATTTTAAGTATCACAACAATATAATGTACAGAATTGATATGAAAAATGATACTACTTGTTAAAGATTACATTTAACAGTGTTATTAAATTGTAGGTGCGTTTAAAGATCGAGAGTAAGTTTGGATGATGGCAGAGCTAATGTAAATGTAAAAATAGAATGAATGAACACAAATGGTGGACAACAATGAATTAAAAAAATAATACTTAAAGTCCATCAGAATTAGGACACTATATAAATACCCTTGACATGATATTTTAGAGTACTTTGATTTGGGAGCCACTAATCCTAATACCGCTTGCTGTATAGATGGGATAGTAAGTAAATTGAGCTGCAGCCTTGGTAAGGGAGAGATTTGAACAACAGATAAGGGGGTAATGGGTAAATCCATGTGTACAATTGTGGCATGTTGTGAAATCTACAATTAAGGTTACACAAACTCCTGACCCAACAGGGTCGCATAAGCAAAGTTAGGGTTGATGGATATAAAGTGACAGGAAAGTTTGAACTTCTGCCAACAGTTTTCTGTAGCAGGGCCAAAAACCAGGGTGCTCACTTTGCTGCACATTGCCCAGTCTGTGCCATCCGGATTTAGATACAGGGATCAGAGCGAAGATATAACGTGCGATGTGCCCTGTCTTGCCAGGGCTGCCCAAAAGAGCAATCTGGTGCCATCTGTGCCAGGGAACACAACAAATCCTATTTCGTCAGAAAATGTTTTAATCATCCAAAGGGGGCCAGAGTTTGAGTGGCCGATGCAGAGAGAGGTGCTCTATGTTTGGTGCAGCCCAAGGTCATTGGCTTGTAAATCATGCGGGAGATCCGTGAACGATTGTGTGTGCATTGCTGTGAGATACCACAAGTGCTTTTTATACCAGTATCAAAGGAAGAGTTTACTTCATGCCGTTCTGAACCTGTATGCTGTTATTTTTTCTTTAGAGCACACAAGTAGAATTTTTTTTTCATAAGGAAGTTCATACACTGAAAGATATATTTTTGTTCAAGTTAAAATATTTAAAAAATTCTAAGTGAAATAAGATGCATGCATTATACTTGAGAAGCAATACTGCTACACACTGGAGCATTTGAAAGCGGCGTCTATCAGCGGATCTGTCTATTAGTGGATATATTAGGGATCAGCTGATAGATGCATGCTTTTGTAACAGGGACAACGAATGTAATATTTTTTGTGTGTTACTCTACAGAGATTAAATTCAGCCTAGGTTCGGCTCTGGGAGGATTTAAAACCAAAAGGTGGACCAAATCAATTTTAATTAATTAACAGCCGGTAATTTTATTTACAATTCGCATTCAATATATTTAAAGTATATTCTCACAAACCAGAAATTGAATGTAAATGCCCAAAAATGAAATAAAATTAAACAAAATAAAACAGTCTCAATTTCTTCTGGATCCTTTGTAGTATATGAAAAAAAAACTCAAATGTCCATGTGTTAAGCTTCAATGGTCATGTGTGTGTGTAAAGAGCTCCAATGTATTTGTGTGTAAAGGCCTTTTGTGTTGCTACCCGGGTAGTATGCATGTGGCAGATCAGGGTCTGGCTCGTTGTTCAAATGGAAGATCACTCAAATTAAATCAGCATTAAAAAAAAAAAAAAAATCTGCATAAAACAATGCAGTCACATTAAACATTTTTCTCAATATAAAAATTTTTTACACCGATATTTTCGAATACAATAGCTGCACAAAATGTCCATTATTACCAGTGTTAATTCAACACGTGACAATATAAGTGCAAATAAACAGCTTAAACACATAAAAGTATTTCAATATGCATTATATCTCTCTTATTTGAATATTAAGAGACGTCAGTTGTACAACATTTCTTATCATTTCCTGCATTTAACTAAACGGACAGATTTGACTCTGTATTAATTTTACCATATAAACATATAAAAAAATACATTCTAAAACATAATATATAACTCTAATTGGCTTTAAGACACATTTAAGGTAAAGGAATATCAATTTGAAAGATAAAGTAATGCATAAGCAAAACTTACCAGAGTTCGTGTAAAAGAAAAACCAGTAACCAAAGGCTTTGACCGGTTGTTTTCCTCAGCAACTGGATAAATAAACAACCTCGATGACTAATATTACTCTTTATAAAAGAATATGAACATTGAACCGAATAACAGTTGAGAATTAGATCGTCTTTTGCAGCTACACGCTAACCTCGTGCGTACATAGTCAGCAGGCTTCTTCATTTGATTTTCAACATACGCTGACTCTCAACATACCACAGCATTAATCGCCCTCTAGAGGTTAAGGATAGTACTGCACCTAAAATATTGGAGTTCCTTTGTGGTTTGCAAATCAAATGCATGCAGGTACAAATACTTTAGGACTAAAATAAATAAAGAAAATATATATTACTGTACAATTCAAAGGGGTTACACTTTCAAACGGTACCATGTGTATCTGTGCAAGCGTGCGATGAAGTGAACACATGTTGAATCAACATGTTGAATGAATCAAAGACAACATGTTTTTGAAGCACTGCAGAGTTGCTTCTCAAGTATAGTAGACTACATATATCGTATTTCACTTAGGATATTTTAAAATATTTTAACTTGAACAAAAAATATTTTTTAGTGTACCGTATGAACTTCCATTTCAATCACAGAGCGTGATTGAGCATGTCAACACAATGGTCAGCGTGTCAACACACTGGTCACCAGGTGTTTAACAATCCGTTCAACAGCACTCAAAATGCTAGAGGGAAATGCTGGTATCGTCACATTTTAAAATTTCAAAAAGTCGGTACTTTTTGACAACTCTAGTTTATTGTAAATTATTTTTCCATGCACATCTTTCTTTTTTTTTATTCACGTGCCCTCGTCGTTAAATCAAAGTAAAAAAAAATCAGTAAAAAAAACCCAAAAAAAAACGTTTAAATTACGGGAATAAAGTCATAGCATTTAGAGAATAAAGTCGAAATATTTAGACAATAAAGTCGCAATATTTCGAGAATACAGTCGAATTATTCCGAGTATAAAGTCAAAATATTTCGAGAATAAAGTCAAAATATTTAGAGAATAAAGTCAAATTATTAAGAGTATAATATGTTAATAAAGTCGCAATATTTCGAGAATAAAGTCGAATTATTCCGAGTATAAAGTCACAATATTTCGAGAATAAAGTCAAATTATTAAAAGTATTGTCAAAATATTTCGAGAATAAAGTCGAAACATTTTGATATTAAAGTCAAAATATTTCGAGATTAAAGTCGAAATTAAAATTAAATCATTAGGCTAATTAATGAATAATTAATGTTTAATAATTATTTATTCTCATAATGTTTCGACTTCAATCCCCCAAATATTTTGACTTTATTCTCAAAATCCTTTTTTTTTTGTTGTTGTTGTATTTTTTCTTTGTATTTTTTTTTTTTTTTTTTTTTACGAAGTACGAATTTCCGGTAGAGTGCTTCCGTAGATGATGTTAAATGTTGCCTTAAAGGGACTTTGTATTTGAGCTGCTATGGAGAGTATTCCAAATCACTCACATATTAGGTTACATGACGATTAGCATACTGACTTAGAAACAGCCATCTTTGTAGGCAGCCAGGCAGCTCACTAGTTTTTAGAACAGAGCTGAATTTATTAACATTGCCCCGGTAGAATGACTTCTTGACAATATAATCTTGATTTTGAGAGGATTTATTTTCTCGTTATTCATTCAGTTTTGGTATGAAGATAAAATGCCACTGAAATGAACTTGATCCAGGACTGGGCAGTTTTTAATTAAGTCTGATTTTAATGCTCTTGCGATTAAGTCATTTTACCTGTTAATGAGATTACAGCAGATTATCAGATTATGCTGGCTTTTCACACAGATGACACTTAAGCGTGCCCATAACACTCAGGGGGCTTTCATCACCTCCTCTGGGATGCTGTGTGTGTGTGATGTGTATAGATAAGATGAGGCTGTCCAATATCCCACCCACAGCGTCCCCCAATTATGGTTCATGATGAATCATGTGGCTGTAATTATCTGATTCAATAATGCTTTGAGCATAAGAGCAGGTATTTACAATAACATGGGCAGTGATGCAATGTTCAGAATCAAAAGTGTATCAGAATTTCAAAGTGCTAATGGAGTTTGTTCTGATAATATATTCCACTTGATCTGGGGTGCTGTTGATCTGTCGACTACAATAACAATGTTAGTGCCAATGTGCCAAAAAAATACTATGAGTTTTTTTTTTTTTTTTTGGGGGGGGGGGGGGGGGGGGCTTGTATTATGAAGAGAAATTACACTCTTTATTTACCATTCGAAAAAGACAAAACAGCTCAGGTTCAATGCTAAAATTAATAATAATAATAAATTGAATTTGTATAGCGCTTTTCACGAAATTGTTGTGGCAAAAACAATAATTAAACAAACAGCATCACAGCATAAGAGTGCATAACACAGCAATAAGATTCTTTTAAAGGTGGTATTCTGGGTGGTTCTTGTTATGTTACTATGCAGTTCCTAGGATATTCTTGTTGTTTTTTTTAGTATGTTGCTGTGCAGTTGCTTGGGTGTTCTGGGTGGAGATTCCTAAGTATTTTTTTTAAAAAAAACATCTTTTCACAGGCATATGCTGAATGTGTCATGGGAGAACACCGACTTTTCCTTCAACAGTGATGGATATCTGGTCAACCCTTCCATGATCATAATCACTCTGGACCGCGGGAGACAGTGGGATAAGGTAAAGTTATTTTTTTTTGTGTGTGTGCTTGAATATTTTATTCTAAAGGTTGCACCACCAATGGTGTCATCAATTTCAATGCTCTTCCGCAGGTTTCATTGCCTTCAGGCTAGTTGTGATTCAAAAAATGCCATTGATAAACAGCACGCACACCCTAGGGTTATTAGTTTGATAGTTTAACTTTTTATGTTCAGAGAATGGAAATTGGAAGGGGTGAAACATCCTATTAAAAAATTATGTTTTTACCAGAGCTGGATGACATCTTCTGTGCACCGTCTGGTTTTATGACCAAACTATTGTCAGATCAGATGGCCTGCGTTTTTATAGTGGTCAACATGAATGATAGCAAAGTCACTGTGTTTGGCCCGTCTTCCGAAAGTAAATGCATATCTGCCTCAAAATCATTCATGGAAAAGTGCACAACAATTTTACGGTGACTACTTTCATGCAACTTTCCCACTGGCTTTGTAAACTGTTTACAAAGCCAGTGGGAAAGTTGCCCATAATGACTGTTTGTTTTGGTTCAGCGCCTCAAAAAATTGCGTCCAGCTGTCTTTAAGCAATTACTCGCTATTGATATTTTCTTCAGGTTGGACTCGGTTCATATTGGGTGTGGAATCTTGCCCAAAATCCCCTGGCATAGGCCACGCTTTTTGTCCTCCAGGTGGAGTGAAGTTATATCAGGAACTGAGAGTGATGCAATGCTCGTCTGGATCACCACTGAGAGAGAAAGTCATGAAAAATAGAACAAAGCTCCAAATGAGATGTCGGCCATTCTGATTTGGTGCCAGGCTCGACACAATCACCACGCTGTGCTGAAAACATGTGGACTGTTGTAATCAAACGCTTTCCGATTTTTAAAACAAGGTGGAATAAATTGGATGACAATGGGATTCTGTCATTTTTTACACTGATTATTGATACAGAGCTAGCAAGAGTCTCTCAAAACATCCAAAAATATATTTGTTTTGTTTTTTTCTTCAGTTTAATAACCATGCATGCACCAATAAATAACGTCCTACAAGAGGAAAATTGGAAAAAAGTTCAAGCTCTTTCATAACTTAGACTTATCGGATTTAGTTTAAATATCAGCTTAGTCACATGTTTCTCAATGGAGCTATAAAAATGTAGATGATGTAGCTGAGATACTACAAAAATTTGATGAGGAATATTTGATATTGCTCTCCATTTAATCTCACTGCTGTCTAGTGCTTTAAAGGCACAGTTCTCCCCTAAATAATAAATCCTGTCATCATTTACTCACCCTCATGTCATTCCCAACCCATATGACTTTCTTTCTTTCTTTCTTTCTTTCTTTCTTTCTTTCTTTCTTTCTTTCTTTCTTTCTTTCTTTCTTTCTTTCTTTCTTTCTTTCTTTCTTTCTTTCTTTCTTTCTTTCTTTCTTTCTTTCGTGGACAACAAATGGAATAATTCTGAAGACTCTGACGCTCGTTTCTATTGGGAATCTAAAAAAAAAAGGATCTAAAATTATCATAAAATAACATAAAAGTAGTCCATATGAAATGTGCGCCATTTTCCAAATCTTCTGAAGGTAGCATTGTGTGTAAAAGAGACTAAAATGTAAGTCTATTCTGAATATTTTAGACAAGTTTTATGATACAGATCAACTGATTCAACTCAAAAGAATGATTCATTCACAAATCAGAAATTCCTACTTCTCTCATTTCTCACACCAAAAAGAGCTAGGGCAGATGTTCATGATTTTCAGTAAATTATGACATTATTCACACAAAGATATCATATGGATTTAGATGACTGACAAGTTCTATGGAGCAATTTGATGATCATTTAATGAAGCTTTTGCATCCTTTTGGTAGCTTAAAAGACCAGTTCCCCATTGCAAGGGAATGGGCAAGCGTCTTTGTCTTTTTGTGTCCCATGGAAGAAAGAAAGTCATAAGTAAATGATGACAGACTTTTGATTTTTCTGTGAACTATTTCTTTAACAGATTTCTCCCCTTGTGTTGCAGTCACTATGGCTTTCTTATCTTCTCTCTTTGAGCCTGATAAACAAAGAGTGATATTTTTTTACTTTCTTTCATCCTGCTCACATATTCACAAGGTGTCTTGGTGCGTGACGACAACAGGCATGATGAACTTATTTTAATGAAATGGATTGTCTCTCTGTTGTACAAGTGACTCTCAGTTCTCATTGGCTATCTGTCTCTCAGGGTAAAGTCCATCGTCCTTTGCCTCAGGTGGGAGATATACAGCTCTTATCTTTGTCTGTTTCGCACATCTATTTCAGCGCCGGGCTGAAAGAGTGCTTTTCCATTCCAGTCCTCTTTGCTTTGTTGATGTAATTTACTGTGCAGGTAATTTATTATTCAGAAGGTTGTACTTTTCAAACACAGTGAGGCTGAAAGCTGGTGATAACTCTTTCCTTATTACTTAGCTAGTGTCATCTTCCAATGACACCTTTTTGTCAAAAGCTGCTAAGGTGCCCTCAGGTGCCAGAGACTGGCCTTTCTTCAGTCGCTGTACTGTGATCCAGAGTAACGCTGTAACTAGAGAAACTCTCTCCACTGTGTCTTTGAGAATTACTGCAAGATAGAAAAAATATATAGTTAGATTGGGAATATGTAAATTACATATAAAGCAAATATAAATAGTTTTCTCCCGTCTTCATAGAAAAATAAGTTTGCACGACCAGCAGTGTTGTAGTCAAGACCACCTAAACTGAGACAATCAAGACCAAGACTGGTGTGTGTTTAGACCAAGAAAAGATCAAGACTCTGAGGGGAAGAGAACAAGACCAAAACCGCGTTTCCACTGCAGGAACTTTCCACGGGAACTTTGGGGTGGTACTCGGTGTGTTTACACCGCAGGAACCAGGGTCTAAATGAAGTTCCAGGTAAAATTTCCCCATCAGAAAGTTCCTGCTGGTGAGGTAGTACTTTTTCAGAGTTCGGAACTTTCGGGGTGGGACTTTTGGGCGCTGAACATGCTGATTGGTTCTTATCACTTGTTCTTTCTGCCCGATGGCGCGCGTTCGTCCCATCCATCTCACGATCAAGTCCGCTGACAAACGTCTACTTTTATATCTAGCATCACAAGCTTTCTGAATACACTTTGGGTGCTCGTCTCGTTTCTGCCACAGTGACTGCACACAAAAGCAGCACAGCTTGAATCTCCAACTCAAAAACGCACTGAAAAGTCAAAACAAACGCGCAAAATTTGGAGTAGGATTTACTTGAAAAAAGCTTGCTACATTTTTTCACTCAGAAAATGCTAGTCAATTTACAAAGATTTGCCAAGTAAAAACCTAAACAGATTTATCAGTAGCTTTAAAAATCTTTAAGTTAAATTTCCTTGGAATATGGAATTAAGTAATTTTAACTCGGCTAGTAAAAGGTTGATTAATATCGATTTCCTTTGCCTTTGTATTAGATTTCACTAAAACAATAATCTTGAATTTTATTAGTCATTTATAGTATGTGCTTTACTTAGATCATCTAAGTAATTTATATTACATCATGTCAGATGTTAAGCATCATGCGAATGCAAACACCTCAATACTTGGTAGACAATACACACTGGCGGTAACATTTTATGGGTTGTTTTTTGTGTTTGAATGTGTCATTTTGAGCAAAAAATTTACTCGAAATGTCACAAAATGGCAAGTTATACTGACAACAAAAATCAGTGATAATGTAAATACAGCTGTAAAACAGTGAAAAATGAACCTCATTAATTATTCAAGGTCCAGTGCATAATGGGAACCCCAGTATCACAAAAGTTGAGTAAATTTTACCTAATTTTATTGAGTTGATATTTACACTTTCATTTCTACTCGCTTGAATTAAGAACTGATATGGAATTTACTTAGTTTTTTTTATTCTTGCCTGAACTAACTTTTTCAAGTAAATTATATTGTTTTTTTTTTTACTAGTATTTACTTCACCAAAAAATCATTTTTTTTTACAGTGTGGGAGGAGCAGTCGCACACAGTTCAACGTCACTATAATCTTCCCGCCCCTGACCAGTACTTTAGTCCGCGCTGTAAATGCAGTAAGCAATCGGTCTGGGGCAAAAAAAGTTCCCGGTACAAAAAGTTCCTGGTAATTGCGGTGGAAACGCGGCTCAAGACTCTGAGGGGAAATAATCAGCACTATTATAATTGACACTATCATAACTAGCACTGTGATAATCGATACTATGATAATCAGCAGTGTAAACAACTTTATGATTACTAGCACTATGATAACCAATTCTATGATAACTTGCACTGTGATTATTAAAACTAGCAGTATAAACAACTTTGATTACTAGCTGTTTGATAACCAGCAATATGATAACCAGCACTATGATTTGATGATTGACACTGCACTGTGATAACTGACATACTGCCATAATTAGTAGTATCTTACAATACACTATGATAAACAACAGAATGATTATCAACATGATAACTAGCACTGCAACCACCTCAATGATCTTGCTGGTAAAGTTGCACTTCCTGTATAAAGGCATATATGGTTGTGATTTGACTCACCGAATGGCAGATTCTAGGAATCTGTCATATTAGGACTATCTTGATCCTATGAAACCCAAAGAACTGTACATTATGGTGATTTATGGGCATGACATATGTATTTGTCAGTGCACGGGTGATTCCAGCCTGGGACTGGTTTCGCACTGGATGATTAAGTGTGGACAGTCCCTTGCTTAATAAAAAACAATAATTAGTTTCACTATGTGGTTTTGTTTTCCCTGAGCTGTGGTCTATATGTTGATGCAATGAGCTAGCCAATATATTACAATTTGTCTATATTGCTAAGCACCATAAAATCTAATGAATATAATTATCACACAAAGATTACTTGCATCCAAACTAATAAAGCATAACCGGTGGAAAGTGCTTGCTCAGAGATTTGCATCGGCTTGAAGTAATTTAAATACAGCATTGCTTTTATTTACTTGGATAGGTTGAAATAGAAGTTTTCAAATAGTATATGGCATTTTTCTCATGAGTCTTGTCTTTGCTCTAACAGGACAAACAATGATGTGTGTTAAACCCATTCAAGAGGAAATTAACCAAAGCCTCTAATTCTGCACAATGAATACATTTCCTGATGTCCTGCATTTTTTTGCATTCAGATACTTGGAATGCATAAAATGTTGTGTTTCTGCCTGAGTATAAACTGTTTATTTGTAAAACTTCATGAATAAATTCAACAGCTTAAAGCTGGAAGGAAGAGTCATAATCTCTAACACGTTAAAGCCTGTCTCTCTTTTTAACAGGTGGGGAATTATGAGTATGGTATCCTGCAGACGAGGTACCCTGTCTGGCCCCGTTATGGGACCTTCCTGGAGCCTGTGTCTGACAACCGTCACTTGACAGTCGCCACACTGGAGGAAAGGCCTTTTGTGATCGTAGAAGCTGTGGATCCTGTCACCGGCACCTGCCTCAGTAACACCGTCCCCTGTAGACGGCAGTCCAACAAGACAGAAACGTAAGTAACTGTTTTTTGGTCTTCACAATAAGTGATAGTTCACCCAAAAATGAAAATTCAGTCATCATTTACTCACCTTCGTGTCGCTCCAAACCTGTATGACTTTCTTACTTTTGTGCAACAAAAAGAGAACGCTGTGATCCAAGCAACATTGACAAACATGTTGAGATTTTTAAATGATGACAGAAAATTCACTCTTATTTTTTTTCAGGATTCTTAGATGAAGAGAAGTTCAAAAGAACAGCATTTTTTTTTAATAGAAATCTTTACATTATAAATGTCTTTATTGTCACTTTCGATCAATTTAAAACGAAAGGCCGTTTCTGCCACATAAGAAAAAAAACATGCTTTGGTAAATCATATTTATGAAAATAAAGTCATAATATGACAAAAGTTGAAATGATGACAAAAATTCATTAATCCTTTTGAGAAAAAGTCATAATTTTGAGATAAAAAGTCTAAATTATGTGGAAAAAGCTATAATTATGACTTAACATGTGATAATTTATAACAATTATGACAGTCAAAATATTTTCTTTTTATCTCATAGTTTTGGCTTTTTATGTCATTGTTTTTAACGTCATGACTTTTGATGTCAGATTTATAACTTTTATCTCATAATCTTAATTTCCAAGTTTACTGACCCAAAAGTTTTGACACATATTCACCTTGCTGATGAGGGAATTACCCAGAAGCCTCTTCAGTATCATTGTCCAGTCCGCAGCTGCAGTTTCAGTGGTCATTGTCAGTCAACCACAGAGCACAGTAAACAAAACAGAGCACTTTATCAATGGATAATTAAAGAGGCTTGGGCTCGTCTAAAGGAATAAACCGTTCTGAGCCTTCATCATATTACAGAACAGAATGAAGGAATTTGACTGTATAACTGTTGCTCTTCTTTTGGAAAACACTTCTGATTCCAGATGGTCAGGTGTTGTTGTTAACAGTGCCAGATTTTTTGCAAATAATGAATTAGATAAAACAATATTTGGTAGATGTCAGCAGAAACTACCTGAAAGGATAACAAACAACAGAAGGACAAATGAAATGTGATAATGCTATTCATAATGCAACGCACATTAGTTTTGCATTCTCAGCCTTGCCAAAAGTGCCACTGATGTGCAGAAAATCTTCTAGTATTGCCAGTTTTCCATTTCAGGTCAGTTAATTGCAGCAGGGAAATCTTACATTGGTAAAACTGCTGGGTCCCACTTGATATTAGCTGTCTTTATCTACTATGTACTTACATTTAAATTAATGATTTGATACGATGCACTTACATGTTTTTACATTGCACTTAATTTTTAAATACTTGCATGTAATTATAGCTGTAATTCATTCCTGTAATTACATATATAATTACTCTGTTGAGCCTTCCCTTGCACCTTAACCCACCCTTAAAGCTACACTGTGTGATTTTTACCCCCATCTAGCTGGTGAAAAGGTATATGACCATCCAGTGAATATTAGTTTCTGTTCCTCTCAATTCCGATTTAGTTTTAACTCCTACGGTGGTCAGTGTAGTCCAAGATTAACATGGCTTCCAGTTCGACCTCGCCCATGAGTGTTAACTCAAACGTAAACGCGAAAGGCGAAGCTTAAATTAACGGGTATGTCCCTCTTTGGATAATGTACTTTCAAGATGGAGGGGCAACATGGCGACCGACATTCAAAACCCTTACCCGTATCTATTTTCAATGGCATATTATACACTCACGACAATACTTTTGTTACTTGAACAAAGTAAATATACATTAATGAGCGCATATATTATTGAAAGAACTAAGTGTTTTAGCTAAGAATAAACTAAAAGAGTTACACAGTGTAGCTTTAAACTACACCTGTCCCTAAACCTTACCCATTTACCACCTCAATAGCAGCAAAAGTGTTTCTCAATACAATATGAACACAATAAGTACATTGTAGTCATTAAAAGACATTTAATATAAAGCGTGACCAGCTGACTGTGTTATAGCTAGCTGAATAATAATGCATCTGGTTTAATGGCACAGACATCTGGAGGAAACTTGAGTATTATGACCAACAGTGTTGTGCAAGTTACTTCCAAACTGTAATACATTAGGTATTACTTGTTACTGTTATTTAAAAGTAATTCATTACCTTACAATATTACTGTCCCAGAATTGTAATGCGTTACATTACTCATGTATTACTTTTGAGTTACTTTCACCAAAATAACTAAGTAGAACTTAACTTTTGGGCTGTAACGATATGCAATATGAAACCGAAATCGCGATTCGCCACACGTCTCAGATCCACGAACCTACAGAATCGCGACACACCTCTTCCAACTCCAGCGTTATTCTCCTTACCGTCCATATCCAATGCTGCCTTATCTTTAAATTAGGCTATTAGTATTATTTGAAGTTAACATTATAAAATACGTAGACCTACACCACAAAACTAGTTGAGGATAAATTATTTAAAATTGGGGAAGTCCAGCATTATGGACATGATGACATTTGCAGTCAAAACTTGAAATAAAAATTCTCAGAAAATACATGTATTGAAACGTATATAGGCTACTTCCTTAAAGGACTCCAGACATTAGACAAATATCAGTCTATGTTTTATTTTTAATATTAGGGAAAAGACACACATTCATGCGTGACAAAAAAATAGGAGGCAAAATATATTTTTTGTAATTCTGTTAATTACACTGCACAAATCGGATGAGGAAGGGTTGGCTCTCCAGTCTCCATAGAACTTAAAATATTCATTTTATTTTAGTTTTCGTGTTCGCATTTATGAGGAAAAAACAATGTTACAGACGCGACCGCTCTGAACTGGCACTAAAAGACTGCTTTAAAACTTTCACATAGTCTGTTGCCTTTAAGAAGTAAAAGCAGACAATACACTGTAATACAACTGTAATACAAGCCTCACTGAACATGTAACGAGTAAAATATTACTGAAAATTGATTAGTAATGCCTTACACTACTGCGTTACAGCAAAAAGTAATATGTTACTGTAATGTATTACTTTTGTAATGCGTTACTCCCAACACTGATGACCAATGTGACCACACTCCACACGCAATGAGGTTGGGGAGAAATTAAAAGTACTGATGCTACTAACTTAAATTTTTTAACTTTTTACCAAAAAAATTAAGGCAATTAATCATGGCGAAGCAGTTTGAGCTTGCATTACCATGGTTTGTGGTGATTGGCTTATGTCCACTGATATAAAACTATAATAATTAAATCCATATCATATTATATATTTGGACATGTTGACTTCTATAGCCACTTTTTGTCCATTTACAGCTTGCCACAAACAAGCTTTTTCGTGTTTACTGTTCATTCGGACGGCGCATTAGGGTCAGTTGTCTGTTTTAAGTCCTTCACATCCTGCTTGCATTCAGCACTGTATGAAGATAACCGGATACTCACAGGACTGCGGCTTCACACGAGAACTGGGCGGTAATTAGCAGAGCTGATTAAAGCTGCGCTGGACTCAGAGGAGGGTCCCAAACCTCTCACGCTCTGCCTCCCCTCTCCAAATACACACACAGCATTGTGGTAGGCCCATTAACATGTTAGTTAAGAACCATTCCCTCGGGCTGTTCTACTCATTACTTTGAGGCCAATTCAGTGCTTCGGAGGACTCCTGGAAAAATCAGAAAAAAAAAAAAACAGAAGTAAGCATGGATGGGAAAAAGACCCACAAGATAATGTAACAGTGGCCCGCAAAAAGTTTTTCGACTCTTATGACACACTTGCAGTCCAAGAATGTCGTAAAACAAGCAGTCCTAAAACATATTGAGGCCACTGTTTGTGACCATGAATCCTGCCAGCTGTTTTGACATGTGAGGAAGGGGTGGGCTGTTTGTGTGCATCTCTGTTGATACAAATAGTTGCCATGGTTTATGAAGATGATAGCATGTGTATGTGTGGGTGGGTGGGTGTTTAGTGTGAGTCATTGCCTCTAATCCCCTTTATGGTACACACCATTAGTCAAGAGGTTACAGGGAAGGTTAGAGAGCGTAGAGATTTTGCAGCACCATCACACCATCTCTTTATTTGTTCTGCTTTGTGAGGCAAGATTTGAACAAACGTTTAACCTGAAGTCATAAACTTTGGTACCTTTTCCCGCACCAACTGCAATGACAATTGAAGCCATCTGTATTGTTGAGGAGAGGTGTGCTAAGACCAGAATATCACAGAGACCTGAGCTTGTTTCCTTTGACTTGGGCCAGTAAGTAACACCCTAGTCTCAGCCTCAGATGTATGTCCAAGGACAGTTAGCTGAACGGCCGTCTGAAGTGTTCCCAATTTTGTGTGCCATACGCTTTCGATGGCTGTTGAGCTAACTGTCCGTGGACATACATCTGAGGCTAAGACCAGATTGTCAAAGAGACCTGAGCTTGTTTCTTTTGACGCACTCACAAATGCTCCCTTTATTGTGCACATTTAACCACCTCACCGTTTTTTCTGTAATATTGTTGTTTTGAATCCAGCTTGAAGATCTCGGTGAAGGCAGTACGGGCTATTTTTCCTCAGGCATTGTGAAATAAAGCATAGCTCTAAAAACAAATAATGCTCAAGAACAGAAACATGAGCCACTATAACGCTCCTAAAGGCACAGATTTAAGTTCAAATCAGATGTGGTCGGGAAACATTTTAAGGGTATCGATTGCATTTCTCTGAGCAAGTAACTCTGTTGATTGTGTGCAGAAAAAGTGTTTTGGATGGCTGTTCCACCACACATCTTGTTAATGTGAATTGGATGGACATTTCTACCACGTCAGTAATGCAATAACTGACTCTCTCACTGCAACAGCAAGAATGTGCACTTCATATTGATTTCTTGAATAGAGGACAGGAATGGGGAAATGTACTGTAGGAGTCCAACTTAAACTTGTGTCGGCTGCATGAGTATCATAGGTCAGAGACTGATTTGCCAAGTAAGACATGTTCTTGGATCAACATCAGGTTGGTCCTGTATTAACATTACTATCAACCTTTTTTTCTTTACCTATCAGTTGTCTATATGGTTTAAAGGGTATGACACAGTTAGGGTTTGTTAGATAGGGTTTATGTAGGAAAATATTTTTCTGGGCAAAACAGGAAAGACATCCTTCAATGGAAAGACAAAAGGTCCAGTGTTTCACAGATTTTCTGTTACCAGTTGTATTATTTCCACTTTGGTTGCAGAAGTAACCAAAGGTAACCAAGAAGGTTCACCGTGCTTTAGCAAAGGTTGTTTCGGCATTTATTATGTCTTTCATGAGGGCAGAATCAACATTCATCATTGATAACAACAAAAATATGTAATATTTGTATTCTAATTGATTCATTTTTGTGTCAGTGTGGTTAATGTTAACTAAAATGAATTTTCGTTGATTAAAATAAAGCTGAAACAAAAAAATTATGTTGATGTACTAAAATTACTAAAAATAAATGAGGATAAAAAAATTTAAAACATTTATAAACACACTAGTGTTTTTAAATAATACTAAAATAACACATGTATTGATTCATATATATATTTATTCACATTAATTTATTATTATTCTATTTACTTTATTATTTATATACATTGTAAAATGCTGGGTTGTTTCAAACCATGTTTAGGTCAAATATGGACAAACCCTCATGGTTTTTAAACCCAACATTAGGGTTTTTCCATATTTGACCCAAACACATGAAACAACTGCCCTTTTTTGCAGCACCTGTACAATACAACAAGTGATTTAAAAAATCTAAGATAAAATCTGATTTGATCTGTTGGCTGCTTTTAATCTGCTTTTAATTCAATTTCAAACCAACCACCTTTTGGTTTGTGATTGTAAAAATCTAATGTATTGAATTTTATGTGTTTTCTTCTGTCAAGTTTTTTTTTTGTGCTAGTCTAAACAAGGTCAGAAAGATGGAGACATTAATAACATGACTATGTAAATAGCACATGACGTCCATTTCTATAAGAACAAAGCGTATGTCTGAGCCACAGTTTTATCCTGTATAGCCTACTGTCTCTGTACAGTACCAGCTCTTATCCAACATGAGGCCAGTGATCCTGCAGGCCGTTTCTCTTCCATCTTTATTTGTTTGTGATTAATTTGAGTTGGATTTGTTTTGGCCCGGCTGTTCTTCCATCTGTCACAGCTGCGACAAAACGCGAGGACCCGTCGTGACGGCCACTACCCATCCGCCCACTCACTGCTGACGTCACGCGTCCTCTCGCCACTTCTCGCCGTCATTGCTCTCGTAATCCTTCCTTTTTTAGTTCCTTGCCATTTTTAGGTTCCCCTAAACTAAACTTCCCAGAGGACATCATCTCTTGCGTTTGCTTAGAGAGGATGCTTCATTCAGAATACAGTGTTATTCCCTGTCTGGCCGTACGGTGTGAATGGATTTATTGGAGCAGTCGTTAATCACTTGTGATTGGATGTAAGTTTCGATTCGACATTCATAATCGAGGAAACAGGAAACAGGCCAAGACTGAGGAAACAATGTAATGTTAATGAGGCACAACCATCGCTGAAAGGTTTTTCTACACAGAAATGGCCCTGTTTAAATGTATTTGTTGACTGTGGGAAATGAACTGGCAATGAACATAATTACAAAACTAGTTTGAGTAAGTAATGACAATAGCAAATAGATTATATACAAGACCTTGTTCTTGTATTACGGTTGACCTATTTGAAACTTCTTGCATACAGCTGCACATAAAGAGATAAGACTAGCATGTTAATGGCATGGGTGTAGGGTTGGTCTATAATATTCAGGAACATTTTAAAATCAGTCACACTATGCAGATGCAACTCGTTCAACTTCATTGTGAATTTACCTATGGTTCTTGAAGAGAGAGTATTTATATAAGTGTGGCAATATTTGCAAAGCTCTAAAGCTCTATCCACAAGTTTCCTACGCCCCATGAGGCCTTGCGTCAAAAGTGGGCGCGACTTCCGGTTTGAAGTAAACAAAGCACGATTTGACATGCTTGACACTTGTTCATTCAACAGTTGACAGTCATTCAAGTTATAGCGATCCAAACTAGCTAACGATGTGGGAACACAACCTCAACGAAATTAAAAAGGGTGAAATAACAGTACCTTTACCCTCCGCAGTAGCTGATTGGGAGTATTATAATAACATTATTAATTATCAATACTCATCAAGGCATGGTGACAGACAGTTGTGTGAGCTGACAAACAATTAAAATAAAAAATACACACTTAGTCATTGTGCTTTGTAGTTTATTCAAAATTATAAATGAATGTGCTACTTGCATACATTAACTGGCACATTTGGTATTCTGTCAACTCCTGAGTTTAGGTGTAACATCAGTAGCGAACAGCCAAACATATCCTGAGAGAGTTTATAGAAAATTTAGAATTTAAACAAATGTACACAGGAAGATTCGTCGTCTTTTGGGAGGTGATGGAAACTACAGTCGTTGGCAGGATCAAAGACGGGCTCTGGCAGGAACACTCTGATATCGTTTTCAGCTTATGTTCAAAACAATCACGTTTAAGCCACTGAACTAGTTTAATCCGGTTATACATACAACCGCGAACAGCACATGTTGTCCCTGAGCTCCGTAACGACATCTCTCATAAAGATTTGCGTCTTTAAATAGTAAAATAATTCTCCGAAAAACAGCTAGCCTCTTCGCTAACTAACACACAAAATACCATTGGAATGCTACTTCCGCCGCGTCACCGGAAGTTTCACCCACTTTATTTTTTACAGGAGCGCCCCTCGGAAACTTGTGGATAGGTGATGGTTCATGGGTCATGAATTGCCTATTGTGTCATTTAAACCTGCAACCTTTCAATTAGACTCGTAATTTTCTCCTGGCAGATGTAAAAAAAAAAAAATGGACTTACATTGAAGGAGGGACCCTAGGTATTCCTAGAGACATAGGTGCCAGACAGTGAAGAAGACCAGATATTCACCATTCATTTTAAAGCTGCAGTCCGTAGCTTTTCCTCTCTGTCGCCATCTCTGTTCGAAATCTGCACTCGCACTCATTCGTGGAATTAGCAACTTTACATGAGTTGTGCTTCGGCATGGCACAGCATTGATGAATCCAATGTTTGAGGAGAATGTGCAGCTGTCAGTCACCGCGCCGGTGTGGATACTGGCATTCAGAATCACAGATAAGGGGAACTAAGGGGAAAAAAGCATTGCAGTAAATCACGCTGGTTAAATGTAACAATCTCTTATCATATCACGTCAAACCATTCAAATTATACTTTGTTCTCAAATTGTTAATGTTAACAACATCAGCATTGCGTGACTACATTTAATGCCCTTCCGATATTTATCCTTGTTTTCACATGGGCCGGTTGCAGTCTCTTTTTCCAAACTCTCAGTCCAAAGTCTTTTGCATTTTACTACAGCAGGTGAATCTCTAGTTGTCACTGGCGATTGTCGTTTGAACCTTTCTCGATCCGCCATCAAATTCATAAGTTTAATTTGATCAAATGCTGTAAGAAAATTCATTTTGGTGCAGCTTTAAATTATCAAACATCTCTAGCCCTCCTGTTTACCATGCATTGATTTGAATTATTTTAAATGTATATATAGTAGGTATCCATTATAGTAGATTATAATTAATATGTATTTCGTGTACATTGTGTTATTTGTTTAATGTAGGATGTTTTCTTTTTATGTACATTTTGTACGTTACTCTGTAGCTTCACTAATTGCCCCTTGGGGACAAATAAAGTGTTTTGAAATTGAAATTGAAATTGAAAAGGCTACAAATCTCAAAAAACTTGTGCTTTTAGTTTTTGACATGATACTAAATTGCATTTAAGCAATTAACTTCAAAATGATCAGATAAATCAGCGAGAGAGAGAGAGAGAGAGAGAGAGAGAGAGAGAGAGAGAGAGAGAGAGAGAGAAAGAGAGAGAGAGAGAGAGACGTAACTACACTCATGGAAATAATGTAGTTTTGTTTGGATGGTTTTGGTAATGGATTTGCAGTCTGTTTCTCGTTGCGAGACAAAATAACTTTTGTCATTGCAGGGGCAGTACTCTTGAAAAATGAACACCAAGTATGATTAATTATTGAGTAATTAATTCGATTTGAGGAGTATTTGTTGCGTATGTTGTCATAGAAAAGTTGTACAAAATCGAATTTGTTTTGGTCGGTTCAAAACTTATGAAATAAACTCTGAAATGTGTTTAATTTATAAACCCTTTTTGTTCACGCTCAAAGAACATAATAATACATATAATTAAAATAATACAGCTCTGGACTGAATCTGAAGAGAGATAATATTAACTTCCTGCAGAATTTTTTTTGTCTGTGTGTGTGATTTGGTATTGTTATCATCATAGACTTAAATAACTTGACAAAGTTCTGTTGTTTTCCCACAGGATTGTCGGACACACTGAGCCATACACTAAACTATGCTGCAAAGGCTTCTGCATTGACATCCTGAAAAAGCTCTCTCGCAACATCAGGTTCTCCTACGACCTCTACCTGGTCACCAATGGCAAACATGGCAAACTGGTACGAGGGATCTGGAACGGTATGATCGGAGAGGTGAGGAAACATGCCAGATTTCTTTACCACTTTACCACTTTTCTTTTCAATTTTGAAAGATTCATTGGTCCTCCGCATATTCTTCCTCCACCTCAATGCCACCAAGCCCTTATATTTCAGCCCCCCTCCTCCAATAATCTGTCATTTTGACCTCTTTCCAATCAATTTCTGATGCATAAAGTCCCGTCTTACATTTTGTTTAATTTTGGGAAATAAAAATACTTTATATTGTTTTATATTATTATAAAAGAAAATCAGTCACAAATGCCATTTTATATGGCACAATTTTCATAGAAATCTAGGATCTTAATGCACTTCTTTATTCAGATTCTTTATTGCCATTTCTGTGATAAAAAGAAGAACCTTTAACATCCATGGAACGTTTCTATTGCACTAAACACTCTTTATAGTGGATAAAGGTTCATTAGATTAGACTTAGACTAAGAGAAAATGGTTATTTTAAGAACTGTTCTCTGAAAGGTTCAATGGGGAACCAAAAATGGTTCCTTTATGACATCGCTGCGAAAACCCTCTTTTGAAACCTGTGTATATGGCAGATTCTAATGAAAACTGATTCTACAAGTAGTTTAGCATATTTGATGTCAAGCCAACCATGAAAACAAAAACTAAATGTTTATGAGAGAAAGACTTTTGACTCCAAAATGGATCTAAAAGCTTGTTTGTTGCAGGGAACGTGACTGACATTGAAATGACACAAACAACCTTGTAAATAAACTTCTCCATCAAGGAAGTTGAGGTCTGATGCGTAGCAGCGTCTCAAGAGTTTCAGACTGTGACGTGCTCCTGCTTTTTCTGTGATTCAGAAAAACTATTGTGCCCAGTGAGTGTGGCTGTTGGATTAACACAGCCACAACAAACACTGACATGACATTAAAAGAACAGTTCGCCCAAAAATGAAGATTCTGTCCTGTGACTGTCTGCTATAGCTGTCTAGACACTTCTTGATTAACCTCTATTGCAAAAACAATGCAAAACAGTTTATTTTTTTCATCTTTCTTCTAAGGTATTTTATAAGCGAGCAGACATGGCCATTGGCTCTCTGACCATAAATGAGGAGCGCTCTGAGATCATTGACTTCTCTGTGCCGTTTGTGGAGACTGGCATCAGTGTGATGGTGGCCAGGAGCAATGGAACCGTGTCTCCGTCAGCCTTCTTGGGTAAGAAATACTACTGGTAAACAAACTAAATTAGCACTTTTAATGAACAGTACTCGACTGGCATTTCTAAGTGATTTTACAGTATTCTTACGTGGGCTGGAATGAATTGTGACACTGAAAGGCATTTTTTAATAATCATTTTCTGGAAAGAACAGCAGTAATGTGGTTACAAATTAGATCAACAGCTGCAGGGTTTAAACCTACTATAGTTGTGTTTTTTTTTAGTTATATTTATGTTATATATTATACCTTTTTTAATATCCTTTTGAAATATTTTTATATTTTCTTTTTTCATTTTAAATTTAGTTCAAGTTTAAGTAATTGTGTTATGTGCTTTATAGTTTTTGTTTTATTATTTAAATACATATTTATATATAGAGAAAGTGAAAATAAAACTTTTGGAAATTCATCTTAATGCCTTAATTTAAAAAATGAGGAAAAACCCGACCTTTAAGGACACCAATTTTCTTTGTGTATTAATAATGTATCATAAATAAATAAATGTTCTTCCTTAAAATACTGGGTGCATAAGTCAGGACACCCCAATGTTAAATTCCCATAGATTTTTATTTTTAAAGGGCAGTTATTTCATGGGTCCGGGATAATATGCATCCTGATAAAGTTCCCCTTCACCATACTTTGAGATTGGCATGGTTTTATTTCAGGTAGCCTAATAGCTGGTTTGATTTGCATTGAGAGATGATCTTATGGAAAGTACCCCATGCCAATCTCTGTATGGTGAAGGGTGTGTGATGATGTGGGGATATTTTAATTCCAAAGGCCAAGTGAACTTGGTGTTCTGACTTATGCACCCTTTATTTTAAGGAAGAACATTTATTTATTTTTGGTACATTTTTCATACACAAATGAAATTGGTGTTCTTAAAGGGTGTATTTTTCCTCATTTTTCTAATTAAGGCTTTAAGATTAATTTCCAAAAGATGATTTTTTTATTTCTCTTTTTAGGCAACTTTAGCATGGGTGTCCTTACTTAATATATATATATATATATATATATATATATATATATATATATATATATATATATAGTAATTTTATTTACTAATATTAGTACTTCAACAAACATTTTATTTCCTCTTAAGTTTTTTTAAAGTTTTTCACCTAATATGTATGTCTGTTTTAGCTTTATTTCAGTTAACAATTTATATATTTATTTTTTATTTTTTTGCAGCCCAGTTTTTTAACAACTACATCAGTGTTGGTTTAGGAATCTAATATCCTGTGTTGAAACTATTTCATTTTCACCAGTGTGGTCCATTAGCCATCCCATAAATCCTTTTGCACATTTTTCCATTATACTGTAAACAATAAACCTCCCCAGAACCCAGAATTCATAGTAAAAAACAATTGCATACTGTCATTTCATAAAACAAGTTATAAATATTTACAGTGCAGTCTTACTCGTGTGTGAGAGAGTGTTTCTCTTGTTTAATGGGATATGAATCGTGTTGACTTTAATTTGCACCTCATTCTGCATGTATCAGAATTTCAAAAGGCTTCGCAGTCCTACTAGAATAAAAAAAAGTGTCATTTGGGAATGGCGTCCTTTGCTTCATCTGTCTTTCTCTCGTCATCTCTCTCTCTTTCAGAGCCCTACAGCCCAGCGGTGTGGGTGATGATGTTTGTCATGTGTCTTACAGTCGTGGCAGTGACTGTGTTTGTGTTTGAATACTTTAGTCCTGTGGGCTACAACCGCAGCCTGGTCAGTGCCAAAGGTCAGTGTTCACCGCCTCTACTAACACTTCAGGACCCGTCACAGATGTCAGAAACAGTGGCAACCTGAAACTCTGTTCATCAATCATGACAGGTTTGACAGAATATAAGCTAGGAGAAAAGGTAATTCGTTTAAGTAGAGCAACATTTTAGTGCTGTGCTTTCATAGCTCAGGTAAATGTTGTTCAATTGTTAACCGAATTTGTTTGTCATCAAATTTTGGAAATATAAAAATAGACATAAATGATCATTCTTCTCTTTTTCCCATCATATATCTGCTTGGAGAGGTGTTTATTTTAAATAAACATCAAGAAAATATTTGAAAAGTGTAAATAAAGTGCCTAACGGGTATTTAATAGTGCGAATAAAGTGTTTATTGGGTAGGTGTAGAGGGCAGGGACAAGTTAATATCCAAATTATGTAACTTTCCTTTATGATTTCAACGCATATAATCATATGAACTGAATATGTTGTATCTGCCGTTATTTGCACCAAGTATAAAAAGCATCTAACAACTATTTATACTTAGCGCAAAGAAATTACTGCTATTTTCACTTGGTGTAAATAAAAAACCCATTGAAAATATTTCAAAATTTAACCCAACATCAACTATACAATTAAAAATGATGGCAAAAACACTGAAGAAGCTTTATATTGTGTACCTCAGATCCAGGTGGGCCAACGTTCACCATCGGGAAGTCAGTCTGGCTGCTGTGGGGGATCGTCTTCAACAACTCAGTGCCCATTGAAAACCCCAAAGGCACCACCAGTAAGATCATGGTGCTGGTGTGGGCCTTCTTTGCGGTGATCTTCCTGGCCAGCTACACGGCCAACCTGGCCGCCTTCATGATCCAAGAGCAGTACATTGACACTGTTTCTGGACTGAGTGACAAGAAGGTAAGAGCTGCCAGCGTCTCTCTTAGCCAAAAGCCCATTCTAGAGCGCAAGTTTTAATTAAGGTCGTCACTCTGTGGAACTATAAGAGGGATTTGGGCTGATAATATGTGCCCTTTTTTGATGAAATACTGTGATTGGAGTACTAATCACTAATTTGTTTAATTGTAATAAGACATTTATGGACAGTTTGAAACATTAAAGGGATAGTTCACCCAAAAATGAAGTGTCATAATTTACTCAGTTGTTCCAAACCTGTAAAATGTCTAAATTTTGTGTTCAGCGGTACTGATGGCTGGATAAAATAATCAAGGATTGAGTTGAGTTGTAAGGATTTTGAAACATGTGTAATTGCATTTTACTTAAGCTACCAAGTTACCTAGTCATCCTGGTCCCACTTTATATTAAGACTTACTTAATATAACTTACTACATTTATTGTGTTCATGTTGTATTGTAAAACACTTTTGCTGCTATTGAGAGGGTAGGGTTAGGGACAGTTGTGGTGGTATGGGTAGGTATAGGATGGGTTAAGGGTCAACTGTGTAATTACAAATTACATTAATTACAGCTGTAATTACATGCTGGTATTTTTAACATACAAGTACAATGTAAAAACATGTAAGTACACATTAAGTCCATTGTATCAAAATATTAATTTCAATATAAGTACTAGTACTTAAAACCACTTAATATAAAGTGGAACCGTTATCCTAGCTATATAACTGTGTGACACATCATGGTGAAGTGATTTACGATGATACTGAAAGCTGTTAGAACTGACAAGCTTCAGATGGAAACTGTTAGAGAGCAATTTTGAAGACAAAGTGAGACTTTGAGCCACAACACTGTCATTAAAGAGCCACACGAGTTGACTATCAGGGATTTGGACACTGACATCGAGGTGTTTTGCCATGAATTGATATTCAGGAGTGTGCCTTGGAGGAACAAAGAACAAAACGCCTGAAGGGCAAAATAGCCAGAGGGCAAGAATATCACATACAGATCAGGCTGTTGCTTTGAAACTGCAAACTTTGAAAGCTAAACATTTTTTTTATTTATATACTACAATGTTGACTTATTTTAATAATAGTAATAATTAATAATTTATATTACTATATTAAAGTCATAATTTTATTAGAAAAAGAGACAGGGAGAGAGTGAACACTGCTGATCAAAGTTTATATGTGAATAAAAGCCTAAATTAAATCTGTTCATCGATCCAGTCTCTTTAGAAAATTTGGACTAAATCGCTCAAATCATATGGATTAGTTTCACGATCTCTTTGTAGCATCAAAGTTGAATTTGTGTAACTGTCAGTGGAGAGTAAGAAATCTAATATTTCATTTAAATATCTTAATTTGCGTTTCAAAGATGTCTAACTGGTTTGGGAAGACGTGATTTATTTCGATTTTGAGTGAACTAACCCTTTAATGCTCAACAGTTTTGTCAAAGCAAGGATAGATGCATAACTCCCGAAAAGAAATTTAGAAGCTATTTTTTTCCTAGTCAGCTGTAAACTTTTGATGTGGTCAGGGCCACGGGACAGATGAAAGACAACACTTAAACTGTCTTCTCTCAGACGACAGCAAAAACACTTCAAATGACGCATTCACTGGTGCTGGAGTCTGTCACAAGCTCTCAGCCGGAATACAATCACATCCACCTGTTCCTTAGAGACTGTTCTGCTTCATTCACACTAGCAAGGTTACCTATATTACAGCACAATTATTCATGCCTTGGGTTCTGAATTGCTGTCTTAGTGGCTATATTACATTTATTTGATATGACATTAACTGCGGTTAATGAACATGGCCAAAATCACGTAAAAACTAAATGGGTAGAAATTTAGCAAGGGAAAAGTAATATTGAATTCCTTGGATGTTTGGCCAGGCAGCTGAGATAATTCCTCGTCTTTGTGAGGAACATCTGAGGTTC
The DNA here is from genome assembly GCF_988280905.1 of Pimephales promelas. NCBI lineage: Eukaryota > Metazoa > Chordata > Actinopteri > Cypriniformes > Leuciscidae > Pimephales > Pimephales promelas. Next base: position 15,228,305 of record NC_142771.1, on the reverse strand, counting down.
AAATGTTAGAATTTAAACAGAGCACCGAATTAATTGACGGAGAAGCTCTTGGGGTTGAGACAGAAAAGAGCGTTAGTGACCCAGTGGCTTTGGTCCGAGTGTTATCACTTCAGTCATTTTTTCCAGCTTTCTTCCTGAGGATTAATTTCAGTCATTTTCTCACTTGGATTTAGATTGTATTTAATGTAGCATTTGCAGATAGAGAATCGTGAGAATCCTTGGATGAGGATGAAGACAAAGGCTGAACCTAGAATAAATTCCCATGCAAAAATCCAGCTTAAAGCAAAATCAATCACGCTTTCTAGCAGCGTAGCTTTCCCAGCCAAAAGCCATTACTGGCATGTCTAACAGTGCTGGAATCTATTGAAATGGACTAATCCTTAACTATCCAAGGATGTATTTTTACCACGTGGACTGTACTTTGTTCTTAAAGTTCAATTTAAACATGCTAACTTGTTGAAATTCAAACTTTCAGTTCCAGAAACCGCAAGACCAATATCCTCCATTCCGGTTTGGGACCGTGCCCAATGGCAGCACAGAACGAAACATAAGGAGCAATTATCCCGAAATGCATTCTCACATGGTCAAGTACAACCAAAAAGGTGTGGAGGATGCTCTCAACAGTCTCAAAACTGGGTGTGTTTCCTGTAGTTTGTCACCTGAATCTCTGAACCAAATCTGCCCCCTGCGTATTATCTTCTCCACTAACGTGCACAATTTCTTTACTGCTAACAGGAAACTGGATGCCTTCATATATGATGCAGCTGTGCTTAACTACATGGCCGGTAAAGACGAAGGGTGTAAATTGGTGACCATCGGTAGCGGGAAGGTATTTGCCACGACAGGCTACGGCATCGCCCTTCAGAAAGAATCTCGCTGGAAGCGCCCCATAGACCTCGCCCTTCTTCAGTTCCTTGCAGACGGTAACCTCAGAAACTTACATTATCTAGAGGAGCTCTACTTTAAAAGTCCGACTGAAATGTATTATGTATTATCACAGGTGAGACTCAGAAGCTGCAGACAGTGTGGCTCACTGGAATCTGTCGTAACGAGAAGAAAGAGGTTATGAGCTCTAAGCTGGACATTGACAACATGGCCGGAGTGTTTTACATGCTTCTAGTGGCGATGGGTCTCAGTCTGCTTGTCTTTGCATGGGAACATCTACTGTACTGGAAGCTACGGCATTCTGTCCACAAGTCTGAGCGTTTGGACTTCTTGCTGGCTATTAGCAGGGTAAATATTCTGGGATCAATTCTTACGAATCCAGTCTACAATATGGTGTAGAATGCAAAGTATATAAATCAAAATGAAAAACATGTTATTGTTCTATTTTTTACCAAAGCAATTAGCAAGAACATGCATGTGGCAAAATATATCAATAACAAAGAACCTATTTAAAATGAGAATTATACAAAGAAAGGTTGAATGTACCTTAACAGAGACTTTAGAAACACAAATGTGGTGAAATGGATTTTCAGGGGAACTCCAAGCTGTGAATGAGCACTAAAAGTCAAGGAAAAAGCTGTTAAAATTAAATGAGGGTCTTGGGGTTATGGCATAGCTTCCAAAGCCATTTTTAAGCACATTCATAAGCTTAACAAACTTGAAGACCTCCTTTAAATGTGAAATATTACAAATTCATAGGCAGCTACAACACTTTTTTCTATTGACTAATTACAGCCACTCTCGGAGATAATTATAATACTGATAAACAGAGAATCCTATTAGCCACTAACAGTTCTTTGGGTAATTAACCACATGTAAAATCAGCTAATTGATTTTTGATGTGGTAAAAGTGAGTAATTTACGACTTTTATTTAGGTAATTGCAGAAAAAATATAGAAACTTGATTTTGTCAGACCTTTGCCATTCATTAGGACTGTACTTTTATTTTCTCAGTATTTTAAGACAATATGGATAGCTTTTAAGGAGATTTTATTATGATATCATGAGGTAAAAACAGTAAGTCTGTTTGCTATTTGGCACAAAGAACCATTTAGGGGAATCTAAAAAGCCAGTCTCAATTTTCCTTATTTCTTCCCTGAAGGGAATCTACAGCTGCTTTAACGGTGTGGAAGACACAGACCGTAAAGGGAACATGCAAAACCCGGATGTCACCACCAGTTACACTCAGGCCAACATGCTGAAGATGCTCCAAACCGCTAAGGACATTGTCTCATCTGCAAGAGTTGAAAACTCCTTGGACAATGCCACAAAGACCATAGAGAACTGGAGTCGACGTGATCCAGAGTCAGCCAGACCTAGTCTTCCTACCTGCCTCATAGGAACGGACTTCAGCCACAGTCGCCTGCCCTGCATCGCCAGCGTTACAGACAACCACTCACCGTACCCTCAAAACATGGACAGCACTACTCAGCACTTACTGGAGAAGCCTCATGTGGGAACACGGCCTACCTCACTGCGCTACACTCTTCCCGCACGCACCAGCCACCACCACATCTATGAACGAACGCTACCAATATCTAGCCTCAGTAGTCCCCATATTGCCATGAGAGACCCACCACCTCCTACAGCCCCAAAACCCCACGTGTACGTGGACCAGTCCTGTCACCACCCTACCTCTCGCTACGTCTCTTACCGTGACTTTCAGGTACCGGACATCTTTGTGGAACACCAAGAACCTTCGGGGAGCCATAAACAATACATGGCAGGTCTGGGTCGCAAAAAAAGGTCTCATAGCTACGTGGCAGCATCTCCAGAAACTCGACGGAGGGACGACTATGATGTTCCCCAGTCCTGTCTGGCTGAGCTTAAAAGCAACCACCTTGTGGAAAACCATTCCCATACGACACCTTGCATAAGAAGCCACTTCCAGAGACCCAGCTCTAGCTGCAACTCCTGCTCCAAGTTGTATCTAGAACCGGAGATGGATGACGTTCCCCTTCTGGGGAAAGATAAAATGAACCGTCGCGCCTCTTTTCTCAGGGCTACTTGGGGTGGTGACAGGATCCGGCAGCTGGATGAGAAGCCCTCCACCTCTGCATCTTCGACCAGTTGCATCAACATGCCTGATCTGTTCCCTCGAGTGGTGGTGACCAATCCCAAGCCTTCGAAGATGTATGGCAGCGCCAGTAACAACCTTCGCTACAACATGGCTGTGGAGCCAGCCTATCTGGACCCAGCCCACATGGTCTCCTACCCGTATAAGACGCAGAAGCTCAAGTACTCAAAGTCCATCCGCCTTCCTTCATACCGGGAGGCGATTCTACAGAATACGGCATCCCTGCGGCGCTCTTCTTCCACACTAGTGCACGGACACTACTCAACGTACCTGAACTCTTACACAGACCTGCCGGTGTACTTGAGTCCTCTTCCGCAGGGACCCGGTCACTTCCATGAGCATTCCAAAGACACGTGCCACCTGTTTCCATGTGTCAACCATTGCCCGGATAATGCCACCTTGGTGCCCAGGTTAGGCAGCAGACCCGTATTGTACCAGAACACTGCTACCGGAAGTTATGAGGGGGCTGGGCGCTCAAACGAGGAGTCGTTGCACACTGTGCCGTTCTCTTCCGTGCGCAGGGACCGCAGGCAGGTTCTAGTGGCACGGAACGTACACAGTCCCTATGCCCCACGGCCCTGGGGTAGGGTATCTAGTCTGGAGTCAGAGGTTTGAAGACCTTTTCAGAGATCTCCAGAGACTGTTTCCCCCAAACTGTCGGGGTAAAATACTGGGGACTGCTAAACGAAGTCAAGCAAAAAAGCTTAAGGTGGTAATCTCAGTGCAATAATACCCTAAGACAGCAGGGATGGGATGGGGGAATGTACAAGTGATTACTGTGGAGACTTCTTTCAATATACTTTAAAAAAAAAATAAGAGTAAAAATAATAACGAACTGTTCTTAATCTATAATCTATTGATTGTAATTTAAACTGTTTTTAAATGCCATTACACCAATAACACTCATTCTCTGCAAACAATTGGATGTAGCATGTTTTAAGGCAGCTTTAAAACCAAAAGGGTTTGAAATGAAAATCTGGTTTTTATTTGAGCCAGGGCATTCAGCCATTTTGAATCTGAAGAACCACTGGATAATTTTATAACATAGCCACACAAAAATGTCTTCCAAGAATTTTCTAAACCCAGGGGTTTGAGAAAGCCATTCATTGTCAAATTTTGTCACTTCACTGATGTAATTAAGATCTGATTTTAAGAATGGTGAAGAATTGATTTACCTTGTGTAGTTCCACAGCTATTTCACTGTGTAATAAACGATGGGATGGCCTGAGGGCCAATTGAAAAGGACTACTGTCTTTGTGTCTTCTGCAAAGGAAAAACCAAAGTAGAGTAGAAACGACTCATCAAGCAGCTGCATGTCCAAGTCATTAGACATCTTCTTGCAGAGACAACCTCCCAAAAGGCCTTGTGTTACCAACGTGCAGTCCTGTCCTATTAACTGTGAAGAAATGAGGATTTATTTAGGAAATTTGAAAATGATTTCTAGTTAAACAAAGACAGATGAATGATGCCCCCAGCGCTGAGGTCCTGAGATCCTCACAAATAATTAACCTTTTGAAATGTACAACTTTATGAATTATCATGCATTTCGTACTTTAATTATCTTCTAATCCAGCAGGTGGTGAACAATATTATAGACACTTTCACTTAATTGCCTTGCTCACCTAAAGTTCTTGGGAATATAGAGTCTAGAAAACCAGTCTCTACAAAATGTTGGATGCATATAGCCACATAAATGTATGCCAAGTTAATATATGACCTAGGAAGAAGAATGTTTCATGAATACAATTTCACTCTTGATTCGCTCTACACATAGTGGCAAATGCATTACTATTCATACTTGCCAAATGGAAAAACCATTACATCTACAGATTCTGCTGTAAATCAGTGCAGGGAATGCATGGACTGCATTAAAAAGGCATACACGAACACAGTATGGTATTAAACGGTGTTTTTTTATTTGCTGACCTCATGTTTTAAAGCAGCCTGTGGTGAAGTCGATGCATGGCGAGTAGGTCAAATGCTGACTCAGCGTGGCAGTTGCATGCTCTCCGAGAAGAGTTTAATCCATCTCACCTTCCTATGTCTTCAAGATGTGACGTGGGTTACAAACATTCATCTTTCCTATTGAGCACCGTTGTGGTCTTAGCCCTTCCTGAGGGCCCCAGGAGGACTGGAAGTGCAAAGGTCGGTGTAATAACGTTAGTACGAATGGGCTGATTGACCCTGGGGAACAGTTTGCTTAATCACGCCAACTTAGGCTGATGCACATCTGGGCAGTGAGCCAATCAGCAGGGACACAATATCGACCTATAGCATCCACCCACCTTCGTTTAGTACCCTTGAGATGGAACAAGATGGAAAAGTGACCACGAGGATCAAGCTCTTGAATGAAGAATGAAACCTTGAACTCTCCTTTCAGCTGTACCAGGGCTGCTGGAGAGAGAGGAAGCACATGTAACAGTGTCATTCAAAGCTGCTGACAGAAGAAGCTTTTCATTAAGGGAGATTTGGTCTGTGTATGTGTGTGCGATTCATTTTCCCTGTCATTGTTATCGGAACAACTTTATCTGGCAACTTCCCAATCACAAGATTTATTGTCTCATCTCAAAAAGAGAATGCAGTTAGCATGGAGAAACAATCTGAGGCTTATCCTCTCATCTCTGCACTCTGATCTATGATGGTGTTTGTGTGAGCCACAACGTGAATAATCGGAAATTGGCAGATACAAGTTAGATGACTTTGAGGCTCATGAATGTACATGAGTGCGAGAGAAATGTATGATGATAACTAGGATGTGATGGATCTATTTCATCAGGTCGTGTGTAGCGCCTCAGATGGGCCGGGTTTCAGGGAGAAATGGGTATGGCTGAAGAGCAGAAGGTTAAGGTTTCTACGATAACTTTAGAAGGAAACAAAAGCAGCATCAGTACTCAAAGCCCTTCACAGCTAAGATTTATCAAAGCTTGATGACAGATCAGTTCTTCGGGCAATCAATTTTCAAGCCTATATGAGCTATTATTTTTCATAACGGCACTGAGATGAATAATGGTTTCAAGAGGCCTTATTTAATTGCATCTAATAAGAAAGGCGGGATTGTTGACATGGCAGATCATGCAATGTCATTAAAGCTGTGATCAATGAATGCTGATTTTTTTTGTGTGGTGAAATAAAGGAAGAGTATTGCAATTGTAAAGATCGTCAGATCAAATGTAGGACAGTTTCTATGCAACATTTGGTGCAGATAGTAAAGACCTCATCAACAATATGGCTGGCGTCCACCCAGGTTCTAACAGACCCTGGCTGCAAACTGTAAGCACTGCCCTTTTCCGTGTGCATTGGCATGAGCCTCGATTTTGTGGGCAGATGCCATGACATCTTGGGGAGCTCATCAGTGTGCATCATGAGTTAGGTGGCACATGGGCAGTAAAGCCAGTGTGACCTGGCAGCGGCAGATTGCCGACTATGATGGCATCTGATCTTCATCATCCATTATTTTTTGGGCGTGCAGATGGATCTGGCTCCCATCGGGAGGTCCCTCTCTGCTGGTCACACAAATGGCCTCTCATGGGTGGTTAGATGAGCTGCTCAGATAATGGATCAAATAACAGCATAACAAGATTCATTATCTTTCAGAAGAAAATCTGAATGATGCTAGGCCTATTTTCTGTCACAGTGCTGGTTCTGGGCAATGTTCATTTTTACACTCTTTTCGTTTTTATTCAGTCAATTAAATTTTAGAGTGCAAAATATTTAAACACTTTATTTTTAACACGTAAAAATGTAATTGTTATGAAATTCATGTTTTAATTATTCATTGTCCATGTTTTGCGAGTTGTAACGACAAGAGCTTATAGCCTGGTACGTTCGCGTTATTTTTTGCAAATGTAGGCGAAATATGTAGGCGAAACATGCAATTTTGTTAACCCACTAGAAATTCTGAATTTCCGTTGTCTTAACTGTTTAGCTTCAGCTCACGCAGGACAGTTCCCAAAAATAATTGACTATCATCGTCTTTTTTAGTTAATTAACTAAAAAAAAGGACTGTTATTCCAGCCCGTTTTTATCCCAAGACATCATATACTGACACTTTTGCCAATGCGTCTACATCCAACGCACATGGCACCCTTTAGCGTCAATATGAGACGCAGATATATATGGGCTAGAAGGCGCCTCCTAGTGGTCTAACCCTAACCCTACCCCAGACCTAAACCTACCCATAACCGAAGTGTGTCATATTTTGACGCTAAAGGGTGCCATGTGCGTTGGATGTGCTGTATACGCATTGGCAAAAGTGTCAGTCGCCTTGGGATGAGAAAGCGTTGGCTATTCTGGAGTCTGGACTCTGGGAGAGGATCCAAAAAGTAACTCCAAGTGACTCCTATCTTGGCCCTTGAATTCTCTGATTCTGAGCATTGAGAATAGCGAGTTGATTCCAAAGGTGAAATTTAAATCCAGGCGATTGTTTATTTCCTCGATTTCGCAACTAGGCTTCACACCCTAAGCTAGCAAGGGAATTTGTTTCATTGACTCAAATCTTTTGATTCTGTTCACCAAAACAACTTGTTCAAATTCGTACATTGATTCATTGACTTTTAAAATGTTACATTATTATGCCAGTAGGTGATGAGTATTATTTTGAGTATTACTTTCAGTCTGATCATTAATTAATTTAAAATACTAAATTGGAAATAATAAGATTTTAAAGGACAACAGCAAACAATATATTGACATTCATATCAATCATAATAAATTGCCCTGTTTGTTATGATTAATTCACTGGAAATTACTTTTGGAATCAACTTAAAATTGAATTAAAAAAACTGGCAATGGAATGGAATGGCTCTGCCCCTCTTTTTCAATGAAGCCATTATCACAGTGTTCAAGTAACCAGAGTGAGTCATAACATCCATTGATTAGATTTAGATTTCTTTGGGGACAGTGCTTCTCAGTCTGGCCAAACTGGCATCTCTGCGCTCCAATGAAGTGGCACGCTGTCACTTACCAACAGTTCCACCAATTAACCCATGCAGCATTTGAAGCCCTTACTGAATTTGAGAGGCGCACTAGTGATCTTCTGTCATCTCATCACATGTTAATTTCATGATATCGGTACTTCTATATGCCAATAGCTACAGGCGCACACACAATAATTGATATTCTTCATACAGAGAGCTGCTATGAAGCAGCATTCCCTGCACATCCTCACCCTGAATAAATTACCTCACACTCCATAAATTTTCCCAGATGTTAAGAGTCACCTTGAGAATAGCTCTCCGAATCCTATCAGTAGAGGAGAAAAAGAGAGAGAGAAATTGCTCGAGGCTTGACAGATAAAGAGGACAAGTCCAGCAGACAACACAAAGTAAGAAAACAAAGATTAGAACTGTATGTTAATGAGAAAGCTTACACATATAATCACAATAAGGCTGCCATAATGCATTCAACATATATAAGTTTTCTCCCTGTGGGAGAAAGTGCCTTGTTGATGCTAGATGTCAGAGGAGAATGGGCCGACTGATTCTATCTGATAGAAGAGTAACTTTGATTGAAATAACCACTCGTTACAACCGAGGTATGCAGCAAAGCATTTGTGAAGCCACAACACGCATAACCTTGAGGCGGATGGGCTACAACAGCAGAAGACCCCACCGGGTACCACTCATCTCCTCTACAAATAGGAAAAAGAGGCTACAGAACCTCACCAAAATTGGACAGTTGAAGACTGGAAAAATGTTGCCTGGTCTGATGAGTCTCGATTTCTGTTGAGACATTCAGATGGTAGAGTCAGAATTTGGCGTAAACAGAATGAGAACATGCATGGATCATACCTTGTTACCACTGTGCAGGCTGGTGGTGGTGGTGTAATGGTGTGGGGGATGTTTTCTTGGCACAATTTAGGCCCCTTAGTGCCAATTGGGCATCGTTTAAATGCCACGGCCTACCTGAGCATTGTTTCGGACCATGAATATTAAACGTTTATTATAGTGACTGGGGCTGTTAAAAAAAAGCACAAGAAGCTCCATAAACGCACCACAAAGGTATGCGTCATACTGTATTTTCAGCCCGTTCTCATCCCAAGGCGTCATATACTGTCGCTTTTGACATTTCGTCTACTCTACACCTTTAGCGTCAATATGAGACGCAGATATATATGGGTCAGAAGGCGCCTCCTAGTGGTCTAACCCTAAACTTACCCAGAACTAAACCTACCATAACCGAACAAAGCTCTGTGCGTGTTATATTGACGCTAAAGGGTGCCATGTGCGTTGGATTTAGACGAAATTTCAAAAGTGTCACTATATGATACCCTAGGATGAGAACACGTTGGTATTTCATACGATAACTTTGTGAGGAACGAACTGAAATCTAAGTAATTTGTGCATGCAGATATTCAAATGTGGTGCATCAATGTACTAATGCTTTGGCTGAACTAATTTGACGTGAACAAAATAGTTGAAATGTTTCGAGGTCCTAGATATAATAAAACATTTTAAAACTCATGTTAAATGGTTTCAATGACGACAATGAAACACAAAACAGTATGACGTATTCAACAGACTAGTTTTGTCTCTTAACGGCCTCATTTGCGTCCATGACAAACATGGCATCTACTCTGTCTCTGACTAATATCTATAAGGACCTTCTTCTGAAGATTCCCGCTGATGTCAGTATTGATTGATTTCCATTTGCAAAGCATAAGCATGAAATCTAATTACTGCCCGTTGTTATCATCTCTGAAGTCCACGCTCTCCGAGTTGAAAGCATCGTAGGGTGGGTTTCTGGAAAGCATTAGCTGAGTGTTACAGGAAACCCTAATATCCTTATGTGGCATTGATGCCTTACGCTGAGGCCACCAACTGTTTCAGGTCATGTGATGGAGCCTAACGCCAGGCGGACATCCAGCTGCTTCGGGCCATTGGGTTTAATCTCTTGATCATGGCAGACCGTGGATACATACATGTGGGTAGACATGTGTATCTACAGATGGACTGGGGTGGGCTGAGGATAACGAACAACACAAATCCTCCTCCCCTCAGCTTTCTGTGCCCTTTTTCCCCAAATTGACACACACGCCCCTAGTGTGATCATTACCAAGATCTCTGATTAAGAAAGAGTGTTTCAAGGTCGCCACTGAGAACAATGTCATCTTCAGGTTCCTGATTAATTTTTTATTCATGACATTTTTAGTTACCTTTTTTTTGTAAAATTGAGTTTTTCATTAAGGTTCTTCCTGTAATGCAGTACTTTATTAAAAAAATGCGTTGAAATTATATCACTTCTTGGAGGATTTCATTAAAGTGTCCCAATTACTGCTATTTAATAGGTTGCTATTTTTTGGTCTAGGTTTAACATAGGTAAAAATAAAAACGTAAATTTTCTCTTAATATACATTGCAGTCAGAAAACAGGTTGTTCATTCCTCCTTTCAGCGAGCCTAGTCTGCTCTGATTGGCTTACTCTACTCTGATTGGTCTATTCTGCTCTGATTGGCCTACTCTGCTCCGATTGGTCTACACTGCTCAGATTGGTCTACTCTGCTCTGATTGGTCCACACAGCTCTGATTGGTCTACACTGCTCAGATTGGTCTACTCTGCTCTGATTGGTCCACACAGCTCTGATTGGTCTAAACTGCTCAGATTGGCCTACTCTGCTCTGATTGGCCTACACTGCTCTGATTGGTCTACTCTGTTTTGATTGGTCCACACTGCTCAGATTGGTCCACACTGCTCAGATTGGTCCACACTGCTCAGATTGGTCTACTCTGCTCTGATTGGTCTACTCTGCTTTGATTGGTCCACACTGCTCAGATTGGTCCACACTGCTCAGATTGGTCTACTCTGCTCAGATTGGTCCACACTGCTCAGATTGGTCCACTCTGCCTGCTCAGATTGGTCTACTCTGCTCAGATTGGCCTACTCTGCTCTGATTGGCCTACTCTGCTCTGATTGGTCTACACTGCTCAGATTGGTCTACTCTGCTCTGATTGGTCCACACTGCTCAGATTGGTCTACTCTGCTCTGATTGGTCCACACAGCTCTGATTGGTCTACACTGCTCAGATTGGCCTACTCTGCTCTGATTGGCCTACACTGCTCTGATTGGTCTACTCTGCTTTGATTGGTCCACACTGCTCAGATTGGTCCACACCGCTCAGATTGGTCCACTCTGCCTGCTCAGATTGGTCTACTCTGCTCAGATTGGTCCACACTGCTCAGATTGGTCCACTCTGCCTGCTCAGATTGGTCTACGCTGCTCAGATTGGTCCACACTGCTCAGATTGGTCCACTCTGCCTGCTCAGATTGGTCTACTCTGCTCAGATTGGTCCACACAGCTCAGATTGGCCTACACTGCTCTGATTGGTCTACTCTGCTCTGATTGGTCCACTAAGCTCTGATTGGTCTACTCTGCTCTGATTGGTCCACTCTGCTCAGATTGGTCTACTCTGCTCTGATTGGTCCACACTGCTCTGATTGGTCCACACTGCTCTGATTGGCCTACACTGCTCTGATTGGCCTACTCCGCTCTGATATTAAATCAATATTTTCTCAAAAAACATTTTAAAAGAAGAGCATCTTGAATATTCCCGACAAGCTGGATGGCGCCTTGCATGGCTGACACCTCCGTCGGTGTATGAATGAGTGAGTGAATGGATGAATGTGGGGCAAAATGTAAAGCGCTTTGGTGGCCATTGGGTCTGTGAAAGCGCTGTATAAATGCAGTCCATTTAACAAATGTTTTTTCTTTCAAAAACTGTTAGTTCAATATCTTATCCAATATATTCAGACGTGTTGGAACATTAAAATGTACTCCACAATAGAAATCTTCAATCAATTTCTAGTAGGCTACACTTATTATTTAAGGATTCACCTCATTCCTAACAAATGCCTTACGACCAGACCGTGTACGAAACATTAAGTCAGTGATAAAGTGAGTAACACACCACCATTCAGTCACGTTTCATTATGTCTCACGCTAATTATCACAGCAGAGTGAAAATGAGGCCAGATTGTTTAAAGGCTCATGCATTAATTACCCAAAGCTGTTAGTTATTTTTTTGCTTAATTTAAGACCTTTAAATTATTCAAGTGTAAATTTGATTAAAAAAACAAACAATGCCTGCAGTTTTTCTTGCCACACATGTGGTCACATGGTGGTGTGAAAATGAGATGGGAGAAGAAAAAAAGTTTCAATGCTTTTTGTGTTGCTGTGAGAAACTTTCCAGACACAAAACATTTAGTGAGCGAAATTCAGCAAATGCAAAGTTTCTTGGGGGAACCCAAAACATTTGTGAGAGAAGTACAAAGCATAGACCTACTGAGCCCTTAAAGGGACATCCCAAACACAGAATGTTGGCACAACACACCCAACCTTCTAGAAACATGGCCAAAATGTTGCTATAACAACATTGTGTGGTGAAGGTTGTAACAGTGTTGTCACAATGTTGACATTGAACAACCATTCAGGGGTGCACTTCCCAAAAGCATCGTTAGCCAAATATGTTCGCAAGTTCCATCGTTATCAGCATACTGTAGTTCAACGAGTCTGTGTTTCCTGAAACCATCGTTCCAACGAACATTCGCAATCGCAAACAGCATCGCAAAGTTGTGTGGTTGGAACGACAGCTCTCGACATGCGCTTCCTATAATTGTTAGAATTATGGGAACCACACAAGCCAGACGGGATTTAAACTTTGGTTTGAAGATGAAAAACATTCAAAAGCACAACGTTCTCTCACGATTCCTGATTTCTAACGCGCACTCACAGCGATCTGATTGGCCTTGCGGCTGTCAGAACAGAAACGAAAGCTGCTGCTCACTCACTTCAAAAATGTAACACCCATGCATATCTGATCCTTTTAGTCATTGATTTCTTTCAAGGCCAAACACAGTTGATGATACGTGCAGGAGAAACAGCAACATTAATCTACTGTAATACACAGGCACAGTGTTCCACTTCACAATGTTTACAAGCAGCATTGGCTGGCTCAGAGTGGTCATAAAGTTGTTGTTTTTTTGTAATTTAGGAGGATGAAATGAGACTGAACTCTGATACAAAAGTGTCGATACAAAAATCCCTGCTAAAACTTATGCCATCATTACATTTTCAGGAAGGCTTTTGGATACATTTTCGGATGCACAAATTTACAGTCAGGGATTTAAACAAACCCCAATCTGAGTATTAAAGGGATAGTTCACTTTGAAATAGATTTTTGATATGTTTTAGCTTACCTCAAGGGCATCAAAAATGTAGGTGTCTTTGTTTCCACAGTATTTTCAACATTTTTCGGTCAAACCGATGTTGTCTGTCAGTCATATAATGCAGGTTTAGGGGGTCCACTATGCACAGAGAAGTCAAAATTAAACCTGATTTAATGACTCGTAAATGTAAGTACACATTGATGGCTAAAACATAATTAAAAAAACAAAATTAATTTCAAAGTGAACTATGTTAGAAATATGTTAGACCATATGTCTCTGACCTGATATACTGTAAGGATATAATCATTTACTCTATTTAAGAGTCCGTTTTAGCCTACTGTGGACTCAATGGCAAAGAGGTGCACTGTTGAAGGTAGTGACCCGCTCTACGAAGGACAAACATTCATTTTCTTCCCTCCTGGTATGAAGCGAGATGAGAGGAGAGAAATCTCATTGTTTGTACTCTGGGATCAACGTGACTCCCCCTTATCTGCGTTCCACCTTTCTTCCAGGATCTGAAATGGACCAATAAAAGGCATTGAAGCACACATTGAGAGAGAGTTAAGGATGGAAGAAGTGTAATATGAAAGGAGGGAACGTAAAGCAGAGCAGAGCAGGAGCTAAAACAGGATGAAAAAGTGATTACTGAACATTTAACAGGTCTGGGATTTTATGTGAGTGAAAACTGCAGTTCTCCCTGCAGAGAAATCATTTTGAGGGAACGGTCCATTACAGCATTCATCCCTCCCTATCACTGCTAAATGATCAGGCACACAGCTCCCATCATGCCACATTTTTGACCTTCATCAATGGAAACACATTTTTCCTGCTTTCACACCACAGTTCATGTGAGGTACACAAATACAATACATTTTAATGGCTTATTACTTTTTAGGAGCATACATCCATGTTTACTGTAAGATCTAGTACATAGATGTGTTTGAAACCGTTGTCTATTGTCTACCATAAACTTAAATGCAAGCATAAAGTAGCCAGTGTTAAAGACTCCCAGTGGTGAAAGTTAGTTTTTAATGTTGTTTGTATGACTATGTGGGGTTTTTAATATGCTTTTATGCAAATTCACAAGTCAGCACCATTGGTGAGTATTTTCTCCTTAAAACTGCAGTGAAAAAAAAAGACTGTTTGAAATCACCGGCTTAAATAATAATCACTTACATCCTAGCTCACCTGTAGCTCTCTTCACAACAATCACAGACACAGGTCGGTTCCTAACATAGACTGTAAAAAATAACCGGGCGTTTATTCTTTGGCTCGTCTTGGTTACGCCGTGAGAACTGCATTTATAAATGAACATAGTACAAACACATCAGTCTGTTATACAATGCGGTCTTTTGCACAAAAAAATATGCTTTCAATACGTCAAACAAATATACACGTGAAACAAATACCTCGTTGGCTACTTGTCATGAAAAGAGGTCCTTGAGTCCTTTGTAGGCTACAACAAAATCCCTTTGACATGGGACAACACTTATTTTAACTTAAATTAAACTTTCAGAGCCTCGTTAGGCGTCCGCTCATCATCAGCCCATCGTTGACGGCGCGCAATGTTTCATCATTTCCGCTAAAGTGACGCACTCTCGCGCCTTACATTTAAAGAGACATAAATGAATTTACATAACATTACCTCAAATACACATTTTTGCATTTTACCTCTAATAAATGAAGACATGAAATTAAGGATTTAATTATAAATGAAATAGCATGAAACAAATGCATAAAGTATCTGCATAACAGCAATTACATCACCATTACGCACCTCCTTTCACTATTTGTTAAAAATATTTGAAATCTTAAGGTTTCTGTTTTGTACTTTATTTGTGGAAAGTGCACTGATTAACTTCAAAACTTCCAATAACGTTTCTGTCTGAGACATCATGTACTCTCAGACTGTTTGACATGACCAGCATATTTGGTTAAACATGGATTGTGTGTCTGTCCTCTAGGCATGTCATTTTATTCCATTTTTATTTATGTCAAATGCGATGACAGATTTGTCAGGATGATTTTTTCTTCCTAGAAAGTGACTGTTACTATTATTACCTGCTCTATGAGCTCTGAGACTGTGGATGTGGAACTTTTTTTTTTAAAGGGACAATGCACATCAATTAACATTTTTTTTGTTTACACTCAAGTTTGCAGATAGTCCCTTGGCAGGTCAACATCATCATATTACATAAAAAAGAATAAATGAAAAATAGAAAACAAAATCAGACATAAAGACATAACTTTTATTTTTTCTCTAACTTTCAGATGGGTTTTGGGCTAACCTATGTTTGGTTGCAGAACAGACAATACAAGATCGAAAGTGTGAAAATCATTGTGATTTCTCATTGTTTTTGACAGAAGTGTCTTCTCTTGCGTTTAAAAAAAATAATAAATGCAGCCTTAGTGAGCAGAGGAGATGGATGAGGAGACAAAACAGTCCACGGCCTGGAGACATAGTTCGTGGGCAGCGGTTTTGTGCCACTCCACTTTCAGTGTCCAACTGAAGAGGCTTCTCACAAGCCCAATGCCCTAATTAAAATGGATGAACATTGCTGCAAAAGGCCTGCTATCATTTGTCAAACTCTTGCCGTGCTTTGACAGGCAAAGTAGAAATAATTGCCTTTTAGTGTAACGCTACAAATTCCAGTTATGCAAGGTGGGCTGCGCTGGTGGTTTGAGTTGCCAGATTGTGTGGAACTAAATGTTGGCCGGCGTTTCTTTTCCGATCGGCAGCTGCTCAAAATGCAAAGCCGTGCCCGCAGCTCCTTTCCTTGTATCATAATCACGTTTAACTATAGTCTAAGATTGATAAAATGTTATTCCAGGTCATCATTTTCTCTTAATTTATCCATCAATCTGTCGTCATTTTTTTTTTTTTTTTGCCATTGCCATTCGGTGCAACATTTTTAGAGCAGGAAAAGTTTTACAGTGCAGGCGCCAAAACAGCACCATCTGTCTCTTCTAGACCACTGTTGGTGGCACAGAAAACAATATCAATCCATGCCACGTCAGGATTGAGTCAGGACCACAGAGAAGAGGAAAACATGTGAAATAGATCATGGATCGGGTGGTAAAAAAATGGTGGTCTAACTAGGCTGCAACAGAGTATATGAATTTAGGGATCAGTCAGGGTGGTGGTCAAACGTTTCTAATGTATTTTGGATTAAATTTTATTTATAAAAGAAAAAAATTATATTTATAAAAAACTGTAACAAATACATGTCAGTTAGAAGTTCATTTCATAACAAATAAAACACTTAGAAAAATGATCGTTTTACTGAGCTGAAATTGCTGTTGCTAGGTTGTTGGGGGTGTTCAGTTCACACGTAATCTAGTTTAAAAGAAATTCTTCAAAAGCGTACATGGACAACACAATGGGCGTCAGTTATAAAACACCCGAGGCAACATCTATTTTATAGTTTTAATTTCATTAATGCCAGTACTTAAAGGGATAGCTCACCCAAAAATTAAAATTACCCCATGATTTACTCACCCTCAAGCCATCCTATAGGTGTATATATGACATTCTTCTTTCAGGTGTTATATTAAAAAAATGTTCTGGCTCTTCTAAGCTTTATAATGTCAGTGTTGTTTTGAAGTCCATCAAAGTGCTGCTATTCATCATAAACAAACTCGACACAGCTCCAGTGGGTAAGCCTTCTGAAGTCATGCGATGCATTTGTGTAAGAAAAACAGTGGTGGAATGTAACGAAGTACAAATACTTCGTTACTTTACTTAAGTACATTTTTCACGTATCTTTACTTTACTTAAGTACAATAAATAGTGCCTACTTTTTACTTTTACTTTGTTACATTTTGCAGCAATTATTATACTTTCTACTCCACTACATTTCTACAGCTTCTGTTACATTTTCGTTACATCTTCTGATCAGTTTTTCCCCTGCCAAAACGTAATCTGACCGTCCGTTCGTTGCACGTTTGTCTCACCAGTGACGTTTGCTTGCCATAGATACAGTATATCAACCCGGTCACACTAAATGCGTCTCACACGCAGTGTGTTTATCATGCAACTCATACGCGAAAATTTGTTTTTAGCCTACGTGCATAGGAAACACACCGTGTGTAATATATGTTTGGTTTGGTTAGGATTATGGCAAGCCAAGAGGTTCAGAATTGCACCATAAATGAATCGCGTTTACTGCCAAACATAGTTATTAACATATAGTACTAAGGATAAGCATGATATTGCCTAATTGCAATGGTGACATTTTTTTTCCATCATTATTGAACATCATTATAGGAGTAGGCTATTAGGTTGAATGAGTTAGAATTAAATGTTTTATTAATCATTAGACATTAAGAGAATAAATTGTTATGCAAGTACTTTTACTTTTAATACTTAAAGTACATTTAAAACAAAGTACTTTTTACTTAAGTATGGTTGTCATTGTGTTACTTCTACTTTTACTAAAGTAAATATTTATCTGGGTATTTGTACTTTTACTTAAGTACTGAGATTCAGTACTTCCTCCACCACTGAAGAAAAATAGCCATATTTAAAATTTTATCGACTAAAATAACTAACTTCCGGCAGACGGCCTACGCAAGTCGACCTACGCCAAAAGAGTAGATGATGTAGGATTTAGGAGTAGCGAAAGCGTTGACATCTCTCACGGTTCAAACAAATAGGGCTGGGAACCAAACTCAGGCTCCTCCGACATTTCTCTTTAAAAATTGTTGTTTTAGACTTCTAATTTGTGACTGGTTTTTTGATTTGCTGTATCCTCTGTGCTTTTATTTTAAATGTTTAAAATAAAATTAATTAAATGAGGCATATTGATTTGTCAATAATGGTCTACAGGCCTATACACCTGCAAACCTTGATATTCCCGCAGGCTGTTCCATTTTGCTCCATAAATCTACAGTGCACTCTTATAGGGTGAACTTGTTGATTAACCAAATCATTAGGACATTCCCACTATTTCTGCTCAGCTTCAAAGAAGAACATGCTATTGAACTTAGTTCAAAGCAAGGCTGAGAGGTGAACCAATAGAGGGATCCTTGATACTTACTGGCAAACAGCTGTTGGGCAGCAGGCGAGTTTTCCCCCCTGTGAGCATCTGCCATTGCAAACTGATTACCCAAGAGTAGAGCAGCCTGTGCCACCCGCTCCAAACTAATCACATCTGTTGCTTTGATTAAGAGGCGAACAAGCTCTCAGCCTGGTCCTGGACCACCGAAGGGCTCCAGACTCGCAGTTTGGAGAGAGAGCAGACAAAAGGATGGACCAAAGATGAGAGGGACAGACATGCCTGTGAGTGCCAGATGGAAAAGACTGAAAGGAGAAAAGTATGGAACATGGAAAGGATGAGGAATGCATCACTCATAAGTGTCCTAACAAATTCACAACATACTGAAGTGACAAACAATTAATACACTTCAGTGTTCAGCCAAGTTTAACCAGCTGCAATCCACAAGTGACAAGAGAAAAGGTGACAAGGCTACATTTATTTGACCAAAAACAACCTGACCACAAACTGTTTTCTATTTTAAAATTATTATTACTCCAGACTTTAGTATTACATGATCCTGCAGGAATCATTCTAATGATGATTTTAAAGCATCCTTGCTTAAGAAAAGTATGGATATCAAAAAACAAACAAACAAACACACAAAAAAAACTAGCTGTCTTCAAACTTGTAAATGATATTAAATGGTAGCTATATATAATCATTTAACTTGTAATAATATTTCACAAATCACAATATTATAGTTTTTACTGTATTTTTCAACTAAATCAAATAAAGGCAGCCTTGCTTGGACACGTGTAGCGAATCCACTGATGAATTTGAGCTAAATTACATGCTAGTAAGAACATTTAAATAACATTGTGATAATAAAATAAAATACATGTATAAAACTACAAGTATGAATAATTCACAACAGTAACTCTGCTAATTCAGCATTACTCATTTAAAAAAAAAATTTGAACACGTCTTATTTTAGTTTTCCCCTTTATTCGGTTCGTTCTCTTAAAGTTGTTTATCAGTTTTACATTTTAAATGTATACGTTTTACTTGTTCAATTTTTATTCTTCAACAGCCATTCCATAATTGGAGCAAGATAGACAAAAGGTTTACTAAATATTGGCTAAAATAAAACATGTTAATATCCTACAACACCAAAAAAGGTAAAAATGTTAAAGAGGACCTATTATATGTTTTACATGTTCAAGTCTTTAGTGTTTAATGTTGCTGTGTGAGCATGAAAATGAAAAAACATTTTTCTGTTCTGCTGTTTGAAAGCGCATTCACGTACGCTGTGCAGACAGAGCGAGAATGACAGACAAAGTTGTTTACGTTCGTTAAAGTGGGGCTTTCAATGCTAGCAGGCTAACGTTAGCATTTCCTTGATTACTTATTGCACCTTTAATTTCAATGAGGACAAAAAAATGACTTGAAACTGGAAATATCAAAACACACTCCTACAGTACTTCAGCATTTGGTTAATGTGGCAGACATGCGACTGCAGAGCTTTTAAACTGGGCTTCTCTTTGTCTCACTTCGCTGGTCACCTGTTCCTGCTGCTCACATCAAATTCAGAACAGCCACTGAATAACATACTGTAAAATGCACAGAAAATGACGATCGATACCCAACCTCTGAGCTCTTAATTGCGATGAGATTGAACGTCACCTGGATCCACAAATTAGATGCAGCTGTTCCCACAAGAGTACTTAGCAATTCATCCATTTAAACCATTGAAAATAAGCTGCAGTACAGAATCAGTCTAAAACTAAAATTCTTTCTCAGCTCCTTTAAAGACCTCGTCCATTTAGAGGATTGAGTCAGCACACAACTGACAGACTCCAAACGCTTTCGGGAAGAGACCAAGAAAAGGTTAAAGCGAAGGAAATTGGTCTCGAATGTTTTCTGACATGAGCGGATTTCATCCTCAACCCCTGTTGAACGCTTATTCAGTTAATCACTATACATTAACTTGACAGTAACATGGTCCAGGACTGCGTTAGATCAATATTGCTTCAAGTACAGTCACTCATTCTCATTTAGCCGCACCAAACAAGGTCTTAAAGAAGCCTGTTTCCTTCTTCACAAAGTATCATTACTGTATGCTAATGTAAAAATATAGATTTTTACTTGATTCTCTGGAAACACAATGTGAAGAGTAAACAAAAACAAGTGATGATGATGAATTAGTTGTTCAGTTTGTTTCATTAGCTAAAACAGCATGATCTACTGTATGTTGTTAGTATAATTTAATGATAATAACATAATTTCAATCTGTTGTAATTTGATATTAAGCACAAGCCTAATAATTACAGGTATCAACCAATACTTGTACTAAATGGAAATATTCTGAGGTTACTAAGGGGGGGAAAACATAAGCCATTAAAAAAATATTGCTTCTTTTAAAATGAGTGAAAGCGGAGAAAGTTTTTGTTGTTGTTTCAAATTATGCTCACCTAAAGGATTATTAGGAACGCCATACTAATACTGTGTTTGACCCCCTTTCGCCTTCAGAACTGCCTTAATGGGCTCTATGCACGGCGGTATTTCCGGTGAAGGATTAAGGATGCTCGATAACTTCCACCGATCGTAGAGTCCAATGCAATACCGAGAATTTATATTGAATTTTATACTCCATGGTTATACTAATGAAACGTTAGTCACAAAAACAGATAAAACAGACACCCCTTGTTGTGTTTATGCTTCTTTTTAAAATTATATTAAATAAACATAACTATATATAAAATTACATCTAAACGTATGTACGTTTCGTTTCAAAGACGGGAGGACAGTAAATATTGAAGACTCTGCCATAATCCCGTTTTCTCCGGTTTTCCTCCGCTTTAATCTACACAACCGGAAATGGACGAGCATCCTTACGTCAAATGCGGAACTTATGCGTGCATATAGCCCATTCTACATGGGTACATGATGGCCATAAAGGGATGGACATGGTAAGAAACAATGCTCAGGTAGGCCATGGCAAATTTAAACAATGCACAATTATTCACTAAGGGGCCTAAAGTGTGCAAGGAAAACATCACCCTACACCATTACACCACCACCAGCAGCCTGCACAATGGTAACAAGGCATGATGTTCTCATTCTGTTTACGCCAGTGGTTCTCAACCTCTCCTGCAAGAACCCCCTGACAGGCCATGTCTCTGTTTAAACCCTGAAATGGCACACCTGATTCAATTAATTAAAAGCTTAATGAGTAGCTGACTAATTGATCAATTGACTAATTCCTACTTCCTACTCTAATAACGACTCATTAAGCCTTTAAACCCTAGAAATGGTTGGGTGTGAAAATCCCAGTAACTGATACGATTGTGAAATACTCAGTCGGCCCGTCTGGCACCAACCATGCCACGCTCAAAATTGTTTAAATCACCTTTCTTTCCCATTATGACATTCACTTTGGAGTTCAGGAGATTGTTTTGACCAGGACCATACCCCTAAATGCCTTGAAGCAACTGCCATGTGATTGGTTGATTAGATAATGGCATTAATGAGAAATTGAACAGGTGTTCCTAATAATCCTTTAGGCGAGTGTATATGCATTAATTATACTAAATACATGATAAAATCACTAGCTTAAAAAACACTTACGATTGATATTTTTGATTTATGACAATTGATCCAACATCAGTAATAAATCTATCAGTTCTTCTAGATGGATTTGCCTATCCATAAAAGATCAAATCGAAACATCATATCGATCTGATGTAATTCCATAAATGACAGAGTTAGTGAGACGGAAAGAAAGAAAGATGTAGCAATATTACTGGAGAGAGAAATTACTGCATCTGGGAAATTACATAATAGCCTATAAAAAAAGTGACGTTCCCTCTAGTTGCTGCATGACCTTTTCTAAGGCATTTATCTGACAATATAAATCCTACTTTTATGTCAGTAAAGCAGAAATTGATATTTCAATTTTTGGGGGAGAAGTAGTCGTTCACAAAGTTCTGGATGAGTTATTGACAACTGACTCTTATACAGCCACTCTCAAAGAGAGGAGATTACACTGAGCGATGTTTGACTCAAGACACGGTGTGAGAGGTATGATACAAAAAAAAACAAATCTCCCTCTCCATACATGTTTGTTGGTCAGTACACTCTCAGGAAAAAAAGGTACAAAAGCTGTCACTGGGGCTGTACCTTTTCAAAAGGTACACTTTTGTACCCAAAGGCTGCATATTGGTACCTTAGTGGTACATTAGCACCTAAAATGTACATATTAGCACCTGAAATGTACATACTAGCACATAAAATGTACATATTAACACCTAAAATGAGCATATTAGTACCTAAAATGGACATATTAACACCTAAAATGTACATATCACCACCTAAAATAGACATATTATCTCATGGAATGGACATATTATCACCTAAAATGTACATATTAGCATCTGAAATGTACATATTAACACCTAAAATGTACATATTAGCACTTAAAATGTACATATTAACACCTAAAATGTACATATTAACACCTAAAATGCACTTATTAGCACCTAAAATGTACATTAGGACCTAAAAATGGACATTTTAGCTCATGAAATGGACAAATTAACATAAAATGTACATATTAGCACCTAATATGGACAAAAGTTTAGGTACAGCCCCAGTGACATCTTTTGTACCTTTTTTTCTGAGTGTATATACAGTTCGTTTTACATGATTTGACCTTTTGTTGTGATAGCTTTACAAAAACATGATTTTAATAGTCTTTCCTTCTGCTTTGTTTTACTCTGAACATCATATTATGTATTTAAAGCCGGGTAAGAAACAGGACTGGAGAAAACATGAACATGTTTGCATGTGTGCCCTGCATATTTCATCTGCCCTTGACACTCAATAACAACCTCTGGTTTCCAATCTAATTTAATCGTATTATCAAGGGTGCAGATTTTCATTCAGCAGACTCCTCTATTTAGGGACTAAAGCAAAACTAACTCACACGCTGAATTTTTTCGGACAATTCAGATAATTTACGCATTTCCATATTCTGACATTTTATTTTTTGACTTGATACAGTATGTGCATTGAAATTTACTTGAGGAGAAAAGAATGGTAGAAAGTGAAAGCTAATATGCATGTCTTTTTTTAAGAAAAAAATATATTTTATTATTTTTATTCAGCATTCAATTTACATTGCTACAAAAATTTTCTGTTTCAAATAAATGCAGTTATTTTGAACTTTTTGTTTTACATGTCCTGAAATAAGAGAGAAAAAGACAAGCTTTCATTTCTCACCATGTTGGATTTAAAACGAAATGAGAAAAATCGCTTCACTTTACTCCAGCTCTTTAATGACTCGTTGCACTTTGTGCCCAAAACTGTACTTTGACAAACTTTCGGCTGAAGCTTGTTAGTTGTAATAACATTCAGTTTTGTTTGAAGTCACATCACCATGATGTGCTCTTGCTCTCGGTACTGCTGTCAAATAAGAATTTTCTTAGGGCTAAATTGAACATTTGCATGTGAGAGAGTCAAGTGGAGAAATGAAGTACCAAACATGTAGACAGGAATGGCAACTTACATTTTTTTGGTGTCCAATGAAAGTGCACATGCCATCTTCTTTTTAATTAGTAGAGCTTGGTTGCGTATTTGAATAAGACCCAAACCCTATGTATTAAGATTTGGAGCGTAACTATTTGTGTTACAGAAATGAATGATACCTTAAATCTACCATTTATAATATGTTGTGCTTGTCGGTCTATAAAACAGAGGCAAAACATAAATTGAAAATGGAGGGACGTGAACCATATAAATACTTCAGAAGAATATCATAGAGAATTGGTCTTAATTTAAAAACACCAAGCAACCACCCATAGCACCCTCGCTGAATGACACCGTAACATTCGGTTTAAGCAACTCACAATTTCATTTGATCCGATTCAAAAATTTAAGTGTACTGGCAAATTAAGGTGTAAAGAGTCCACAAAAGATTGCATCTAACAAAAGTGTGTCTAATATACCGTATATACTGTATATGATTGATCATGATTAATTGATTTGACTCAATGATACAGTAATATAAAGAATACAGTATATATGTTATATGATATAGTATAAAACTTTTATGTAGAATATGACTTAGATTTTACAATTTTTCCCCATTTTGCATGTCAGCAACACACTAGAGATTAAAATGGAATAGAATAGAGAATATAATACTTTTGTCATTTCACAACTGTACACTCACATAAAAACATGCATACAGACAAATATAGACAAGATGAGCATAAAAAAGTAGAAAAAGACACTTTAAATTAAGGATCCATTTGTTACCATTACGCCACTGATTCATTCGTAAACATGAAATAACAATGACAGACTTCTAAAGCATTTATTAATCTCAGTTAATGTTAATTTCAACATTTACTAATACAATATTAAAATCAAAATTTGCATCTCTGAATATCAATGGACCTGAGTCAACATGAACTAACATTGAACAGTTGAACATTTTTATGAACTAAAGTTAACAAAGTTGAATAAAAACTGTTACAAATGTATTGTTCCGTGTTAGATAATGCAACCAATGGGAACTTACTGTAAATTGTTACCCAAAAAATTATTATTTCCCAACCCTGTACTTTATAATGTATTTTCTTTCCAGTTTAAATAAAATTTGGTTCCTTGATGGAGCGTGTAAAAACTGTCCAGAAGTCTGGAGGCGCGTGTCTTGAGAGACCGATAACGCCTTCCAGGTGGCAGCGGAGTGAAGACATGATTGCCAGGCTGAGAGGAATCCTTTATTGTATTATTTCTGGCACACCACCATAGATGTCTATACACAACATCTGGTTCTCTAAATGTCCTCAAATAAGAGTCCTTAAGGCTGTAAGCCTGTGGGATTAGCATAAACAATTACGCCAAAATAATTTCTACAACAAAGAAAAAAGAAAAAAAAAACAGACTTCCAACATGCAGTGTGTGCACTTTAAAGTGTTGCTCTTGTGAACAAATTAAATTAGTCAGCTTGGCTCGTGATCTAGATCAGGTTGAGTACCTCTGCCCTACAACCTTCTTGGTCAGCTTTCCTGAAGACTTGGCAACAAAACTAAGGTGACAACAAGGTTGAAGCAAAAGCCCCGCATCAGAACTTTCCAAGTTTTTTTTTTTTTTTTTGAGCAGTCAACTTTGCCGAAACAAAGTTGTTCCCTGGTCCACAGCATCCATATGAAACTAGAGGGTAATCTATGGGATGCAAGGCTGTAGAAGAAATGATTTAACCAACATGTCCTCCTTTGGCCCTGGGCACCAATACAGAGTATGAGCTTCCACAGTGGCCGAGGGGCGGAGGAGAAGGGCGGGCATAAATTTGCACTCTCCATTATGGATGAAGTAGCAGACAAAGAAATAGAAGTAACGGATTTTCAGACAGGCAAACATTTAGCATTACAGTCATAAATAATGCCTATAAAACAAGGCCTTGGCTCAGACTCTCAGAAGGTTCTCAACAAATCAACTTTGCTGATTATTGGAGTTGCAAGGACACAGTTTGTCCACACACATAAACCTGTTTGACAAACGTGTATTTCTGAAAAGAGGCCACAAGCAAGTTGCTTTTGGGCCGAGAAAATATACTTAACACTCATTAGGGCCGGGAATGGCTCCTCACAATTTAATGCATTTCAACTTCGACTCCAAAACTGTCAATGCATTTCAGCTTTTCAGAGTAGAGTACTCATGGTATAAACGTCATATAATAGGCCAATATATTTTAATATAAGATAGGGTAGGTAACTCTACTGTTTTTCCCAAAATAACAACTATTTTTGTTGTTGCTAAGGAATGCAGAAGTGCCTATTCACCGTGAAGCTCACACTGGCGACGCAACTAAGAAAACAGATTTCACAGTAAGTGCTCTCATTTTTAACACTAAGCCTAAGAAAAATAAGTTGTTTAAAAGCTTTTTGTTTTGCAGAACATCGGATTTAAGAATAATAAGGCCTGTAGTTAGGGAGAACATGTTATTTAAAAAATATATATAATTATATATTTTTTAAACCTAGTCTGTGGGGTAAAACACCTCATCATATTTACTACCATGTTCTAAACATCAGATCCTTTGTTTTTCCATCAAATGTAACATGGTTGAGTAGAAATTTTGGGACTTTTTATTTAAAACATACCTCAAGTTAGTACCAGCAATCTACATAGCTAGCCAGCATCAGCTAACAATATTTTTTTACCCTAAATTTTTGCACTTAATATAAATTCTTTGCCCTTGGCTAGTGGTAATGAAAAAGAGTTTTATTTTTTATTTTATTTATTAGAGCCAGACCGATATATCGGCAGGCAGATATTATCGACCGATATTAGGCATTTTCCAAACTATCGGTATTGGCAGTTATAATGGCCGATAAATGAATATTTCTAAAACAAAATAAAAACGGACGAAACACACTTCAACCATGTCATGAGTGTTGGAGTTGTATAGTTTGTCCACCAGAGGACACGCTACATCGTCCCTGTTGGCAACACTCGTTGAGTTGGTCACGACACATATATTGCTTGAATAACAATTAAATCTCTTCTTGGCCTGTTATATTGAAAATGTATGATTTCAAATTTGCAGTATGACGTTATCCATTGCTAAATTATGGCTCATCATAGACTAGCTAACCATAAAGCTAGCTAATGCCACTATCATCGTCAGTCTGTTCTGTTGTGACAATAAAAGAAACAAGTTTCTTATTAAAATGTATTATCATATTATTTTAGTTAAAACTCATAAATAACTACAAACAACTAATGTTAGGGAAATCTGTTAATGTTTTGTTGTGCGTTTCTGACAAATATCGGCCAATATATCGGATTTCAAAACCAACAAATATTTGTATCGGTATCAGCCTTCAAAATCCTTTATCGGTCGGGCTCTATTATTTCCGTAAACATAATGCGTGAAACAGACATCTTGATGCCTCAACTGCTTTTTCAGGGATTTTTTTTAACAAAGTAACCTTTGAAATTAATAGTTTTAAGGTAAAATGAAAACAAATGCAGGATATTGAAGATATTGATGCACTTAAAAAAAATCTTAGCACCCTCTCTGACCTGCCGCCTCTGTTCCAAGTCCACCTTCACTGTGAAGGACTTGTATCTGTCACACCCAAGGCAATTGGATGCCGTATCGGCCACAAAAGGAGGCCCTTCACCATACTAATGAATTATTGTGGCCTAAAACCAGGTGTTTCAGTTTCATTATTCAACCCCAGAACATTGAACATTACAGGATGTATATTCTTAGCTTCATATATAGACACAATGTGGGCTTTTATTAAAATGTAGGTATTAAAAAGCAGAGAGGCCAGCAGAACGCTGGATGAATTCTCTTTTTGCTTATTGATCATTTAATCAAGTGTCTGTTAAAGGTCACATAGCTGGAGGTCACATGACTCACCTGCACTGACCCGTAAATACTCTCTGCTCCGCATGAGACAGAAGGACCTTTTCTTTTCTTCCTGCACATCGAATCACTGCAACAACTGCAGCTGTTCGTCTTCCAGCACTTTGCACTTCACACTTCCTGTTAATTACTTTGGTCAATCAACACCTTTCCGGACCACTTCCTCCTAAAGAAAATCTGTGTCCTCATTCCCAACACTGGTGGAGAATGCAGACACTGAGAAGAATAACAAATAGCATTCCGTTTCTCTTGTCTGCATTGTGCTCTTAAAGAAAGGCACACTCTCCAATTTACTATTGGACTTTCCATTGCTTCAAAACTGGAAAGTACTTCCTTAATTTGGCAAACTCTGACGTGATCAGCTCACTGAACAAAGCCATGTTACATTAGGGGGAGTTTAAGTAAATTTGGATGCCACAGTATTTTGCAACTCACAGGACTCAACCTGACTATCAGTGGGTATTTGCTCACAGGTTAAAAATCGAAATCAGCTGTAACACGCTGTGGAATTATAGCCGCCAGTGATCAAATGTTGGAGGAAATCATTATTGATGTCCGTGACCTCATGTGAATGTCAGGCCAACGGCGTAATAAACCTGAACAACTGGCAGAGGGAGAAGAGCAGACAAACAGCCCAGATTAGATGTACCTCACAACAGACCACCTAAACAAACTGATGAGGACAGCCAGCCAGTCATTGAAATCAATGTCTGAAATTTGCTGCCTGTCAATAAGTTGTCTCGGAAGACTTTTATGTACTGGCTTTTTCCACCAACCTGCTCTGAGAAAGATAAATGGAGATCCATTCTCCTGGCTGCCATAAAACAAAACAATACATCTACTCATATCTTGTACTATGCAATGCATTCTGTCTCAATAAACCTTTCATTCCAAAGAATAATACCTGGCTATATCCCTCAGCTATTCATACTTTGCAGTCACGAGATTACCATGGATACCTGATGGGCGGCAACAATCTTGTCAACAATCATATTACCAATCTTCTATGAAGGACCACAATGGAAACAAGCCTTTGGGCTTTCTTGTGTTTTTATCCTTTTGAACACTTCATGTCAATTGTTGTTGAATAAAGTTTTCAATCAATCAATCAATCAATAGGCTGTAATGTAGTAATAAGTGCACAATAGTATGCATGCAAAGTTGGCTAAGGCCAAGTAGGCTAAGGCTCAATCCCAATTCACCCCTTGGCCCTACCCCTTGTTTTCGAGTGTACCCCTTGGCCCTTAAAAACGGAGTTATAATGGCCAAGGGGTTGAAATATTCCCCTACAGAATGGAACCACCCTTCATGAACCCGATACGTCATCAGTCATCGGCGATGGCTCTGCCGTTACAGAGTTTTTACAGGATTTCTCCATGACAACAACCAACAATCAGCGCAGCTGCTCTTAACTTTGAATAAACAACATCCCTTCCTCGAAATGTATGTCTTTTCTGATTGGAAAGGTAATTTATTATACCATTTATTAAATGAAATGACTATAGTGTTATTATAAGAGTAAATAAAGTGCGTGGTGGTGGAATCATCTGGCGCTAAATTTTAATATTTAACTGTTTGCGATCCATCTCGCCGGTGATTTCCGATGCATTCCGTGAACTTTCTCTTAGCCCTCCGTTTGGAGTGTGCCTATGAAAAATCTCCGTTTCGAGGGCTATGTAGCCCTACCCCTTCGCCCTACCCCTCGATCTCAACAAGAATCTGGACACCCTACCCCTAGACGTGAACGCGCAAAACGGAGGGGTAGGGCCAAGGGGTGAATTGGGATTGAGCCTAATAAGTAATAAGTAGAGGCAGTACAACAGTAACGTGTCATTCATTCTCCATGTATTCATCTTCTCATATCATATCAAATCAAATCACGTCCAGATGAACGCGTTCTCGCCACCTACTGGTGAACGTGTAAGCACATTTATGTTAAGATTATACGACCGACATAGAGCATCCAATCTGGCATGTCGTATACACCTCAAAACACCAACTTTTGTATATTAAAACTGGCGACCTCCTAGCAAGATCCTTGATTAGTTTACTCATAGAGTTTACTGGGTTTCGTTCCTAGAGAATGACGTTCTTGTCCGCCCAGCCAGTACTTGTGAACAGAGGTCTTCACGGGTCCAAAAATTCATGCCCGACCCGGAAGAGACCCGTAATGTGCTACACCGAACCGACCCGGACCCGTCGTTCATTTTAAAAGTTGGACCTGGACCCGTGCAGACCCGAGAAATGCCATAAATGTACTGCCCGGACCCGACCTGGACCCGTCTATTATTTGAAAACTGGACCCGAACCCGGCAGGAAGACACAAACCCGACTGGACCCGATTGTCACATATTATTTCACACGAGTTGCGAAAAATAAAACTTTTTGTCTAACCTAATTTTAGTAGCCGTCGTCTCACTTCCTGACGATATCTGACTGACTGTGATGCATTACAATCCACCGACAAGAAAGCTCTATCCATGTTATTTCTCTCGTTTTTCCAAGCTTAATCCACTCATTATTTCAGCTTTAAAAGTCCACTTGATGTCACGGTGATGGATGAAAAATGCAGCCTTGCACATGCACATTCTGACTCGAGTTAACTCGCATAATAACTTTAACTGTTTGCCCTTTTGAACTATAATAACGATTGCTTGTTCAGCTTGATCATATCTGCGCTCTCTGCTCTTCATTGAGTCTGAATCTGACCACCAAAACTTTAAGATTAAACAAGACGGTTCATTTATATTATTATAAACATTGGAGAAAATGCAAAGCGCGGTTTGGCGGAAGCTCTGCTCTGGTTGCCATAGAAACATGACACGCGCTTGAGATTGCGCTCCAATCGCACGTGTATTACCAGCCCGTTCTCAGCGCGTGTTATATTAACGATAACGGATGCCATGAGTAGTATTTCGCCGTTTTTTTATACAGCGCGTCCCATATGACGCTAAAGGATGAGAATGCGTTGGTATTACACACAATGTTAAACAGACCCGGGACCCGAAGTAATAGATTCGGACCCGACCCGGACCCGGCTGCTCATTTAAAATATAGACCCGAACCCGTACGGGTTCTGGGTCGGGTCCGGGGCCGACGGGTCTCGGGTGCACTGTGAAGACCTCTACTTGTGAAGTCAAGTGCAAAGTATGAATCAAATCCACCAGTTCTCAGTTCGGGTTTTATTTTCGCCAGCAGACTCTCCTCTGTTCAACGGTTTGTTTGGGGAATCGCCCCGTTAAAAATTGGTAAGTTATCACAACAATGACACTCCCACACCATACACGTCAAAGAAACCAGAGACAGATATGACGAGACACGGGCGAGTGACGCAAGTATGCAATTTCTCACAAACCCATCTCACTAGGTCTAAAATATAAGCACTTCAGGCTTACCATAGTGAACCAAGTTAAGGGTTGATGATCTATTGACTCATTATTTCAATTTTGAAAAAGGTTACATAGTGTACCTTGAAAGAATGAATGTCAATGTGTACCCATTTGGGAAATATCAATATGACCTATAAAAGAAGCAGAAGGGAAAAAGAACAAGTGCGTGGAGATGGGCTGCAGGAATGAAAGGCCATTATTCACAGTTAATAACCAAAGTCTACCATGAACATTGACCTCAAAATGCAGTCTTTCTTTGTAAGAAATGGGGCTTGGAATAGATGCTTGAAAACTGCATTCGCCATCCGAGTGTGGAAATTTTGAAAAAAGCGGCACTCAAGACGAGGGCATGTCAGGATGATTTCAACTAAGAGCACCTATAGTAATGATCTCAAGGCCATGCAATTAAAGGTGGAGCAGTGAATACTGAACAGGAACCAGATACTATTGAGAAGCTGACAGGTTTATGAATGCCAGTGCAAACCAGCGTGCTTCCACACAATCTAAATGTGGTGAAGAAGCCCTTTGGGACCATTAGTCAACTCCATGTCAATGAGAAAAGACTGCTGTGTGGCCATCTCGTCCGTATTATGAGCATACTTCTCAAATTCTCCATTAACAAGAGGGTATTATCTATAAAGAAAGCTAGTTAGCCTTTCCTGGCCTTTCTATCTTCTCAATGGCCTCATAAAGACACACATATAGTGTGAATTATTCCCTTGAAATGCTTTCACTTGACTTGTCTCACCGCATGAGGCTAGCTGAGGTTACCGTTTTCTCATTAACTAACGTTCAATGGCATTAGTAACTTGTTTGGAGTGCAGCAGCTGTATTGAAAGAGTTCCGATGTATTCTGATGTAGTATGTTACTAACAGGCTTGTGTGGCATTATCAATGCTTTTTATGAACGTTTAAAGGAGTTTTTATGTTTAAAGGGGTGATGAACTGGGGAAATCAAATTTTCCTTGAGCTTTTGACATCTAAGAGGTCATCATATTTTAAGAATATCCTGTAAGTTTCAGAACTGAAAACATCCTTGTTAGTGCAAAAAAAGCTTTTATTGACACCAGCCTCAGCAAACGACTCGTTTTTCAAAGTGGTGAACTATGACGTCAAAGAAATGCTCTTTGAGGTGGACCCCATATACATCGACTGACTGACAAGAACGGTTTGACCTAAAAATATAAAAATTGAAAATACTGTAGAAACAAAGACACCTACATCTTGGAGGCCCTTGATGTAAGCTAAAACATATCAAAAATTATTAAACTATCCCTTTAAAATAATGGACAAAACTTCCCACAATGCCATTACATTTACTGGAATCTCTCTGATTTTTTTCTCACGTAATTCCATGTCTGTTTGGCTTTTATGCAGCATCCAGCAAATTTCTCATCTGCACTAGAAAACTTCGTACCGTTATCGTCTCAAAACGTAAACATCTCCGATAGCAGAAACATATTTGGCACAGGACCTGTTAGGAGATGTTGACAGGAAGGTTTAGGCCACGTTTACACAAAGCCGGGTATTTAGCAAAACAAATATTTTCCCCCTCTCCGTTTTCAAAAATAACATCGTTTACACACCCGCATAAATACGCCGTCGAGGCGAGCGCCTTCAAAAACTATGCCAAACCTATTGGCGGCAGTGTAGGGGTTAAGGATAAAGCGATGCAAGCCAATCAGAATCCTCAGAAACGACAAGAAACAACCTAAAACGCCGTTTCTCCCAGTTCACACGACAACACATAACAGGCGTTTTCAGAAATCCTCAATTTGGCCGGAGTTTTTAGAAATAATCGTTTTCAGTGAAAAAAACGGCGTTTTTGTGTAAATGATGATAAATAAATCAATAATAAATAAATCGTGTAAACAGGGCCTTAATTGAGGCCAGGAATTGTGTTTTGACTGGCAATATGGGAGCTTCTATCCAATCTCACAAGCTGGTGAAATTATATAAACCTCTGTTGTTCCCAAAAGAAAGGTCAGGAGACTGATTTACTTTGTTTTTCTGTCAAATTATAGATTTTTTTGACAACCAACATACCTTTTGAAAACGTTAACATTTCAGAAGCGAAAACTGTTTTTGTGCCCACGTTTACATGCATATTAATAATCAAACGTCTACTTAAAAGCCACTGAAATAGCTCTGACATTGCCATACGTGTCAGGCCATGTGCATTCTGCTCACTGAATACACTTTTTGCATAATCTTTCCTCAGAGATAGCAGCAAAAGATATAATCAAACAGATTAATAAGATCAGCACAAAGAGAGGTTAAACACAAAGGTTAAACGCTCCTTTAGAGGTGTGAACATTACAATCAATAGATACCCTGTCAGCATGTTGAAAACGCCAATGACACCAGACTGTAATATTCACATGCTACCATTTCAGTGGAAACTCTCAGAACAAAATTCAGCCATACCTTGAAATACCAAATTCTGTCTTCCAAACTCCAAAATTGCACATTTAATGGTGTAATTATTTGTGTAATTTAGCTATTTCTGAGAAAAAAATTCAGTGGTCAGTGTCTAGAGTTACGAGAAACTGTGCAGACGGAGAAACAAACATGCAGTCTGCCATGTACCATCAATACAGACCAAACCTGTCTTGTTTGCTTATTTAGGTCAAAACTATTAATACCCGAGCTTGACATGAGCTTGAGGCTGTCTGTTTGACCCTTCTGTCGGGCAACATCAATCCAAATGTTTTCTCTGAAGCTGCACCAGCCCAGATGGAGGCCCCCAAGGGGAATGGGGAATCCAGCCAGGGATGAGGTGCACATACAGTAGACGCTCTCTAAACTGCCCAAAAGGTTTCATCTTGTATTTTTATGTTACAATTAAAGGTGATGACCTGACCCTTGAGAAATTTGGACTTTGTTCCAAAACCCAATAAGCTGCCTACCTATACCCTGTGTGTATAGACTGATCCAAAAGGTTGGCAGAAAAATGACGCTGCTCCTTTTGGCCAAAAATCTAAGGCAGCATTGCATGAATCCTAGAAAACACTGTGATGAGATCAATAAAAAAGTATTCTTTTCTAATACAGTACCAACTTAGTGTCCAAAAACATTCTAATAGAGGATTTGTCAGCTGACAGCAAATAACATCCATTAGCACTTACAATGACCCACACAATCAAGGTCAAAATTGCACTGTCACAGGATGCCACCTTTCCAACAAGCCAGTAAATGATTAAATGTAAAGTGGAATCACTTAGGAGACACAACAGTTCAGTCATAAACAGAGTGTCAACTGCAGTGTGCCAAAAAAAAAACACAAAGTGCAAAAGGTTAAAATAGTAATAGCATGGTTTGGCGTTGGTCAGATGTGTTTTGGGCTGGTCAAAGGGGCAAAGCAATTTTTGAAAACTAGTTAGGGTGGTGATGGCACAGTGGACAAGACGCATGCCTTTGGTGTGAGAGACTCGGGTTCGAATCCACTGTGAGACACCAATGTGTCCCTGAGCAAGACATTTAATCCCTAGTTGCTCCAGAGGCGTGCGACCTCTGACATATACAGCAATTGTAAGTTGCTTTGGATAAAAACACTTTTATCCAAAGCGACTTACAATTGCTATATATGTCAGAGGTCGCACGCCTCTGGAGCAACTAGGGGTTAAGTGCAGCTGCAGCTAAATGAATAAAATAAAA
Source organism: Pimephales promelas (assembly GCF_988280905.1). Classification (NCBI taxonomy): domain Eukaryota; kingdom Metazoa; phylum Chordata; class Actinopteri; order Cypriniformes; family Leuciscidae; genus Pimephales; species Pimephales promelas. Next base: position 15,193,653 of record NC_142771.1, on the reverse strand, counting down.
CCATGAATAGAATAAAACCACTGCAGCTAAATGAATAAATGTAGTTTAGATTAAGACCAGTGTTGGGCGTAAGTAAAGTATTGCAAGTAATGAGTAAAGTAATGCATTACTTTTAAATTTACAACAAAATATCTGAATATTTTTTCAAATAAGTAATGCGAGTTATTTTGTTTTCCCATGTATTGACAGCTCTCCTGTCTCCATGTTGAGAGAAATCGTGAGTAAGTGCAGAGGGGTTGTGTGTGCTGTGAACATGATGGTTATTGTTAATCTATACTAAATGAGAGCATTTACTCATCTCACTTGCACAAAACATTCAGTATTCCTCAAAATAAACAGTGAAACTGCAAACCTGCAATAATATATACTTTATGTATTTAATCTCACTTTATTTGCCATTGTTTTCGCTGCTGATCTTTCATGATCAAAATCAATCATACTAAAAGCGAAAATTACTTTAGTTAAAAATCATATATTTTTTTTCATTCTTTATTTATTGGTGTGCCCTGTCTAGGCGTGAATTTTAATTTCTTTCAGCCTGACGCTTATTCATTACATTTTTGGTGGGAAAGTGGCTTTTACATTTTTCAAAAATAGATTTTTTTTGTTTACAAAGAAAAAAAACTATAAAAACAGCACAGTGGCATGCAAAAACACTCCCTGTGTGAACTGCTCTTTAGACATTCTGCTGCAAATGTGCACGATTTAAAAGGACTTAAATAACGTAAATACTCTACAGAGGGTTTCCCTCATTAAAGGAAACAAAAGGCTTGATTTGGCCATTGATCATCTACTCTTTACGAGAAATAAACCTGCTATGTAAAACCAGTTCCATGACTCAATTATTTGTGTGAATGAGCACCAGTCAATGGTCAAGTGCTGTGACGGAGCGTTTGAGTGAAAGAGTGTCCTCCTCATTGTCCATGCAGGGCACATACTGTACATGCAGCGAGCTTTATCACTAAGATCAAATGCAGCTCTCTCCTCCTCCTCCTCCTCCTCGTCTCTCTCACTGATGCTGTAAGCACCCGATCCTTCTTTATTTCAGCTGCTGCTTTTTCAAAGGACCAAAAGTAATTGGACATGGACAGGTGTGAGCTATTCCTTTGTTATTTCTTCATCAATTAAACGGATAAAAGGTCTGGAGTTGATTCTAAGTGTGACATTTGCATTTGGTAGCTGAATCCGCATCATGCGGTCAAAGGAGCTCTCCATATCAAGTGAAACGTCCCATAATTGGGAGTGGATGATCACAGGATCCTTTCATGGTAAAGAAAAGGCCCTTCACAACATCCAGCCAAGTGAAGAACACTCTTCAGGAGGAAGACGTGTGTCACTGTTAAAGTCTGCAATCAAGAAAAGACTTCACGAAAGCAAATAAAGAGATGCAAACCATTCATAAGCCTCAAGAATAGAAAGGCCAAATTAGACTCTGCCAAAAACATTTTAAAAAGCCAAAGCATTTTTTTTTGGACGAATGAAACTAACATCAAACAAAATGAGGAGAAGAAAAAAAGGCTTGGAGAAGCTCATTATCAAAGCATACAACATCATCTTTAAAATTTCCAGTGGCACGAGTGGCCAATTTGACAGGACGGTGCTTCACAGGATAAATGGACAAAGACCCAAAACATACTGCAAAACCCAGGCGTTTGTTGAAGGCAAAGAAATGTATTTGTTCATGTCTACACGAAAATGTCACGACACTGAGGTAAAAAGTGATCGTTCATAAGATGCAAGACTGACTGACAGAGACAGAAACGGTCCTTGTGTGCTTGTATCCCGGCCTGAAAGCACAAGACTGGTTTAATTGTCTGGAATAAAAACCATTTTATTGGTCATTTACACCAGTCCCAAAACTTCCATCAACGTTGATAGCAAGAAGTTAATTCAACCCAATGCAATACGTTTGTGTAAAAAAAAAAAAAAAAAAAAAAAAAACAACAACAACAAAAACTCATAAATCAATAAAAAAAAAAACACAGCGGTCATTTATAATAATAAAACATAAATCTGCTGATCTAGTAATTCACTTGGGAACAGCCAAATCAATAGTTCAGTTTAGTTATTATTTATCAAAATGAACAATTGACGAATGCCACAATGAACAAGCATCAATCATCGATTTTTACAACAATGCCTTAAGAACATCATTTATCGGAAAAGTCATATAAACCCATTGACTTGATTTACAGGTGAACACAGACATAAATCTATGTGGCCAGGTGAAAATCACACGCATGCGGTGTTTTCATGTTTTATGGGGACTTTCCATAGACATGATGATTTTCATACTGAAACGTTTCTATCCCCTTACCATAAACCCACCCATCACAAAAAACGTTCAAAAACACTTACTGTGGCATGATTTATAAGCTGCTTTCCTCACGGGGACCAAAAAAATTCCTCTCAAGGACAAGAATTTCCTATGTCGCCATATTTGTGGGGACATTTTTTACCTGAACACCCACCGACCTTAAAGGGATAGTTACATAAAAATGAAAGTTTAGTCATCCTTTACTCCAGGTGTTCCAAACTCGTATGCTTTATTCTTCTGACCTAATGAAAGTAGATGATGATGTCCATTACTGTCAACTCCATATTACATATTATACAGCCATATTAGCTTTGTATGGAACTAGTCATTATTCATTTTTTTTCTCAGGTGTACATGTGAACCTAAAAACGATCTCATGGGTCAATACCTGCAGCTTATTGCAGCATTTCAAACCTCTATGCAGAATATGATTAAGACGGTTTTAATACAGTGTCATGTAGAGAAGCACAGTCATAAATCAAACAATGACATGTTGTCCTGGCTCTGGCTTTGCAATACTCTAGCGGCAGCTGTCTCACAGTTGATCAATAGATGAGATGGTCTGCATGAAAAAACAGCCAGTTTATAACACTATCTGGTAAGCTGAAGTCCTTCTCAATCTTTATTAAACACCCATATTTTTCCTCTGATATTTACTTTAAGTCAAAAATATTATCTATATTGCACTCTAAAAAATGCTGGGTTGTTCCAACCCAAGTTTGGGTCAAATATGGACAAACCCAAATGTAAATGTATTCAAAAATGTACAGTTGAAAGTGAAAGTTGAAGTTGGGTTAAAATTTTAAATTACATTTTAACCCAACATTTGGATTCAAACAACCATTGTTTAGAGTGTGTTCTAAGTGTTAACCTTGAAGAAATGTAAATGATGCATAAGCAGCGTAAACGATTTTCACATTAAGAAATCCTTTATCATAAAAAACAGATTGGCTATAGTCCATGTTCTCGTGTCGTGCTGAACTCGATTTAGGTCTATAGTTTGTGCAGAAGGTGTGGATCAATATCCTCCTTCATCTAATCAACAGAGCAGGGCATAAAGGTAAGGCATTATAAATGCAGGTGAGGCTGGAGGTCCTGTACGCCCCGAGGGAAGACGCCCTTCTACGAGATTGATGGACGGACCACTAAAAAGTAGCATCTGGAATTCTGGTCAAGACCTTCATGACATTTTTAATGAGCAAAAATGAGACTTATTTTTAAAAGATGCAGAATAAGAAGTGCATTTTAAATAAATAAAAATACATGATAAGGCAAGGTTTATGAAGTAGTAGTAATTGGCCTCTCCAGCATCATTACTCAGAGCATGTACCACAGAAAGAGACTAAACGCATAAAAATGCCACATTTCGTCCAATCAAACCTGCAGGGTGAAAACCAGCAACCCGTGCTGCCTTTTCAAGCGGCTCGGAGAATGTGGAATACATTAAAGCAAATGAAAGTAAAACAAGAATGAATTAAGAGGGACGTTTTAATTTAACACCACCAAAGCCCAGTATAGACATGAAAGGACATGATGTCACAGGCATGCTGGGACTCACATTCAGGGGTTTATGGTCACAATAAAGAGCTAGACCCATTTGCTTGCATTCAAAACTGTGAAATTAAAAAGTTCTTGAGTAAATGTTCACTGTTGTCCTTTAGAATGATTTCTGTGTTTACAGTCCACAGATCTGTTATTTCAATGTCAGTTATATTTTGCCTATTTTAAAGTAGTCAAATTATAAAGACTTCATTTCAAAAGTGTCCAAAGTATGTCAAAATGTGTATATATATATATATATATATATATATATATATAAAAGCAACAAATTATTTGACATAATTAGCTGTTATTGCCATTTTGAAGCAATGCAATATTAAAAGGCAAATGTGAAAAAAAATGTATGCCAATTTTGACAAACAATCCTTTGCATACATTGAGAATTTCTGAGTTTATTAAAAATACTTTGATTTTTGTGACATGACACAGTAGAATATATATATAAAAAAATAAATGAAACGAAACGTCAATCTTAAAGATCAAAAGGGCATTTCAATTTTTATTTTAACGAGACATCGGTGGATGTGATTGTCAAGGATAAGAAGAAACTTACATGCAAGTGACAGGCGGCACAGAAAATACAATCAATACAATCAAGGAAAAGACATTTGAGAGAGAAAGAGAGATAGATAGATAGTTATATAGGAGAAAGAAGGAAGATCCCTGAAAAGAAGGCACATTTGTTTAATTAAAACCCCCCAGAAATGGATATATTACACGAGTATTTGGTAATATAACATTTCACCAATGTGAAATGACTTGCTTTTGTGCTTTAGGGTGAACTGAATGCTAATGCATGTACTTTCACTCCCTAACAGAATGCTTGTGGAGCACATCAGAGAAAGAACTGAATAAGGAGACGTCCGTTCTGCCCACAAACAAGCTCTTATAGACATATTTCCCTTTAATTCAACCTGAAACAGTGTGAAGTCGAGCGCAGGATCTGAAACCGGTTCTCTTAAATGAGCAGACAGCGCTCTCACAGAGAGCAGCGATCAGTTTACAGTATCAAACATGTCACAGATGATCAAACCAATCTACCATTGACAACACAAAGTGTCAAACTAACGAGAAAACCTGAGGCAGACGTGAGATGGGTGGAGCAAAAATACACAAACACAGAAAATCATTAAAGACGTAAAAGAAACGGTTTAGATTAAATGAAAAAATAAAAAAACGGTCATCATTTACTGACACTCATGGCATTACAAACCTGAATGGCCTTTTTTCTGCGCACAAAAGATAAAAAATATATATATTTTGTCTTATAATGAAAGTCAATGGGGTCCAATGTTGTTTTGAACTCCACTGATGTTTATTTTACGAGCAAAAAAGCTGAAACATTCTTTAATATAATTTCTTTTGTGTTCTGCAGGACTCAAAACAGTTTGGAATGACATGTCTATTGGTGATTAAATGAGATAATTAAAATTTTGGGTGAATTATTTTGGTACAAAAAAGATCAAAATGTGCAAAAGGCAAAGCAGGATGGGAATCAGCTGCCGTACATTTGGATTTCAATTCAAGCCAAGTTCAAGACAACGTCGTCTGAACTAAAGTGACATTATCATTAATAACTGCGCGAGTGTGATCTCTCAAGCATGATGAGGTGCTCCATATTGATGATAAAGATTTGTCTCACTAGATCACGAGAAGGATGTGTCCATTTTACATCAGGTTTATCTTCCGTCGCTGTCCCTCTTAAGGGCCCGTTTGAGAACCCGTGAGCTCCGGGTAAGACGTCAGTACATGGAGAACATACTGAAGCTTTCAATGCCTCTATCAATCTGCTGATGAACTGAGATTGAACTCCAGGTCTGGGCTCAACCGTTGCGCACGTGTCACCATCAGTCAGAGCAGTTTACTGTCAGTCTGTTTGTCTTTGACTTGATGAATATTATGAATAATGTCCAAAAGGAGGAAGAAACACCAGCTCATTGTTTCTTCTGAAGATCAACCAAATCAGAGGGTGATGAAATCTGTCAAAAACAATGCCACATTCCACCCCAATCTCAAAAAGATTTAAATAAGCACTTATATTTTGTTTTAACACTGCGATTTAAGACGACAATTAAACCACACCTTCGCCTTAAGTTATAATTTAAAATAAAATGAATTGAGAACAATTCATAAAATAATACAATATAAACTGGGAATATTATTTACATTTTACATATTTAAATTGTGAAATATTTATACATCAATGTTGACTCTAAAAAAAAATGCTAGGCTGTCTCAACCAATGTTTGGGTCAAAAATGGACAAACCCTAATGTTGGGTTTAAAAATGTAACCCCTTAGTTAAAACTCTAAATATTTAAGTGTTTTTTCCTTGAATATTTTTTCTTCATGCTTTAAAATAGCTTGAATGTACTGTAACTCTACACCCTTGCCTCATTTTGTACAAGCGGTTCTATGAATATGCAAATTAGCTCCGCCTCCACTCACTCACAACAGCTCAGAGATCCACTCGTTGACGCGATTGGTTACAAGGTAGTTTGTGACATAAGAAACACCAACCGCAATTTTGAGACTGTCTTTGGTTCACTGCAATTTTACAGAGAAAATACTCTGCAGTGGTTTTGACATGAATGTGCACATGGTTTGCCTTAAAGCATATTACAAACACCACATAGACATATTGGGGGGACTTTAAACCAACCGTTGGGTTTGTCCATATTTGACCCAAAAATGGGTTGGAAAAAAAGTGTAGTCTGGGTTGAGTGAGTGTATTTTTTTGCCCTTATAGATGCTGTTATTTTTAATTAAGTCATAAATTAACCACAGTATTATAGTATTGTAGTGGTTTTACTGTATTTATTTACTATATTGCAATAATGACAATCATTATTCAGAAGGTAATTTGGTGTAAATGTGCTTGATAGTCATGTAAATAACATAAGACTTTTTCTTCCTTAGGCAAAATAAAATATATTTGTATTATTGTTTATTTATTTATTTTTGCTTTGGGGTGAAACATGACCCAGGCATGTTTTCATGAGATTCACCTGACCGACTGAAGTAGCGTTTACTTTAGATCATCCGCTAAAGGACTGTGGATTAGTGAGAGAAAAGTCTCACGTTAGTCCTACTGAAGAAATGCCAAAACCTCTGTTGGTCCCTTTCAGAAACTGAATTAAAATTTCAGATAATGCCATTCATTTAACATAGATCCTAACAAACACCCTTCCAATTAAAACAAAAACGCAGCTTGCCAAAACAAATCCGCTTTATACTCAGTTCTTGGTTTCTGTAAGGACAATATTAGCCGTTACAAACATTAAACAGAACGTTGCCCACAATATCACAAACCAAACCCAGAAAGCATGATGGAAAGGTGACCGGTGCTTATTTACAGCATCCCTTCCCAACACGGGCTCTAGATGGCGCCGACTGAAATACACCAGAAAGGCCGGGATCATATACTGAATGCCCGTTCCGGCATATGCTCCAGTAATACCCACAAGCGACTCCAGATCGTGAGTACAGAAGGCCACGATAATGGGCGGCACTAGAGTAATGAGCGGGAAGACGATCCGGTCCACAACCCAAGGGTACGTGCCGCCATCGCGATGGAAGAGAGTTTTCCAGTTGTTGCGTAGTGTGACGGCTATTATGGGAAAGTTGGTGCTGATGGTGAAGACGGGAAAGAGGCCCAGGAAGTAGCGCAACACTGGAATGCCCAAAACGTCACAGTTATCTGTGAAGTTCAAAGTGTACATGTCACGCAGGAGAGAGCTGTCGAAGCAGAATATGGCTGTGAGGGACAGCAGGGCGTAGAAGCACAGGATGAGGATGTAGTCGGCCATGACCAGGGCGCTCATGCGCTGCTTGTTGGAGATGGGCGTCACGAGTGAGGGCAGTGAGTGCTGGCACATGAATGAGTAGACACAGACCCCGAAGAGGTTGGGCACACCCGAGACCTGAGCCACAGATGGGCGGCCCTCGCTGTGCCCCTTGCCAATGCGAATCAAAGCCAGGATGATCATCATGGTGAATGCTGAAAGAGAAACAAAGGGGGGAAAAAAGGAATTAAAACTCTTTATATTATGATATAGACAAATATGTAGATCTAGAGCTGTACATTTATATCATACACAAGTGTGCCAAGTTGAGATGATTATTTGTTGACACTGGCCGCCTAAAGCCGATTTTTCGGCACATCCGTCTCAAATCCATTAAGTTTTTTTGTAGCCTCAATAGTGCAAAAAAAGAAAGCATGAAATTAGATTTTTACTAAGTCAATCCAAGTCTCATGTGGCTTGGAATCCAGTTAAATTGGATTTTTGTAGATCCGTTTCAGCATGAACTATACAAAGCTTGTTTCCCATCAACTAGATATGGATGTGGGAAATAGTAAGATCTCTGTTGCTTACATTTCCTGCTTTTTGAGATGCCATGATAGACGCGAGCAGAGGCCAAATTTCCAGTTCTGGTCTGTCCACATTGACAGCTTGCTGCTCATAAACCATGTCTACATTGGAAGCCAATGACGCAACGACTTGAGTCTGTAAACACTGGTATGACGCACATTTAATGTATCCTGTCATGTTCACCAACCATTGGCTAATCAGCTGTAAAAATCGGACTTTATTTAGTTTATTTAGCCATGCAACATTAATAGTAATGCACTGGTATAAAAAAGTTGACTTTGGATCATTTTAGTACAATGAAACAGAAAAGAGACTTCTGGAACCATGATTACACATACTTTACTATAACAACCAATGTAAACATTACAGGAAATTAAGTGCATTGTCCAAAAAAAAAAAAAAAACTGTCTTAAAATATGTATACAGTTTAAAGGTACCATCTTAAACCAACTGTATAAGTCTTCCACCATTGTGCAAGCTAGCACTGTATTTGCACACACACGCATGCGCCAATGGACATACATTATTAAACCCTGAACTCTGGGTTAGGTTTGATTAATTGGTTAGCACACAAAAACAGCCACATGTCAGAATCAAAAAGCCCTTTTATTGAGCACCCTCTTGATTCTTATCTTTATTATTTCTATAATTTTGAATTTACAGAGAAAAATGCTTGTCTTACTGTATTTCTAATCTGGTCAATGTTGCAATCAATGCTGAACAAGATGAGATTGTTAAGTATCTAATGGGCTTCTGGAAAATGCTGAGCTGGTTGGAACAGACCAGAATTCTTTCAGAAGAATACAAATCGGAATTAAAAGGAAAAAGAAAAAAGAAAAAAAAAAATTCCCGTAACATAGCTCTAAGTGAATGAAAAAATCCTGCAAAGTTTTAAATCTAAAAGTGCACCGTATAAAGTTATTGTCTTTCAAAAGTAAGAGTCGACTCTGAGTCAATGAAATGAATCGTTTTTAAAACGAGTCATAAGCCGATTCGTTGTGATGTCACACGCAGACACCAGGGAAAACTTGAACCTCAAACTGGTATCGGATTTCTGTGGATACTGGACAGCATAATGTCCAGAAGACTCTTTTGTACAATGTTAAAGCTGCCGTCCGCAACTTTTTTTGATCATATTCAGAGAAATCGACACAATAATCCGACAGAACAACATAAATAAAGTGGTTTTAGAAAAAAACTCGAGCTTCTAACTCCTCCTGGAGCGCATTATTTGTTTTGCAATGATCCATGGCTCCGGTTAATCGTGTCCAATCAGCGCAGGGGGGTGTGAGATCTGACTGTCAATCACAGGTCATGCACACACCACCCCTCGCGCAAGTTACAATGGGATCTGCATTTTTAAAGGTGGATATTTACGTTATTTATTTGGGTTCAAGCTGGATGCAGAGCTTGCAACATTTCCTCTCGACAGGTAATTGTGCTTTATCAACCAGTTACTTTATGTCTTAGTGTTACGTTAGTAATCTAAGTGTTTGCCCAAATGTGTTGGTATAGACAGCTTACGTTAGCACTTGTTGGGCAAGTTCGTTAGCTTTGTTTGCAGTGAAATCCGTGTGAACGTAACGTTAGGTGTATTAACATGTTCAGATGAAGGAATAAAGTTTGGCTTTTTGGAAGAAAGTTGATGGATGCTGATGAGACGGGCACATTCACAGAAAAGCTGGTGCACACACACTGACGAGCACGAACTCTGTGGGACCTGGGAGGGTATTCGTTGATCGTTGGGAGGGGCATGGGAGTTGTAAACGTTCAAAATTTTGCCCAAGTCCACTCAATCTGCCAGACCTGCTGACTGCAGCTTTAAGGTAAAGCGAGTTTATTTTTTCACTGCCCAAAGTCCCAAAAGAAGCTGACATTCTTGTTGTAGAGCTGTGTCCTTCCCTCCTCAACAAACTACTATCTGTACCAGTCCTCATACCTCTTTTCTAATGCATCACAGTGCCAGGTTAAGGAGTACATGTGCAAATGTGAAATGCTGATCTGATTCAAAGGGGAAAATGGATTGGGTCCTTCCACACATGTGAGAGTCCAGTTGACGCGCAATTAATCGGAGGTGCTCCCGAAAGCAGTTCTGTCCCAAAGGTCTCCATTAACATTAAAGTCGTCCACATACATGCTCATTCGGTGTTTAAAGCAATGCATTCATACTGGCAGGAGTACAACATCCTAGCAGCAAACAAGGGGCAGAGTGCATGTCACACTAATCTAAGTCTATTAATCAAGGCCAGGTTGCATGTAAGGAGAATAAATAATTAACGAACAACGGTCTCAAGAAGACATACTGCTTCCCTCGAAATGAGATGCAGTAAAACTAGAAATGAAAACCAAAATAAAGAATTAAGAGGAGAAAAAGCAGTGACAAACACCGAACCCATACAGTGAAAGTCAGGTCTCGTTTTAAACCAGAACAACATGTCATGAGACCATATCACAGCAGTCCTATGCTAAATTAAATATAAATTACTAAAAATACAATACAATACAATACAATGATATGTATTGTCAAAATGTGCTGGAAATGTTCAAAAAGTACTGATACACACACTGAAACCATTTCACCAAGTAACAAAGTATTTTTTGTTTCCATGCATCTACTAACCCGACTAACACTTTAGAATTTCAAATAAAATTGACAAAAGTTTTGTAAAACACCTTTTTAAGAAAAGGAATTTTTGCGTTGATCTAAACAAAAACGGCAGACAGACCGAGGCCTTGTCCACACTAATACGTTTTAGTTTGAAAACGCATATTTTCTCTCCGTTTTGGCCTCCAAAGTGGATAAATTTGAAAACGATCCACTTTGGAGGCCAAAACGGAGAGAAAAAGATGCGTTTTCAAACTAAATTGCAAGTTTAGTCATGTGACGCAAATTGAACCAATAGATATTTTATTACATCTTTGCTATTCAAATTTTGCTAAAATTGTTGCTTGATTTGCACACTTTTCATATCAGAGTCCTGCAAAGATGACAGAAAATTTACTCACGTTTTCTGTCCTGTAGGAATACATGAGAGCAGTTGCGTTTTAGACCAAACATATATGGTGAACTGGACGCATCAGTGAATGATGAGATATTTTTCGAAATAAAATCCTGCCAGAAGAATTGCGCGACAACTATTTATTTTTCCGTCTGAATCATCTATGCATGCGCAGTAAGATGAATTAGCGTTTTCATGTGTTCTTCAAAAGTTTCTCTACGACATTAGTGGAGCGTTTTTATCTGGATTGATGTATTCGGATTAATGTAGACAAAGCCTCAATGAAGAACCACTGTCTGACATACATGTCTTTATTTAAAATACCCTAAAAGTATCAAAAGAAAATCAAAATAAATAATCAGTAGCATATATTTATTTATTTTTATTTCATTCAATGATTTACTGATTATTTATTTTTGTATTATATATTATAAAGCTAGAAATTCACATCTGCATGCTGTAGAAGTACTGTACTATGACAGACATGTCAGCTAAGAAAGGACGAAAAAAAATATATAGAACACAAAGCCAAAGGTGCAACAACTGCAATAACAGGCAACCTTCATGTGCAATATGCTTAATATAGCAAAACAAATACGCAATAGCTCAACTAGAGGACAAAAGCAGACATACACAATGATGGACCTGGAAATAATTAGAGAAAAGGTCAGACAGTTAATGTAGCCGATGAACCAAACAGAGAGGGTACAAGCATGGAGTGAGATTCAAGATGCATTACTCCTTTTCATAACAACTGCACCGAAAGAATAGGAGAGAAAAAAAAAGAAAAATTCAAGGGCACACTTAATCCAAATACTCCTGACATCTCACGACACAACTCAAGTCATTCTATAGGCGCTTAACCTTCAGCACAGAGGCCTTTTGTTGTTTAGGGATGAGATGTGATTGCATCCCGGCCCAGCGATTCATCACACCCTATAAATTCCCTCAGTGTACATGCTGATGGCCATTGAAAATGCCACTGGTATCTGTGTCTTCAAGTCTTATTCATCATGATATGTTTGTATCTGACACCGGTGACACTGCCAACGGAGCCCGGTTGGAAGACACCACGCAGGTAGATGAGGGGAAAAAATGGGGGGGGGGGGGGGGGGGCAAATAAATACATGTAGCAAAGTCAAACATGTTCTGGGATTACATTCAAAACCACACTGATTGTTAAAGCTTTCCTATAGGGAAGATGTGTTGGGTTTTGAAGGACACACTTCATTAAAAAAGCAGCACCCATGAGATGTTGATCAGTCACATGACCAACTGTGACCATCAAGTGTAAATGAAGAACGATGATTGCCGAGGAACATTAAGTAAATGTCACAAACATCCCATCTGTGAAAGTATCATCAATCATCACCCATAAACTGTGTTATTTAGCTATTCAAAGCAACTTACAGTAATCATGATTTTGTCCAGTAGGACAGGTTCCTGAATCAATACTCTTGCTTCTCCTTGGACTGTCCTTGAAATTTCAGGGATATATTCATATCTGTGTGTATGTATGTATGAATGTATGTATGTATGTATGTATGTATATATTACTTTATACTGTATTTTTGATCAATAAAAGAAACCTTGGTGAGCATAAAGAGTTCTTTTCAAAACTTTAGTCAGTCATACTGACCTCAAGCAATCTCTGTAGTATATATGTAATAAGATTTATCTATTTAAAATCATAACCAAAATTTATTTGGAATTTTTTTAAATAATAATGTTTATATATATATATATATATATATATATATATATAGACCTTATGCACGAGAGAAACGTGGGCGCCGTCATCTTTAGAATATTGTCTTTGAACTTCCGGTTCTGTATATTTCTATGGCATCGCTGTCGAGGAGTAATTAGCTGGTGAAGTGGATTTACTTATTGTAGAGTTAACAAAAGTTATCATGAGCATTGTAATGTTTATAATAAGCATTGTAAAGCAGATGTCTTAACAAATGTCGAACGGGAATTTTTTTACGAGCAGTTCATTTACACCTATGCAAGATCGCTGTGGAAATATAGACCGGAAGTCAAAAGACAACGAGCGCAAAGGGGCGGGGCTACATAAGGTCTATATAGTACAAATATATATATATATATATATATAGTATATAGTACAAATTAATGAATTTACGAAAATTTTAAATATACAAATATTTATTTAAATATGTCTCGCACTATAGCTATGTATGCAGCCTCCCATAGCTTAAGGAGTTTGCTTGACAGGAATGCTGTTTCAGGACAAACATACTTCAGGGGAGAAAACCAGTAAACTGATCAATAAGGTCTTGCTCATGGATCAGCCTTCTGGTTCAGTACCCAGCCCAGATCTTTAACCCCAATCCTCGAGTGCAGAGAAACAGTCTCTTCTGTGCTGCCAAAACAGTCACTTGGAATGATCATGAATTGATTTTCTGGACTATCTTTGTGATATAGTTCTGTTAAAGTCACCGTGAAATTAAATTTGACAAATCTTCTATTTATATGTAATATTGTATTGTTTATTACAAATGATTTATCGGTGCACTTCATTATTTTTTTTATTTTAATTCATGTACCCTTAAAATCTTTAATCAAATACATTACCCTTCCCTCCCCCAACGAAACGACCTCTCTTCTCTTTTGGTCACGTGGAATGTGGGTGTGGCTATCGGTGCACCGCCTCTCAGAGAATCGCATTCAAATTGTTTGCAACGCCCAACCTCCATCGATTCAATTAATTCGATCCTGCCCTACATTTTTTTTTTCTAATTTCAAAAGCCGTTTCACTTGGATATACGTCACGACCAGGAAAAAATTACAATCTCAACTTTCGTTTCACGCCGACTTTAAGTTTTGAATATGCTCATGTAACAGATGGTGAAAACACAGCATGCATACATACATCTCCCTAATCACCCAAACTTTATTCTGCACCTAATTTTTAAAGTAATTAAAGTTATAACAAAAACTCATTAAGGAAGCAAATGTGGACATCAATACATAGCAGGCTTAAGAGAGTGCAAAATTTAAGACATCTATCTTACCCCAAAGTAGACAAGAAACCCAGTAGAGAGCATCCACAATATGGATAACCAAAGCCATTTTAGACCAATTGATGATCCTCTGAAATTTTCAAGCAAATGAGCGAGTGGTTTTATGGTCTGTTACGGAAAACGATGTACGGTAGTTTGTAGCTCGTCCATATTGTAGGCCCTGCTAAATGAGAGACACCAACGCATTTTCCTTGAGAGCAATTTTCAGGCTCTATGAGCTGAACCATTGCCTGGGGTATTCATTAAGGCACGGCTATATTTCACCTTGAGACTACACTGCTGCAGAATATCCCACACTGATGCCGTTTCAGGCCCAACACCTTTTACAGTGTCTCTGACTTATAAAAACACTATAAAGTCTGATTTTCAACGGATACTTATTAATAAGGGAAAACCCTTAACATTTAAAGTGTACTGCAGCCTTTCCTTAAGGTACTTTTCCACTGCTGGTCCGGCTCAGTACTGTTCGGCTCGCTTCACTTTTCCACTGTGTGGTACGACTCGGCTCAGCACGGCACGGCTCGGTTCGCTTTAGCTTGGTTTGTTTTTCCACTGCAGTTAGTACAGCTTCAAAGTGGGTGGGATTATAGTCTGAGTGGCATTATAGTTTATCTGCTCCTCTGCAACCAACGAAAGGAACGTCTGCACTTCGTCCACTGACCACGATTCAGCCATATCTTTTTTGGAAGTTTTCTTTCTTTCTTTTTTCTTCAAGCAAGTAGTTTTAAAACAGGTGCTACAGCGGTGGCTGTTACTGGCTATTTAAATCTTGCGGGTTTGACGTCTCGCAAATACAATGACGCTGGTAGTGACGATTCTGTCTGACCAATCAGTGATCTGCAGTGTGTTCACATCACATTTTAATATTGGTACGGTATGCTTGGAACCTCGAGAGAGGTGGTACCATTTAAAGCGAGCCGTACCGTACCATTAAGTGGAAAAGTGCCACAAGTGAGCATTTCCCATAGTTTTTGTTTTGGTTCTTGTTCGTTGCATGTAATGTGCATCCACTACTTTTCTTCTTTTATCCTTCCAAGCAAATATACAAAAAAAAAAAAAAGACACGACTCAGTGCTGCCCTATGATGTTTTGTCGAGTATAGAAAAGCAATTGTACTGTGCTATTGTGATAAAAATGTACAGTGCAGATGGACTGATTCGAGACATCCAATCACAGCATTTTGATGGATCATAGTTGGCACATCTACACTTGATTCTTTGCATCTATTGCAGAATGATCACCTTTACACACACGCACATTACATTCAAATTTATGCATTTGGCAGGTGCTTTTATCCAAAGCGACTTGCACTGCATTAAAGTGATTTATTTTTTATGAATTCCCTGGGAAACAAACCAATGAAATTGTTAACACCATGATCTTTGGTTTGAGCTACAGGAACGTATGTAATGACGCAATGATGCCTTCAACCTGAACAACACCTTTCTCTAGGACCATTAACAGTAATGCAGTCTCCAAAAAACGTTGTGCAATGCAACATGGAGTCATTAATCTCCAGTGAGTAATCACACGCTCTTTGTCCGTTCCTCAACGCTCACACTAAATATGAATTAAAGCGGCAACCTCATTGACTCATTTCGCTCTCCATGTCAAAAGCTGATAAATGTTCTCTTCTTCAGTGCTGAGAGGAGGTGATCCTTCCCATGTAAAATTACCCATGTAATAAAACTGCCTTTACATAATGCATACAAAAATTCACAGCTTTGCATACAAAGACAAAATGCCATATCTGTGTTCCTGATAAACAAGTCACTTCATGCATTTCACACAAGTGGTTGTGAAGGGCTACAGGTTCTGAGACTGCTGAGTTTTTATATATGATGAGTAATGTCACTCAACAAGTAGTATTAAGTCAAGTATGTTGCTGTTATGCTCATTGAGCTAATAAGTGAGCTCCGCTTTCCAGTACACAACAAGGTTCAGCAGAGTGACGGCGCTGGCAGTAGATGGCATTGAGTCTAAAACACAAAGTGTCTCCCTTGGTGCCAACTGAACCGAATCCTACTTACCACATCTCATTTGACACAGGAGCAGGCACGGTCTCTCCTCCTGTGCGTTATGGGCGAAAAGGCACACAAGGGACGTGCCTGCTTGTCCTGCTGTCTGCTGTGAGTAATGACTGAGAGCAGAAAAGATCTTAGGAAAAAGCACACGACTGGAAAGGGTGAATGGAAAAAGCAAAAGATTTAATAGGCGACCGGTCAACCTATTGACCAACCCATTGATAAATCTTTAGAATCAGCATGTGAAGTTTGTCTGGTTTAAATGAACAGAGAAGGACGGTTGCACTAATGTACAGATATGCCGATATTCATCGACGGAAGGAAAAAATGTGGAAGGATTTTGACAGCTTTGGTTTCGGTGTAAAATAATAGCACTATATATGATTAATCGGTTAGCAAGTACAGCATAATATGAATAAAAGTACGGTCAACTGGTCACAGGGCCTGAAAGCATCTTGTATTACTCTAAAGTGGGGTTTATTTTGGAATAATGACTGCTAGACAATACATTCTCCCTGTTATTAGCAAATAAATTAAATGGACATGGAATATTGATTTGAGATCAAATTATTGTATTATGTGGGAAGTAAGAGGCAGTGGAGTAATACGAGAGACGGGAAACCATCACCAATATGAAGGAAATTAGTTGCCAAGGAGAGCTGTGAAATATACAGTTTAGCATCATTATACAAAAATATCTATCCACAGAAAGACCAATCAGAATCAAGTATTCCTTATTGGAGCTGTGTAATAAATAAACAGTGTTTTTGTGTGTGTGTGTGTGTGTGTGTGTGTGTGTGGAACTATTTCAAGACTGCTTACAAAATTTTAAAAAATCACTTTATTTTCACAGCATTTTAAGGTCTGTGCAGAAATACAAACTAAACATGCTTTACTGTATATTAGATATTAGGAATGTGCCCGTAGCCGAATACGGAAAGGAAATGAAGCATTCAAACGAGCCCCTAAAGGGACATAGTGATGGGGGGGAGGGGGGGGGGAGGAGGAGATAGGAAGGACAAATATATTTCAATGATTTTGCATTCTCTCGCAATTATACAGTTGTTATATTGTATATAAGAGAGCTGCTATCAATATACTGGGAATTGAAATAGTTTCCGAATTCACGATCACATGTATTCCGTGTATAGGGAGCGGCGGTACTGACCAATATTTTAAAACATACGTTTTTTGTCAATGATGCTCAGGATCTGTTGCGCATCAAATCATCCGGCATCGTCCTTCCAGTCATTTCCCCATATTATCTTCGCATTATAAGTGAAATCTGATGAACTGTAATGTAACCAACTACTACAGCACACCTAACCTTTAGGAGAGTCAAAGGGAACTAAAGCCCTTGACTATTGATGGATCACATTAATTCCAGACTAAAGCTTAGACAAGATTTGTTGTCTTTTTGTTTGTTTGTTTTGTCTGAGAGTCATTTCTTTCTGCCCGGCAGACTTGACAAGTAAACCTGAAGTAACCCTTGCAGAATACCTGAATAACCTTGTACAAAAAACCTACTGATTCTTTTAAACCTAAAATAGGGTACTACTTTGTATAGCATTATACAATGTTGTGCAATAGAAATACAAATATATGGTTAGTAATTATCAAATTAGATAATTTTTTTTTTTTAAAGAAATTTGATATTCAATTTTATGTTGTAAAATGAGTTTTAATTCTAAGCAAGATTTAAATGAGTGAATTTCAGAGATTTTAATACTTTAGGGCCCACAGATACCCAAGTTCTAGATCTGAACGGCTCTAAATCACACTATAGACTACAATGTGAAGAATGCATTATCAAATAATTACTTCAGCTCTCTGGAGGTTCAGAACAGGCGAAGGAAAAACGGCAATATAGAGACAGATAAGAGTAGCACACATACAAAAAGATGACCAATATTCCTGCAAAAGGAACAAAAACTGCAATACAAAAAGGAAAAATAAAAGAGCGACCAGCTAGACCAGTGATGGCTTTGCCGAGTGCAATCATACATAATACATGCACTGTGCAAATGACCCCATATTGATTCAAATGACTAAAAGAACATGAACAGATTCTGGAAAAACAGTTTGAGAAATAACAGCACTGCTGTGAAGTTCATCACCTGCACTGAGCAGTTTAATGTTGCTGAAGCAAGCAGGATGTGCTACTTCACCCCTCAGGTTATAGTGCCCTTAAATGAGCAATACATTAAAACACAGATGGCAGAAATATGGGTGCACATGCTAATCAGCAGATTTCTGTAGTCGGTCTATGCATTTCTTGATGCATAGATGTTGATTAATTGCTATCCAATCCTACATAACACCACTCTACAAGCATTACTGAAACCTACACAGCTAGAACAACTGCCTTTATTTTTTGCCTTGTTAGTGCCAGCGGAGCTGTTAGGAAACGTATCCAACCGCCAATGACTCTCATTCACGTCTCATTGATTCAAGAGGAGAGAAAGGTGAGTAACAGGACGCATGGTTGTTTCTTTGAAGTTTCTATGAGCACTGAGAATATTTGCGCAAGAATACACGTGCATGTTCATTCACCGGCGCATGCACATGGGAGCAGAAGCCACGATTCAGTGCGGCTGTGATTTGAGAGGACGGTGAGGATGGGCGGTTTTATTTTGGGCCTGTCATCTGGTAACTGACTGCCCAATCACGCCCGAGACGGCCTGTCTAGGCTGTCAGGCTGAAGTATGAGGGAGACAGAAGGCGGAGACGGACGGACGGATCGAAAGCACTTGTCCTTTACATATATTTTTGAAGCTTTAACGAAACCCCTTCAAAACACCATGTCATTTATTTTGTCCATAATAGACTATGTTTTGTTGCAACCTAATAACAAAAATAGAATTTGTACAGTGCATAAAAAAGAAATAAAAACTAGTAAATAATAAAATAGTAAAGGAACTTACCAATCCATCTCATTACAGAGGTGACGATCTGGAGGTATTTGGTCTTCTGCGCATTAAAAAAGGTGAAGGGCCCCAACAACAGTGTGAAGACAGCCTGAAAAGAAATAAAAATACAGAAAACGAGTCAATGAAAGCATAAAAAAAATTAAGCCAAGGAGGAGGACAAGGTAGATCTCATAATATAGACACAATAAGTTGACATTTAAATAACTAACAAACGTTGTTTCACATCAGAGTAGAATAAGCAACAGACATAAACATTTTTCAACCTGACGTAGACAGACCAAGTGCACTACTAAATGGCCAAAACTATTAGATATGCATATTTTAGCCATAAATTAAGTGTATAAAATGGCCAGGGCTGCACATAACTTCATGAATGACGGGCGTTCCAGTTCTACACAATCTGAGGAGCTTTTCTCTGAGGGAACAGTCTGCTCATTACTCTTATAGTACACATATAATTGCTTTTTATGTGCTTCTGTGTAGGCATATAGATTAATCATGACTCATTTCTTATGAACTGCATTGGGTTGAGTGTTGATGAGAGACGTGCCAGTCTCTTTGATATTTATATAACAGACTTTAGCATCTTCAAAGACGGCTGCAAGAAGAACTGGACCTTCCAGTCCTGGTGTGGATATTCATGCAAGCAAGGCGTTTACTCTGGATCTGAAATGTCCAACTACTACTACCACTAGTACTCACATTTAATATACCTTTTGTGTATTTCTCTTCATGTGTGGTTATCAGCTTACAGCGTAGTTAAATTATGGCATGGAGGTATCGGTCCTAAATACAATTAACTGTTCTAACAAAGCAAACGCCTCCCATTTTTAATTCAAAAAAGAAACAAGAGGTTAAAACACATTTTAATATTCGTGATTCAAGCATTTGTTTATCTCTGTGGTAATATTTAAGTAATCTGTACTCTGATTCAGCCGACCTGATCTGGTAACATTACAGAAGAACTGATACACTATTTTCAATATGTAAATAGTTTTTCAGTCAACTAGCTTGCAGATAAGTTCTGTTTTCCCAACACAGTTAATAAAAATCTCTCCCCATTCATTCACAATCAGACCAAGAATGTGAATTTTACTAAACTGGTTCAATTTGGATTTAAACTGCAGTGTGTTAAATTGTGTTTTTGGCCATTAATGAAGTCAATGGAGTCAGATTATTGGTCAAAAACACAATTTAACACACAGCAGTTTGTTCTAATTAATACAGTGTACATTATTGATGGATGTCTCTCAAGCTGTGAATTGTAAATCATCATGACACCATTCGTGTTTTATCTTGAGAGGTGAGAAGTGTCTTGGTTTTTGTATAGTATTAGTCAGATAGGACGAGGGTGAGATAACAGTCCATCATGATGCCTGAATGTCTGTCCTGATAAAAGAGCTGACAGAGAGGCTGCTAAACATCTAAAGCCCTGAAGGAACAAGACAAAAGAGCAGAAGGATCTAAATTCATCTGCCATTCCTATAAAGGGTTGTAATGGGACATGAAACAATACAGCAAAAGTTAAACCGTGAGCAAGAAAAGGTTTGGACCTATGATGATTAAGGAGAGATGTTGAAGATTTCAAGACAAATAACGTCTTTAAGAGTTATTATAAGATAGATAAACACATAAATAATAATAAACCATTCATGTCAACTATCCATTAGCTATTAAAGTCATTATTTACATGAGGGATGTAAAAAGAATTGCACCTGAGAACAACCAATAAAGCGAAATAGGAAAACTGAGCAAGAAATGCACTTTGATAAATTCCCATAATGCAATGCTGTCTGCATGAGTTATATCAAAGTGCATGCCTGCATCACTCCCACCACACAAAAATATACAACCCCCCACCATTTCATGATGGCTGACAACACACACAATCCTACTGATAAATATCTATTCCTGAGCAGAACTCCTACATCCCAGAAAGGCCATAAAATACCATATGCAATCTCATGTCAACAAATAATGAAACTGAAAAGAAATAAAAACCCTATAAAACATCTCAGTTTCTTTATAGGAAGCTAACACATCACCCAATCTCAGTTCTGATGGCCGGGCCTGCAGTAGCTTCTTACTCGAAGCCTAACTTATAACATATGCCGCAGTTTCCGATTTGAAAAGGGACGCTGGCAGAAAGGTTGGAAACTTGACAGGAGCTCGCCCACTCATGCCAGGAGTTGCAGAGCGATAGTAATGGTTTTCCATTCCCTGTCCCATTCTATGAGTGTTGTTGGTGCTGCTGATAGTAAAAATGGTGCAACATTGGCATGCTGGTGCACAACGCATGCCAGGAAAGGACAACAGGAAGGAAGTTTGGCAATGAATAGGAGTGAAGGGAGAAATGGAGGGACAGGGCCAGGCAGAGAGGGCATCAGGGGAAGCAGAAAGAGCGAGAGCTGTGGGGTGCTGGGTGACTCAGACATGACATGAAGAGAGACAGAGAGGCACTGTGACATACTGTACTTATCAGAACACGGAGCTCATTCACACTCTAACAGTGTAAAATATGCATGAACCCCATGTGTTAGCAAGCATCACTATTAGCACTGTTCACGCTTGGGGTTAATGTGTAATTTATAACCTGAAATCAAAATAGATTCTATTCAGTGGCTTAATTATTATTTTTAAATAATGAAATAAATAAAAAAGCTTTCAGCAGTCCAAATATATTATATGTGCTTATATTACTTGCCAGTGCAGACAATTTGGTCTCATATTACTTGCCAGTGCATTGTGGGAAAAACTGTATATTAGTCTGCTCAGGTTGTATATTGTACATACTGTGTAGGCTATACTATGCATAAAACACAAAATTCCAAAAAAACAAACAAACATCCATGCAGAATATTTAGGATTTTTTTATTCCTTCCTTTAAAAAAAGGAATATGCATATTTAATGTTGTTCTTATTAAATGTATTTTATCTTTCAGGATCAAAATATTGTTGCTGGGTAAACATCGAGTCAATTTCCATGCTAATTTTGACCTTTTGCTGCCCAAAAATTGTGGTCATTGGGACGTTTGGATATATGTGAATGTCTTCTTTCGGATGACTGTAATGTTCCCAAAGCAATATCAGATAACAAATTCAGCAATACTGAGCTAATTTAAAACCAACATTTGACTGAAATGAGATAAACCAAAAAATTAAATGAGAAAACGCAAAGGTGAATAGCTTGATGGAAGAGCAGGACTTGATTCATCATATCAATATGAGTGAAATGAAACCAACAGTCGATGACCGTTATTTGGCACCAAGAGATGCTGACAGTGTCATTGTAGAACACGTACAGTTCAGAATATCAAATCTCTGAGCAATTGAGATATTAGCATAACCATTTGAGTTTTCGAAGAAACAGAAACGGACCAATCTACAACACCTGCCATCGTCTGTTGAATGTGTGCAATGAGCAAAGCCAGTTTGTGGTTTTCTTCTTAATGCACTCCCCTAACTTCATTTCAAGTGTATTTAAAACCATAGAATTAATTTGGGTGCCCTTTCTTTTTCACGTAACTGCGCACTCACGCATGCACACACGCAGAATATAAGGCATAATGACTGCAACTGAGCTTTTTTCAGCTCGTATCTGTCAGGCAGAAGAATCACTAACCTCCAAAATGAGCTGCAATAAACTGCCACAATTAAGAGCTCAATTAACGAATAAATGGATTTGTGTAACAAGAGCATTCAAGAAAGTGAAAAAAATCAAATAAAAATTATGAAACCGCAGCTTCAGCCATCCTTCAAGTACTGTAGTAAGAAAAGCAATTAAAGCATTGTTTTGATTTGAGGTCAGCATATTGGCACAAACTGAAAACTGGACTTAAACATAATAAAAATTTATGATTTGATCCCATCAGGGAGTCGAGGCAAAAAATTATATTAAAAGCAGCAAATTTGCCCAGAACTCCTGAAAAAGCTGAAAGCTGTCAAGACAGATCTTTCCTGCATACTGATCTTTACAATAACAGAAAACGTGAATTTTTTTTGTCCCAGTGGATTTCCATATTAAGACAGGATGTGTCATAAAATCAATGCTGTATCCGACTCTTTGGAGAGGTCATTGGTTTTGTCTACTTGAATCTGAGAGTAGGAAAGGGCAAAGGTTTTTTTGTTCCAGACATATATTTTTCCTTACTGGTCTCCATATCCATGGCAAAACTCTCCAAATAGAACTTTTCCTAAATGACAAATCCAATAAAATGGCAAATAAATAGTATGTAAAAAGAGAAATGAATAGCCCAACACATTTTTAGCCTGCTTTACATGCTTTAAACACTTTTCTTTGATAACAGAACACAAATGAACAAGCTAAATTGTACAGTGAACATTGATATTTAAAGCTTAAAATTAAGACCAATAAATACCAATTAGTTTCGTTCAAGACTCTTTAATTTACACACAACCAACTCAAGATTTAGGCTCAAGGAATATCTTTGAAATATGATCAACAAGTGTGTTGTAATGGGTCTAAGTCCCCTCACTCTCATTCATATGTGTATTCTAACAATAAATCACTGCGGAAGTGCTTGTCATGAGTCAGGCGGTGTTCATTAAGGCTGGACAGTTGCATTACTCTGGTATTCATGGGTCAACAGCTCTCTCCCAAAGGCCTTTGGTAAAAAAAGTCCTTTTTTTTTTACAAAGAAACCATCCATCCATTTACAGTCATTTGCAGCATGATTACACTGGCAAATATGGTGTGAATCAAAGCTGAAACCTTTCTAAAACAATGGGAGCCACTGAGGAGCAGGACTAATTCTCGTGACTTTGTAATACTGTGTCAAGTTCACAGAAGCACTTAGTTCTCTTTTAACCATAGAGCACTCAAGTTTTGTCCAGTTCATCAGAAGCTAAATGAAATGGGATCTTTTTTTTTCATCAAGATCGGGGCTGACATGACTTTCACCACATGTCACCACATTAAGTCATAAAGGACAATCCCTCTGGAGAAGCTGACACTACGTGCACATCAAGGGCAAAATATGATATAAGGGCAACAATATAACCCAGGTGAAAAAGATGTACAATTAAGTGTATTAAAAAATCTACTTAAATATGTTTTTAGTACAATACAAATATAATGTAATGCATTTTTAATACACTTAATTGGACGTCTTTTTTACCTGGGAAGGGCAACTATATATGATCTATATATATATATACTGTATATATACAGTATATATATATATATATATATATATATATATATACTGTTTATATACACTCACCGGCCACTTTATAAGGTACCCCATGCTAGTAACGGGTTGGACCCCCTATATATATATATATATATATATATATATATATGTATAGGTCAGTACTTCAGATGGTGACTTAAACAATAATAATAAAAGAATAATCTTCCACAAATTTAAAATCTAGTCAATGTTCTTTTGCAGATTTTAACATGTATTCCATCTGGCAAGCACTGAAGTAAAGCTCAAGTACAGTAAACAATTAAATTCACTGCCATCATCTCAAAAATTGTACTACAAATATTTGTGTAAATCTAAAATGGCCAAACAAACAGTAGCCCGAACACCTTTCAAGCAAACAAAAGTCACAAACACGAGGTATGAAGGTTAAGCAAGTAGCTTCGGTGCTCAGGGTGACATACGGATGGATGTTTTAATAATGAGACATCGGTTGTGCTTGTGGATTTAATTTCATGGAAATCACGTACAGCCTCGTCCTGACACCCACCGAAGAAGACCATTACATCATTCTGCAATGTCCTTGGACAAGATAACCAGCTTTTCTAAACCGAGAACAATATTGTACCCAGCAGGTAGCCCCGGTGAACACACAAGCTGTTCAGTGGACTGACGTTAAGCCTGCAGAAATGAATTTAAGGGAAATTAAAATTAATTTTCAATAATGGGTTACAGCACATTAAGACAGAACAGAACGTGAATGAGCGCTAGACACAAACTTTTGAGGGCTGTGTGTGGTTGCCAGGGCACTATGAGTCTTTTCTAGAGGGGTAACAAGATTATTTACTGGTCCAAGTCTCTTTAGTGTTAATCTCTGGGATTTTTCTGCCAGCGAGCACAGCGAATAACAAAACAAGACACATTAAAACGTGCCGACAGCTGTGGGATACTTAAAAGTGGTTGGGACCAGAACTGTTGCTGTGTGACATCAACTATGCTATGTTTACAGCATTTTGACAGGTTCATCCTTGCATATCTTACAGAAGATATAAAGAGCTGTCAAGTGTCCTACAGACGTGGTATATCATGATCTTAACCCAAGGCTGAGTTTGTTTTATCTGCATTTACTTCCCTGTCTAGTTTATCTGCCACATTTTTTCTTAGGCCTCCTCGACAACTCCACTTCCCCGCTTGGCAAGAATCACCAGTGGGAATGTGGGTCAGCCAGTGGCACGATAGTCCCACTGTGGATTAGAGAGAGGACTCTTCGCCTGGTGGGCCACTGCTCAAAAACTCCTCATCCTGCTGAGCTAATATCCACTAAACCATCTGCGTTGTCTTATTCCTGCAGATCCACCCACGGCTTTCTAAAAGACAGCTTCAACTCCATGGCTAAACAAAAGAAATAATCTACTGCTGCCAACTTGAGCTTTCAAATGTTTCAATATTTTTTGGAAAAGTAAATTGAACAATCATCATTTAGAAGAGCTTTTTCGAAAGCATGAAAGCACCAAGATGGAGAAAGTTTAAACAGTTCTAACATGTAGATACAAAAGGAAATCTGAGTCCTTTAAGCAATTCATTCAAAATGAAATGTTCAAGGAAGTCCCTGCAATGATGAATTCTTAAGGAAAATCCGAGGTAAATATTTCTCTATTATTGCATTAAACATTTTAAACCAACTTTGCAACTTTTTGGTCCAAATAATAGTTCCTCAAACAAATGTATAAAACAACTTGAATACATTAAGGGAAATGGTGGTGTATCTTAATTCACAAGCATGTTTTTGTTCCTCCGAAGATGAGAAAAAATAACATTGCAAATCTTTACGCTGGTTTATGACCCATATTTCACAGAGCGAGCGAGACAGTGAGCAAATGTGTATACTGAAGGTTGCTGAAAGGATGGGCTCTAAACATGTTACCCAGGAAGACAATCTCTCCACTCAGTGGGCAGATTTCCTCACCAGGGGGGAACAAAAAGGAAAAGAAATGAAAGAGAACATTCTGCCTCTGCATATACTACATAGACTCCTAGATACTCTATACTGTCCTATCCAATGAAGGAATAAAAAGGCCCAAAATATAACTTAACCCTTACGCTGTGTTGAAAACACTACAACACCTATGGGGCCAGATTTACTAAACAGAGCAAATTAGCATGATAGCACAATTCAATAAAAGCACCAATGGAAGTTGAAAGATCTGCGTGTGATCTTCTGACGACTTACAAATTAAAAAACACAGACGCAGCCGGATAATTTCCATAATCACCAACGCAATCTAGCAAGAGCGATAAATAGCGCAAATTTCAGTAAATTGACTTGCGCAAACCTTGGTAAAATCACCTTGTGGGATTTATGTAAATACTACCCTTCAATAGATTTTGCACCTGAAAGGGAAACTATTACAAACGCATATGTAATGAGGTCAGCCGGCAAAAATATCCCGGTGTAACAAGGTGTAAAAAAAGGATCCCAAAAAAGTAAAGAAAAAAAAAAAAGACCAGGATGTAGTTATACCCTGAATGAGCAAAGTCAGTAAGTTTTAGTCTAAATGCGATAACATTAACGTTTTCGGGAAAAAGAATATCCTCTCTTGGTCAAAATGACCCTAAAACAACATAAAGGTTCAAAAAAAGAAATGGTAATCTTTTGTAACATTGACATGGCTAACATTACAAGTGGACTACAAGTGAAAAAATTAAAAGATACAAAATTAGATCTCTTGATTGTTTTATCAACAATCTGCTGGTTTGGAGTGATCAATGTAGTATTCCAATCTATTAAATGACCATAATTTGACTCCTTGAGAAATGTAGCTTCTGACTGTTTTGTACAAAGGATCCTCCCATCAAGATGGTTAAGGAAATTAGCTCATTTAACATGGACCCATAGAATAAAGGTGATCATGTACAGCCATTAATCCAGCTTCCCCTTCAGAATAATTACCCGCTCAATGAGAAAAGGGAGGACACCTTCCTGTCCTTGATACAATTTACATCCTCACTACACATCACCCCTTCCATATGTAATGGCGCTTTTCCACTGCACGGTACGACTTGGCACGGCTCGCTTTACTATCACACAGCAGTTTAGTCCAGCTTCGAAGTGGGTGGGATTATAGACTGATTGCTATATTTGTGCCGGCACCTAGTCTACTGACCACGATAAAGTCATTTTCTCTGACCAATCAGTGATCTGTAGTGTTCACACGTCACATTTTAGTATCGGTACGGCTCACTTGGAACCTCACCCGAGGTGGTACTAAAAAAGTACCAGGTACTAGGTAATGTACACAGTGGGAAAACCCCCAAAAGTGAGCCGTACCATAGGCAGATCCATGCAAGACTCTTAATACATTCCCTAAATTAATCAACAATGTCTTGGACTTTAACTCAAGTTTATCCTTTGAACTTTCGAGAGCTTGTTTGTTTTACAACATTTCAGTCATAAGATGTCAGATGCCATTAAAACCTGAATTGATACTCCAGTTCTTTAAAAAGCTCTTTAAACTGCACATTGAAATGAATCGAAGGCAGATGAAGTCTCAGTCTACCGATCCTTTTAACAGCTTTCAACCAACAACATAAAACTGCAGAATTTTACACAGAGGGGACCTTTACTGCTGATCAAAGCCACAGATTGCTGGGCAGAGAGGTCTGTTTAACTTGAAAAGACAACAAAAAGGATTCTGCCTCAGCCATACCTGTTTCAGACAACCCAAATAGATTTACTGAAGTGTTTCACAGTTTACAAAACTGCTTAATTAAGTGTAGATAAATGACTATGCTTTGAAATGCCATTTTTGTCCTTGTCCCGCAGCCCTGAGGTTTGTGTGTCAAGCGTCTTGGACTTTAAAAATATAACATTGCTCAGGGACAGCTGTTGAGCCAGAGATCAAAAATAGCTCTTTGTTTGCTGTGCCACTAGAACAGCAAGCGCTGGAATAGTTTTCTTTTAATGATGGGGTAAAATAGTGACAGCCGTGATCTACATAACACTTAAAAACAGAACAGTTTGAAGAATTGAGGAGAGAGAGAGAGAACCAAATGAATTAAGTACATGTTATTATACACACTGTTCATTCTAAGAACTAAAGTGCAAAGGCTTATGAAACATGGAGTTGGCAATATACATTTGGTTGGTTAATATAAAACTATTAAAATGGAAATATAAAGTATATAAAGGTTATTTCAGAAGTAGAGAAAAATAAATTTTAAAAAACATTTAAATCTTTCTCTAGATAAGAAATACTCCTGTTACTGATAAAGCAAATCGGTGCAGACAGGGAAAAATATTAAACTACATAGGTTAGTTTTCACAAGCGAGAAAGGTTGACATGGATCATGCTAAATCCCGAACCTTCAGGGAATAACCCATTAAAAAAAAATGCAGCATAGAGGAGTTTGCTGGCAAAAAGAGAACGTGACAGAGCTCGTAATAAAACCAGAATCAACATTGGCTTGATTTTCGGAGATGGCGAGAACTAAGGGATTTGAAAAGTTGTAAAAATGACAAAGAGATGGTGTTTTTATTACTCAACAGGTAAGAAAGGTATTTTATTGAACATAAATTGCCATATGTAGCAGAGTCTAACAGAGTTAATTGTAAAGCATAACCTGTTGTGAAGGATCATTTCATTATACGGTAGTTTTCGCAGCTGGAATTTATTTTCAATTAAAGCTCCAGTCCGTAGCTCAGTAGCTCAAATGCTCGCCTTGCTCTGTTCTGTGATGCGCGTTCGTGACTCTCCTGTTCGAACTCGTTCATCATAATAAACAAATGTTTTTCCAAGTCAATTCGTTCATTTCGTTCGTTGAATGAACCAAATGACACGAAAAAGATTTGTGAAAGACTGATAAGATCGCCTGGAATCGTTTAAAGTCCTTCGTCAATTCGTTCGTTTCGTTCGCTGAATGAACCAATTGACTCGGAAAAAGATTTGTTCATTTTGATGAACGAGTTCAAACAGGAGAAATTTTTTAAATGAGCGATCGGTTCGCTTGATAAGACCCTTAATCATCGTCTGGAATCGTTTAAAGCCCTTTGAACAGATTGCAGTTTGTACAAAACCTTGAACCGTTTGGTTCCCACTGAAGTGCATTATACGGAGAAAAATGCTGGAATGTTTTCATCAAAAACCTTAATTTCTTTTCAACTGAAGAGAGAGAGACATGGACATCTTGGATGACATGGGGGTGAGTAAATGATCAGCAAAGGTTTTTTGAAAAGTGAACTACTCCTTTAAGCAATACAAAGCAAAACAGCACCTATAAGGGCCCTTTCTGAGATAGATAGGCAGTTTGAGAATCTGTAGTCCAGTACACTGCATTCCTGGAAACTCTTTGGCCACATTCCCCTGAAGAAAGACATGCATAACATCCTTCTTTGTGTGCCACAGGTAGAGAAAGAACAGTGTCACGGCCTGCCACCCACTCAGGGATTAGTGAGGCAAGGTGTTATGTGAAGGCATAATGTGTCTCTTAATCTTCACTTTTTTCTTTTCTAAAGCTTATGCCATGATGCTGCACTAATGTGTCCAACATCAATCCCGCTAGCCACGGGGGAATACAACTGACCACTGCTCTCAAATATTCTCAGGCAGACCACGTACCATTTTGAGTCAAAGTCAAGACACACCAAAAGGAAGAAAAAAATGCATCTGTGCTACAGTAGCTGTAGGGTCATAATTCACACTGTCGGCAAAAGGCAGGCTTCAAAAGTCAAGTTAGCATGATGATTTAGGAATACATCTAAAACCCTATAAAGACATGTTAGAAGGACATATGGGCACTTAGATACAATTCAATAATCTGGAATATTTCCTTGAAACATGACTCTCCAGCAGACATCCAAAAACTGCCATGAATGCATTTCTGAAGATTTCAGATATAATGACAGGTGAAACTGTTAAATCTCCTAATTTTTCTCACATCATGGCGCCTGTAATAGATTTGCGCTACATCTCAGCAGCAGTCTCCTTAATAGGACAGGATATAGATTTGGCATGTTCAGCACTGATCTAGAACGCAAGGCCAGATAAGTGTACAAGGACTGATTAGCTTGCTTTGATATGGAAGAACTTTAAAGAGTACCAGTGAGGAACTGCTAATTAAAAAGCTAATTAAAATCCCATCATAACAATAAACTAACATGAGTTCCTGGACAGGTTCAAGTACAAACTCAAACTGAAAACAAAGTTAGTGCCAATATGGTGGATTAATGTAAATGTCACTCATTTGCATGCAAATGTGACCTGACATTTTTGTGATCATGTTAAAACACCGAAGTACCAATGCGCATTTAATTATTATTATTTTTAATGTTAACTAATGAAACCTTATTTTATTACAGTCCATGAGTGGCCGAGGAAGACAACATCCTGTGGCGCAGATTCACCTGGTCTGATAAAGCTCATAAAGTTGGTGACTTTGACAGTCTGCCCCTTTGGACATTCCTTAGACTCAAAATTGGGCAATTTTCCTTCCTCACAACAATAGAGACAGTTGGAGGTAAAGGTGAGAGGAAGAGAACAGCCCCAGTGACACTAGGTTCATAAGCCGGTTGGATTAATCTTTCATTTATAAAAAAAGATCATTTATTTAAGGGCATATCCAGAAGAAAAACTAATGATGACCTTCTAGTCGAAAGATTCAGAGTTTGGGGATGGAAGATGTAGGTTGTTTCTTCTAGCTTCCTAAAAGATCTATTAAACTAAACTGAATTACAGCTGACACACAACATACATAAAGACACAACGTGAACTCATTGTGACTCAACGTGCGTATTACATTGCTTCCTGATAAAACAGTTAAGTCCGGTTGAATTATGTTTTAATAAAATTCAGATTGGCTTATGTTGGTAATAGGCACTTACCAAACACTAAAAGAAGTTTTGTGCTTCTAACCTTTCGACCTTCTTTTTGATCTGAATGGTATGCAGAAAACACTTGAGTTTTGCTACAGATTTGTCTCAGCGTCTGAATGCTTTTTCAAGCACCTCCATACTTGGAAAAACTACTTTTAAACAGGACATATTTACATATGGAATATTTACAACAGGTCTATTCGCACGGGATAAGTATTACCTGAGGTAATTTTTCTGGACCCTTTTACAGAAGGTGAAAGTCACCGTAATAATTACTGACACTGGGTCCGATTCATGAAACACGAGCAGAACGAATTTGTGTGTAAATCGTGTGTAAAGTGGTTCTGGCGTGAATTTTTGGATTCATTAAAATGTTCGTATTTTCCAAATGTTAGTTGGTACGCAAGAAATCTACACTTGCTCCCAGCCACGAGTAAATGGTGCGCTTAACATCCGAACGTTTTGCTCATTAATAAGACTGCATTTTAATTCACCAATGGGTACATATTTAAACAGCATTTCGAAAAAATATTTTATATAGAAATTACATACGGTTTTTCTTTTTACTTTTATAATGAGAGCCAGTATAGCAGATCTGGTGATCGATGGCGGTCCTTCTCCAGTTTGAATACGATTTTTTGAATACGAAGTGAACTAATTCGTTTTTTTGCTGTCAGGCTTATTTTCTTCTCACTTCTGGGACTGTTCGATTAACAGATGAAACTCCATTAACTGCATCTGTAATATGCTGCCAAGCTTTTTTAGGACCTGATACGCCACTATGTACGCTTGAAAATAAAATGTGGCGTTTTGAATGAACCGATAATAAAATTTTCCGAGAAATCTTTCTTTTTCATTCTCATTCATGTTATTATATGCATATAGATGTCAGTCGGATATAATGGGCGGGATTTATGGCATAATTGAGAATGAACGTGCACGCGCATCCCATTTACTGCTGGTTGGAATTCATTAACACACACACACATTTCACTATCACATCTGACGTTTACGAAGTATTTGTATTTACTCGTATATTTACGAATGTTTCATGAATGAGACCCACTGTCCGTAATGATTACTGAGATGGCACATTTGGACGGGACAAAAACCACTGAGAAGTTCTGGTGATAATTACTTTCCCCCACCTCTCCATGGTAAACTAATCCCGTCCAAATAAGGCTCAATGCAAGCAAATATTTGCATATATTCTAAAAAATCAGCATTATTTCCTGTGGTTAACATGCAATAAGAGGCTTATCCAAGTGAGAATTTAAAAAAAGCTCAAACAATATTTTTTATTGGCAGTTGGGATAGCCACTGGTGGAGCAGAGCGAAATGTATAAGCACATCAATCACTGCAGCGAAGCTAAAGCCGAGGAGGAAATCACACCGGCGTCTTGTGCTCTAGCTCTATGTGAATTTCAAGGGCACGCAAGAGCCTCCTGATACACGGGTGGGGTGAGGAGTCCACAGAGATTACGCAGAAGTATTAAGTGTCTCGTTTGTCTTTCTTACCTTCAGCCAGTGTGAGGCCTGCACTCTGCCGAGACATAAGTGCTGCCAACGTAGAGCGTATGTTTGACCATGTAACGGGTGTTGCTGCACTCACCAGAAACACTCTGTAGGCGTCTTTGCGTCTTACGGGGCCCCAGCATGACTCGGTATCGTTGTATTTCACACTCCCAGCACTGCACGAGTGATTCCCACTGCGAGAAGGCAAACAATTACACTTCTGACATCTGTGAATCGATTTCAGGAGTTGCATCAAGAAAACTCAAACTTGAGGGGAAAAAAACACCTCAATTGTATTTATTATAAACTAAGCAAAAATATACAGTTGCTGACATTTATATGGCCAAAAAGAAAGATAAACAGTGAGATCTTTATAACAGTATAGCAGACTACTTACATAAAGTGCATATAAATATCAGTTGTCACTATTTCTCCCAAAAATGTCAATATTGAAATGCTTTGTTTTATGATGAAAGGTCTTATTGTGGAAAATATATAATGCAATACAATGATGATTGAGAAATGTACCAAAAAAAGTTGCTCAAAACCTGATGCATCATATTTGATTACCATAACAATTCATTATTTTCTAGAAAAATCATGTTAAAATGTGATTATCAAGTAAACCTAAGTTGCTTTAGTCCAGTGCTCATCTAGAAATATTATTAACAATATAAAAATGCATTCAGTAAAGATTTCACAGCAAAAAGAGACGTGTACCACAACCTAAATGGGGATGTTTTGAGAATTATTTTAAAAGGCCTTTTACCTGCTAAAAAAGACGACAGAAGGCATGTAGTAGATATGCATATGCATTAGAGGTGTAACGATACCCTCATGTAACGAATCGATACATATCACGATACGATATTATTGTAAAACTCCAAGACATATGGTGAAAGGTAACAAAAAAATTAACTGTTGATTTAAATGCTAAATTTGGTATTACATTGGGGGTGAAAATGAATAGGCTTGGACTTGCAAAGCACAGGACAATGGTGACACCAGAAGAAAAATATTCATGATTCTGAAAATACAGAATTATTGTAGATGAATATGCTTTCACTCCGTCACTGGTTAGATACATTTAAAATAATGTAGGCCACTTTTTACTGGTAGACATTTGGCATTATCAGGACACACAAATATTCCCCCATTGTATTATTATACATTATATTCAACATTATATGAAGAGTTCAGATGCAAAAGCCTTTAAGTGCCATTTGAAATTTTCTTCTAGAATGATAATTTTTATCAAGCTTGTATATTTAAGCTCAGTAATTTCACTTAAATTGCAATGAAGATTACTTATTAATTGTAATTTAAGTGAAATTACTGAGCTTAAATAAATTTCAAATGGCACTTAGAGGCTTTTGCATCTGAACTCTTCATATATATATATATATATATACTCTGTAAACTTCATATTTTTCCCTCACAGTCATTTTTATTTTGGGTGAACAATACAAAATACATATAATCACTATCCATGATACATATTGTTGCATTTTTGTATAGCGATATATTGTGATACATGTACATTATATCAAATATGACACCGGAGGCTTGTTTGGTGTGGACCAATTTTCACATTCATTTCTTATTGGTTTTAAACATTTTCTTCTGAAAAAGTCTACCATAAGAAATTAGTTGTGTTTTTATGACTGGGCAATTTTCTTATTGATCTGCAACCAATATGAAATAAATCTAGTTTTAATGTTGGAACAAATGTTCTCATTCAAAACGTAAAGCTGATGTTTCGTTAATTAATGTATAGAAGAAGAGCAAGATGAGAGATTTCAAACTCACCAAGCGACCTCCATCAGTGACACAGGTACAGCAGCAGCATAAATGGCCAGGTCTCCGTACAGGTACACGATTAGGCAGATGTAGAACATGTTGACGCCAACTGCAGAGAGAAACAATCACATTCTAGAGATTCATGGCTTTACATAAAACATCACATCAAATACAAACATGTGGCGAGGTTCACAGAACAAGAAGATGGGCAGCATCATTCCCTAGACGATTCCTCTGATGTTCCTCCACAAACGCTATAGCCACTGTACGCATAGAGCTGTATAAATCATCCTAATTAAAGAAGCAAGCACTTCATTATGAAATCCCAATGCTCTTCTCTTCATTAACCCCACACTCCTCTTCACCTGTTCTTCCATCCATCCATCACTCAGCCCCTGCCTGTTGGAGATGAGATGGAGAGCATTCAGGAGGAAACACAGACCGGCTTCACCACAACACACATTCATCATTCACAGAAGCTCCTATGAGGATCTCAAACGGTCCAGCCAACCAATCAGCTCATTAATTACCCTGAAAGTCGACTAGTGCTAACAGACTATTTAAACTAGATTGAACATTTTTATGAGCTTAATTGAGCTATCTTTCCCTCCACATAAAAAAAAAAAACCCAGCAAATTTTGCTTTCAATTCCAGTTTATGAAGATGAGTGATGAAAACATGGGAAATTATGAATGTAAAATCAGTTGCTGATTTCTAGACTGTTTTGTCTAAAAAAATAAAATAAAACAATCTAACACTAAAACACAATTGTTTTAAATGCTCAAAGTGAACAACTTTGAGTGAGGCATCTAAGAGGAAATAAGCATCCACAAATATGATAACAATGGCTCAGCTTCTTCCTTCAACTCAATTATATGGGATTTTGATACAGTTTTATCATCCATTACCCCGGTTTCACAGTCAAGGCTTAAGTCTAGTCCAGACTAAAATGCATATTTGAGCTGTTTTAACTGAAAGCAACTTATTTCTTAAAATATATCAGTGGCATAGTTTTGTCTTTTTTTTTTAAACTAAGGCAAGTTTATATAAGCTACTTAAATGTCCTAATTAAACGAAAGTCTAATCCTGACTTAATTTAAACCCTGTCTGTGAAACCAGGCCTAAATCTTTCTACATTAATAGCAAGGCTCTCCTCAGAGCAAAAACATGCATGCAGGCAACAGTTCAAGATGAGCTACACACCAAAGTCTAATAGTTATGGTTAGGGATTACTAAGAAAAAAATCCCCATTCTGAGCAAAAGTAATGGCACACCTAAAAACAAAATCAATCATGAGCTAATCTATCTCCTCTGTGGCATTATTTGAAGCAGTCTTCTAATCAACCTGTCAGTGGGAAGGTTACAGCCACTGTGAGCAACCCAGATAAACCAGCGGCCATTAAGAAACCGGCCAAATGATGAAATGACAGAAGCCAGGCTTCCTGTTGTTCATTTCAGACCAGAACGGATTCACATTCTGCTTTAATTTGCAAAAGCAACTGAACCCAAAGAATCGCTGTGTGTATTTTCTGTAAAAACAACCTGCCACCAAGTCCATTCACAAACTTTAAAGCCTTTAACTACAGTTCGATATAAAAGCCTGCAGTTCCTTTCTGCTGAATGGCAGCTCATGGATTGATCACCCCCCATTACAAAAGCAGCGTTTAGCAATTCCACTTGGATTAAAAAGACAGCATGTCCTAAAACAGGAGGGCAAACAAGTATTATCTTTAAAGCTACAGTCAATACTAAAGTCATACTAAGTAAACTAATCTCCTTCACACTTCCATTTAACACATTTACGGTCAGAGTCTGCTCAGATAGTCATTAGTTTCTCCCAAGTGCACTTCACTCCATTCTACACTGAGAAAGGTCAAAGCACAGCAAGCTTTTGTAACACATCACGCTTAATAGAATAACAAAAAGTCGACAGGGCGAGTGTGTGACGTCTGTGCCGAGAAAACACAAAGCTCTGAAGCTACAAGTGCGTGCTTGTGTTCAAAAACGAGAGTGCATGCTGCGCATAACAGGCAGTGCTGGTTTGTTTAAGGATGTAACAAGAGCGCCACCTAGTGCATAACACTTGCCATCACATGCTGATGATATATGGAACCAGGGTCAGAAATTAACCTTCCCATTAATAGGCAATGTATATATTTTTCCTTTAATTTTTTTCCTTTTTCTAAAAGGCCATTTTAATGATAACTGCATTAAAGGTATCGGGTCAAATACTTATATTTAACCAAATTACTTTTATAAATTCTCAACATCAACAGAAGTCACATTTACACTGTATAGGTGGAACAGAAGCTGCATCTGACATTTACATAGTCAGTTTAATATAAAAGTGGCATTGAATTCTAAATACATTTATAATAAATGCTTAAATGTACATTTACGCGACAACTGCATAACGTTGCATAGTGTAAATCGCTTACATAAAGTATATCAATTCTAAAATTATTACAGAGCAGAACTGAAATTATGACAAATCATTAGTCGATTATTGCCATCAACATTGTAATAATGATTACTAATGTCATTTAATAGAAAAAAACACAAGGTATTATGGGTGGAGAAACGTCTCGTCATATATTCTTCTAGGCAACACAGACAAAAAACAAGTTAAAAATAGTTTATTGCTTTTTTTTATTAATTACAAACATCGCATTGGTTATCTTAGCAGCATAAAGAAAGAAACGGTTCTTCAAACTGGGAATATATTAAATACAGAAAGCGGGCAAATAAAGTTCAAGCCTAGTGCAAGGTCACGTTGTTATGCCCTCACGCAAAAACTCTGCGAAAAAATGATAACATTTTCTACACTGCAAAATTAATCTCCTGTTTACATTGTATCTGCACTTTGATGTTTAAGTTTATGCAGAATTCAGTCAGCAAACGTCTGCACTGAACATAAACACATTTCACTTTAACCCTGATCGTTGTAATAGAATTCGTTTAATTGTGATTGGGTATTTTTGTTCATTTCTGTGGCATTTTTGCCCTAAGCCCAGTTCATTTCCAACCCTGTATGAAACAGCTCAGCAGGCCATTTCTGATGTCCGTCCTTTGCTTGATGGTTGGAGAAGATGCCAAAAGTAATGCTGTTGAGATATTACAAGGCTGCTCGGGGCACTGTTGAGTCAGCCTTTGTGTAGCGCTGCTTGTGAAATGATGCTTAGCAGGGCAAGAATTTTGAAAATAGGACTCAGTATAAATGACACCTCGGTTTTTAGTTCAAGGTGAACACAGCGTCTTCATATTCATCATAAGATTCTCATTACCTGGGTTCTCCATCTTTGAGCGAACCTCTTGTTTCCTTATATTAGAGTAGATAAAAGATTAACAGTGAGGTAATTACAACCAAAAGCAATTTAACTAGTTCTAATTGCACCCCATTAACAGCAAATAACCTTGTTCAATGTTACTGAACACTGAAGCAAAATTTGACCTTCGGAAACCTTCTTTTTTAATAGTCTTATAAAGCTAAACGTCTCCATTGAAGATTACATTGTAGTGCATTATGATGCAAGAAGTCTTACCTTTATTAAAAAACATGGAGGCCATTTGTCCCATCTCGACCCTCTCGACAATGTCAAAGTGGTCTATATTCGAAGCACGCTCTGTTACATCAGATGACAAAACCAACAATGACCTTGAGATTTTGATCTTGGGTAACATTACAAATCATTATTGACAGTACAATACAAACAGCACTTACGGACAGAGAGAATGGGCCGCGTCTCGACAGGTTCTGAACGTCCACGGATAGTGACCTCATCATCTGAATAGTCCGAGCTGGAGTCGCTGTCATTAATCTTAAAATGTTTGTAACAAGAAAATTGTTTACTAATAGGCCCCGAACAAACACGCTCACAACCAAAAAATGACATATGTGTGAGCTTGGTAATGGCAAGTGGCACACAATACTTTATAAAGCAAGGGTGCATTAATTGATCAAAAGGTACAGTAAAGACATTCATAATGTTAAAAAAGATTTCCATCACAAATGAATGCTGCTCTTTTGACTTTTCTATTCAAAGAATCCTGGAGAAAAAAAACATCTTCACTTTGTGGTCAATACATTGATAATAATGAGTGAATCAACATCTTAGAATGATTTCTGAAGGATCATGTGACATGTAATGATGCTGAAAACATGAATAAATTACATTAAAAATGAATTTAAATAGAAAAAGGTCATTTTGAAATTGTAATAATATTTCACATTTGTATTGTTTTTACAGTATTTTTTGATCAAATAATGCAGCCTTGGTGAGCAGAAGAGACTTCTTTAAAAAACAGCCCCAAACGTTTTAATGGTAGTGTACAAAAGTCCCTTTTGAATTCCATTGTACGATGATCATTTGTACAGCCTAACTTTTTGTGAGGTAATAGCATACAGGATTGGATCAAAATGAGGGCGAGTAAATTATAACATTTATCTTTTTTTGGTGAACTGTTCCTTTAAAACAATGTTACATATGAATGTGAGGGCGTTCTAGAAGAACACATTTGATTATTTCCTCAGTTTACTCAGATGTACAGCTGTGTGTGTGTGTGTGTGTGTGTGTGTAATATAACGCGACTAAAACAAAGAAGCATTGTGTCAAAAATTTGCTTGACATGCTTATTCAGCATAAACACAATATATGTTGTTGCAGAAAAGAGATCATCTATTAAAATATAAACAGTCTGATTTTATAGTTATATAGGTTTTCTGTATTCTGTTTGCATGGGTGAAACTGTCTACTAACCATGAGCCTCGTTCTGAGTTTGTCAACTCGTAGCGATTTTAGTACATCTGCCCTAAATGGCCCTGTTTCATTCACTGATGATAGGTCAGTATGATTTTGAGTTTCATCGACTTTCTGGCTTGGGAAGTGTAACATTTCCATGATAAGTGTAATTTTCATAGGGAATAGATACTGAATAACAACATTGTGTTCAGGGTAAATGGGTGATGTCACTAACCTCTTCCTGTTCTCTCCTCTTCCAGCGTAGTTGGGCATTGGCAGCAGCCATGGCTTCGATCACAAATGTGGTGGTCATGAAACTGAGGGAAGACAGAACAGTACTATTTCATGTGTATTAACCCTCTGGGCTTCTTCGTAAATGGGTTACACTCAGCTTCCTCCCGGTCAAAAACGGACGAAGCCTTAAAATTTTACTTTACTTATTCCCAGGATAACCATTCAAATATATTTTTGTTCTATAATATTTTATGATTATTATTTAGAATTTTTAGAATTTTTATGATACTTTGCATTAATTATATAATTTTTATGAGCTATTTTTTCCATTAGAATTAATATACATATTTTTATTTTATATTGTTTTTTATTTTTTTTTTCAATAAATACAACATTTCACATCAAAATAGAGTGTCAGCTAATAAAAAAAAATAATTCAAGTAGAAGAGCGCCACCTAGTGGCTTTAAAAAATAGTTACATGTGTGCAATGTCCTGTACAGCCTGTAGGCTGCCTATAGCTTCCTATTCAAATACATAGAAAGGCTTTTTGATTCTTTTTGTTGGTTTAGACATGATTTCTCATGTCTGTGCGTGTGTGAGTGCGCATTTGAGCAAGATTTTTTCTCATTTATTGATTTTATTTTTCATATTCTACAAATTTGCTGGTGCAGTCTTGCCAGTTTATCTGTGTATGCGTGTGTGTGTGGGGGGGGGGTGGTCTTATTTGCACTCTTGATGTTCTAGAGTGTCACCCCTTCATTGCTGTACACTTTTTTTTCTGCACAGTTGCTGATCTGTAGCTTGTACCACCAAAAGTTTCTCTGAGTTTTCCTATTTTTTCGTATTTCCCATTCATTTCCTATGTCGGTCATTTTTGACCGGGAGGAAGCTAAGTGTGACTTTTTTTTTTACGACCCTTTAACAAATCAGAATCATCTCCTTGATTTTTGTGTGTGTTCATATAGGTAATACAACAAAAGTCACCAAGTTTCAGCCCGATCCGATCAAGCAAAAAAATTAAACATTTCAAAACGTAACAGTTTTCGGTCATTTTTGACCGAAGAAGCCCAGAGGGTTAAGTGAAGTTTAATAAAATCAATATTTTAAAAAAAAGGGAAAACAAGATGCAGACAAAACTAGATACAGAGCTGGTATCAGAAAGAAATTTCATGAAAAAGACAACATACAACAACAAATTGACCGTCACGATTTTGCGCATTACATTAAAGACATTTTTAAAAAATAATTTTATTAAAATGTCATACATTTCCTCGCCTGAGATAACTTATGTTATGCTGACATAAGGCTGCATGAGTGGAAACAATACTATTACCTGAAGAAAAGGAAAAAGAAAAACCCTACTTTAAGCAGAAAGAATTGTTTTTAGAAGTCTGATTCAGAGACTTGTCATTGGTGCATTTAATTGAAAATGATTCAATATCATTAATCCCTGTGTTTATTTAGTCAAAAACAATGTGGAAACACACACACATAGGGTTTTTGTGTTTTATGAGGACTTTCCATTATTTTTATACTGTTCAAACATTCTTTCCCAGGGGTGCCAATTCCCGTTTGTGTCCCGTTTTCTTTCCCTAAAGTTCAGCTCCAACCAAACACAACTAAACCAGCTACTAAAGATCTGCAGGAGCACCTGATAATTACAGACGGGTGTGTTGGATCAAGGTCAGATCTGAATTCGTGTCGTGTTGTGCCAAATCCAGTGTAGACAGCATCTCTGATTATAATGGGTTCTGTTTACTTTTGTTGTGTTGCGTCGTGCTGCTCGAGTCTGGTGTAGACACGGTCTTATAGAAAACATTCATTTTCAAAAAAATAACATTACGTATGATTTATGAACGTTTTCCCCATGGAGACCAAAATTTTGTTGAAAATTTCAGGTTTTACTGCCCATGTGGGGACTTTTTTTTTTTACTTTCAGACTTTATGTATAATGCATTATAAAATGTATTGCTAAATGTACTTTATAGTTCATTATATCTTTTTATAAATATTGTAACCAAAGTTAAAATACATTATAATATTTGCAGATTCCTTGTTACATCTGAAATTGGTTGTTTGTGTATGTGTATTATGCATTTATGACTGTGGTTACAATTACTCCTGAGACCATACAATGTATTAAAGATATATTACAAGGCATTATTTATTTAGAGTGAGTTTTTTTTATTTTATATAAAAATATATAGAAATCATACATTTTTAAAGGGGCCATGACATGCATTTTTTTATTTTAAGGGGTTCTTGAGGTTCACTTATAAAGTGAAAAACAAATATATGCATAAAAACTCTCAACCCTCATTCTGACCCTCAGTCTAAAATTATCCGTTTTTAAGGAGCGGCTCCTTTAAGGCTTGTCATTGAACGACCGCTGTTATGATTGGCTAACGCCATTGCATATGATACGGTATCAATGGCCCCTTGCTAACTGCACGTGAGTGTTTAGAAAACATTATCCATATAAAACCCTCATTTATAGACTAAGCATTATCAAATCATGCACAGTTTGTGATGCAGCTGCTGTCAGATCCAATACAGTCAGCTGCTTTATCTTTCAACAAAAGGGTCTTTGCAAACTCTCCATTATACTGCGCCTCATTTACAAAACAAAATGCTCCGAACAAACATACAATCCTTCAACGTGATCTGAGACGCCATTAAAATAAACCATCCACTTGGTTCTGAAGCCGGGATCCTTCTGAAGTCTGTACAGAGAACACACTCTTATATGTCAAAATATCAAGGCAAATTTAGTTTCTCGTGTCACGACCCCTTTTAATAGATCACTCAGTCCTAGTGTAAAATATGAGAAACTGTGTCATATATATAACGTCAGTCTCATTCGGACATCTCCACTCATAACCTGTATTTAAAGACCACTGTTGTCTGCTATCTTTCCTCAGCTATTTCATTGATATACAGCTCCATTCTGTTGCATCTAAACTCTCATAACTCTCCCCTGGGCTCTGTCAACGGCTCAGACAGCTGGCAGGTTGGCAGGGGTGATAAATGTGTTTTGATGGCCACAGCACCAGCGGCAGCAGTAACAGGGTTGAGAGGTCAGCGAACGATGAGCGAGTGAGAGAGAGAGAAATAGCATGCAAAGATGCCCAAAAGAAGACACGCTGTGCCCTTATTGAACACAACAGGAGGTAGAGACAGAATTACACTTCTCAAATTCATGCCCCAACTACACACAAATTAGAGACCCATTCTGACCCCATTCGGCAAACCACCAGAAAAGATCTAATCTAATACACACAGCCTCCTAAACCTGATATGTCAATACCCCTGAATAATCAAGCGTAAAAGCAATAATAAAACAGCAACTAGTAGAACGCCATCACCAATATGAAAATAAAAAAATAGTATTACTTCTCAAAGTAATAACAATTCAGTTTATTAAATTTTTAAGGATATTCCACAATTTGTATTCAGTGTTTTAATTTGAACAGTAAAGGCCATTCCCACCAAGATAACTATAAAGATAACTACAGCAATAACTCTATTAGCATCCATACCAATGCAGGTATGGTTCTATCTATTATAAGGACATGCTGTAATTGTGTCTGCAAATCTGCCACTTTAAACGCTCAAGCTTGTATTGGACTGCTATACTTTTACATTTAGAACAATTTGTACAATTTATAGTATATTATATTTATAGCTAACATTATAAAGTTATCCTCCTTGGTGCGAACGGGCCTTGAACCTCTGCTGTGCAGCGCAAAGAAATTATAATTAAAGGAATAGTTTAAATTATCGTTTAAATGATAAATGAATGATTAAATATATAAACCCACTTGTTTTCTTTGGCCTATAAATAAGGCTGTTTTATATATAAATATACTGTATATATATATATATATATTTTTTTTTTTTCCTTTTAAGGCAAAGGAAGGCAAAACACAAAAACAATTAATAAACAAAATGCACCTACTATTTTAACATTTACAGTGCGTGTGTGTGTGTGTGTGTGTAAGAATTATTGTAATTTAAAGGGATAGTTCACTATGAAATTAATTTTTGATATGTTTTATCTTACCTCAAGGGCATCCAAGATGTAGGTGTCTTTGTTTCCACAGTATTTTAAATTTTGACATTTTTCAGTCAAACCGCTGTTGTCTATCAGTCATACACTGAAGACTGAGGGGGTCCACCAAAGAGCATGCACAGAGAAGTCAAAATTAAACATGATTTAATGACTCGTACATGCAAGTACACATTGATGGCCTAAGACACGAAACGAGCGTTTTTTGTGAGAAAACGAACAGTATTTATATAGTTTTTACCTTGTGTAATCACAGTGACGTCCAAGTGATCTGAATCAGTTGTGCAATGTCCAACTGAACCGAACTAAATCAGTTCAATGTTACGCCGGAAGTGATCGCTTGCGTGTGACGTCAGTCATTATTTACACAGAGATTTCGGAAGTTTTA
Source organism: Pimephales promelas (assembly GCF_988280905.1). Lineage (NCBI taxonomy): Eukaryota > Metazoa > Chordata > Actinopteri > Cypriniformes > Leuciscidae > Pimephales > Pimephales promelas. The sequence goes on along the minus strand of NC_142771.1, from coordinate 15,149,625 downwards.
CCTTTTACTAAACATATTTAGATATACCGAAATCGTCTTCCATTGTGGTTTCCCGTATATCTAAATGCGTTTAGTGAAAGGTAAAACTCCCGAAATCTCTGTATAAACAAAGAGTGACGTAGGCGCGCAGGCAATCACTTCAAGCGCATGCGCAGACCGAAGCGCCCGTGCCGTCAGATCATTTTGTCATGGCTATACAAGAGGTAAAAACGATATAAATACTCGTTTTCTCACACAAACCGCTCGTTTCGTGTCTTAGGCCATCAATGTGTACTTACATTTGCGAGTCATTAAATCATGTTTAATTTTGACTTCTCTGTGCATGCTTTTTGGTGGACCCCCTTAGCCTCCAGTGTATGACTGATAGACAACAACGGTTTGACTGAAAAATGTCAAAATTGGATTACATTACATGACAGTCTCATGCACTTTTAGTATTTACTAGTGTTTATTATTTCTAAATGCTCCTGTCATGTGCTGTGTTCTATTTTAAAACTTATTCTAAGTTTTATTTCATGTTTGCTACATTTAGGAAGTGTACTTTCTTGGAGCAGATAAAATAAAAAGGGAGTTCATATATCTGACAGCTTGTATTCATTGATGAAATCGTACCCATGTGCAGGAATATTGAAAATTGAGGATGCAACGCATCATGATATCGATACCAAAAACGAAACATTGACGTGAAAATCAAAATCGAATTGAATCGTGAGACCAATGAAGGTTCAAACTTCTATGGTTTATATTCTGACTCAAAACAAACACCACACGGACACTACCCAAGCTGGTATTGGCAGCCTTAACAGAGAAAAAGGGAGAAAGAAAGAGATTGTGTTGGATTAAAAAAAATAAAAACTAGAGGGAGAGCATACCTCATAAAAGCCAAAAATGTGATGAGGGAGACGCTGACTACCCAGCCAGCTGCTGCAAAAGCCTTGGGCATGGTCAGGGCACCAGTGCCAACAATTAGATTGAACATGTACACCAGGCCAACCTATAAATCACAAAACAAACACGTCTATAGCGGATTTAAAGTTTTCAAAGATCACAGATCAAACTAAAATGTATAACAAGCACTTGAGTTTTACAATGCACTGAAGCTTTATCACACAAAGTTCCCATTATGCATCATCTGTCTTTCTTGTAAAGATTATGTCAGGAATTGTTCACCATCATGCATTTTTAATAATCTGATGTATGTGATAACTCATTTGAGCACCACTGCATTTCCTCCCACTTGAGTGCACAAATCACATAAATCAATAACGTCTGGCTGAAAAAATTGTCATGAGCTTGACATACAGTATGATTGGCTGAAAAGAATGTTTCAAATAAACAAATATGATCAAAACAAACTGGGTAATGGACAAACTGTTACCTTACTTTAAACATATTGATTCATTTTTGGCTTATTTCAAGGGGTATCTTTTCAAAGAGTTTACAAATGAAAACCAAAGCACATTTTTGGTATTTTGGGAGAAACAAGAATAATTTATTGCTGTTCACTTCTTTAATACAATTAATTTACTCAAATGTCTAGCCATTTTCCCATATTGTCCCATAAATTAGTTCAAGGCTAAATGCCAAAATCACACGAGTCTGGATCATGCACTGCTTTGTGCTGATTCAAGTCATTAAAGCATGTTTCTCCTGGTTCCTGAGCTTTCATTTCCTCTTTAAATGAGTAACACAAAGTGTGTGGTTTAAATCACATGACTCCAAATGACATAAAGACACATAACAAACTCATGACAACTTACATTACTGAAAAACATAGAACAACATTTCAGCAATGTCTGTCATTGCTTTAATTACAGGTCATCAAATATTGAACTTTTTCATGAATGCAGGTCCTAGCCTTTCATTACAGAGCAACAGAAAAAAAACATCACATCACATGCATGACATGAAACAAACAGCTGAGTGTGCAGAACAGTTAGACTGACCAGTGTAATTAGGTAAAGTAGTTCAAAAATATTAAGTTAATCAATAGCAACTCAGTCAGAAGCAATACTTACAAATGGTGAGTAAGGCTCCCCTGATTCTGTGATGCCCCCAGCCATCTCGAAGCAACAAACAACCCTCAAACCTGAAATTTCACCACCCTGAAGAAAGAAAATACTGTTTTAATATTTAATACACTACAATTTTGCCAAAGAGACATAAGAAGGCTATTGTAACATGACTCGCAACAACCGTTGTTTATGTTATATTTATAAGTTAAGTTACTCACTCAGCTGTCAGGCAGATATTATCAATATTATAGACTTTTCAGTGTCCATGGGTTTATGTTAACACAGCAAATATGTCATAATCAGATAACTTTGTAAAAACATTATTTTGCTAACAGAAAGGCTCACCTGTCACCGTTTGATGCAACTCTAGTGGTAAAGAGAAGTGATATCGTTAGGAAAGCACGAGACTGTTTTCTTGTAACGTCCTCACTATCAGCAACGGAGCTCGTGCGCAAATACAATGTATTACCAAAGTAGAGCGCATCGTGCACATATCCCCATTATTTTATTAGCGGTTAATTAAGACAGGCTGCTTAAGTACTTCTGTTTGAGAAATCAAATCCATTAAAATGATAGAGTAAACAGAACGTCAGCAGGAAACGGTTCCCGAGAGAACGTGTCGCGTAGATAGGAAGTGCTCGCTGATTGGCTGAACTGTGGTGACGTTTAGGTGATGTTTGCAGTGATGAAGCAAGAGATTTTAATTATATTTTGAGTTATTCACTAATTTAGCAATGCATAACGTGGTTTTAAAAAAAGAATATATATATATATATATATATATATATATATATATATATATATATATATATATATATATATATATATATATATGTATATGTGTCTGTTAACACCAGAGTCTGATATTTGTATTTGATACATGGGTAACACTTTTTAAATTTATTTAACATGAACTTAGAATGAAAATACTTTAGCATTTATTAATCTTAGTTAATATTAATTCCTAGTTACGATTTACTAATGTTGTTCAATTCAAAGGTTGTATTTGAAGAGTTCAGATGCAAAAGCCTCTAAGTGCCATTTGAAATTTTCTCCTAGATTGAGCATTTTTATCAAGCCTGTATATTTAAGTTCAGTAATTTCACTTAAATTGCAATGAAGATTGCCTATAAATTGTCATTTAAGTGAAATTACTGAACTTAAATATACAAGCTTGATAAAAATGATCTTTCAGGAGAAAATTTCAAATGGCACTTAGAGGCTTTTGCATCTGAACTCTTCATTTGTTAACAGTTAATTTACTGTGAACTAACATGAACAAACAATGAACAGCTGTATTATTGTTAACTAACATTAATAAATGCTGTAGCAAATGTATTGCTCATTGTTAGGTCATATAGTTAATACATTAATGTGAACTAATGAACCTTATTGTAAAGTGATACAAAACATGATAATGCTGATAAATGAGGGGAGTTTTTGGCAAACAACATGTATAACTGGTTCTCAAGTATTTTTTTAATGTATAACAATCCAACATTTACGTAATTTGCAGTTTATAGTAGTTGGGGTCAGTGGTTTCAGTTGTCCCAGACTAAAGAAATTATTTGGCATACAGTATAGAGAAAATGTTTTCACTGTAAATAAATAATCAGTTGACAACTTAAAGCAACTTTCCTCACTTTAAGTCAATAAATCATGTGTACTTGGAAAAATTAGGTAGTGTGGAATTGTCAAGTTGATCACCATTAGTGTTGTCATTCAATAAAATGAACCCAAAAAAAATCATGCATGTATGGATATGTTCATGTAGTTTTGCCACATTTTTCTAGTCCTCTTCCAGTGAGTATAAAAATGTCATTTTGTCAGCATCTGGACAGCTAAAGTTAAAAATCAGAGACCACAATTTGTTTTAATTTAATTTAATTTTGTTTTAATTGGACATAAAATGTTTATTTCCCCATTCAAAGAATTTAAAGAAAGGTGATCACTGAAAAACAAGTCCTCAAACCTCACCTAATACGCAATTACTTTGAAAAGATCACGCTTTCTTTCCTGACGAAAATGACTTTTTTATTTTATTTTTTGCTTTGCAGAAGTGACTGACTTAATGAACCCAGTTGCTTTGGATCATGTTTAAAGATGTAAGGGTTACAAAAAGTGAACTAGAACTATTGTGGACTCCATCTTTTCTTTCGAAGAGATGGCAACATGAACGGAAAAAAGGGGTTGTTGGTGAAAAAAGAGCCTTGACCTAGAAAAGGTGCAGTTAATGATTGGTAAGCATGTCTGAATATCTTTTATCAGTAGTTATTATATATGATAAGCGCTGAGCGCGTCCGTCAGCACCAGCCATAGTGTGGAAAGCACAGTTTGAATCTGGCAGTTATGCATGGAGCTATATACAGTTATATATATATATATATATATATATATATATATATATATATATATATTAATTTATTTATTTTCATCTGCTACTACTGTATGTCTTTAAGTCTGCTATAGTTACAATGTTTAAAGAATATTGTTTATTTTATAAACTAACTCAATTGAAATGGATAGTTAGGATGTGTTCTTCAATTGTCCATGTTTTACAAACAGTAGATGGCTGTCAGATTTCAACTGGTGTTTGCAGTTTGCAGGTATATGCAAGTTTGCAGGTATATGCAGATTATGTTGTTGTTTAATGGTTCATTTGAATTAGCTTTTATATGTTGGTGTTTTTCTTGGTTATAAACCAAATCTGTTTTTTATGTCTGTCCTCTTGTTAGTTTCTTGTGAATAACATACAGTACTTCTGTGCTTTTTAAATACTGCAGTCTTCAAGAACACAGCTGCCTGTGGATGACTGTTCAGTGGCTGTCTGTCTGTTAAGTTTAAATTCACTAATAAACGAAGTGTATTATAAAGTGGGACCAGGAAACTTCTGCAAATATAAATCTGAGATAGGAAGATTAACTAACTTATTTTAGTTGTACCCCGCCCATCCCCTTTGAACCCATACTGCTATTTCTTAACAAGCTTTGGTAATATGACCCAATGTGATACCAATTTATGTTCTTGGGATATTCCACAGGCATTCAGGGACCGCTGCAACAAGATTACAGCAGCTAAATACACAAATGATTTGATGCATGGTCTGAACACCACCGCATTCATGGCAGCTCACAGCTCACATCTACTTGTCTGTTCTCCTTTCCTTTACTTCTTTTCTCTTTTTAGGTGAAGTTAAATCTGTCTTCCCCGAAAAGAATGATGCTGAAATAAAGGGATTCATCCGCCAGAAGTTATCAAATGTGGCCAAGATAGTGAAATGAAAATCCTGCTCTACGGGGGAAAAAATAATATAAAAAAAGAAAATTACAGTTACTGTGTTTTTATTTGCCTGAGCTAAATATTTTATTTCATGTAGGCCTACCATTGTAAATTTGACAGTTATATGGTACAAATACCATGGTACTATATTACATCTAATATGGTAGGCTACTATAAATATATCATGGTACATGTACCATGGTAGGCTACTATAAATATATCATGGTGGTACATCACCATGGTACTATACTGGTCTGTGGGCTGCTCTTACACAGCAGTGCTTGTAGCCATGGTAGCGAGGGAGAGTGACAGTCGCTAAGCAAATCACTTTTTCGCCCCGTTTGGAAATAATGAGCTGTGTTTATTGCAGCACTGAGAGGACTACAAACACTAGATCTTCCGACTAGCCTGCCTTTAAGTGACGCTGAGAGCTGTCTGTTTTACTATTGGTTAAATATCTCTGACTAAATGGTGTGGATGGAGATCTGAAATACATGAACCAATCCAACTGGCATCGGTTAAGCTGAGGAAGACAGAAAGGCAGCGGAGCATTAATAGGCTTGAAAATGGCTCTTCTCACTGTTTTGTGTTCGGCAGTTCTCCTCTGGGCTGTTGTTGTACCTGCCTTGGGCGGTGAGTCTGCTGTTATTTCGATTGAGATGGTTTCGTTCGTAAAAAAAAGAAAGTAAAACAAGGGTTGTAATTGATTGCAGTTTCTCAACACATTATTTAATATATATTATCAGACTACTAAAATGCGCAAAACTTTAATATGCCCATATTTTTAAGTCTGTTTAGGTGTCAGCGTGTGACAGTAAAATGGCGCAGGTAAACAAGTCTATTGAAATACTTTCGGTTTAGGAACCCATCATCGCACCACCGAACAAATTCCACAATTTCTGTATAATGCGCGGCTGGACTTTTACCTTTGAGACCAAGGATTGCTGTATCGTCGGATAATTTAATAATATAATTTTTATCAATATGGTGTCTGAGTCAATCGTTAGTTGCCTATTTAATGTAAAAAGGGCTGGTGAACTGACAGCCCTGCGGGACACCAGTGCTGATTGGCCTGCTAGCTCCGTAAGAGCGAGTTTGTTTAAAATGAATACAACATTCATGTGTTTCCGTTTCTGAATAAGCATATGAGGCTGTATAGTGTTAAAAGCTGAACTAAAACCAACAAATAAAATATGTGCAGGTTTTGGGGTCTTAGATGTTTAGTAACATTGTTTACTGACCAGATTAGGCCGCTGTCGGTAGACTAAAAGAGGCCTAGAAAGTAGTTTCGTTCCACCAAGTGGGACACTACACACTTTTTTATATTTAACATCAGAAATATATAGACCATTTTGCAAGATGTAAACAACACTGGTCCAGAAGCACTTCCTGTTTCAGTTTTTTTAACACTACACAAAAGCTGGGATAAAATACAACCAACAGAACATGTAAAACTGAATCAAAAAGGTAAGATGTTTTCTTTACATGTGAAATAAAGAAAACAGTTACAAACTGAAACAGGAAGTGTTTCTGGACCAGTGTTGTTTACATCTAGTAAAATGGTCTATAGAGATTCCTTAGGAAAAAGTTTTCCACACAAAACCTTGCAGTTTTGTGAAAAATGATGCTAAAGGTGTCCATTTTGGAAAAAAGGGAATTTTGGACTTTCGAACCTGTTTATCATATAAACCCAAAAATGACATTACCACTTGAGGTACAACATAAACCCGTTTGATACCTGAAGTTGCTATCTATGCACATTAAGATTATCAAGAAAATGTAGCATTAACATCCCAGTTACTTTTCATTATGTTGTTCCAATTCATGGGTAATATTTGAGGTAAAATCCTAATAACAAATAGAATTCAGACAAAATATAATATATAAAAAAACACTTTTCAACATATTTAATGGTGAATTGTCAATTAGCATACACGAGCAGTAACTACTGCACTGCATGTACACTGTAAAAAAATATTACATGGTATCTACTTAAATCATGGTAATAATATAACACGTCTTATATTTGAGTAGATTTTAAGGTGTTTTTTTTTTGTGTATGAAAACAACCCAAATTAATTAAGTAAAATGTCCTAAATTATTTAGTCTGTGGCACATGATGAATTTAATATTATTAGTGGAATGTGCTTTTTTTTAATTTAAGTTGTCTCACATATAAATCAAGCAGAATTTACTCGTTTATGTTAATAACATAACGTAAAATAATTTGTACTTGGTGAAAGCTTGTATGTAAAACAATATTAAATGTTCATCAATCAATGCCATTTTTTTTTTTACCAGAACTTGGTCATAATGCATTGTCTCAATCCAAGTCATGAGTTTGTTTTTAAGTGTTAGTAATTTCAGGGAAAACTTGCCAACATCAAGTTCCAAGAAGAGCTTCTGAAAGGCCTCAAAAGTGTGCCTCAGTTCTTTCGGGTAGGTGTGCTTTAGTGCAGCCCGCTCTCATCCAAAGACGTCATATAACTGACGCTTTTGTCCACACATCAACATCCGACGTTTTAGGGTACCCTTTAACGTCGGTTAGATGACGCTATCTAATCCTGACCCTACCCCAGACCTAAACCTACCTGCGTCGTCATCTAACTGACACTAAAGGTAAAGTGTCAGTTGGATGACCTCCTAGGATCGTCATCTAACTGTCGTTAAAGGGTACCCTAAAACGTTGGATGTTGACAAAGCGTCAGTTAGATGACGTCTTGGGATGAGAATATGTTGTTTAGTGCATATGTGAGTTCAAGAAGAACAGCACAGGCTCTTGTCAGATTTTCCAAGCCAGTCATGACTTGCATCCCCTCCAAGATGATGCTGAAATACTCCTGAGAATCCCTCTTGCAGATGGCAATTTTCATTATGTGCTGCAGGTTATCTCCATTGTCACACTGTAAAACAAACATTTTTATCTTGTCGTGTCTCATAAGTCTGTCCATAATTATAAACTTAATTTGTGTACAGTTGTAAACATTTCTAACAGCTTAAAATGCTAAGACAACTACAAGTAAACCATTATAGTTTATTTTCTTTGTAATCACTGAAACATAAAAAAATATTATGTTTCAGTGGACCACAAAGACTGTCACAATAACATAAGTACAGTTTCACCAATGACAATTCACATTAGCTTTATATAATTTAATTTGGGCAGAAAAAAGCTTATTGTTTAAGTTGCATTTCTATTTTTATAAATAAAAACAATGTACATATTTCTCAAAACACCATAAATACTGTATATAGATTAATTCTAGTCACTTACATTGTACTGTTGGATGAGGTCATCCTCTTTTTCACCCAGAGAACAGATCAAGCAACGGAGGACAACGTTTCTCACCGTGTCGATGTTTTTATCGGGATTCTGATCAGGATGTTTGAAAGTAACTTACCTGCAGCATGGGATCAATAACGTAGCTAGCTCCATAGTGTCCAACATTTTGAGCCATTCCTTTGCACATTGCTTGATTTGTTTCCCTCGCACTTCAGTAAAGGGCTACGGACCTTTCCCACCATCTTTTCCGACATGAAAAATACACTTTACGGGTGTTAATCGAGCTTGATCCCCCAGATGAAGATGCGCAGCTTACGTCCTCCTCCATGTTTACATGTGCGTAGAGATATTAGCTTGATTTTGGCTGCGACCTACTTACATTTTCGACGCTGATTGGTTAAATCTAGCTCAACAGTTTTATGTCTCAATACGCAGTCAATATAGTGCGCCAATAAATTACACTTTTCTCATTAACTGCAGGATAATGCGTGGAGAACATTTTGCTTGGATACCTTTTATTAATGTTGAACATAATTAAGCAAAAGAAAATGTAGTGCCCCGTTTGGTGGAACAAAACTGAACGATACAGCTCACGTGGAATTGTCACCAAAAGTTGATCACCATTTTTATAGTGTTGGCATTTAATAAAGTGAATAAATAAATAAATGAATGCATATGTTCATCATGTAGTTTTGCCACCTTTTCTAGACCACTTCCATTGAGTATAAAAGTCATTTTGTCAGCATCTGGACTGCTGAATTTAAAGAAAGGTGATCACTGAAAAACAAGTAAACATACAAAAAGAAGAGTGGGAAAGTGGGAATAAAAAGAAATGTTTCAGCAGACTTTCTGAAAATCATAAGCTATACATTTGTCCTTTTAAATCTGACAAAAAAAATCTTTAAACAAAAAGAAATCAAAAGTAAAAAAAAAACCCTTCTAAAATCTAAAAAAAAATCTTTGTGCATATGCACCAAAATAAAATATATGAAACAAAACTATATTAACACAAACTTAAATGTTCAATGTTAAATGTAAGAAAAAAAGTGAAATAATAATAATCAAAAGATGCATAAAAAGATGCATGCACTGAGACAAAAATGAATTTGCCCACCTATCTAATAAATGTAGGGGAGAGAGTGGATAACCCCAATTTCACAAAACGGTGTTCCTGACGACGTGACGCTGCGCTGTCTATTTTACTATTGGTTAAAGATCTCTAAAGGGTGTGGTTGGGGATATGCAAATACATAAGCAGTCCAACAACTGTTATCAGTTACACTGTACCCGTCAACTGAGGAAGACACAGAAAGGCAGCGGAGCTTTAACAGGCTGTTAAGAGCAAAATGGCTCTTCTCACTGTTTTGTGTTCAGCAGTTCTCCTCTGTGTTGTTGTACCTGCCTGGGGCGGTGAGTCTGCTGTTATTTCGATTAGGATAAGATTGTTTCGTTCTTTAAAAACGAAAGTAAAACAAGCGTTGTAATTGATTGCAGTTTCTCAACACATTATTTCAAATATATTATCAGACTAACGTTACTAACATGCGCAAAACTTTAACATGCCCATATGATTAAGTCTGTTTGGTGTCTGCGTGTGTCAGTAAAATGGCGCAGGTAAACAAGTCTATACTTTCGGTTCAGGAACCTTACTTCCTTGACAAAACAGTTTAGAAAAAGTTTAAGAGTTAAATCAGAGACTGATCTTCTGAACTAGTGTTAGGCCTAATAAGGGTGAAATTTCTTTTTACCAGCGACTTGTCTTTTCAAATTTTAAAATCAATTTCGTAATTTATTATAGATTTAAGAGTTATTCGATCTGCGTCATGAATGCTTGCGGCGGCCACATTGTTGAAAGAGAAACCACGGAAACTGTCGGTCTGTTGCGTCTTTGCGTCGGTATTATCCATGGTATTATCACTGTTTTTTTTTTTTTTTTTTTTAAACAGCGTGATGGTGTTGTGTAATACACGACTGTTCTAACAACAGCAACAAGAACCCCTGAGTTAGTTTTTATGCCATATGTTACCGACTGATTTCACGCAGTCGTCATTTTAAAATGGCACCGGTTGGGAGAAAACCAGAAGTGCCTTTAATCATAGGAGAGTCGCGAATCCAATGGCGTATTGTTGTGTTTAATGTAGAAATTTGTTATTCTAAAAATGTACATACATATCTTTCATAGTTTAGACTATATACAGTGAATTTATTATAAATTTATATATATATTAAGAGTAGGGCTGGGCGATATATCGAATATGTACGATGTATCGTTATATTTTTTGAAACGATATGGAATGAGGCAATACCGTTTATATCGATATTTTGATATGAGCACATCTGAAAAATAGCGAAGGTTGCAGTGTGAGCTGCTGCAGTGAAAGTAGCTAGGCTACGTAGTACAATTTGTCCTAAACATGACACAAGCTTATATTAATTGCGTCAAAATCACTTTGATATAGTTAACAAGTTTAAGGCAGCTTGCCGCCCTGTCAAATGCTCTGACAGACACTGTTGCTGACTGACAGATATACTTGCGCTGTTTAATTCGTTTGAGTGGTGCTTTCCTCAGTGCTCAACTTACATTTCACATATTCTCCATCTGTAAATGTTAGAAAGTAAAGCAAATATGTCCATTTCACAACAAATATGTCCATGTCAGAAGAGGACGAGCTTCTGCAAGTGAATCTCCGCTAAAATTCATGCTTCCTTGAACGAGCGCCGGCGCGCGCATGCGCGTGAATAGTACTACGTAGTACGCAATAATTCTGACTAAAATAAACATATTGCTAAAATATTTGTTGTTGGAGAAAATAAATGTGCCATATGTGGAATTTTAAACCTATATTTTTAATGAAAGTGAAAGTGATTATAATGGGGTTATCAAATGCAGGCTAATATAATTAGTTTGTGCTTTTGTTTGTTTTTATTTTCATTTTTAGTTTAGCTTCTAGTCAATATAAAAACAAAAGCTTTTTGCACATAATATATTGCATAGCCTATATTATATTTGTTTCCATATCCTTCAATATCAACATTGTTTGTAGGATATCATTGGGCCGAATGTGAATATATATATATATATATACATATATATATATATATATTTTTTTTATTTTTTTTTTAAGTATAAAGATTTTCTTTATCTAAATAGAAAACTTAGAAAGTACCGAGATATATATCGTATATCGCCATTTGACCAAAAAATATCGAGATATGATTTTTTGGCCATATCGCCCAGCCCTAATTAAGAGCATAAAAAGGAAGCAGGAATGAACTATTTGTACATATCCTACATTGGATATTAACATCTAATAGTTTAAATCGCGTTGCTTCAGGTTGGTAGTCCTAGGCATTGTTGTCTGTCTGTACTTCCGGGGTTCTTCCCACCGGAGCCTCGCTTTCGATTTCAAAATGGCAGGTGCGTGAAATCAACGTATAGGCAAGAATGACGTTTTTCAACAAACAAAACAAACCAGCATACTGTTACCGAATTGTTCCCCATATGAAACTGTTATTTCTGAATGTTCATTGAATACTTTAAGCGTCCGGACCGGTGGTGTTCATTTTATCTCACAAACAAAAAGTTAAGGAAATATTCCATTTTATAATTTTGCAAACATTATGGGAACGTTACTTTTTTAATTGTCTATGGATATTTTGAAACTATAGGCTAACATTTAATAACATTAGATGAACGTGGAACTAAAATGTTTCAGATAAAACTTCCTTTATAGCCTATAATCTGGTTTGAATCATAATGCGAATTTGTTGGTCAACTGGGTGTTTTAGACACAATATTGGCAGTTACTGTGTCTATTTTTACTCCACAAAATAGTTCCAATATAGCCACAGGCAAATCATACATTGTCTCAGGATATTTTCATTGCTCCGAAGTCTTGCCAGATTCATACCAGTTTTTTAAACATAGTTTGAAGCTAATGTGACAAAATGTTGCTGATATTTTCAGCGTGAGTCGCTTTACAAACGGCTCCACATAGCCTACCTTCCAGGTCAGTGTATTATCAATATGTAGGGGAGAAAGTACCATATTTCAGAAAAATATAATTTTAAAAGATGATGGTTTAGACGGATATATTTTTTGCGCTGGTCAGTCACTCACAAGTGTGGTCTATCAATACCAGGTGGTATTTTGTAAAAATGTAGAACAACTTCAGTATAATTTCACTTTGAACTTAAAGCAGCACGTTTGCAGCTTTTTCAACCTTTATAATATTTTTCCAAAACCCTTGAAATAGTACACTTGAAATAAAGCTTGCCACAAAGAACCGGCCAAAGTAATGATTATGCATGAAACATTTGTTGATAAAGTTGACGTCAATGACGTTCAAATGTTTCATGCATAATCATTACTTTCACCGGTTCTTTTTGGCAAGCTTTATTTCAGGTGTTGTGTGATATCTCTGCACCCAAGTAGCGGTGCTTTGCAAATGCAGTAGGTTTATTTTAGCCTACATTCACTGCATGTGTAAACTAAGCCCCTTTCACACAATGCGTTGATGAAATTGCCAGAACGCCTCCTGTGTGAACGCAAACACGACCCAGGATTGATACCGGCATCGATGCCAGGTTGGGGACCTAGTAACATTGCCGGAATCAGTCCTGGAACACGCACTGTGTGAACAAAAGCCAGGACCAATGCCGTAAGGGGTGTGTCATAGTGATGACGCTCGTGCTATCGCGTGACTCTGTTACTCTTAGAAGAAAGTTTGTGTTCGTCATCAACAAAGCAAGGACGCACAAATGTCTGCAAACTGGAACAAAGCAGAGACCAGGAGCTCCTCACTATCCGTGCTAATGCTGAGATCGTTCACCAGCTTGTGGAACGGTATGCGCATGTACATGTTTTCGACGTGTACGTTACACATCTCATCCGGACGTCGTGTCTTTCCGGGATCTTTATGGGTTGAAAGAAACATTTCAAAACTTCATTTCGGTCTCGTGGACTTAGATTGCGTGTGCTCGCCGAGTGTAGGCCGTCCCATTTAGCATTTTAACGCTCTGAAGTGTGCTCAGCAGCGCCCCCTTTGTACCCTTAAAGCGGTCTTCCTGGCTCCACGCACTTTAACTACCCAGGAATCCTTGTGAAATGCCAATCAGAAAACGGATGGGATTTCGGTCACGGCTGTAACTGTAAACAAGGCTGAGAAGAGAATATTTAAGTATCATTATGGTTTTTATGACATGGGCGTACATTTTACCAGTTGTTACTTGCAGTTTATACAAATATTATCGACCAGTGGTTGATATCTCAAACATAATAATAGCACGTTAAATAATACGATCGTATTTAGATTCATTTGCAAATAGAACCAAATGTCATGGCTTTACTGAGTCATAAACATAGTATGAATATTGAAACCTATGCATTTTTCTTAAACTCATTTTTATTTTGTGTTAAAATTGAACATAATGTATTATTAAGTACAACTGCATTATCATTTACTGTACATAACCATGACATCTATTCTAATGCCCAGGTGGCATATACAATTATAGAACTGTAAAAGCAGGCTGTGTAGTTGACCTGGACATAAGATTTGTGAAAATAAAAATAAATCCTGTTTTCGACACTAAAGACTATAATTTAATAACTATAACTATAATTAATGATATTTGTGATAATTTTTCTAATAAAGAGACTGATGAGATGACCTGTTTATTCAGCTCCGTATGGAGAGGACAAGGATTTTTCCTCATGAAAAGACATCTTGCTAAAATGAAAGTAAAAACAACAACAACAATCTGCAGCATATCGACCCGCAGCTCATGTCCAACAACAACAACCAGACATTTTTTCTGTTTCCGGCGTGACGATCGAGTCTGTCCCAAAAATACCTCTCAATATGCGCCCTTGCGGGCTTCTGGTGTGCGACCCCCTTAAGACAATGCATACATACCTACCTAAATGTAGGGGAGAGAGTGGATAACCCCAATTAAAAAAAAACTAAAAACGGTGGAATGTTCCTTTAAAGGGACAGTTCACTTTGAAATTAATTTTTGATATGTTTTAGCTTACCTCAAGGGCATCCAAGATGTAGGTGTCTTTGCTTCCACAGTATTTTCAATTTTTTTCCCGTTGTTGTCTATTAATCATACACTGGAGGCTAAGGGGGTCTACCAAAAAGCATGAACAGAGAAGTCAAAATTAAACATGATTTAATGACTCGTACATGTAAGGACACATTGATGGCCTAAGACACGAACCGAGCGTTTTTTGTGAGAAAACGAACAGTATTTATATCGTTTTTACCTCTTGTAATCATAGCCATGACAAAATGACCTGACGGCACAGGCGCTTCGGGTCTGCGCATGCACTGGAAGCTACATCACTCTTTGTTTATACAGAGATTTCGGAAGTTTTACCTTTCACTAAACATATTTAGATATACGGGAAACCACAATGGAAGACGATTTCGGTATATCTAAATATGTTTAGTAAAAGGTAAAACTTCCGAAATCTCAGTGTAAATATTGAGTGACGTCACACGCAAGCGATCACTTCCGGCGTAACATTGAACTGATTCAGTTCGGTTCAGTTGGACATTGCAAAACTGATTCAGATCACTTGGATTACACGAGGTAAAAACTATATAAATACTGTTCGTTTTCTCACAAAAACCGCTCGTTTCGTGTCTTAGGCCATCAATGTGTACTTACATTTACGAGTTATTAAATCATGTTTAATTTTGACTTCTCTGTTCATGCTTTTTGGTGGACCCCCTTAGCCTCCAGTGTATGACTGATAGACAAAAACGGTTTGACTGAAAAATATCAAAATTGAAAATACTGTGGAAACAAAGACACCTACATCTTGGATGCCCTTGAGGTAAGATAAAACATATCAAAAAGTAATTTCAAAGTGAACTGTCCCTTTAAGTGACGCTGCGCTGTCTGTTTTACTATTGGTTAAGATCTCTAAAGGGTGTGGAAATACATATTAACCAGTCCAACTGGTATCAGTTAAACTGCACCTGTCAGCTGAGGAAGACACAGAAAGGCAGCGGAGCTTTAACAGGCTTAAAAATGGCTCTTCTCACTGTTTTGTGTTCGGCAGTTCTCCTCTGTGCTGTTGTTGTACCTGCCTGGGGCGGTGAGTCTGCTGTTATTTCGATTAGGATAATACTTTGTTCTTAAAATGAAAGTAAAATTTTTAAAATTTTATTACGGTTTCTCAACAAATTATTTAATATATATTATCAGACTACTAAAATGCGCAAAACTTTAATATGCCCATATGTTTAAGTCTGTTTAGGTGTCTAGGTGTGACAGTTAAAATGGTGCAGGTAAACAAGTCTATTGAAATACTTTCGGTTCAGGAACCTGTTGAGCTTCTTTGACATCAGTTTGTACTTTGTACACTTCATAAAAGTTTACGAGTTAAATCATCTCGACTGATCTTCTAAACTAGCCCTACTATAATAAGGGTGAAATGTTTTTTTTTTTTACCTGCGACTTGTATTTTCAAATTTTAAAATAAATTTCGTAATTTATTTTATAGGCTAGTAGAATGACGTTTCACTAATTAAAACAAACCATATAGTGTTGACGAATTGTTCCCCATTAAGTTATGAAAATGTTATTTCTGAATGTTCATTGAATACTTAAAGCATCCGGTGGTGTTTATTTATTTTTTTTATCTCAAAAAAAAAAAAAAAAAAGTTAAGGAAACATTTATGGGCCGCCGTTTGTAAAGCAGCTCACGCTGAAAATAACAGCAACATTTTGTCACATTATCTTCAAACTATGTTTAAAAAACTTTATGATGGTCACTTTTTAGCACATTTACATCTGTATTTGTCAACTTAAGAGATATTTTAAATGGTTAAATATAAATGATAAATCTAAATGTTTCGGGTGAAACTAAATATTTAGCAAATATGCAAATTAAAAATGCTGGCAACCGGAAGAACCAAAATAAAAGCTCAAGGAGGTCAGTATGTGTTTATAGTGTCAAATAACAAATAAAAACCATCTCATCCGGGGAAATGCACTCTTGGACATGGATTATCGCGATAATAACTACCTAAAATAATAAACACGTTCAAGCCAGTTTTATGCGAACTTAACCATCTTGTTCATGATTTTTGATCATTCTGATTTTAGAACAAATATCAGGCCTGTTTCAAAAGTTTGCCTACAGCTGCTTTATTAAACAAATACAAGAATGTATTTAAGTACTGCAAATGTAAAACTGAAATTAATGATGGCAAAATATGATCTTAAATAAAGGTCATTGAGACTGTTCTTTTTTTCTGTTTAGACAGGACTTTCATTGAGTTTAATGAATGTTTATGTACATAGGAATTTTTTTATGCATATGTATTTTTTATTTTTTAACAAACATGTATACTCATAAATTATATTTATACACGTACAAATGCATACTTTCAAGTGTAGCTTTTTTATTTCTTATGTCTATGATCTTTGTAACTTGATTTTAATCAAATAATGTAAAATAATTAGTACTTTTAAGCATTTCATGTAAATAAGTACTAAAATTATACATAAATAAATATAATTTACTTGCCTGGCTAAAAGCGGGATACACCTCCGATTTACAGTTATTAGGGGCAGCTGACATCCTGTTTTATTGGCTGGTACGGTCAGCTGTCCATGGCAGCAACTTCCCTGCTGCCTAGCTGCCAATTTTTCAAGATGGTCTTCACTGCAGAACATGAAATTCACGGGGAGGAGTCGGATCCAGATCCAACTCTTTCCACCTTACATAGACCTTAACCTACCCAACTCCACCCCTCAGATCTGGATCGCACTCTGCCCCCTGGATCTCGTGTACTGCAATGAGGTGCTACTGGATTTTTCGCTGAACCTTCTCGATTGTCAGTTGTCGCCTCCTGCTGGCATAATGATTTCATGATGTATATTTATAAAAATTTGTATGATCACTAACGTCCATGGCTGATTTGATTTATAATTTCTATTTTTTTTTTTTTTATTCCTTTGCATTGCAGACACACACTCCCTGTACTACATTTACACAGCTTTGTCCAAACCTGTCGAACTGCCAGGCATCTATGACTTCACAGCTATGGGTCTGTTAGATGACAGACAGATTGACTATTACAATAGCGATGTAAAGAAAAAGATTCCCAAACAACACTGGATGGAAGAGAAAATGCAGGCGGATTACTGGGATAAAGGCACCCAGTCAAGAAGGAGCAAGGAACAGTGGTTTAATGTGAATGTCAAAATTCTGATGGAGCGTATGGGACACAATAATGATTCAGGTGAGGATTATTGATGCACATATGTATAATATAATATTAACCTGCATGTATTTATAATATAATATGTGTACAATATTATATATTATGATATTTTTTTATTGTTTTTATCATCTGAAAAATATTTTGTTTTCTGTGCTATTTCAGATGTTCATGTTCTTCAGTGGAGACATGGGTGTGAAATTGATCAAGAAGGAAATAATGTGACGTTTGCCAAAGGCATTGATGAGTACAGTTATGATGGCGACAACTTCCTGTCTTTTGATGATAAAGAGTCTCGGTGGGTTGCCCCAGTTGATGCAGCTCTTCCAACCAAGAGGAAATGGGATGATGTGCCCATCCTAAACCAGTACACCAAGGGCTACCTGGAGAAAGAGTGTGTGGACTGGCTCAACAAATTCAGAGAATATGGAGATGAGGCGGTTAAAAAAGGCTGTTAGTAAATGCAAAGTATTTGTATTTGTTGATTATCTTCAGCTGTCATAGAGAAAGAACTGATTCGTAACCTGTGTCCGCAGCTCCTCCAGATGTTCGTGTCTTTGCGAGAAGGTCTACCAGAGACAAACATAAGCTGAAACTCACCTGTCTGGCCACTGGTTTCTACCCCAAAGATGTGAAATTGACCATGAGGAGATATCGCACACTCCTGCGTGACGATGAGGTTGAATCCACAGGAATCAGACCAAACCATGATGGAACCTTTCAGTTGAGGAAGAGTATGGAGATCAAGGAGGATGACCAAGCAGAATATGAGTGTCATGTGTCCCACAGAACTCTCAAAGAACCAATCATTGTCAGATGGGGTAGGTAAAGTGAAAGTATTTAATCATTTAAGCAGGGGTCTTTCCTCTGAGGAAACAATGATGGAAGTGCCTACTTGAGTGAACTTGAAAGCATGATCTGTAAGTTTTTAGTTACAAATTAGCTTAGTGAAATTAGAGTTACAGCTTCATGTTTGTGACCATCATGACACCTGCATTGTTTACTGAGGGTTACACTCACGGAAAGCATGGAGCACATTTGTGTCGGAGACTCAGGGTCTATAAAAGAGAAATTATGCCACGTAAAAACTCTGACAGAGTGAAAACAAACACTTGTGATTGATAAACTTAAACTGTATTTTATTGGATAAGTGCACACAGTTTCATGAATAATTATCAGTACACCATAATGAGAGAAAAATATCACAACCTGGCTATGACATTAATACTATGAAAATTCTAAACCTAAAAGTCAGAAAATAGTGCCAAGATAAGTTTTCTATTAAAGTCAAAATGAACGGATGCTAACATTTTCTTCTGTAATGTGCAACATAAACACCTGTTAAAATCTCTGAAAATGTAGTTGAGTGTTTTATGACCCCTTAAAATTATTCTTTATTAAAGGCTTAACAATGGAATTGAATTTTCTAAATTTAGTAGACATTTATACTTTACATACAGTAACTTTGTCCATTTATTAATTTTTTATTGCAGATGGAGACTGTCCAAACTGCAATGAAGGCTCTTTCCTGGGTATTGGAATTGGGATTGGAGCTGGGATTGGAGCTGCAGTTGTAGCTTTGATTTCAGCGCTCTGCTTTTACCTTCATAAGACTAAAAGATTTTGTGAGTATTACAACATAAATACAGATTCTAGGCACAATCTTTTTAATATTTTCCAAAAAAAAAATTAAATAAAAAATCTATTGTTTAACTTTGGGTTCAGAAGTTATCCCAAAATCTTGAAATAGTCAATTGAAATCTATTAAGTTGCTATTAACTATTTTTTGTGCTGAACAGATTTCACTTGTTTCTTTGTCTCTGACAGCAATGCATGTAGATTGTAACTGGATTACAAATAAAGATGATACAGAGTACTACAATGGATTAGTGCTTTTGTACCTTTTTTTTTTTTTTTTTTTTTTTTTAGGAATACAATGCAAAAAATATTCAGAAATGATTTCATCTGTCTTGTCCTTTAGGTTTCAGGAATGCAAGGCAAGAATCTAAAAGCAAGAACGATCATCCCAGAGATGAAAAGACTGTTGTTTTACTGTCAGGTACCAGTTGTCCCTTTCTTAATATGTAATCAGTCTTTTGTATCAGGGGATGTTGAAACACACTCAGGAGGAAGGTAATAATTTAGCTAATTATTATGTTTTATATATTCCATTTACCAGGATGTTAATTGTATGTACTTACAACTTGTTCATTAAATGTCTGCAATTGCAAAAAAATTGGAATCAAAGTGTACATTTCACTATGCAGTTTAAAATCTCAGATGTGACTTGTATTGCTGCTTACCTTGCATTTGTGTTTGTTACATAGTTGTGGGAGACAAAGCTGGAAGTGAGAGAAGCTCAACTGACTCTGGTAAATATTCCCCTTATTCAAGTATATCTCATGCTTTTTTGTCCTGAAATCCAAAAATCTCATCCTCGCATAGGAAGTGTGTGCAAAGCTTCATGAGGTCTATATGCACTTTTCACTGTCCTGCACACATGTTTATTTTTCTCCTTTTTCTGTGTATTTATTTTTGTGGCCCAAATTTTCGTGCATCCTATTTAATGCCATCTCATGCATAGCAGTGGAGGAAAAACACCAACATTTCTCTGTTCCTTAACAGGAAAAGGGAGTACTTCAAGTATCGACAGTTCTACTAACTCTCAGGAGCACGTGGACAAGATGGTAACTATTTAGTTGTAATTTTAATGCTGTCCGAGGGAACATTTTGACATTTTTCTGTTCCCCCAAAGGCGAGGGTAGCACAGGACATATATCATTTACATTTACTGACAAGAGAGGATTTACATTTCATGTGTTGGACTGTTGTGGTGGTCAAAAGAATAGAAGATTACGACACTTTATGCTGTTGCTGTCTGCTTGGGTGAAGCTGATTCCACCATCCACCATAGAGATTGAGGAGAGCAATATGCCTGTTATGGGCCTAGCAGGGATGGGGAAGCAGGTGGAGGTGCAGAGAAGATGAGTTACATGTGAATATTAGAGAACATCAGCCGAAGTCCAGCAGAATATTAATACCTAGATGGATGAGTTGAAGTAAGACAAAAGTAGACTATAGGGCCAGTACCAGGATGTGGGTTGTTAATTTGCTAAGGGGGCCTACATGCTGAAGTGAACTCTAAGATGGGGAACACTGGGAATGCCTTGATTTCAAATCTGATGTTGTAAAGTTGTGTAGCTATCTCAGAGTAAAGTGTACCAAATCTGGTAATTAATTTTTAGATGTACTATTTAACTAATGTTAAATACTAATATTGAATAACTCATAAATTAAATAACACATATTTATGTCTGTTAGGACTCCAGTGGCAAGAACACGGCAGAAAATCATGTACTGCTACCATAGAACAACCCTTGATACGAAGGCAGAGCATCATGGAAAATTTGTAGTGGCAGATTTGTGATTTTTGTCAAACAGTCATGACTGAGTCATGAGGGCTTGGAGCCAGAGGGGCGTAAGTGGCTTTTAACAAACTTTACAGGAGAAACAAAACAAAATTTATACCACGCTTCAATCACCTGTATTATTAACCTTACACCACAGACATTGCAACCACAACTTACATGAAATGAGTATTTAAGTAAAAAATGTATGGCATATTAACACAATGAACATGTTCTAAAACATTTTCAAAAAAACAAAAAGTCAAATACATCAGATATACATCAGATACAGTTTGATCTCAGATAGGTATTTTTGGCACCATTGGATAGAGCTCATCGAGACCTTTATTTTGATATAAAGAACTCATATTCGCCCAAAATGCCACTTACGCCCCTCTGGCTCCAAGCCCTCGCATTATATTTTTAGTGGGAGGTTGTTGGTTAATAGCTGAATTAAATTTTCTCTCTCATGACAATTTCTCTAGCTTTCTCTCTTTTAAAAAAAAAAAAAAAAAAAAAAAAATTTTCAAGTACGGAAAATACATGTGTATGAAAAGAGCTAATTTTAAAGACTTATTATTATTATTATTATTATTATTATTGCTACTTCCAAAGGGACTGGGTAAACATTTTTAAAAAATATTCAATTGCAATGAAAATAAATCCTAAGCATACCTGATAAATAAATCCCAATAACTATGCTGAACACAAATAGAAATTAGATGTATTCTTTTAAACTCTTAAAATAAACTGATTTGATTTATATAATTATGCAATGTTGATTGCAATCATTTTTCATTAGTAGTGTTATCATAACGTTTTGTCAATGTGCTATGATGATTTATGATGTGATTTATGTGGCACAGGGCTGTGTGCCTGTCGGTCATTCTTGTATCAAAAAAAAAAAAAAATTCAGTCAGGCTGTCTTTTCATTCATGGCATCGCATCAATGGAGCTCAATACCCCCATTAATTAGTGAGTCCACATCCTATTACTCATTTAAGATTTATGTTAAGAAATGGCTTATACACTGTCAGCATTGATGCTGATCCAATTCACCAACAATAACTGTATCATGTATTTTTATTTTATCTGCTCATCATGTTTATTCGATTATTTGATTTTAACAGTCTATTTTTTGTGTGTGTGTTTATTGTACTATAAAGAATTGTATTGGATTGTAACAATTTGTTATTTTAGGATGCCCAAAAACATCTGGCAAGGGGACTGCTGATGAAAACTAACTTGTGTGCATTTACATTTGTTTTGAATGTTGATCAGTGTACATTGTCCCTTTTCAAATAAACAAATAAAATCAAGAAAACAGTGTGTTTCTGATTTACGGCGGTTGCTGACATGTGCCTGTATGTCTGGTAAGTTTTTCGACGTGTCGTCGCATTGTGACATGTCGTGCTGTGCTGATGTCCACTGGCGTTACAGAAACGTGGTTTAGCCGGAGCTCATTGTCCTTTTATCCACAGCGTTACATCATGTGTTACCAATGTTGCCGGGGCAAACCACAAGTTCACACTTTTTGACCGGCCATAGTTTTGGAATCATTAGCTTTTACGTACATCGGCCACATATGTAGCCTAAACATACAAACTCGGTTGCAAACTCACCGCTTCAATCATCATAACCAGAGTATCTTTTACCAGTCCATACGGCGGCTCAATACCATTGACACGTATGTTTGATAATTCATCCCAAGAATTAGGCGTACCTCTTATCAATGTCATGTTTCTTGAGATTTCTTACACGTTTTGTTTCAACATTAATATCATCATCCGATTCACTTGAATACTATGACTGTTTCCATTAATGAAATAAGCTGGCTTCTGTAACATGAATACCATGTAACTCTTTCGGCTAAAGGCAGCAGCCATGCTGGTAGGGGTTTGGTCACTCTCCTCGTCAGAGGTGTCGTAGACGTTCTCCTTGCTGGATTTGTCCAAAGTTCGTCTGATTTCTTGTAGTTTAGCACCGATGAATGGCTGGTTTCTTAATTCATGTACAACCTGAATTCTGGAAAAGTTTTGACATTTTTTTAAGATTTGAATGAAATTAAAACTACAAGACTTTCAAATCACACAAGCCAATATTTTATTCACAATAGAACATAGATAACATAAATGTTTAAATTGAGAAATTTAACAGTTATCCACTAAATGAGCTCATTTCAAATTTGATGCCTGCTACAGGTCTCATCGTCAATCATCGGAAATTTAATACATGCTGTAACAAATGTATTGCTCATTGTTAGGTCATGTTAGTTAATACATTAATGTTAACTAATGAACCTTATTGTAAAGTGTTACCAATACACGATAATAATGCTGATCACTGAGATGAGTTTTAGACAAACATGTATATCTGTTCTCGAGTCATTTGTAACAATCCAATATTTGGGTAATTTGCAGTTTATAGTAGTTGGGGTCAGTGGTCTCAGTTGTCCACACAAAAGAAATTATTTGGCATGCAGTAAAGTACAATCAGTTGACAACTTAAAGCAACTGGTTTCCTCAATTGAAGTAAATAAACCATGTATAATTAGAAAAAGCAATTGTCAAGTTGATCGCCATTTTTAGTGTTGGCATTCAGTAAAGTGAACCAGAAAATAAAAACACTTTACATGCATGTATGCATATATTCATGTAGTTTTGCCATCTTTTCTACTTTTCTAGACCCCTTCCAGTGACTATAAAAGTCATTTTGTCAGTATCTGGACTGCTAAAGTTAAAAATCAGAGACCACAATTTGTTTTAATTGGACATAAAATGTTTATTTCCCCATTCAAAGAATTTAAAGAAAGGTGATCACTAAAAAACAAGTCAACATAAAAAGAAGAGTGTGAAAGTGGGAGAAAAAGCAATGCTTCAGCAGACTTTCTGAAAATCATAAGCTAAATACATTTGTCCTTTTAAATCTGACTAAAAAAAAATTCTTTAAACAAAAAGAAATCAAAAGTAAAAAAAAACTTTTAAAGTCTAAAAAAATCTTTGTGCACATGCACAAAATAAAATATATTAAACAAAACTATATTAACACAAACTTAAATCAATGTTAAACGAAAAAGTAAAAAAAAAAATAATAATAATAAAAAAAAAATAATAATAAAAAGATACCACGGTCTTGGAGGAACACAAGTCTGCTTGGCAGCATATTGTTATTACAGTAACTAGAGCAAAATGCATCTGTGCACTAATCATTTACAAAATCATTTAGGCTTTTTTTCCCCAATTCTAAATACTTAACAGCATGATGGTAAAATAGGACCACACCATTTCCAATAATATCCACTTTGCATTTACACTTTTTATTATTTAAGGTTAAGCTTCTGTTTGCTTTAAATGTTAAAGTAGGGCACATCCCATTTCAAATAGTTTTCTTTTTACCAAATCTTTGAAATAGTCTAAATGTTGGAATAAAGGCTTTTACAAAAGAAATAAAACAAAAAGAAAACAACCCTAAAGGGTGGAGCAGCTTACAAAAAAAAAAAAAAAAAGTATACATTTTAAAAATGAGATTGTCAGAGCTAGTGTTTAATGACGCGAGAAGAAACCTTAAGATGCAACTGTCTTTTCGTAGAGACGAACATGCATATTGCTTTAACAGGCATTTAAAACCAGGACGACAGCTTAAGCATGATCAAAACAACTAAAAAGATTTGGGAACCCTTTCCTAAACCCCATCAACAGAGCAATGTACTTCCAATTACATGATACTTTAAATCAAATAACATTTTTCTAGTTTATTTTTACTCCTCATACCCTCTACTGCACCTTCACACAATTCATCAGTCTGTCTAAAAGAACAATTGCATATCGTGTAGAAGAATCTTACCACGTTACATGCTATAACACAGGCTAGGTTTTCTTTGCTAAAAGTACACCCAGTGTTAAATCGAAGCTCATTAAAGAAACCGCTTTATCACTCATGTTAGATTGTCCTTACACAAGTCAAGCATTCTTACTCATAACTTCAACAGTTCCCCATCTTACGAGGGGGAACCCGACAGTCCGACTCCTTATTAGAGAAAGTGCTTATCAATAACGCCAGTAACTAAACTTCCTTAAGAATTATAGTTATTTAACTCCCTATCATTTATTTTAAAAGCAGCGGAGGCAAACACTCAATCTCTACAGGGAATTCTTGGTGCAAGCTTTCTTTGCATGTGATGTTTGCGACACGAAAGGAATAATGCTTAAAAAGATCACATCGATCAAACCAGAAAAAGATTACTCGTAACTTACTTTGTAAAGAAACCTTATTGCCCTTCTTGCCATGCGTTTTAGATGAACCAAAAAAAGGAAAACAAAACCAAGTATCCGCTTAATGAAACATCACGTGAACGTCAGCAACTCCATTATGGTTCTTACAGGCTACAGCTGAAATATCAATGCATTAAAAGCAGTTTGTTCATGGAATGAAAATTTAGCTCAATGTAATGTGCCGCCGCGGAAAGAAAAGAAGCAGGCAGGAAATACAGAAATATGTACTTGTGTCATAATGATTGCATGCTTTTTTCATTAGCCAACGACTACCAGCAAAACTAATAACTTTTTAAGTGAAAGTGCACCCAAAAATGAAAATTTGCATAAAACAAAAAAGTGGATAATGACTACAGCATTACAAAAGGTATAAGAATATACAGTAAAAGTTAGTAAGGCTTAATTACAACTTGTGTTAAATTGAGCAACATTTTCAGTGAATAACTACTTAATTTCAGCCTGTTTCTCAAACATTGCGTAACTACTCTTAAATGCTAACATTTGGAGATATAATCCACTTTTTTTGTTTTATGCAAGATTGTGCTAACGAACATCTCGCAGATGAGTTAAACGTAATTTTGAGTGACAAAAGGATGAAAACTTTTCATTTTTGGGTGATCTATCTCTAAGAAAAACTCATTTTGATCAGGCAGCTTGCCTTAAGCATGTATGCCGCTCGTTGCATTTCCCGTGTGTGTGTGTGTGCTTTTGGCATCTAGCTGAGAAGCCATGCTTTGCTAAGGCTGGACTACTGAATGGCGTCGTTTTGTCCAATAAGCAGCTGGTGAATCTTGCCTGAACGATCCCTCCCTCCCGATCAAGATCCCTGAGCTTCAGGTTTCATTCCCGTTATGAGCGAGTAAGAAGCCAAAGTGTGACAATAAAATGGTTGATTTCACATTAACTCTCAAATCTTCTTTCACTACAGGAAGTAGGATCGCAACAGATCGCAAACCGTCACACGTCTTTGGCTCCAACAGCAGGTAGTTCCCACAAACAGACAGTAACCCTCCCGCAGATTTGACCTGCAAGTAAAGAAAAAGGCGGCTCGATGTTTCTCCAGCTCGATTCGATGCGCTTTTACTTCATCACTGAGGTTATTCTCACCTAATAGTAGAATCTCGTGTCAGCAGGGGCGGCATCTACACACCATAACAGGCTGAAAGTCTCTCCTTCAGCTGTGGTGGAAACTGTTCTGAGAACTGCTGCCAGTTATCCTCGCCAACCTGATCCTTGAAGCCGTGCAAAATCTAGAGGATATGGACAAATGCTGTTGAAACTAGGGCTGGGTAATAAATATCGATTTCTCGATATTAATCGAGTCTCATTTTTACGAACCGATATCGATTCTTAAGTCTCAAGAATCGATTATTCATCCTGTTTCATTTGAATGAATGGGATATTGTATCGCGGCTGCGCGCATCAAAAAAAAAATATCGCAATAATCTTTGTCCTTTGTTACTATTGATATGAAGCAAAGTCACAATTTTCAAATTACGTCCATTTTCTTTAGAAATTCAAAAACATAAATAGAGTTTTGGCGCTGTGGCGTGAGATCGCTCTGGCGCAGCTGATGAGAAGCAGCAGCGCTGATCTCTCTTCCGTGTTAATAATACCAGTTACAGCGCGAAATAAACATGAATGAGCATCTGAAAGTGTGTTAAAGATAGAGTACAACTTATCGAAATTCGTATCATGTCACATTGATTCGCTCAATCAGCGTTTCAACCGTGGAAAGACGTCAGTTAAACAGCTTGTAATCAATGTATCGTCATATTTACCTCAGAAAACCCACATCAACTCGTTAGTCAGCTAGGAAAAAATAACTACAGAGAGGAGCATTTTGCTAAATATATAGCCACCATTTAAATGTTTATATTTCATATAATCTTCTTATTATAAAAATGAATAAAAGTGTATTAAGTGATTCATTCATTATTACCTTCATATTTGAATAAATCTGGCAAGTTTTTTATGACAGCCACCATTTAAATGTTTATATTTCATATAATCTTCTTATTATAAAAATAAATAAAAGTGTAATTTAAGTGATTCATTCATTATTACCTTCATATTAGGCTAATGAAGCCTAATAGGCTACAACTAGACTCCCATAGTTTACAGCATTAGTTAAGAGATTTGATTCCCTTGAGAAAAAATGCCATGCCATATTGAATCGAATCGTAATCGAATCGAACTGCAAGCTTGTGAATTGAAATCGAATCGAATTGTGAAATTTGTCTCAATACCCAGCCCTAGTTGAAACATAGTGCTTCGGTCTTGGCCGACTGTAAACCCCTCAAATCAAAGTTTATAGTTTCTGAAGAAGCCCATTCGTACCTTGTAGAACATGTCCCTCAAATCGTCTTTTGGAGTTACCCAGGAGGCCACAGCATCACAGAAAAAGATGAAGTCC
The DNA here is from genome assembly GCF_988280905.1 of Pimephales promelas. Classification (NCBI taxonomy): domain Eukaryota; kingdom Metazoa; phylum Chordata; class Actinopteri; order Cypriniformes; family Leuciscidae; genus Pimephales; species Pimephales promelas. Next base: position 15,121,709 of record NC_142771.1, on the reverse strand, counting down.
TGTGTCAGAGCAACAAAAAACTTTATGAAAGCTAAACTTGTACATATCAAATTTTGTTTCACTCTAAAATATGATTACTCAATGTTCTGTCGAAAAAACATTTTTGATTAAAACATGTTACATTGATTAACATATGTGACCCTGGACCACAACACCAAGCACATGGGTCAATTTTTTTGAAATTGAGATTTATACATCTGAATGGTGAATAAGCTTTCCATTGATGTATGGTTTGTTAGAATAAGGCAATATTTGGTCAAGATACAACTGTTTAAAAGTATGAAATCTGAGGGTGCAAAAAATAAATAAAATATTGAGAAAAATCGCCATTAAAGTTGTCCACTTACGTTCACGATTGTGCTGCATTCACTCACAAAAACAAATGTTTTCTATATTTACGGTAGGAAAAGTACAAAATCTTTACTAAACATCCTGATAATTTTTGAGATAAAAGAAAAATCAATAATTTTGACCCATAAATATACTCATGCTGCTTGTGACTGGTTTTGTGATCCGGGGTTACATATATTACTACAGCAATATTTAATGGGTTATGTAATATTGCTTCAGAAATAATCAAGGTTTTGGGGTTATTTATGATCTATTGAAGTAATTCATTTATTTCAGATATTGCCACACAGCAAGTACGTTTTATTAAATTATAAATTCAATCATCTCCATTTGGACAATGGATTTGGTTTCCATCTCACCTGTACGGCCCCTCCCGGATTTACCCCAATCATTACGCAAATGCCTCTGAAGGCCGAGTCTTTCTCTTCATTGTCCCGAATGTTTCTAAGTGACGTGCACCTATGTAATAAAAAAAAGGATGTTAATGGAGAGGTTCGTTAGACTCAATGGTTTAAGACGCATGAAAACAGAACTACTTCACACATAAGATGCACTCAACATCTTACCAGGGCCGAATGAACTGTGCCAACATGGGGGCAACTTCCTGTGGACACACGTATCCCAGTCGACCAATCGTAATGGCTGTTTCAAAGGCACAAAAAAGGGACGTGAGCGCGTCTCAAAGTTTCAAGCTAAAAATTAGCACCAGTCAAAGCCACACAAATCAGAATAACAGTGTCTACAGCTGATTCAGGATTCGAATGTCTGTTTTGGAGTTCATCATATTCAGTGCTGATTTTATTGCAGTGATTGTATGATATGTTCATGCTGGATCTAATCACCTGTGTTCTCCAGTAGAGTTTTGGGTGTATTAGGTCGGTTGATGATCTCCACAAGGTTATTGAGAACCAAGGCCACAAAAGGCTGCATCTCCGTACCTGGAAAAACAACAGACAAATGAAATGCAAGATTGATAAAAGCGGACTCCATAAATGTGGCCCATTGCTTAAAAAAAAAAAAATCTGACAGATGTATTCATTGCTTAATTAACTGCTAGATGGAGAGTCACAATCTGGAGAGTAACAGACCCATTTCAAAAGCATTTCCCCCTAAAGCAAATAAATAAATAAGCAAACAAATCCGCACAGTACCGACAGTGAGTGAGCAATACTATCTAAAAAAACACAACTTTGTATGACTGCCCAAAACACAGGACAGACATCTGATTTGCAGAATCACAATGCATTACATATTATATATATTTTGTATATGGGTGGGAGTTGTGTGCGCCTAAACACTCACCCATCTGAATAGCAATCTCTCCGATGGCCCACGTGGCATTGTTGCACACAGATATGAACTCAGGGTTGAGATTGACACCCAGGACAGGCATGAACTCAGCTGGAGAGGGTAAACGGACAACAATGACAAACTGACCAGCACAACACACACACACAAGCAACAGCTAGCATGAGAAACCGGCTCTCCAATTGTCAGGCTTAACTCAGTATGTCAAAGAACACAACTCACCGACGCACGGCTTCACGTGAAGGAAACACGCCTTCGTCAAGTCTCCTAGGAGAGCGAACGAACTCTGTCGCACTTCGGGCATGGTGTCCTTTATTTATATGACAAATAAACCATTTAAGCAATCAGAACACAGTTAGCATTTCTTTTATTAAAGGGTTAGTTCACCCAAAAATGAAAATTCTGTCAGTATTTACTCACCCTCATGTTGTTCCAACCCCGTAAGACCTTCGTTCATCTTCGGAACACAAATTAAGATATTTAGGATATTAAAATCGCTCCTGCATACAGTCCATAGGCTTCTTGAGGGACTGGCTCTTGCTGTCCTCGAAAAGTAATTGAAGACATCGTTAAAATAGTCCAAGTGACTACAGGGGCTCAATCTTAAGTTTATCAAACGACGAGAACACTTTTGTGCGCAAAAAAACAACAAAAATAACGACTTTATTTCAACTATTCACTTCCTTCTCCATAAGCCTATAGTCCGTTAACGTAGTGTGATTGCGTAGAGCTACGTCACACGTAGGCTCACTATTGGTCGACGCTGGTCATGTGTGTGTGATGCGTGTGACGTACAATAACAGAAGCTTACGCTATTAAACTAGTTAGCTGACTCGCGCAGAGGGAGAAATAAACGAATAGTTGAAATAAAGTCGTTATTTTTGTTGTTTTTTTGCGCACAAAAGTGTTCTCGTCGTTTGATAAACTTAAGATTGAGCCCCTGTAGTCACTTGGACTATTTTAACGATGTCTTTTATGACTTTTCGGGGACGGCAAGAGCCAGTCCCTCAAGAAGCCTATGGACTGTATGCAGGAGCGATTTTAATATCTTAAATATCTTAATTCGTTTTCCGAAGATGAAAGAAGGTCTTACGGGGTTGGAACAACATGAGGGTGAGTAAATACTGACAGAATTTTCATTTTTGGGTGAACTAACCCTTTAATATTAATAGTATTAAGATACATACATACACACAGATACATATATCATTTTACTAGAGCGCTGCCTTTGTACTGAAGGAATACAAATTTATTAAATGTATAATTTAGTAGAGGTGTGCAAAAAAAAAAAAAAAAAAAAAAAAAAAAAAATCGATTCACATTTGAATCGTGATTCAATCTTTACCGATTCAGAATCGATTCATAGAATTCCAAAAATCGATTCAGGCTATATTTGTTAATGGCGTGCAGGGGCGGAGTGGCAATTGGGTGAGTTGGGACTTTTACCGGTGGTCTGGTAGTGATTCTATGGTTTCGAGGCTGCGAGGGCCGGTCTGATAAATAGTTATTGCAAGTTCTTGCCGCCCGCTGGTCAAACTGTGCAGCCACTCTGCTCAACCCGTAAATAAATGCATCGATCCGCAGATCTTATGTTTGAGTTCTATAGATCTTTTGTCAAGCGTGTCAGAGGTTACTGGTTCTAAACCGCACTCGTATAGTTTTTTCTCTCTCTCATCAAAACCGAATATGTTCATCACGTTTGTGTGCATTTTATTTTGTGATTTCACCGTGTCTCCACAACGGCGATAGATTGAAGCGCGCGTCCGAGAGAAGACTGCGCGAGCCACAGAGAACACTGTATCCATGACACTGATCGCAGCGGACACGAGCACTCAGCTTGATTTCAAAAACAACAGGTCTCTTATTTAATAGCGACCTAAATGAATGCTCTGCTAGTTAACTGGAGATACCCGCAAATTACGCGCCTATGAACGACTTCACTGGATCTAAACAAATCAATCTAACCATAGATGTTACCAGTAGCGGTGGCTTTTTTTAAATCTATTTAAATATTTTCGCAAGGGTTCTATGAAATTAGTATATATTTTTAAGAAGTGCAATGTGCCCAGTCGAGTTCACATTTCAACAGTCAACCTGGTAGCTGAAGTAGGCCTACTCCTTAAACCACATTTAGCATAATTGTTTGTTTGATCTGACTACAGCACTTTAAAGCTAAATGTAAAAGCTTTTTATTTAAGTTTTATTTTAAACTTGAATTAAATGTATTTAAAAGCTGGCCAACGCTTCGCACTTTTTAGTTGCAAAAGTTTTTATTTTTGTATGAAGACATATAAAGTAATATCAAACTTTTCTTTTAAATTATGTCTACTGCAATCAATCACATAGGAAAAAGTAAACTACATTTATATAGACCTGCGAATCGTTTTTTGAATCGAGAATCGTTTTTGAATCGAAAATTGATTTGAATCGAATCTCGAGACAAAAATAAATAAATAAATAAAATCGGTATCGAATCGTGACATTTTCTGAATCGTGCACCCCTATAATTTAGGTTCCAATACAATAGTATAAACTAAACCAGACTACTAAACCGATTTGAGTTGGCTCATCCCAACTGATTTAACCGTACCTGCATGCACTGGAAGAGCAGGGTCATGATGTTGCTGCGGGTGACCAGCTGTTCCACATGAGCCCCGAGTCCCTCGGCCAGACCGCTGAGCAGATCGAGAGCCACGATCATGAAGTCTTTATCAGGTGACTCGTACTGGTCAGGTTGCTGGTTATACATCTACAACAAGAACAGGACAAACAGATGTAGGTAATAAACTAAAGACAACATGCTATGGTGTTCATTCTCAAACAAGCGTGCATGTCGACTGACCATGGCTTGAGCGAGGTTCTTCTGGACCAGGGTGACACAGCGCTGGTAAACTGGTTCACAGTAAGGCAGGAAACCACTCTGCAGTGCTGTGGCCACTGAAGACAGACACTACAAGGAAAAAGGGACACATTAAGACATTTCTGTCTTTGAAGAATGAATATCACACAATCCAAAAGGGCAGAAGAACTTTACCTCCAACAAGGGGAACAGATCTTTGTCTTCATCTTTTAACTCATTCCATTTCTGAATCAGAGGGGGCATGAGCTTTTGGATGTATTCCTGCTCAACAACAAAAACGACATTTAATTAAAGGGGAAAACGTTCACGTTCACGCTCAAAATGAACATGATCTCACCGGCTGGTTAAGATGGTGTCCGACAGAGTCAGCAAGGGTTCCGATGGCGTCATATAGGATCAACAAGTTCTTATGCTGGTACTTGCCGAAAGCAAACACCAGTGTGTCCAGAATGAAGCTCAAGTAGGGAACCAGCTCTGTACAGGCCTCCTCTTCCAGGGTCGCAAATGCACTGATGGAAAGAAAAAAGATCTGCATTAGCTCAATGTGCCGACATCTTCACAAACATTTCCTAACTGAAAGGTGACTGGGAGAGATATTTCAGGGGGGAAATGTGCGGTTTGATTCGTTTAAGAGGATTTTAGGCACTTTCTAGCTCTTGAGGCTGGGAGGCTGACTGGCCAACCAGATAAAGCCAGCTATACCATTGTAAAGCAGAGACTCACCTTAGGGGCCATTCAAACAGAGTGAGTTTTTGCAGTTAAAAACATTAAATGACAGGTCTAGGGCTAGGAATCGAAAATCGATTCCAATTCTGGAATCAAATACTTAAGGTCAGGATCAGGATACTTATGAAACAATTTCAATTCTTCTTGTGCATTGTTTTTTTTGTGCTGCGCACACACATCCAAAGCGCTCTCACAAAAAAAAAAAAAGTGCTTTTAAACCATTGAAGCACAAAACTTATGTTCAAATGCTTGTGTGACAGGTGAAAATATGAGTAAATGCAAAATTAGCATTTTTTGATGAACAAACCATTTACAGTTTGGCAAGAGTCATTTTGACGCACTTTCTTGCGATTAGTACTGCGACTGATTGCATTGATCATCTGAAGAGGATTCGTGTGTGCTGGAACTCAGTGAAAACTCAGTGGAACTCAGATATTTACTTAGTATGATTATTCAAAGCGTTTCATATGGTTTATTTTTAAATAGTGCATTAATAGCGAGTCTGTGAGATCCAACTAATGCCTGCATTGATAAAACCATGCGTTTCAGTGACATTACTACACATGTTGAATATAATGTATAATGCAATGGGGGAATAATAATATAAAAATAATTATACATCTCACAATATCTTGATATTTTAAGGCTTTCAAACTCAGTTCCTGGAGGGCCACAACACTGCAGAGTTTAGCTTCAACCCTAATTAAACACACCTGATCAGCTAATCAAGTCCTTCAGGCTCATTTGAAAACTGCAAGTGTGTGTGTTGAAACAGGGTTGGAACTAAACTCTCTACGGCTGTGGCCTTCCAGGAACTGAGTTGTGTCAAGCGAATTGTGACAAGTGTATCGTTACACCCTTAACAGACATGGCTGGATAGTCATTTAGGAGTTGGTCTGGATGGTGTTGTAATGATGTTCTTCAAGAGCGTGTTAAACACACCTGCAGGCGGCCTCTTGAACCCTCTTGTTGCTGTCAAGGATGCGTTTGAGCAGCTCGGTCATCAGGGGTTTGAGGTAGGAGTCTGGTGGCTGGCTGACCACCCAGTGTGCATAGCGACTCAGAGTCCAGCAGGCGATGGAGCGGACCAGAGCTTTCTTATCACAGAGACACTGGATCAGGTGAGGAATTAACTCCGGAAGGTACAGCACCATATCCTGCATACAGCCTGGGGACGAGAGAGAGAACAGGGTCAGAAGAGAAGTCATTCCACTTTTGCAGAGCATACACTACAGTTCAAAAGTTTGAGGTCAGAAATATATCTTTTGAAAGAAATTAATACTTTAGCAAGGTTGCATTTAATTGATAAAAAGTGACATTAAAATGACAAATAAAATAGACATTTCTAATGTAAAAAAAGAGATTAAAACATTTCTATTTAAAAGAAAATGCTGTTCTTTTCAACAATCTATTCTCAAAAAAATCTATATTTTTAAATCATTATATTAGAGTTATTTCTGAAGGATTATGTGACTAAACACTGGAGTAATGATGCTGAAAATTCATTTTCAGGAAATTCTGGAATAAATTACATTTTAAATTATAAAAAAATATATATAATAAAATTTACTCTACTGTAATTTTGCTAAAATAAACAACACTGGTGAGCAAGAGACATTTAAAAAACATTAATAATAAAATATTCATTTTTAAAAACTCTTATGACCAGTGACCACAAGCTTTTGAACAGATGTCTATATATATATATATAGAAAATTGTACAAATATATATATATAGTGCATATTGTAGTGCAGATTTAGTATGCATTTTATATAGGGGTGGAATTGTCAATTTGGATATTAACCAGAAGTGGTGTGCATGTTCATTTTACATTTAGCCTTTTACAGATTTGATATGAATGAAAGACCCCCTCAAAAAAGAGAAAATTGTACAAAAAAATATTACAATACTTCACCCCTAATGAAAACCCAAATTACCTTTTACATTTGCCAAAGTGACTAGATTAAATCGCCACAAAACAAATAGAAAAAAAATGACCAAATTGCAACTTGAATTAAATATGCTACACTAATCACATGACTTCACTATATTTCGCATTACTGTTCAAAATTTTTTCCATAGTCTTTTTAAAAATAGCGTGCAGTACACAGTATAAATAGCATTTCGTAAGCTGTATTATATCATTCAAGTCAGAACAAAGTCAAGGTTTAGTAGAAAGAGGGTTACATTTTACACGTCCTCATCCGGTGGACTTTACCTTCAGCAATGGCTCCAAGAACCAGGATGCCAGACTCTTTACTGACCCAGTCCGGGTGGAACAGCAGTTCCTTCAGCACAGGGAGCAGGTGGGGCAGCAACTCATCCCGAAACACATTTGCCAGGACATCAAGGGCGGCTGCCGAACACTTACCTACAGAGCAAACCAACAGGGTTAGACCTCTTGGATTTCTCCAATCACCAATCTAACTGCAAGCTTTGTGGATCAGACAGTATGAGTAATGAAACATCACAGACATTCATGACATTTATGAGTATAATCATCTCCACAGAACACACCAAGCATATAATATTTGCTCAAATTAGCAATATTTCCCCAGCATCAGGTTGGTTTCTTATTTAAAACACTCACGTAGATTCCAGTCGGAGAGACTGTCGTCGTCATCATCATCATCGTCATCACTGTCCTCTCCTTCCTCCGCTTCATCCCCTTCATGGCGAAGGGTGACAGTACGAGACTTGTGAAAGCGAGGCTTTATGTCCTGCTCGTTGTCCGGCACGGCCTCGTCTTCCTCCACATCACCCTAAACAGGAAGTAGAAAGTCACCATGTGATGAAACACAGCCGGTCAATTCTGGACCGCAATGACAGAGTCAAAAGCCTTGGGTCAGACAGTATGAATACTTGAAAATCATGGAGAAAATCAGGAATAATGATGTAATCATACCCAAGGCCAGACTTATGAGAACTTCTTATGATTATGAAGCAAAGTAACTAACCTTTAACAAAATGATGTCAATCTCAGAGTACTTCATCCCATTCACCAGAACAGGAACTAGTCTAGGGGAGATTAAAGACAGGAAGTCAAAATTAGTATTATATTTGAGGTATAGAGGGATGTGAAAAGGTCAAGAGCATCTCTGACAAAAGGAAACGTGAGATAATCTCTAATGTATTAGACCGGAAGTTCAAATGCTACATCCTGTATTGAAATGGCTACCGCATAAACCCGTTAGCACATTTCTACTGTTCTATATTAAATGCATAAAATAGAATTTTTTTAGAAGGATTTTTCTCATTAAATTATTTTTCTATAATACATTTAAAAAATACCAGTTGATCAAAGCTATTTTAAATACCTCAAATAATAATAAATTATTAAAAACAAACAATAGAACAAAATATATACAGTTCCAACTTGTTCAGATTCTGTTATACTGTATGATGCAGTTATTTTAAATGTCTAAACGTTTTTAAAATATTATTAATGTTAAGAAATACCATATAATAAAGTCCAATAAAATAATATATATATATATATATATATATATATATATAATTGCAAGCCATTTTGTTTTTTTTTAAATAAGAGTTATCACTGCATTTTATTTTTAAATAAATTTTTTTTTCCCCCCTGTGACACCTGGAAATAAGTCGCACTACACAAGTTAAACTGGCTGCTAACGCCTGGCTAAGTTTTATGTTGACCAAGCATCATTTGGACTTGGAATCAAATGGTCAAGGTTATGATCCAGTTCGGCCCTGCTGGTAGATGTGCTAACCATACCAACTGGTTGCAATAAGCACCTTTCTTGATGGACACACGTTCAAACGGGGGCTCACAAAAAGCATAAAACTGATTGTTTCCTCGTCACGTTTTGCGGTTGACATCTGAAGCAAATGCACTTACTGAATGACTCTCTTCACTTACTGTGCAAGGTGTCCAGAGAGGGCATCCTTACAGATGGGCTGCTCAGCCAGCGTAAGCCAGAACTCACAGGCCTCCAGAGACACGTTCTCATCCGGGTCCTGTGTGCGCTGCAGCATGTACTGCAGGAACAGTCAACATCATCAGCATCTCAGTACACCATGTCAACATGTACACCACTTCAGGGTCCTCTCGTTCTTCTTACCTCAACGATGCTGCGCATGTGAGGGATGAGTCGGTCAACTCGCACCTCCAGCAGCATGACCAGAGCCCTGCACACGTTCTTCCGCACCTCCGAGTCCTCGTCTGCGGCCAGCGCAAACAGACTCTGGAGTAACAGCCGAGGAGGAAACAGATTAAAACAGCGATTACAGTAGACCGTATTCAGGCGTTAATTGTTTCACATGGGGAGAAGAGGGTCATTTTGACATTTACAGGTCCTAGTTGTGGGCAGAACTTTACTTCCCAACTTCAAAAAGCCTTTTAAAGGTATACATGTGAATTAAACGTGGCACACTGGCCTTCATCATCACAGTGTGCTTCTGCAGTGTTTCCATTTGACTTGAGTTTGTTTGGTGTCGTCTTTACTGAAGCCAAAATGTGTCCAAACGATACATTTGTGTTAATTTGTGTTGAAAATGTGTTAATATAAAAGGGGAAAGTACATTAACGCACAGTGGGCGGAAATATTATTAGGTTTAAAAAATATGAATAGGTTTATTTTATTTTTACTCTTAACTGTTCTTATTTATATTGTTTCAATTTTCTTTTATGTAAAGCACTTTGAATTTCCATTGTGTATGAAATGTGCTATATAAATAAACTTGCCTTGCCTAAAAAAAAAAAAAAACCCGAAATAACCGACATGGTAAAACGACGTCGGTTATAGGCTCCGATCATCCAACCCAAACTGTTGCATAATCTTCACTAATGACTGTCTTTTTAGTAAGTCACATTATATAAATAACAATAAACATAAAGTGTCACTGGCAAAACCTTGTTTTCTTCTATTGTTAGTCTTAATTTTTAAGTCTAAATTTGATTTTTAAATCTAAGTTGAAAACTTTTCTGTTCTCACAAGCTTATGACTGAGATCTTAAAATTAGCTATACTGTGTAGTTTTAAATTTGTCTATTTATTTTTTATTACATTTTTATTATCTTTTTTGTGCATGTTTTGTATCTGGTATTTTTTCATGATGTTTTTACTTTCTGTAAAGCACATTGAAGTACTTTGATGGAGTGAATTGTGCTATATAAATAAACTTGTTGTTGTTGTTGTTGTTAATTCCTCTAGTCACTACCAGTGGAGGAGGAACTCAAATCTTTTTTACTAAGTAATATTACCATAATGAAAACAAGTTTAATAACATATGTAGGCCACAGTACTTTTATTCTATTTTAAATAAGTAGTCAGCAAAATATAATAAACATGAAACTACTCTTTATGCAAAATGGCCCTATATAAAGTGTCATAATTATATAAATTATCGGAATATTGCTTGATGTGGTAAAGTAGCGTTATAGGCAGAATAAGTCTTAATAATACTATATAAACTTATAACACTGTCTACACCAGACCGTTGTTGCTCACATCACAACAGACGCTTACCCTGGACGTTACGAACGAGGCATCAGTTTACTTTCGGAGATTTGTTGCTCGCGCATTCAGTGTAGACCACATCACAGATTATATCTGCGACCGGCCCATATCAGCTGATAATATCGGCAGACCGATAAATCTTTCGGGCTCTAGTATATAACTATCAGAAATAATTACTGTCCAAATAGGGTGTAATGTTAATCAAATGATTATTAAATCCAGCATGCTCACCTCAATAAAGGTGTCAATGTTGTCCATCAGGGCTTGCGCTCTTCCGATGATAAACTGATTCACACATGCAATAGCATGAGATCTGCAAAACCACATGAATGACCATTAGATTTCCCAGAAATACGCCAAAGTTTTATTCAAGAACAGAATATGGGACATGAAAAGTGACCCCATCCTTCCCTTGACTGACCTGATCTTGGGGCTGCAGTGTTTGAAGAACTGCAAGAACTTGGGAATCATGATGTTGAGGGGTCGGTTCAGAGCGTCACTGTCCAGGAGCTCAGACGAGTCCTCGCAGATCTTCTGTAGAGCTCCAAACGAGCCCTGTGTGTGTGAATGAGAACAAACTCAGATACAACTCACACCTGTGGGGAACATTTATGGATGTGATACAGGAAGCATCACAACCACTTTACATGCATCATTTCCAAACACATTTAAATAAAATGTGTAAGACAAAATAGAAGAGGAAAAGCGAGCGAGATGGCAAAGACAGGTTTAGGTTAAAGGGATAGTTGACCCAAAAATGAAAATTATGTCATCAGTTACTCACTCTCATATCGTTCCAAAAAACATAAGATGTGTTCGTTCATGTTTTAAACACAAATGAGAATGTTATTTAATGAAATTTAAGAGAACTTTTCAGAACCTGTAGAAATGACATCAACTGATTATCCATTGGTTTCACAGACAAGGCTTAAGCTAATCCAGTTCAAATGCATATTGTTTGACTGAAAGCAACTGATGCACACCAGTAATGTTTTTTTTTCTAAAAGCGAATTAAATGCCCTAATTGAACGAAGGCCTAATCCTGGCTTAATCTAAGCCCTGTCTGTGCAACCAGGCCAGATAGTATTAGCGTTTCTGCATGAGTTAGTTTGAGGCGGGATGCTCATACTCATTTTCTACAGCCCATGGAAGTGTGGAGAACTTTGTCTTCAGTAAAGTCATTTAAACAATGATCAGTAAACATACACAGAGCACTCAAATATGGCAAGCGGAAGCTCAACCGTACTTGCTAGAGGCGTAAACAAAACGTAATGGCGTGACGCGAGAATAAACCTAACTGGTTCTCCAGCTAACATGCCTGAGCTTCCATTTACCAAATCTGAACACACCATGTACATTCGCGAATCAATAATTATATGTGAATAAAAGCCTACAGAAAATCTGTTCAGTATATAAAGTGATCATGTCTCAACAGATATCTTTTACAATCTCTTTATGAAGCTTCAGAGTTGGGGGTGAATATTCTTTCAACGGACGAACAGAAACCTCTAAGATATCATTAAAATATCTTCTTTTGAGTGCCGAAGAGGAACCGTACAGGTTTGGAACGACATAAGGGTGTGTAAATGACAGAATTGTTATTTTTGGGTGAACTATCCCTTTAAGGCGGCCATGAAGAGCGCAGAGGCAAGGCACATACCTCACAGATGTTGTAGTCCTCCGAGTTCAGCATGTTGCACAGCTGGGGCAGCAACTCCGGCCATGTCTGCAACTCCCCTTTGGTGGCAATCGTTGTAATTAGTATACCTGAAGACAGGAAGAACAAGAATCGTCACATTTTCTTGATACTAAGAGCATACTAACAACAGAACATGATAACTGCTATCTGTAGGGGTGCGCAAATAATTCAATTCTGTCTGATACCAGTAATTATTTTCATGTTGTTAACCGATAAATGTACAAAAAAAAAAAGTACTAATTAGTGAAATCTTCAATTTCTAATGTTTTATAACATTATTTGATGTTTTTTTTAAATAAAGTGCAATTTCCAGTCAATAACATTTGAGTTCATGTAGATGCTTGACTTACTCTAGAGCGCGAGGAGAGACTCACCGATAGTGGCGCGGATGAGAGGGGAAGGGTCCCCGATGTTGTTTAAACATTCCTGCTTGATGAAGTGTGCGACTCCAGGAGGGAAGTTCTGATAGTGAACCTTCACGTTGTTCTTCAGTATCAGACCACTGAGGGATCGAGTGGGCTCATCTGTGGAGTGTGAAGGAAGGAAACAGACATTTATAGTAATAGTTGCAATATAAAGACTGTCTGAAACCCTATGGTACAACACACAAAAGTAATATGAGAACATGCAATAAGGTGAGCTTTACACAAAAATGAACTCAGACACCAACCTTCAGTTTTCAGCCTCGTCAGGACGAAGATCAGATAGTTGTTGAAATCAGGAAACTGATTCAGCTGCTCTAGTTTCTGAGAAATGTTTAAGAATATTAGAGTTGCTGTAATAATAGCTGCAGTTCAACAAGCACATTGACACTATTTTAGAAAAACAGATGAAATATATTTAATCTATATTAGGACAATATATTTAACACTTAGTAGTAAGGTCCCATTAGTTAACGCATCGACTAACATGGATTAACAATGAGCAATACATTTGTTAGAGTATTTATTAATCTTTGCTAACATAAGGTAATAAAATACAACTGTTCATTGTCAGTTCAGGTCCCCTAAAAATTAACAGATATAACTTATGATTTTAATAATACCATTACATTAAAACATGATTTTAGAAGTAGTTTCATTGTAATTTAACATGTTAACTAACTAATGATAACAAATGGAACCTTATTGTAACAACATTTTTCTATTTAACTTCCCTGTACTGAAATAAAAGACCCACAGCCGATAGTTGACATTATTTTTGGCCAATTTTAAATCAGGTATCCAAACATTATTGCACATTTAAAAAAGGATTAACGGTTTAGTGCTTTTGAAATCGGGTAAACCAAGTTCACAAATGAATAAATAAGGGTGCAACGTTACATAATGATATCAATATGTTCATACTAATATTTCTGTCATTTATGTATTTAAAATGCCCCTAATATGCTTTTTCGGATATCACCTGTCATGTAGTGTATAATATAGCGTTTTGTGAATGTGCAAGGTCTGCAAAGTTTCAAATTCAGGAATACAGAAAAAGCATTTTATTTGAGAAAAACTCAAAGGTCTTCACTACAAGCCATCAATATAAAAGTTTGGTTTAACTTGAAGAAATATTGACAGAACTATATTACTATTGTTTAATAGAATGTACTTCCCAAAATAACATTTCAATATTACTAAAGGAGTTTAATTTTTTGTCCATGTTTTAATTTAGTAAATCTCTGTTGTGCAGCACTTGGAATAAAAACATTATAAAAACATATGCATAATACATTATTATTGTATTTATATACAAAATACATTTTATAGGACTGTATTATTGTAAATTATTTTTTAAAAAATTATCAATGACACAAATAAGTTGTTTATCTAATCCAAAATCAATTACTACATTTAATAGATTAGACAAGTTTATAATTATTGAAATTTGAAGGAACAAAACATACAAATGGTTTCAAGTTTGTTATAATCAAGTATAGAGAGACTGAATCCTTTGTTGAACTATTTCAGATATTGTGAAAAAAAAAAAAAGAGGTGATGCTGCAAGTAACTTGAACGCATTGTAGGAGACCTTCCAAACAGCATAATAGAGGCACTTTAATAAATACTACAAATTCTTAGTATCAGTATGGTCACCACCACCACCAATATATCAAGGATTCCTTGAGTTCTGTGAATGGCAGCAAACAGAGAGTTGTGTTGAGGATACCTGCTGCACAGCTCTCTGTGTGGCTGTGTTTGGGGATTGAGAGTCTCTCAGGAGCTGCAGGACCTGCTGGAGGCCTTGTTCATCCGGCTGCCACTCCATCCTGCACACAAACCACCAAAGACAATTATATATCCTTCATGTCTTCACAAAAAACTTCCTCCTGTGAAACGATTGCAACACCAAAACAACTTTTTTGTGGTTAGCAAACTTCTGTAGAGCAATTTATCCACAACTACTACCAGCGCATTAAGTATAATGTTGTTGAGGACAGGGGAAGACATAGGTAAAAATACAATGGTATATATGATATTATATGCATGATTAAAGCTAAAGGGCTTTTACACATCCTCCAAGTGTTTCAAACCAAAAAATTAAACGGCAAGAAATTAAAATGTTGCAAGTTAATAAGCGATGAAAGCTCACAAATCACATACACAACTATATTAAACAAATACTGTACAAAACAATAGTTTCCAATGTAATACAACAAACAGGTGTGATTTGATTACATCTCAATGAAAAGTATTTTTGTTTTTCAGTCCACATTCACTTCTTTGTGTTTAATATATAGGTATATATGCCATTAAACACAACCCTGGCTTTTATTTTGAAATACATTTTCAAAATGAACGCAAGTTAGCCTACTTTATGAATAGCCCAAAATAAGGGTTGAAATATATTCGACATGTATAATCTGTATAATAAACATTTTTAGGACGAATATTTTCTCTTTTTTATGATCTCAGAACCATCTATGCGTGTAGTTTATAATAGAAAACTAAAATTTAAATGCATGTAGTATATAAAATAATCCTCAAACTGCAAAAAATATCTGGCTAAAATTGTTAACAAACATCTGACTTAAGACATTTTGAAGAAAAGAGCGTGAAGAATCAGGAAATGCACATGGTCGTCCCTGCATACCGAGGCCTTGTCTTTCTTTCACCCTATGCAAGAGTAGCTCAAAAACCCCAGGCACGACCCACATTAATACGCGATAGAAAACCCCTTATAAGACTACCAATACAAAAACAAAACATCACGCGAAACCTCAAACAATAAAGCAACAGGTAAAGGCTATCTAAGCCCAGTTATTTAGTATTATACACATGATATGTGAATATCTTTAGTACACGATCTAGCGAGCATACTCGACCTAATCCACGTTACCAACTATTATTGTGTTAAATTCCATACACGTTACAGTACATAGACACTATAAACATCAGACACGAGCGTGTTCACTTACACATGCCGCGTGCGGAGGCCTATTGATCAGCTCGTGCAGCGTGGAGCTCGCGCTCGTCTCGCGCAATGGCACTTTCAAACACTTCCGCAGGACGAGCGCTACAACGAGGAAATGACGAGATGATCTTGGTCAAGTCAACGCAACTGTGGCCAGTTTCAAATAAACGGAATCTGCCAGGGATTCGGTAGTAAACAAAAATATTTGAAATGGTTGCATTTATCCGGTTTGATTTAGTTTGGAAACGTGATTTTTTTTTTCTTGCAACTAAGTTAATTTGTATTATCTGCAGCAGACTAATGGTTTTATACAACCCCTCCCTCAGTAATTTCGTATTGTATTATTATTATTTTGTGTTGTGTTTAATTTGTATGTCTACGCACTTAAAAAAATAAATAAACATTTTAGTTTAAGCAGCAACTTTAAGCAGTGCAAAATACACATGCAACAAGTGAGCTCATATAATTGAACCATAATTCACAAACTCACAAAGGCAATACAAAAAAAAAAACAGATTTAATTTATTTTATGATTAAACATTAAGGAAAAATAACAAGACATCCAAAAAGAAAAGAATAAAATACATTTTGCCGAGATCCAGGCTCGTGACGTCATGGGAACATGTCGGCGCCCAGAGAGAAGTACACAGATAACTTAGGACAGATAAACGTTCTATTAAAATGTAATAAAATGCATGAGTAAGGTAAGGTTCCAAAAATAATTTACTAAGCGTTTGCAGTTACATGTACAGGAATATATAATTAAGATTCTCATTTACGTTTTTAAAAGATCGTCTGAATCATCATGAAGAAGTTTTAAGTTTTGTTGGTGGGGGAACAAAACTTAAAACAATCTGCGCATGCGTCATTTTCTCGTCTGGTCTGAAGAAGAGCTGTGCGATTTGTTATGTTTTGACACTAATGATCTTACGCTTTCTTATTGTATTATTTTACTCATATTTTACCGTTTCATACTCGTGTAAACTCGTGTTTAATCCAGTAAGAGCCAAACCCAACCCCTTTAAATGGCCAGAATTGGTTGGCTCCTGCACACATTTGCACTATTGACCTTAATATTTCTGAATTCTGTTCTTTATATCCTGGTGCACAAGGACAAGAGTGTTTCATTAGCCTTTTCACCATCAAAAGTATGGCGTCATAGTTCAAATATCTCACACAGAAGTGTTCAATCCCAGAAGAACTTCAGTCATCATAATCTTCACTTATCTGCTGATCCCAGGACTCACACTAGTTCTCTTAGAGATCAGTGCAGCATAGCTGTGGAGAGCCGCATCGACTGTGGCCGTGACAGATCTTTGAGTCGAGCCAATTGTGAGGGGAGAGGATGTTGTTATGTGCCTCTACCTCAGTCTGGATTAAGAGGACCACCATGGTGTTTCTACCCACTCCGTTACCCAGGCTACAAAATGGGGCCCTTGTTGACCACAGAAAGGGGCCAAAGGGCCACGCTGACCCGTTCTGTACCCTCATACCTGCCCCGGGACATCCCCACATTGCAGCTAGATGTGATGGCCGAGTCTTTGGGTCGCCTTCACCTCACTGTGAGCACTTCTTTCAGCCTTTTCAATTAAAAAAAGTACAATTACAAATCAGATATTGTACGTTTTGGAGGAATTTAATACAGTCACATGATTCTTAAAAAACATTAACTCTTGAATCAGTCAGGTCTGAAATGAGCAAGTCATGAAGTGTATTCCAGCCTTTAGATGATCTATTCTTGCTTTATCTTGCTGACTTCACTTTGCCACAGCTGAAAGATCCAGCATCTGAACGATACGAGGTCCCCTTTGTGACGTCCAAATCCAGGGGCCACAAAAACACACAAAACGCCCTCTATGATGTTGTTTTCCAACCAGATCCGTTTGGGTTTATTGTACGGCGTAAATCCAATGAGCGGGTTCTGTAAGTGTACTTCCGTTTTTCTTTTCCTGTATTGTATGTTTTGCTTATTGTGCTTCTTCTGTTTCTGTTTCTGGGTGTCAATGACAGTCCACAGCTCTATATGGTAAAAATGTATTGCCCCCTAGTTTGAATACTACAATAGGCCCCCTCCTGTTTGCGGATCAGTATCTACAGCTCTCCACCAGCATGGCTTCCTCTGTGATTTCTGGACTGGGTGAACATTACACCCCCATCACGCTGGACCTCAACTGGAGCTCTGTTTCATTATGGAACAGAGACATGGCACCACATGTAAGACATTCACACCATTTCACATTCTCCTTTAACTTCCCCTTTTATTCACAGCTGTTCTTAATGTTTTATATGGCCCTTTGTAGAGAAGTGCCAACCTGTATGGCTCCCACCCTTTCTTCCTAGTCCAAGAAGGTGATGGACAGGCACATGGAGTCTTTCTTCTCAACAGCAACACAATGGGTACAGAGTTTTGTTGTCTGAATTGGCTTCTTCCAATTTTGGCTTTCACTAAAAGTTTTCAAATTTGCCAATTGTAGAAGTGTTTATGCAGCCTTCTCCAGCATTGACATGGGTGACCGTCGGAGGAATACTGGACTTCTACATCTTCTTAGGCCCCAGTCCTCAGAGTGTGATACAGCAGTACCATGAGGTTATAGGTATTAAACAACAGACAGTTCACATGCTGTATTAGAAATGTCATTTACCCACAGTGTAACTTATTGTGTTGTATCTTTGAGGTTATCCTATGATGCCACCCTACTGGTCGCTGGGCTTCCACCTCTGTCGCTGGGGTTATACGTCCACCAACGTCACAAGAACGGTGGTACAGCTAATGCGCCAGGCCAAGATCCCTCTAGTATGTCAATAAAATAAATAATGGCTGTGTTTGGAAGATACTGAACAGTATATACCAGTGGTTCTCAACTGGGTGGGGCCACAGCACACTTCTAAGTAAACCTCAAGATTACTCGTTAAAATAATTTTATAAGTGTGATTTCTAGACTTGGAAAAGTCATGCAAATTAATACAATCTTAAAACTATATTTATAATAAATATTATGACGACGGGGGTCCTTGGAGTCAAAAAAGTATATGTGTGCTCGCTGCTATATTTTAAGAAGTACTTTAAGCTAATAAAATCTGGTGTATGCTATGTTGTTGTCACATGACAATATCACCCAGTTATCATCTCTAAACATTTTTTATCCAATTTTTGCGTAAAATTGTTGTTATTGCTTCTGGTTTGTTTGTCATACTAGCAATGGAAGGTTAAGTTGAATACATTGCATTGTGGGATACAGTACCCAGTTTGATATGCTCTCTTAAAGTTAACATATGTGGTTTGAAATTGATAAAATGTGCATGGGAAAAATATATAATCAGAATATTGACCAATTAATTATTCACACACAGTGTATAAATTATAACATAGCATAGTATACTGCACATTGTAGATGTAGTGCTGTTGGTCATCCAGATATTGCAGATTATGCAGCATACATACTGTAAAAATGTAAAGTAGTATGGTAGTATGCCATTTTGGAGAGGAAGAAGAATATATATATATATATATATATATATATATATACTGCATAGAGAGAGAACCAAGTAACCAAGCAAGTTTACATGATCATTTAAATAACCTTCAGTTGACTTCTGTAGGATGTACAGTGGAATGACCTCGATTATGCGGACCAAAGAAGAGTGTTTACTTTTGATCCACAACGGTTTGGAGATCTGCCCCAGATGGTTGAAGAGTTCCATCAGATGGATATGAAGTATGTGCTCATTCTGGTAAGTGGATAATATTCTGTGATGGAGAATATTTCATCCTTATTTGAAATTCATTGAATGAGGCTTGTGAGTTAAATGTGTGATATCACAATATTTTCTGTACTATGTATATATATATATATATATATACACACATACACATTCACTGGCCACTTTATTTGGTACACCTAAGTTGCTAGTACCGGTTTGGACCCCCTTTTGTCTCCAGAACTCCCTTAATGCTTTCTAGGGTTGCTTTAACATTGTGCTGGAAACATTCCTCTGAGATTTTGGTCCATATTGACATGATAGCATCACACAGTTGCTGCAGATGTGTCGTCTGCTCATCCATGATGCGGATCTCCCATTCTAGCACATCCCAAAGCTGCTCTATTGTATTAGATCATACATACACCCAAAAAGCATATTAGTCACAGTACACAAATAAGCACATCAGTGTTGAATAGTATGTGGTCTTTCTTGTGTTAGGATCCAGGCATCAGCAGTACGAGTCATCCTGGTTCATACAAACCCTTTGATGATGGGCTGAAGAGGGGAGTGTTCATCACCAACTCCACTGGACAGATCCTAATTGGGAAGGTTAGCGCCACACATGGAATATTACCCTCACTAAAACTTAGTTGTGATAATGTCATGTACAAGATGTATTTTCTTTCTGCACCACTGTATTATTAGTTGTATTGTAGTCATGATTGAATATGGTGGGGGGTATAAAGATTTTGCATGCATTTATAACCAGGTATGGCCAGGTCTAACTGCATTCCCAGATTTCACCAATCCTAAAACACTGGACTGGTGGATGGACTGTATCAGAGCCTTTCACAATAAAGTACCTGTGGATGGACTCTGGATAGTAAGTACTTACAGAGTAAACTGTAAATAAACATACACAGGGTATTTTAAAAAGGTGACAAAACATGAATGTATGAATTTAAAGGGGCCACACTCTTTACCTACATTGTATTTTTTCCCCTTTAAATCCTGAATTATGTTATGAAAATGCTAAGCAAAAAATAATTTAATGTATTTTTCATCATCTGGACTTAAAGGGATAGTTCACTTTAAAATATTTTCTTTTATCTGTTTTAGCTTACTTCAAGGGCATCCAAGATGTAGGTGTCTTTGTTTGCACAGTATTTTCAATTTTGATATTTTTAGGTCAAACCATTCATGTCTGTCAGTCATTTAATGTAGGTCTATGGTCACCACCTCAAAGAGCATGCACAGAGAAGTCCAAATTAAACATGATTTAATGGCTCGTAAATGTAAGTACACATTGATGGCCTACGACACGAAACGAGCGGTTTGTGTGAGAAAACTAACAGTATTTATATCGTTTTTACCTCTTGTAATCACAACCACATCCAAGTGATCTGAGGGCGCGGGCGCTTTGTGGCTGTGGTTACAAGAGGTAAAAACGATATGAATGACATAATTAATCAAAATAAATTAAAAGGGTAGGAGAAATATTTTTTTCTATTATATTATAATAGAATATTATAATTATAATATAAAAGTTATTTTTTGTAGCTTTAGTAATTTGACCTCTTGATTTCATTTAAAAAAAAAAAGTGAAAAAATTTACCTGAATTAAATGCACACACATATAACTTCAGACCGGTTCACACCAACAATGCTAACTATAAAGATAAATACAACTACATTAGCGTCCACATGAACGGACAATATCGTTTTGATTATTCTAAGCGTGCACTGCTCCGGCATTGTCGTCTGCCACTTTAATGCTCGAGCTCTTTAAAGCAGAAAGGATTTGAATTGGCTGTTAATGTTTGTCAAAGTTTTTATCGTTTGATATCGCTCTAAAAGTGATTCCAACAATATTGTTTCTCTGTGCCGTTATCGTTTAAGTGGTGATGTGAACTCTACCATTCTCTTTACTATTCTCTCTACTATTCTACTATAATATTATAATTAAATATTCAGAACGATTTTTACATATCTTTATAGGTATCGATCCGGCCTTTATTGATAACTTCTAAATCTCTTTTGAAATTCTACTCACAGGACATGAATGAGCCATCAAATTTTGTCCAGGGATCTGTGGATGGATGTCCTGACTCTGACTTGGAGAAACCTCCTTATACTCCAGGTAAGATCGTCTTAATATTCTCTCTTGTAAAATGACTATCACTGTTTTAATGTGACCTGAATGAGGAGATCTGTCTGGGTTTACAGATGTAATAGGATGTCAGTTAAGCTCAGGAACTGTGTGTATGTCCGCTCAGCAGTATCTGTCCAATCATTACAATCTGCACAATCTCTACGGCCTGACCGAGGCCATCGCCACCCACAGGTCAGAGAAATGCCTCTTCCATTCTTACAAACAGTAAAAAAAAAAAGTTAATTGGTAAACAGATCCATTTTGATATGGTTTGACATTATTACCAACTTTCCACTCATTTGTATTTCAGGGCATTGTTGAAAGTAAAGGGCACTCGTCCATTTGTCCTATCCCGGTCGTCTTTTCCAGGACTGGGCCGTTTCTCTGCGCACTGGACAGGAGATGTGCAGAGTGACTGGGAGCAAATGCGTTTTTCAATACCTGGTGAGAGAGAAAGATCATAAACTATAGTTACAAAGAGGATAAAAGAAGTTTTGCTTAGTCCTGGCCCTGGAAGTGCCACACATCCATGTCTTGAGATGTTCTAACATTCATAATGCAGGCTCCCTCACCTACATATGGAAATGTTTTAGAACATAAGATGAGATGTGACATGTACATGTCTTGCCTTAATTTTTTGTTCCTAATAGTTGAAAAGCATGAGTTGTCCCCACTTTGGTTTATTGTTGTGTGTGTGTGTGTGTGTGTGTGTGTGTGTGTGTGTACCAGCTGTGCTCCTGTTTGGACTCTATGGCATTCCCTTTGTGGGGGCTGATGTATGTGGATTTGGTGGAGACACTACTGAAGAACTGTGTGTGCGCTGGACACAACTCGGAGCCTTTTACCCTTTCATGAGAAACCATAACGACAAACCCAATGCTGTGAGATATCAGTCAACAATTTACAGTTATCTAGAAGAAAAAAAATCATATATATATATATATATATATATATATATATATATATATATATATATATATATATATATATATATATATATATATATATATATATATATATATATATACTAATGATCAAAAGTTTGGAAACAATTAACTGGAATTTAGATCCTGTGATACAGAAGACTGGAGTAATGGCTGCTGAAAATTCAGCTTTTCCATCACAGGAATAATTTTACATTCTAAAATAGATTACAACAGAAACAAGTTATTTTAAATTGTAATAATATTTAACTCTAAACTATACCTGTTCTCCATGCAGCATATATTCTCTGGCTCTGTAGGCATCATTGTCCGAATCTGGTTCGAACATATAAGACTAAACACGCCACTGACAATTCTGACATTTTCAGTGTGTGAGATTGTCCTTTTTTGTTTTAGCATGAGTACTTAAAGCAGCTCATTTGCATTTAAAGGGATATATACAAAAACGGTAGATTTTTGCTTACCCCCCAAAAGTGGCGATTTTAACATTATAAAAAATTATTTGTAGAGGATTTTAAGCTAAAACTTCACATACACTCTCTGGGTACAACAGAGACTTGTTTTACATCTTGTAAAAATGGGCATAATAGGACCCCTTTAATGTTTACAAACTTTTGACCAGTACTTCATATATATATATATATATATATACTATATACTAATGATCAAAAGTTTGGAAACAATTAACTGGAATTTAGATCATGTGATACAGAAGACTGGAGTAATGGCTGCTGAAAATTCAGCTTTTCCATCACAGGAATAATTTTACATTCTAAAATAGATTACAACAGAAACAAGTTATTTTAAATTTTAATAATATTTAACTCTAAACTATACCTGTTCTCCATGCAGCATATATTCTCTGGCTCTTTAGGCATCATTGTCCGAATCCGGTTCGAACATAATAAGACTAAACACGCCACTGACAATTCTGACATTTTCAGTGTGTGAGATTGTCCTTCTTTGTTTTAGCATGAGTACTTAAAGCAGCTCATTTGCATTTAAAGGGATACATACAAAAACGGCAGATTTTTGCTTACCCCCCAAAAGTGGCGATTTTAACATTATAAAAAATTATTTGTAGAGGATTTTGAGCTAAAACTTCACATACACTCTCTGGGTACAACTGGGACTTGTTTTACATCTTGTAAAAATGGGCATAATAGGACCCCTTTAATGTTTACAAACTTTTGACCAGTACTTAATATATATATATATATATATATATATATATATATATAAATGTAAACATTTCGATCATTTTACATTATTAGTAATATATTAATATTAAGGCTGTGCAAAAATTAATTGTGATTAATCGCATCCAAAATAAAAGTCTGTGTTTACATCATATATTTGTGTGTGCTGTATATAAATATTTTGTATATATAAATACCTATGCATGCATGTATATATTTAAGAATTATTTGCGCTTAAATTCTGTATATATATTTAAATACATAATCTATATTATATAAATATAAATATTTTATGTATGAATAACACATTTTCTTAAATATATACATGCATGTGTGTGTATTTATATATACAAAATAATTATATACAGCACACACAACACAAATATATTATGTAAACACAGACTTTTATTTTGGATGCAATTAATCGCAATTAATTTTTGCACAGCCCTAATTAATATTTCTTCTCAATTTCATACTCTCAGCCCCAAGAGCCATATGTATTTAGCCAGCAAGCCCAAGATGCCATGAGGACTGTGACTACACTGCGATACTCTCTCCTGCCCTTCCTCTACACACTGTTCCATCATGCGCACATCTCCGCCAGCACCGTGGCACGCTCCCTCTTCCTTGAGTACAGTACACACGCTCATTCTAGGCTTGCTAAATATCTCAGCGATGACCTCATCTCTGAGATTACTCATTTCTTTTAGGTTCCCCACTGATCCAAATTGCCAGACCATTGACAGGCAGTTCCTGTGGGGGAGTTCACTGCTTATCAGTCCGGTCCTGGAACAGGGAGCAGTGGAGGTGACGGCTTATCTCCCGCCGGGGACTTGGTACAGTCTGCTTAATGTAAGCCTTCGTCTTATACTATATACATTAACCACCAGTCAAAAGTTTGAAAAAATCTTTTTTTTTTAAATGTTTTTGAAAGAAGTCTTTAATGCTCACCAAGGCTGCATTTATTTGACCAACAAAAAATACTAATATTGTGAAATATTATTACAATTTAAAAGAACATTTTTACATTTTAATTATTCCTGTGATATAAGAAATGTTTCTTGATCATCAAACCATCATATTAGAATGATTTCATAGAATTAAATGGGCTTTTTTTTACCTTCTAAGTATAACCCTTTTTTGCATAACCTGCTTCACTTTGTGATATGTTTACAAAGTTATTATGGTAAAATGTAATTCAGAGACATATGCTATGTCGTCTTTAAGTTAAATGAGACTGAATCCTCTGTGCTTTCTTATAGGGGCAAGCATATTACAGTAAAGGGGAATACATTTTGTTTCCTGCTGCTTTGGACACCATTAACGTTCATGTGAGAGAGGGGAGCATCATCCCACAGCAGGTGGTGTAAATCTAGCAACAAACATAATATCTCCTTTATGCTGTGTAGCAAGTGAACTTTTGCCATTTCTTCTTCGTTTCCCAGGTTCCTGCATTGACGACTACAGCATCTCGCAGAAACCCTTTCACTCTGATCGTGGCATTATCTGCAAAAAATTTGGCCAAAGGAGATCTTTTCTGGGATGATGGGGAAAGTCTGGACACTTATGAGAGGGGAGATTACTCATATGTTCTCTTTTTTGCTGAAGAGGTACGAAATAGCGTGAATTTTGCTTGCATGTTGAATTGATTGGTTTGGATGAGGTTTTTTCTATAGACCATTTTGCAAGATGTAAATTTTGTTTTTTCAATCTGTTTCAATTTTTTTAACACTACATAAAAGCTGGGATAAAATACATCCAACAGAACATTTAAAACTGAATCAAAAAGTTAAACAAACATCTTTTAAGATTTTTTCTTTACATGTGAAATAAAGAAAACAGTTACAAACTGAAACAGGAAGTGTTTCTGGACCAGTGTTGTTTACATTTTGCAAAATGGTCTATTGGACATCTGTTTCCCATTGCTATTCTGTGTTGGAACAGTCCAAAACGAATTGCTTCAGCAGGCAGTAAAATAAAATGAAAAACATAAAGTGCTGTTATTGCTATGAACAGATTGTATGTACAATTTATAAAAATTAAGAAAACTAGAACCTCATGGATTTCAACATACAATAGTAGAATACTCAAAAATATTGTCGAAATGTGCATTAATTTGAAATGTAATCTATTATTCATTTGATATTTTATTCCCCCGTAGTCTTATGTGGTCAGTAAGCCAGTCAAATTAAACAGATCTCTCGATTATTTGGTCCTCGGAGAAGTAAGTGTTTTCGGAGTTCAGACTCGACCTACAGCAGTGTGGGCCAATGGGCGAAAGGTTCATGACTTCTCGTACAGCGCAGACACCAAGGTATGCATCAAGTTCTGAGGTGTAGATTTCTGTTTGTCTACCTAGTTTGGTTTACTTCTACTCCAGTAGTAAGTACAAAATTTAATCATGGTGATTAATGTGCATTTCATATTTAATTTTAATGGACCTTTTTCCAAAGACTTTGATGATGTGATTCCGCAGTTATCAACATTGCAAATCTAATATGAAAAGTTGTTCATATTACCATTTTTTAAAACTGTAATATAATGCTTTACTAGTGTTATATTACCATGGTAAATAGCAAAAAACTACTGTAATTAAAGGGATATACGTGTATGTATTAATCACTTATGTATTGCCAATGTGTGACCAGCTTGTTAACGAAACATAAAAAAAACTAGACCTTTCCCCGGCTTTCTAGGTTGTTAATGAAAGCTCGTCGACTGATTTTTATGTAAAGGATGTTTTTGGCGGGAAAATCAAAAGGATAGGAAGTTTACGCGCACACCCGAGAGCATTTCTTCCATTAAAAAAAATGTCAATGTGTCAGGCAAAGAAAATGAATTATTTCAAACCATAGTCTCAGATAGAATAGGCTATACTTTATAATCATAACTATCACAACGGTGTAATTTTAATTACCTCATCGGTCGAAATGATGCTGTTGAATCGCAGAGCTTGTGCAAACATATCCACTTCGCTATGATAAGATGCTTTCAAACCTCTGCCTCCACGCCGCTGTCTTGTTGTGTGTTTATTTTGTTATTGAGAGACAACATACATTTGCATATTCAACACACATTACATACATACTTGCAACATGTATATATATTACATATTCATCTAAACATCGCTCTCAGCAGCGTGGACTAGGTCTGGATGTTCGTTACCAGTTTACTGCTGCAAAGGTATTTCATAAAACTTCTTTTTACTTCTAAACAAAGAACGAAAGTATATCGTGGTATTTTATCGCGTTTCAGCCTCTTGTACGTTACGTGTGAGTGAGCACGAGCAATACAGTGCAGTTCACGTAACGGCCACCGGTGTTGCTAATGATTTAGGTCTCTGAATTCTAAAGAGTTTCTAATGGGCTCTATGCACGGCGGTATTTCCGGTGAAGGTGTAAGGATGCTTGATAACTTCCGCCGATCGTAGAATCCAATGCAAATACCAAATTTATATTGAATTTTATACTCTAATTTAAATTACATCTAAACGTATGTACGTTTCGTTTCAAAGACTGGAGGACAGTACATTTTGAAGACTCTGCCATAATCCTGTTTCCTCGGTTCTCCTCCGCTTAAATCTCCACAACTGGAAATAGACGAGCATCCTTGCGTCAAATGCGGAACTTATGCGTGCATACAACAACTGAGAGAGGGGTGCCAAATTTCCCATCATTCTCTCTTCTGATGGCTGGAATATTTGGAATGTTGTGGAAACACTATCATGTTTTTTTGTTGTTGTTGTTTGTTTGTTTTTTTTGGAACAAATGGAAATACAAACAGTGCTGTTGTCTCCCATTTAATTACCACAAGTTTACCCAACTTTAACCACTTCTGCTTGTGAGATCCTCTGAAATGTGAAAAAGGTCCATATGAGTCATTAAAATGTTTCATAAAGTGTGTGTGTGTGTGTGGCAGGTTCTTACAGTGCCTGGACTGGACTTACCCATGGCAGCCAAGTTCACCGTACAGTGGAGCTGATGAGAAATCTCTGCTGTGTAAATGTTCTGTGCTTCGTGTAATGTGAATTGCTTTGGTCTTCCAAATGCATAAATGTAACAATGCTCAGTATGTCATTTTTTAAATAAAGGTTTATTTTAAATGTCAGAGAAATAATACAATTATTATTGTTATTGTTGTTGGTGGTGGTGTTTAGTATTATTGTAAAAGTTGTTAAGAGTATAGAAATAGCTAATGCTTATGGTATATTTTTAAATGAAGCCTAGGTTAAATGTAATTATAAAATAATATATGATATTATACAAATAGAATTAGGCTATGGGATTTGACACTGCAATTAAATGTTTTCTATTCTTACCATTTGTCAGTATTTAAGTTCCTTTTTTTGTATTATCCATATGTGGTTAATTTTTTTACACTTTTTAAATGCTAATCATAGGACTTTAACCAAAGAAACGTGTTTAGTTGTGTTTTCTGTGCTCATTATGACTGCATGAACAGTGTCCTGCCCGTGCCGCGCGCGTTGCGTTCAGAGGAAGCGCAGTGTTGTTCCGGAAGCAACGGAATTCCAGTGGGCGGGGCTTCAGTCTGTCGTCAACGAAGGCGTGCAGAGTGAAGAGTGTCACCGACAAACATACGCGTCATTCAGTGTAGCCTGGATCTTTAATGCAGGAGCCGGACGCGCCACTTCTGATATGGACGTGTAGCGACGGTTGTTATCGTTTCTGGTACTGAAGGTAAGACTGCAGCGTGTATGATTTTCGATTACAAATTCATCCTTACGGCTGTCATTATTGGAAGTAGTTTAGTTAGCGTCCCATATGGGGTACAGCAGTGCATATGTGTCTATTATAGCAGATATAACGGGACCCCATCGCGACTTCCATCTGAAATGAGCCCTCATATGCGATTTGTCATCCTTAGTGGGACGAAAGGGCTTGTCCATTAAAATACAATATTGATATTGGTCAATCAACCTGCTGATACAGGCCTGGGAACACATGTCTGTTCTTATTATGTGTCTGGTGTAGTTTTGTTTGATATCTCTTGATGTATTATTTATCTACTGTACTGCTCATTTTATTTTTTTCTGAAGACTTAACTTTGTACTTTGATATTAGAATTATGCCTTTGCCCCAATAAATTATATTATGACGTTTAAAGGCACTTATTAAGGAAATCAAATTCTGCCATTCACTCACCTGCATGTTATTCCAAACCCATGTTGCTGATTTTTTTTCTGCAGAGCATAAAAAGAGGTCCAACTTTATATTAGTTGCATTTAACGATTATTTATTTACATAAAAAAAAATAAGTTGTTCAATACAATGTGTTTGTATTGCAGAACACTTTTGCTATTGAGTTGGGATACAGGTAAGGCTAGGGACAAGTTTAGTGGTAAGGTTAGGTTAGGTTTAAGGGAAGGGTCAACATTGGGATTACAGATGTATTTAAACAAAATAATTACAGCTGTAATAACATGTAGGTATAATGTAAATGTACATGAATCTGCACAGTAAGTGCATGTATCAAATTATTAAATGTTGCATAGTTGTCAAAGAAACTAGCAAAAAGGAGATGTATTCAAAAATGTTCTGTTATACTTCATTTAGCAAAAGCATATAGGATCAGGGGCTGTCAAATTCTAAAAAAAGGACTAAAATGAAAAATAGAAAATAGCCTTGTGAACAGGAACAGACAAATTCTTCCTGTTTTTCTCTAAAAAACTAATACACCTCATTGCATGACAGTCAAATTGCAAGTTAATTTGACAGCTTTTTGGCACCTTCAGTTCAAGAAAGAAAAATATTGTTTGAAAATGTGTTTGGCTTTAAGGTTTTGTCCTATTATCTCCATTTAGTTAATGTTATTATATGCTGCTTAGTCAGTGATGGAACCGATAAAGGTAACGTCAATCTGATATCATCATTTTGCGAAATTATGAAATAAAAAGCAACCAAATCTGCTGCCATTTTCATGGAAGCTTGTTTCCACCACGTACTAACAACAACAAAAGTTGTTGTGACTTTTCATCTTACAATTCAGAATTTTTGGACTTTTTTTCTCACAAGTTTTTTTTTCTCAGAATTGTGAAATATAAACTCAAAATAGCTAGGAGGTAAATTGCGATGACTTTTTCTGAGACAAAAAGTCCAAATTGTGATATAAGCTCACGATTGCGGAAAAAAACAAGCCAGTATTGTGAAATAGTTTCAATTGATTTTAGTTTTTTATTCTGTGGCGAAAACAAAAGAATCTGAAGGTGCAAGGTGCACATTTTTACAATTGTGAGAAAAAAGTCAGAATTGTGAGATAAAAAGTCTTAATGACCTTTTTTTAAATTTTTTTACTGAATTAAAAAAAATCTGAATTACAAAATGTAAACTCACAATTCTGAGCAAAAAGTCAGAATTGCAGGATGTAAACTGGCAATTACGAGTTTAGAACTAGCAGTTGTGAGATATAAACTAATATATAAACTGAATATATAATTGCAAGGTGTTAACTCGCAACATAGCGAGATGTTAACTGAGACCAAAAGTCCAAATTGTGAGAAAACAAGTCAAAATGCTGATATAAGTCGCAATTACCTTATCATTATTATTTTTCTTCTGTGGCGGAAATAAAAAAATCAGAATTGCGAAATGTTAACTTCCGAGAAAAAAAAGTCAGAATTGTGAGGAAAAAAAAAATTGTAAGCAGAAAAAGTTTCTATAATTTCTGATATGCATCGGCTGATTTATTGAAAAATAGCTTGTGCTCAATAAGTGTTATGTCATATCTTGCCTAGTGCGGGAGGGAATTTCTCTTTTTGGGTGAGTTATGATTTAGGAGTATTATTGTGCATTTCATTTGGGCCGATTTGAAAGCAAGACACCAAATGAAATTCTGTGTAGATTTTGAAGTGGATTCCTGGTGACTCTGTTGTATTGAGCTTGAGATTGCAGCAGTGCTGACAGCTCCGAGGAGAAACAACACATGCTTCTACTAGTGACACTCTTCTTTGTACACTCATGATACTAGTACACAATCCATTTCTCCTGATTTGGCCTGCATGTCTAGTAGTCCAGTGCCATAATGTGCCATATTTATTCACTAGAGTCGTGTTTGCACTGTAATTAAAGCCATATGATATGCAGCCATGAATCCACCTGAATAGTCCCTGTAAAAATACAGTATAATTGAACTCAAGTCTTAAGCTTTCTGGACAAACTTGTTTTTTCCTTAATTTCCCAGAAATTGCCTTATCACTAGTTTGGTTCTCTTGGTGCGCTCATGTATAAAATGATGCATTTAGTCCTGGTTCGCTTAGCACGCACACTGTCATTTTTGACACCGAGCCTATAATATAAAACAAAATAAGAATAAGGTCACAACCTGATTGGACCGATTTAATGACTTATGTTTAAGATGGAACTTACTAAACATCGAAAATAATGCTAGGCTAAATGTGCTTGTTGAACGCATGGTGGTATTTTTACCAGCTGAGAACTCTGAGAAACACTTATGAATTGTGTAAACGAGTCAAAACCGTACCAGGAATTTCTCAGTTGCCCACAAACGAAGATCTGGTGCAAGGAAATGGCGGTTCTGACGCCTGTACTAAGATGTAATGGGCAGCTACTATGACGAGAAGAACCAAGTGTGCTTGAGCAGTCCGTCCGGTCGCATCTTGTGACATCACATCCAGTTTTTGGTTCGTTTAGATGTCTATGGGCCTGTCCAAATACCCACACTTGCCATCTTTGCACTTGACCATTTGTCTACTTGGAAATTTCCATATTCCATGACATATTTGGCCTGTGTTCAAGCAGGCATGAAGACCGTAAGTGTGTGTAGAACTTTTGATTATCCGAAGGGACTAAAAACATTTTGACCGATAACCGATAATTCTTTATACTTGAAAGCCGATAATCGATATATTGGTCAATAAATCTAAATCCAAATTTTTATCTAATTATTGAGAGCCTGAAAACAAAATTCTCACCATTAAAAGCCCATGTCCCAAGCACACAACTATAATGTTCTCATTATAATCTAATGTAGCCTTTATTTTTATTTTTCAAGTGATTTCAGTCATATTTCAAACAATCTTCACCATCATGGTGAAGAACAGCGCACATCTGAAGAGTCTCAGCTGAAGGAAATAATGCATCATTCAACTGCTTTAATATATCAAATTTTCTTATTGGGACTATAACGATAACATTAAAAGTGAACATGTAAAGGCCGATACTGATGTAGTGTGTCCGATATATCGTGCACTGAGCTTTGGCGATTTTAAGACCTGGGACAGTCTTGCACACTTACTTCCTGTTGGGTCTATGCATTCTCAATTGTGTGTATTTGGACAGGCCCTTTGGTCACATTCATATTTCAGTTGACCCGCACCAATGTTCAGTGGAAATGTGAAAATTTGTGTCTAAGCCCGCTTCCAAACGAACTTTGGTGCGATTTGACTAAAATATGAACGCAACTACATGAACCAAAGCCACACTTGTTTGGTGCGCACCAATGAACCGCACAAAGCAATCGCACCAGAGTTTGTTTTACTCTAACCAAACCTGCCAAGTGTGTGTAGGCAAATTTGTTCATTTGCTTTATCAAGGTTTGAGTTTTTCTTCTCTGCAGTTTTCACTGGTTGCTTAATTTGTCTCTTCTGCCTATTTTATGCTTCATAAGTTTCTCACCATTCGAAACTAGCTAGATGAGATTTTATTTTAGCTTCTCATATACTTTGGTTTTGTGGCAGGATGTTGAACTCTAATCAGCACAAATAAGCACTGCCTTTCCGGTAGAGGAAGAGCTGGGTAAATAAAGACGGAAAAAAGGAGATCACAAGACAGAAGAGGAAGATCAAGAAAGTCATGAGTGATGGATTACTCTGAATGTTGCATAATTTGTTTTTGAGTAGTTGACATCTCTATTTTTTGTTTTGTTTTAGCTTTGAAAGTTTGAATCACTTTTTAATCATCTTTTGCGATGCAATTAAACAGTCCTGCAGCATGACAAATAACATTTTTATTGTATTTTTACATTCGTGAATAGTGGGTGCTAAGATGTTCTAGTTTTTAATGCATCGCCATACTAGATTGTTCCAGGTTGTGGAGCTGATCGCTTTGAAAAGTATTTGAAGAACCGTGCATCTCTGAAGCACAAAAAGATGCAGGATCTTTTACTAGTAGCTCAAATTATTCAATATAGTCTCTCAGTCTCAGTTAACATGGTCATAAAAGTGTATAGTTATGCACGAATTGGCTGTAGTGTCTAAAGTTTAGGTGTGGTATAGCATTTTGCCATAGTGAAGTTGCCATTTTCTTAAATAGCTTGTTGGATTTTGAACATAAGACTGTGGAAGTGTCTGGTTTTATAAAGTTTGTTATTTCTTATAACATTTGGTAACTTTCGCTTCCGTCTGTTGAACGGATAACAGGCTGTAGCTTTGGGTTCCTCCGGTGAGTTGGCACATTTGTGTGTTTGTTTTAAGGTGTGTCTATGTGTGACTTTGTCACAACTAACCATGCAGTTTCAATAAGGTGACATTATTCATATATTGTTATGATAAGATCATCATTTCACTTCATGCATCTGTTTAATCATCAGTATCTTATGGTCTCAAATAATTCAATACCTACCTAAATGGCAGTGACGTAATTGATGCTGGTAGATCACGTGACTATATATGAATTTCATTATATTACTACTATATAAAACATACTTTTTTTTAAAGACCTTGCAGTAAATTCCAATTCAAAATCAAATGTAGTACATACTCGTATAGTATGTGATTTTGGACGCACATACTGTAAATATTTAATAAATAAACTCTTCTATGGTGTGCAAAAGTTACCACCCCCAAGTCTCTATGATATTCTGGTTTCTAAATCACTCTCGTTTTATTGTTTTTATTGTTCAGCGAGTGAAAATGTCTCTGTTTTCTTTGTGTTGCTCTGTCAGAGGATGGGAGCAGTGAGCGCTCACTGGAGGAGATGTCATTCGGTCGACTCCTGCGACGTGCATCATCCAAAGCCTCGGACTTTTTGACGTTTAACGTGGGCACGGGGGGATCACGGACCGTGCTGGATGGAGAGATCATCTTCTCCAAGAACAATGTGTG
This sequence comes from Pimephales promelas, assembly GCF_988280905.1. NCBI lineage: Eukaryota > Metazoa > Chordata > Actinopteri > Cypriniformes > Leuciscidae > Pimephales > Pimephales promelas. The sequence goes on along the minus strand of NC_142771.1, from coordinate 15,087,802 downwards.
TGTGCACCCGGCCGAGCCCCTGCCTGGACTGCCTGAACATCACCCAGGTACCACACACACACACACCCATAATCTACTATACACCTGTTTATAAATTATGGTCATATTCAATTAAATTCAAATTTATTTGTATAGTGCTTTTCACAATACATATTGTTTCAAAGCAGCTTTACAGAAAGTGCATTTCAGAATGATCAGTAATGTTTTGCCATTGTATGCCATAAGCTTCATCAAAAGTGTCTTTATGAATTTATTTATTATAAGTTACATTATTTTTGATATTGTTGAGCGATGTTTTGATGCAGAACTGTTTAAAAGTTTGGGATTGACATGATTTTTAAAAATGTTTTTGAACGAAGTCTCATGCTCACCAAGGCTGCATTTATTTGATCAGAATTACTGTAAAAACTTAATCTAGTATATTTTAAAATGTTTTATTTTTTATTTCAGTAAAATTTTAAAAATGTATTCTTGTGATCAGTTTTCAGCACAATTACTCAGTCTTCAGTGTCACATGATCCTTCAGAAATCATAATAATATGCTGATTTGGTGTTTAAGAAACATTTCTGATTATTATCAATGTTGAAAATAGTTTTGCTGCTTAAAATTTATTGTGGAAACCGTAATACTTTTTTTCAGGATTCTTTGTTGAATAGAAAGTTCAAAAGAACAGTGTTGATTTAAAACAGAAATCTTTTTTTAACACCATAAATCATTTTTCTGTCACTTTTGATAAATGTAATGTGCCCTTGTTGAGTAAAGTGGGCTATTAATTTAGAAGTAAATAAACAGGTGTAAAATTACAGAACAATTTTGCTTTTCACTGTTATTTGTCACTAATTGTGTCTAATTTAGAAATGTGTTTACAGTGTTAATCTAGATAGAATTTAATCTTTTAAATAAAAAAAATAAATATATGTGAAATATTTTATATCTTTTTTTCTTAAAAAAAATAGAGTTATTTTGCTCTAGACCTGTACATTCACTGTCTTTTTTCTTTTCTTTTTTGCAATTGTATTAATATTTATTTTTTATGTTAATTTTTAAAATAATAGTGTTGCAGTGTTGCTCTGCTGGTGGATGTCTAGTTAAAAAGTAGCCATTCTTAAACATGCTTCAAATAAAACTCTTGCAGAGATCTGATGCATCTAATAATCCCAGCACACCGTGACCCAACAAGTTGCGTGAAGTCAGCCAATCAGCTTAGAGCCTGCCAGATTGAGAGTTTTTTTCTTCTTCTGACCGTGTCCTCTTTCAGGTTACCTGTGTGTGCACCTGGAGAAGGACGAGACCCTCGGCTCCACCCTCATCCTCACCTGGGTGCCCAACTCTCGCATCCAGCGGCAGGACGAAGAGGCGCTCCGTTACATCACGCCCGAAAGCTCACCTGTCCATCGCAACCCCCGACGCCGAGCCCACCGGAGCCACTCTCGCCCGCCGCCCGCCCCTGAGGAGGAGGAGGACGAAGAGCCGGCTTTACAGAACCAGCAGCTTTTGGAAGAGGGCGATGAAGGCTCCTGCGAGCTCTCTGCGGACGAGGTGAGTCGCGACAGCACCCTCGGCTCGGACTCGGACACCTTCTCCTCGCCCTTCTGCCTGTCTCCGGTCAGCGAGGCTCTGGGCGAGAGCAGCAGCTCGGTTTTCCTGGATAATGAGAGCAGGTGAGAAAACATACACATGCAGAAATACTTTTATGCATCAACAACGCAGAATTGTTTTTTTTTTAATTAAAACAAAACATAACATCTTACTGACCCCTGACATATACCATTATAATTTGACAGAAACTGCAAATTGAATGTCCTGTAACTCCTTTATTTTTTATTACGATTATTAATTTGTGATCTTAAATTATAATATCTTTTTATCTTACCAGAACATGTAACACTTTGAGTTGAAGTTGCGTGTGAGGTGTTGAATTGCACCAGGTGTGTTCAGTGGATGTTAGATGTTAGCATGCGTGTGTCATGCTGCTGCAGGTCTGTGTGTAGTAAGAGGAGCTGCTCAGAGCTTATTCATAATTCATAGATCAGCTCAGCATGACTTATTACATTTTTCAGTACAGCATTATGTGTTTCTGCTCTGAACCTCTTCAGCATCCTGTGATCACAGTCCATCTCCCATAAGTGTTACCAGAGATTTAATGATATAACGCTTTTGTTGTCAACAGTTTTTAACTGTTTTTGTAATGGAAAACCAGCATGATTATTACTGATTAGTGTATGCGGCATGACATTAAAAAAAAAAAAAAGTATGTGGAATGACACATTATGCTGGAAGAAGTATGTTTTAAGACAGAATATTTATATTTGCTAACCAGAAGTAAATATATTTTTTAAATATATATTTTTAAAAAGTGCACAGAAATAATTCAATTATTATTTACAGTGAAAAACAGTATGGATTTTCCTGCAAATTTTATTATATTTTATTGAAATAGCTATGTTTATTTTATTTATTTATTCATTATGTTTTATATATATATATATATATACATGAAATACGGTAAAATAAAATGTAAATCAAAATAAAATGTAATCAAATTTATATTATATAATAAAAAATAATATAAATATATATATATATATATATATATATTATTTATATATTTAAAATGAAATATTTTATATTTAAATAGCTATGTTTATTTTACCATATTTTATGTATATATACACAGTATATATATAGCTATTTAAACATTGCTATTTAAATAAAATGTAATCAAATTTATATTATATAATAAAAAATAAAAAAATTTGATTACATTTTATTTTATATTATATAATACTATATATATATATATATATATAATTTTATTTTTTATTATATAATATAAATTTGATAACATTTTATTTAAATAGCTATGTTTATTTTACTGTATTATATGTTTATAACATAATGAATAAATAAATAAAATAAAATAAACATAGCTATTTCAATAAATTATAACATAATTTGCAGGGAAATCCTGCTTTTTCACTGTAAATAATAATATAATTCTTTCTGTGCACTTTTTAAAACTTTTATATTTAAATGTTATGCTATGAATGTAATACACTGAATACTATATACTTGTAATGCTCCACTGTGACCACATGGAGGAGACATTACTGGGTGATATGCATGAGAGAGAGAGAGCGTTTCAGAAGTGCAGGTTGGCAGGGAGAGATATCTCAGTCTGCGATGGTCGACAGATTCCCTCCCCCTGCTGCTTCATCTAGCGTTCCCTCTTTCACCATGATTTCCTCCCTTTGTTATTTGGCCTCAGCTGCGGGGGTGAGGCCGGGACATGAGCTGCCCATCGGATCATAAATATCAGTTTGTGTTTGACTTGAGACTGTGATGGACTGCTTTATTCCTCTGCGTTCCTTTGGGAGGAGAACGTTCTCTTTGGCCGTTTTTTTGCCATTCATTTTCTGGCTTCCACTTCCTCTTTGGATCCTTTATGTTTATATTTGCCTGTCTCTGGCATCTCTTTTATTCTGCCTGTAGGGTTCTTCCTCCTCTTTCTCACTCTAACTTGCGAGTTTCATACTAGATGTTTTGTTTCCCTTCTTCTTTGTTGTTTTTTCTCCCTTGTCATGGTTTGGCTCGCTCAGTATAGGATTTAGGAATAAAGAAATCATGAATGAATCTTTGAGATCTGTTCCACATTTGTAGTGTTCTGGCCATTTTCCACCCTGTCTCTGATTTTTATCTAACACTGGCTGTTTTTCAATATGTAAATGACCTCTGTTATGATTGGCTAGCCTCTTATTATGTGAGGACAGAATCCGCACTAAGTTGCTGAATGCTGATTTTCATTGTAAACATTGTAAACATGATCAAATGTCACGGGTCTGTCAATGCTATGGTCATTTCTAAATTACCTGATTTATTTATATATTTGTTTACAGTATTTCAGTGTCTACTTAGTACATCAAACTCTTTCGTTTCATTAGAGAAAGAAACCCCCTGGTTTGAGAGACAGAAAAGCTGGAAGTGAAATCAGTCTGTGCGGATGGCAGAGGTATAAACGCTCTAGATCCTGAGAGGTGATGTTTTGCTGAGGATGATGTAATAGTAATGTGTTAACTGTGTTGGACCGCTCTGGCTCTGGGGGAATTTGTTTGAGAATGATGTAATAAATAGTCCCTGAGGGGTAGTGCCTGTCCCAGTGGGAGTTCAGTCTCTGGAAAAACTTCCCTGAAGTCGCACTGGTACTGATTCACCGTTAGCGGTTATTACAAAGATGGATTGATGGTTAGTTGGATCTCTATCTAACATAAATGTATCATTTCCCTCCTATTCCTATAACAATCCATTCATCTATCAAACTATCTAAATAATCAACTAACTTCTATCAATCAAGTTCGGTTTGTTTAGTTTTCTCATGTCTCTCCTGTTCCTATAACTAACAGCTATATGGATATCAATCTAACTAACCAATCAATAAGCTAATTTATATCTACAAATGTAGTTTGTATGGTTTAGTTACCTTATTTTCTCTTGTTTATCCCTTTACTTACAAGCATTTATGTGGCAATTCATCCAAATCAATCAACCAATAAACTTCCATATAGTGATAGATAGATAGATAGATAGATAGATAGATAGATAGATAGATAGATAGATAGATAGATAGATAGATAGATAGATAGATAGATAGATAGGTAGATAGATAGATAGATAGATAGATAGGTAGATAGATAGGTAGATAGATAGATAGATAGGTAGATAGATAGATGCTATACCTACAGAACTACATATGGATGGATGGATGGATGGATGGATGGATGGATGGATGGATAGATAGATAGATAGATAGATAGATAGATGCTATACCTACAGAACTACGTATAGATGGATGTATAGATGGATGGATGGATGGATGGATGGATGGATGGATGGATGGATGGATAGATAGATAGATAGATAGATAGATAGATAGATAGATAGATAGATAGATAGATAGATAGATAGATAGATAGATAGATAGATAGATAGATAGATAGATAGATAGATGCTATACCTACAGAACTACATATGGATGGATGGATGGATGGATGGATGGATGGATAGATAGATAGATAGATAGATAGATAGATAGATAGATAGATAGATAGATAGATAGATAGATAGATAGATAGATAGATAGATAGATAGATAGATGCTATACCTACAGAACTACGTATAGATGGATGTATAGATGGATGGATGGATGGATGGATGGATGGATGGATGGATAGATAGATAGAGTTTGGGTTGCTATGTTTTTCTCTCTCCCAAACCAATGTTTATGGGCATATCATCAATCTATTCAACTAACTGACTAGTGAACTCACTTCTATCTTTCCATAGTTGGTAAGCTTAGTTTAGTTACCTTAATTTCTTATGTTTCTTAATTACTATTGATGTGGTTATCTATCTATCCAACTATCTAAACATTCAACCAACTACTGTAGCTTCTATCTGTCCATCTAGTTGGTTGGTTTAGTTAATTCACCTTATTTTGTCCTCTTTCTCCTGTTCCTTACTAACATATATCTATGAGGCTATCCATCCATCCATCTATCTATCCAACTAACCAATTAACCAACTCACTTCTATCATCTACTTGGTTCAGTTACCTTTTTTTTACCGTTTCTCTTGTTCCTTAGTAACATCCATATAGGTATACATCCATCTTTCCTAACTATTCAACCAACCAACAAATTCCTACCTGTCCATGTAGTTGGTTAGTTCAGTTTATCCACCTTATTTTCTCCTGTTTGTAAAGCCACTGAGGCTCACAGAGTAGAAAACACAAGTCTGTAAAGAACATGAGATGTAACTTTGCACCGTGTGCTCTCTGTCACGGCCTCAGCTCGCCATATGGCCTCGTGTGTGTGATCCTGCTGTACTGTGGACTCTGAAAGACCTCTCAAATACCACATGACCCATAAACCTTCGACTCCCAGAGTGGATCAATGACAGGGGACGTGTCTGGAGGTGCGTTTGGACTGTTAGACGTGCTCTGTTAGAGAAAAAGACGAGCGTGAGAGAGATGCAGAGGTCCCACGGTTCGGGTTACAGCGCTGGCTACAGCAAGAGGTCGAGAGACAGTTACAGAGAGATTCACACAGCAAGAGAGAGAGAGAGAAGAGTGCTGTTTGGGGAAATTGGCTGCCAGGCTGCTTGATTTGTGTCTCTGCTTGGCTCCTGCCAGCACAATAACCTCCCAGCATTCCTCTCATTCCTCTTCACTTCCAGTGTCCTTACACACACATACACGCGATTCCATATACCTACAGCTGTCGTTGAATTTCACACTGAAAACTCAACGGCAGAACGGATGAATTCGTTCGCAGATTTACAATAGAGAGAGCAGCTGAATTAAGCTGTCACGTGGAGCTCATCGAAAAAGGTTTTAGATAGTTTACACTTAATTAACTTGATAGAAAACGTTAATCAAACGAAAATAGCTGTATTTTACATGTATTTTATTAATAGAATATAAAGAGCATGTTAGTGCATATATATATACACTATTTTTTTAGTCTTTTAAAGGCAACATGAAATTATAATTAATCAAATTACATTATATGTGCATTATTCAGTGTTATTTTAAAGGAAAAAGCTTTTGTTTTTCATCAAAATGTACATATTTCACATCTGAAATGACTTTGCTTGGTGCCATCTGCACATCTTTGGGTCATAGTTATAGCCAAATAGCCATTTAGGTTCTGTGTTAATAAATTGTCAGTCAATTCGAACTCGATTCTTGCATATACTGTAATGCATTTTCAAAGTTCAATTCCCAATGGATCTTTTTTCTGTCTCTGTTTTATTCAGGAATGCATTTCAAGAGTTAAATGGCTGCTTGTGGCATTTGTTTTTTTATTTTATTTTTTTTCTGCGGTGCAATGGACACCTAATGTAATTTTTAAAAGTAATAATAGATAATTGTTAATATAAACAGAGATTATAACACCATCATTTCCAGGGAGTGCGATGAACCCATGGCTCACTCGGCAAGCTCCGCCTCCAGCCTGGACAGCCACGCCCCCTCCGACATCAGCCAATCACAGGGAGTTCGGTGGGAGGAGCAGCAGAAAGTCATGGCGTTAGAGCACCTGTGTGGGGTGTTCAGAGTTGACCTGGGTCACATGAGGTCACTGCGTCTGTTCTTCAGGTCAGACGATTTTGATTTAAAAATATATATATATATTTTAAATGTTTCCTATTTATTTGTACTTTCTGAAATGTATATCACTAAATATAATAGTCTCTAGCTTTTTTATTGTTGTATTTTCGACTGTTGTGTTAAATCTTTTTCATAAAGCTCTGTCTGTGTAATGAAAAGCCTCATATATTTAATTCACCTCCTTGTATTATAACTTCTCATTTTAGGGAATTTAGTTAGATATTACTGCAAGTTATACATCATTATTCCTTAACCTCAGGCTGATTTTGTTCTAGATATTAAAGTATTTCTGAGGTGTGAATAAAAATCAAATTTTTCTGTGGTTTATGGAAAATATGCTTTTATAGTCCTTTTATGAAGAGGAAATTCAATATAACAAATATGGTTACCAAATAAAAATCAGTAAAAAAGAAAAAGAGAAATCACCATAAAGGCACTCACAGAAACAGCACATCCTGGTCCTTTAGTGAACTGGTATCTGTTTATTTTTCTCTTGATCTCCTGGAGTCTTGTGTCCAGACGAGCCTTATGAGAGTGCTTGTTTTTCGTGTGTGTGTGTTTCAGCGATGAGGCCTGTACCTGTGGGCAGCTGGTCATCGCCAGCAGAGAGAGCCAGTATAAGATCCTTCACTTCCACCATGCGGGGCTGGATAAACTGGCCGAGGTGTTTCAGCAGTGGAAATGCTGCAGGGAGACACAGCTCAAAGACCAGGTTTGAACAAACACGCATCATTTGAACAGCAAAAACTCTGCTGTTAAATGAATTCTCCTGTGTTCAAGTGTGTTAAAGTTAATGAGCTAATTAAGTGATTCATTGAGTGATGATTGACCATTATTGAAGACACCTGATGTTAACAAGCAGAATCACTGATGAAGAAAATCTAGTTTTTAAGACACCATTATGGTGATCAGTGTTTGCTTTCATTGGCTCTTAAACTCTAACACATTCTCATTTACAGTAAACTAACATTCAACAGGTTTTTGAAAGAAGTCTCTATCCTCACCAATGCAGTAAAATCAAATAAAAGCAAAATACAGTAAAATAAATAATATTGTGAAGTGTTTTATATATGAATATATTTTCAAATGGAATTTACTTCTGATGACAAAGCTGAATTTTCAGTATCATTACTCCAGTCTACAATGTCACATGATCTTTCAGTAATCATTCTGATATGATGATTTGATGCTCAAGAAACATTTATTATTATTATCAATGTTAAAAACAGTGGTGCTACTTCATATTTTTGTGGGAACAGTGATACATTTTTCAGGATTCATTTGATAAATCTTTTGCTAAATTTAATGCAACCTTTCTGAAAAAAATCTGTAATGTTTCTCGGCAGTTGTTGGTTTAAATTAAAATAGTTAAGTAAGTTATTGTTAAATTAATCATTAAATAAAATTAAAATTGTTGTGATTATTTAAAAAGTAATTAATCAATTAAGAATGAATATGGCCAATCACATTTAATTTCTATAATATGGTGGGAAATTATTTATTTTTTAATCAATTTGTTATTGGTTTTAAAGGTCAGTGTTCGATTTTATCATAAAAACCACGACTATACTATTCATTAATAATATATTCACAATTAATTATTAATAGCAATATTTGCATATTACATAATTTGGGTATTATTAAGCCTAGTTATGCCTTCTCGCTGCTGGAGAAACAATTGTTTTCAATAATGTGAATAAGACTATAGGGACATTTATTCAGAAGGTTAATTGGCTTCATTTTGAATTCATTTTGTCGTAGCCCTCAAACCGTATTCACTTTATAGCCCTTAATCCTGTAATTGTGGACAAATGTGGGCACAGAGGACTCGGGTGTGATCCTAATTTTTTTTATTTATTATAAATGTTATATCACTGTCTTCGATAAAGTTTTGTCTATCCATTTTTGGTGTTTTTTTTATATTTTGGGGGTATTTTTGAATTTATTTTTAAAAAAAAGTACCATATTTTCTATGCAAATTATTTCTATGTAAATGAATTACTATGTAGTTTTATTTTTTAAATTTTTTTAACTACATTAAAATATAATTCCAATAAGTTCTTAGAGCTAAAACATAAAGATGCTGTCACCTGGTGTCTTATTTTAGAATACTCTAAGTTACAGTTTTTCCCATTCATTTCTATGCCCATTTTTGACCCAAATACAAGATTAAGGAGTTTCTTTTCACCCTCTTAACATTGTAGAATTGAGTCTGAAAAAATTGTGTGTGTTCAGGAGGCAAACGTAGGAAAAGTAGCCAAGTCTTGTACCGCTCAGATCAAGGGAAGTATTTTTTAAAAAAATAAATCAAAACTATTTTGCCCACATTTGTCCAGAATATGGTTTTAGGGTTAAAAGTTACACATTTAGTTTGAAATATGAACATAAGTGTATTAATTCTACACATTTTCTCTCCTGATCTTCCTCTTCCCGCTCCAGGTGTCGGATGAGAAGTCGTGCATGCAGTTTTCTATCCGTAGACCCACGTTACCGTCTGCCGAGATGCACCCAGAGGAGCGCCTGTATCGGCGGCTGGACGTCAGCTCTTGGCTCCGGCATCTGAACAACAGTGGCCAGGTGGTGGAGGACTACAAGCTCAGGAAGGTCAGACTGACTGACAGCTGTCAGTCAACATTACTTGTCTAAGTTGCTCTTTTCAGCTATGTTCAATTGGAATGGCATTATGGCTCGTGTGTGGATCACGTTTAGAGGTTCTGTTTAATTCTGGTGGGCATTTCTATCAGGCGATCTTCTTCGGGGGCATCGATCCGTCCATCCGTGGCGAGGTGTGGCCCTTCCTGCTGCACTACTACAGCTACGACTCGTCCTCTGAGGAGCGGGAAGCCTGGAGACTGCAGAAGCGTGTGGAGTACCAGGAGATCCAGCAGAGGAGGTTAGTGCTGCTTAGACTACACTCTATATATAGAACATTAAAGAGTTCAGTCTTCCCTCAACACTGTCTTGTGTCCCTCCTCGAACCGCTTTTTTGTTTACGGACAGGAAATATCGGTTCACCTCCGGCCCTAAATACTTCATTGCTCTTTATATTTGAATGAATAAATCTGTGCCTAAAATTAAGGCTCGCCAAGCACCAAATGCGAGTAACATCGGCCTGTAACATTTTTATTGGGATTGTTAACGTGCCAGTGCCGCATCATTTCAAAGGTTTAAGCCTTGCTGATTTAAATATTTGAGGGCGTTTAGTTTTCGGAAGTTCGGAAGCTGTGTGCAAACATCCAAAGCGCGCGCCCAGAAAAGCTCCATTTAACATTGGAACAGACATTTCCGTACAAAAGTATGTCAAAAAAATGCCCATCTCTGGTAAACATTTGAGAAAGATAACATGTGTATCATTATATTGGAACCAAACCAGCTGTTCATCGTCTGGTGTCATTTAAAGCCCTTTGAAGCTGCACTGAAACTCTAATTTGGACCTTGAACCGTTTGGTTCCCAATGAAGTCCATTATATGGAGAAAATCCTGGAATGTTTTCATCAAAAACCTTAATTTCTTTTCGACTGAAGAAAGAAAGAGATGGACATCTTGGATGACATGGGGTCATGTCAAAGTTTTTTTTTTAAAGTGAACTACTCCTTTAATGTAAAACCTCTTTCTTGTACTCTTCAGCGTATTAACTGTTCATCAAGGAGAATGGGGACTTCTAGTTGCTATCTCCCGTCTGACTTTTGATGACCTACAGTATGCGATACACCCAGTTGTTAGATTGCTCACTTTTGTTTAAATTGGCTGGCTGACATAACCTGTTGTTTACAAAATGTGATATTTCTGGAGTCTGAAACTGGAGACTTTCTATGTAAACTGAGCTGCTGTGACCCATCAGGCCAGCTAATCCTGAAGCTTTTCTAGTTAGCTAGATTGTGTTTGGGTTTGTGGTTGGTGAATCATTCATAGCCTCCTCGGCATGAAATCAGTGTAGCCGTGGCTTTAGTACACCTTTAAACCACTTGCTATTGTTCTCAGTCGTATCTCTGCTCTAATCAGATGAAAACGTTTAGCTATTAAGCATTATTTGGCTGCATATAGTCACTTTTGGTATTGCAATAACCAGAATTGCTCAAATTGTTAACATATGTCCTGGCAACAAATGTCATGTTTTCCCACTTAAATATAGGAATCGCTGAACAACTACATTTATTACAGTACATGGTCATTTGACAGTGATTATTACTTTATATTTTGTCTTTTTTAATATACAGCAAGTTTTTACGTCCACTGTGTGTCTCTGGAGGATTTTCTGGCAGCTGTGGTGTCAACCGAGCCATAACCAGTCAATAATTGTGTGCTGATGTATGCAGTCTGTGGCTTAATGTGCTTCAGAGGAAATAATTAACTCGATCAATTAAATCATTGTCATGCCATTGATAGACCGTTTATACTTGTGTTTCAGATTAAAGCACATTTTCATTCTTTATTTCTAGCACAGCTGACGTATATAAATACTACAGCACTTTAAAACATTATTTCATTATTAAAAATTTAAAAATAAATCACTAAATAAAATACACTTTTTAGCTGTCATTCAGTCACAAAGATGATTGTGTACGTGTGTCTATAATAGATATGTAACATTCTTTGTTATTGACTGTTCGCTAAAGCAAATTAAATATGAGATATATGTGTGTGTGTGTGTGTGTGTGTTTTACAATATTATTTGAAATATTGTAAAACATAAAAATATAATATATTTATATAACAAAAGATTTGTAAAAAGTAAAAATTTGTACAACTTGTAAAACAGGATTTTGAATGTTCTTATTGTTGAATTGTAGGAATGAATGTAATAATGTCAACACTCTTATTCTCTTGTAGTGATTATTTTTGTAGATATTTTAATAATTAATCATGGGTGTGTATGTGTGGTTGTGCAGTGAGCGCTAAGCCTCAAGAGGCCAGAGGGGGAGTCAGAGAGCGATGTGGGAATTGTTCATACAAACACAGGTCTCGAAACACTTACATGAAGTTGCATCAGGTCTGGCATCAATTCCAGCAAAACAAACAGTGTTAATGAAATCCCACCTGCTTGTTATGAGAATGTCTATAGCCAGAGGGACCGCTGTGTTTCAGGACGGGAATGTTTTCACGTCAGACATGGTGCTTGATGTTCTGTTCTGTCCCCCTTTTCCCTGTTCTTTTTTTCCTTCACTTTTTTTATTTTTTTTCATTTAGTTTTTTTTCTGTTGTGAGTCACTTCTCTAGTCTTGCATCGACTCTTCAGAACTGCCCTATTTATTCCTTTTTTTTTTTTTTTTTTTTTTTGTAGTGGTTGAACTTTTCCTTTTCTCCATTCCCTGTACAGGCTGTCCATGAGTCCAGAAGAGCACAGTGAGTTCTGGAGGAAGGTCCAGTTCACTGTTGATAAAGATGTTGTCAGAACTGACCGGAGCAACATGTTCTTCAGGGGAGAGAACAACCCCAATGTAGAAATCATGAGGTTAGAGAACCACTAATCCATTAATCCATCTTCCCAAAGAAATATTTATGTTCATGGTTAACATTTTACTGTAAGGTTCTGTATGTGAACTGCATTAAGCCAACATGTACTAACCATGAAAAATGCTAGTAAAGCATTTATTAAAGCTCCGGTTCGTAACTTTTGGGGTTAAAAATTATCCAAAATAATTTTTTGAGCAAGTACATAACCAGCCAGTGTTCAAAACTCTCTGCTTGCCGTAGCTCGATTCAAAACGGTAAACTTGTAATAATGTTTTTAATTCCAGTGGTACTGGTGGGTTTCCGTGGGAGATTCGAGCATGTATTTGCGCCATTACGTTACATCTGTACACAAAAAAAGGAGTCTCGACTAGAAGGCTATATTACGAGTGAGGATGTTAATAAATAAATATCGGAAGAGCATTAAATGTAGTCACACCAAACGATCGATAATCGATAATACGATAACGATAATCGATCGGTAGATTTAATCAGAGCAATTTACTGCAATGCTTTTTTTTTCTCTTAGTTGGTCAGAACAAACGTGGATGTTACTTGTTCAGATGACATTTTAGGGTGAAAATTATTATGTTGGTCATACTTCCAAAAAGTATAATCTGTGATTCTGAATGCCAGTATCCACACCGGCGTGGTGGCTGACAGTCGCACAGTCTCCTCAAACATGGGATTCATCCATGCTGTGCCGTGCCGAAGCACAACTCACGTAAAGTTAATAATTCCGCGAATGACTGCAATTGCAGATTTCGAACAGAGATGGCGACTGAGAGGAAAAACTGCGGACTGCAGCAGTTAGTTAATTTCGACATTTACTATAAATGATCTTAAAATCAAAAGTTGCACCTGTTAATATTATTTAATAGACCGGAGTTAACATGAACTAACAATGAATAGTTACATAATTATTAACTAAAGTTAACAAAGATTAATATGTATTTCTCAATGTTACTTAATGTTAGTGCATTAACTAACAGTAACTAATGGTACCTTATTGTAAAGTGTTACTGTTTATATTTGAAAACATCATGTTGACAGAATCTTCTAGAATTGAAGCTGTTTAGTCATATTTTAATCTAATCTAATATATAATAATGGCATTTTAGATTATAGATAGACTTAATAAGGATTAAATATTGTAAATATGACTTGGTAATAATAATCATATTATGTTATCTAATTATCTTAGTTTCCAAAAACAATTTGAGGCCACTGTGGCTATAAATTACATCTATATTTTCCTGTTTGGTTATAAATCTGTGGCATTCCATTAATGATATATAATATTTGACTCAACAAAAAGCATCTGCTTGTTTTACATGATTATTTATTTAAATAAGGTTCACTGAAGTTGTATTTTTCCATCTCTTTTCCATCCCCCAGACGTATCCTGTTGAACTATGCTGTGTTTAACCCAGACATGGGCTACTGTCAGGGAATGTCAGATCTGGTGGCTCCTCTTCTGACGGAAATCCAGGATGAGAGCGACACGTTCTGGTGCTTCGTGGGTCTCATGGAGAACACCATCTTCATCAGTTCCCCTAGAGATGAGGATATGGAGAGGCAACTGGTGAGGATCTCTCACACGTACAACTGCCTAGTGGTCAATGGATAATTCGCATGTTCTCTCAAGTGATTTAAGAGTAAATATTGTTATTGTTAAAATGGTAATGTAAATATTTCTTTAATCAATATTCCATGTTATTTTCTATTGTTAAGTTACATCTGATGCTTATCAGATATATTGGCTAATATATTCAAAATATTGGCTAATGGGAGCAAATACAGGGAGAACAAAACGGGGCCTAGAATAGAACCCTGCAGCACACCACACCACATGTACAAGGACGGAAAAGGTGGAAAGGTTTTCAATAGCTTCTGAAAAAGTTCTCCACTTAAGATAGGATGGAAACCCATTTAAAGCTGATCCCCTAATGCCAATGTACTTCTCAAAAAAACGTTTTTTATTTAATGATCAATTGTGTCGTAGGCTGCACTAAGGTCCGAAAGAGCCAGAATGACACATTTACCCAAATCAAGCTCTTTTTGTTTTGTTTTTTTTGCATGACAATCTGAAAATGTGTGTCCAGATGTACCTAAGGGAGCTCTTGAGGTTGATGCTGCCTCGCTTCCACCAGCATCTGACCCGGTTGGGTGAGGATGGGCTTCAGTTGCTGTTTTGCCACCGTTGGGTTCTCTTGTGTTTCAAACGCGAGTTCCCTGATGCCGAAGCCCTGCGCATGTGGGAGGCCTGCTGGGCACACTATCAGGTACAGCACACTGGGGGGTATTCCAGAAAGCAGGTGATTATGCACCATACCCGGGTAAATTTACTCAGAGTAAACGATAACCTCAACTTTCATTCCAAAAACGAAGGTATCTTTCACGGTAAAGTAGCCATAACAACTCTCTGAACAAAACCTGCTCTGGAGCAGCTCCTGTTGCAGATTTAGCCCATGATGGGGCATAACAGATTTCACACAATACACTGTAAAAAATATTTTCAAGATTTGTCATCACAACATTTTTTTCTTTTGTCAAATCAACTTAAATAATTTATTTAGTTCAGATAACTTATTATTTTGAGTTTTTGATGACTAAGTCAATCTCCTTCATTGCATTAACTCACTTTTCCCAGTTCTATCAACTTAAAATTTTAAGGCAACCAGGTTACTTAATTTTTTAAGTTAAACCAACAATATTTTTTACAGTGTAGTTGTATATTATAACAGTACATGTCCCATTTTTATTCAAAAACCTTAATTACATTGCTTTATGTAGTGTATTTCTGTAATAAAATGCATTTCTGGTGCAACCCATTCTTCATAATATTATCTTAATAACAATTCATTGTTCAGAACATGCATAAAAAAGTAAAGATGGCGTTGCAAAGTTTTCCGAGGTTAAATGTTACATATTATGCGGTAATGCTAGTTTTTCTCTTTCAAAAGAAATGGGAACTGAACTTATTTCTCTTTTATGATGCTTACTGTAAAAATTCTGGGAGATTTTGGGGGAAAGTTTAAACCAGTGCATGATGTGGAGATGGCGCCACGGAAAGCAAGACTAAGTTGTTCCTTAAACGCACTTCCGTTGGATAAAATAGGGGAACATGCTAATTCTTCCCCTTCAGATAAACGAATGGGTGTCTGTATCATTTTAAGGATCTGCAGAGTGTCTAATGAAGATGAGATGCTAATTAGCATGCTTCCACAGAATCAATTTGCATACATTGGCATGGTAATAACGAGGTGATTTTGGGGAGCAAAGTGGTTAGTCTCCGTGTTGGCCCCTCATTTGCATGTCAGCATTTACTGCTTTTTAATTGGCTCATTTGGCCTTCGTGATTGGTCTAGCTTATGCAATCTGTCTTTTAAGTGGTTGTTTTCGCTCAGGGTTTGCAATTGTATGTTTTCTGTGTTCCCTGACAGACGGACTACTTCCACCTGTTCCTGTGTGTAGCCATCATTGTGCTGTACGGTGATGATGTCACAGAGCAGCAGCTTGCTACAGATCAAATGCTGCTGCACTTTAGTAACCTCTCCATGCACATGAATGGAGAACTGGTGCTGAGGAAGGTATGAACACACACGCACACACACTGATAGAGCTCCTTATGGTTATGTATGCTGTGTCTTTTTGTCATGCTGAGGTGATGCATCTTTCTACTGCATACAAAACATATTTTTCACACTGCAACAAATGTTAGCATGCCAAATCAGTTTTGGTGTCCAAACCAACATGGTGTCATCTCTGAAGAAATATTTCTCAAAATCAAAATTGCCTCATAGGGATTATGATAGAAGCAGTTGCACCTCATTTTACCAACAAGCAGACTAGGTTGAACAACTGAAAATACATTCAAGAAATCGTTCGCCCAAAAATAAATCCTGTAATATTTTCTGTATTCAGTGGAACACGTATAAAAAGTTAATAAAAAAAAAAAATTCCTGGCTACTGTTTTCAATATTTCAGCGTTTTTTAGTATTTATTTATTAATTGATTGATTTTTCAATGTTCATAT
Source organism: Pimephales promelas (assembly GCF_988280905.1). Lineage (NCBI taxonomy): Eukaryota > Metazoa > Chordata > Actinopteri > Cypriniformes > Leuciscidae > Pimephales > Pimephales promelas. Next base: position 15,071,146 of record NC_142771.1, on the reverse strand, counting down.
TTTATTTATTTATTGATTGATTGACCTTAAATATTAGTATTTTATTGATTAATTGATTGATTATTTGTTCTTCAATATTAATTAATTGATCTTCTATATTAGTATTTTATTTATTGATTGATTGATTGATTGATCTTCAATATTAGTATTTTATTTATTGATTGAGTTTTTCAATATTAGAAATTATTTATTCATTGATTGATTGATCTTCAATATTAGTATTTATTTATTTAATTATTCATTGACTGATTGATTGATCTTCAATATTTTTTATTTTATATGTTGTGTGTGTTACAGTTTAAAAACAATATTAAACTTTTATCAATAATTAATCTCAGATTTCTTTCCTCAATCAAAGGAAGTCGAATAATAATATAAATAATATAGTCTAATAATAAAATAGAAAAACTACAGAAATGAAAAAGAAAAGAAATTCAGAAAGCAACTTAAAAATATCCTTTTGTGTTCCACGCAAGAAAGAAAGTAAGTTTGGAACGACTTAAGAGTTAGTAAATTATGATAAAGTTACATGTTTAGGTGAATTATTTATTTTAATGAAGCATTGAAACGATTACTGAATGAGTTACCTTGACAAGTTATCTCTTGATATGTAGATTGAACATTAATTAATTAAATTTTTTTTGCACATTTATCTATTTATTTACAGTTATGCATTTGTCATAATAATATAATAAAAAAAGATGTATGTTTTTGTCTGGTATTTTTGCAATTCCCTGCAGTCAATCTCTTTCTCATTGTCTCTAATCTTAGGCACGTAGTCTGCTCTACCAGTTCCGCCTTCTTCCCAGAATTCCCTGCAGCTTGCACGACCTGTGTAAACTGTGCGGGCCCGGAATGTGGGATAGCCGTTACATCCCGGCCATAGAATGTTCCGGAGAGCATCCCGACTCTCAGAGCTGCCCCTATGGAGGCACCGCCACCCCCGAGAGCCCACCCTTACCCAGTCCCAACCAGCCCAACCAGGGCAAGAGGGGCTCCAAGACACGAGACATTTTCACTTTCCGCAAGCACTCTTGACTCCAGCACGCCTCAGGAACGCTGTTACCCATAAGGCTTAGCCTCTGAGCCGCCATTCAGAGAGCTGGAATTTCAGGTTCGTCACAGCTGTACTCGACGTCTGCCGTGAAACACTGCCTCGTGCATCGATGCGTTCTGGGGTTCCTATATGTTGACGGCCTCTTTTGGAGGTTGAGGAACATCATTAACTTGTGTCACATCAATAATTCAAAAGTACAATTATCACAATCAATCAAGTGTTAGTCTTCATCCATCTTTCATGATGTCACATCCTGCAAACTGACATCTCAGAATGTTTTTGCCTTTGTTTTGTTTTTTTATATCTACTATGTATGCATGTGTTAATGTTTGTGTGTGGTATGTCGAAGGAAGTTTGTGTTTTCAGTTTAGTTTGGGTTTGATCACTTTTTTTTATTTCTATTGTGTGCACTCCATGCCTATGAAACAAACCATCATCCAAAATGAAGTGGGATGCTGTTATCAATGGCTCTCTGATATTTACGATCATCTATGCCTTTCATATCCTCACATTAAATATGATGATGTATAGATGAGAAAATATATTTCTCTTCTTATTTTTATTTTTTTTTTGGGGGGGGGGGGTGTTATGTTAAAGTTACATTGCTTTAACTCATCAAAATAAGTTAAGCAATTTTCAACTTTTATATAAGTCTGTTTAATTTAATTTAAGTTGACTTAAAAGTTGATTGTACTTACCATTAAAGTCCCCCTGTCAATTATTTAATCCCTTAAAACTTAAGGGAACACTCCGACTTTTTGGGACTTTAGCCTATTCACCTTACCCCCCAGAGTTAGATAAGTCCATACATACCTTTTTCATCTCCGTGCGTGCTATAAGTCTGTTTGACGTACCCACCACTAGCTTAGCACAAAGACTGGATGTGAATGGTTGCAGCTTTCATACTAATCCAAATGAGTGGCAAAATAACGCAAACGTTTTCCTATTTACATGTTGTGATTTGTATAGTCACAGAATGTACAAATAACAAAGTCAAATGAGACACAGACATCTTTTAACCGTATAAAACCTGGGAACTATTCTCTGAAGGCGAAGCACTGCTACTTTGGCGGAGTAATAACCGCATCACCTGAGACACGCTGTGGTGAGGAGCGGAGAGTTCGCTCAGTGTTTGGGCAACAGAGTCAGCAATTTATAAATAGTAAAAGCGTAGTTTACTTTACAGTCATGGGTTTTCGCTCTATTGTAAATAGCTGCGACAGTAAACAGGGGAGGTAATACCATGTTTCACAGAATTCCAACTAAAAACGCTGACTGGATGAAGAAATGGCTAACTTACTTACTCTGGATATATTGATCCAAACACAACTAAATAGATTATCAAGGGACATTATGTTTGCTCGGTACATTTCAATGAGGACGACTATTTTGAAAAAATGGAATTTGCCACACGGACCATGTGCTGAAGGATACGGCCATCCCATCTAGCCTATAGCACAGACAGGACCACCATCCACAAGTGGATCACCTGCGGCTGCCGCTGAGGTAAGTTTTTTTAGATGACCTACTGTAACAGTGCCATTAGTCAGATCTAATGTAACGTTAGTGACACTATTATATGATTAGGGTATGAATATGTTTTTATCTTGATGCGGTTCGGACGCGCTTGGAAAAAAACGAGCACGTTCACCGCGTTGAACTTGCACCCTGCGCGCGGCGCGCCTAGCAATTTGAAATAAGAAATAACGAACTTGAGCGTACAAAAGGGTACGGTAGGCTGCGAGTTCATTGTGCAAAAACAATTTGTGCTATTACTTTCCCCTTATTCTATCCTATAGTAATGCAATTATACTGTATATTATATACTGTTGAATACATTTGGTTCAGCTAATAAATTGCATTTAAAATATATTGATTCCTGTAATAATAATTATTTATTCATGTTCTGTGATATTTATAAATCTGGGTGCGTTTTTGGTTGGAAATCAATGAAACGTGGTACTGTATTAGCTGGTCTCCCCTGTTTATTGTCACAGCTCATAAAGCAAACACCCATGATAAACTATGCTTTTCTATCTAACTCTCTCTGCTCCTCGTCACGGTGCGTCTCAGGTGATGGTTATCACTCTGCCCAAGTAGCAGTGCTTCGCCTTCAGAAAATATAGTATTTATACGGTTAAAAGATGTCTGTGTCTCACATGGCCTTGATATTTGCACACTCTGTGACTATACAAACCACAACATGTAAATAGGAAAACGTTTGCGTTATTTTGTCACTTATTTGGATTAGTATGAAAGCTGCAACCAGTGTTGTAGTACTCGAGACTCGGACTCGTCTCGGACTCGGTCTCGAGACCATATTTTAATGGTCTTGGTCTTGTCATGGACTCGTTTCCATTTGGACTCGGAATTGACTCGTAGCCTACTCGAACATTTTTTTTTTTTAGGACTCGGAATTTTTCCCGAGTCCACTCGAGTTCAATTAAAAATATTTTTCATGATTATTAATGTATGTTAATAAAATATTTCTTTAAATTGATTGGCACGCCCAGTGATGGGTAATTTTCTAGTGCGCAACTGCGCATGACAAATTGTAATAAAATTACTTTTAACACCACCTACTATGTGGCCTTTTTACCCTAAACTGATCATATTTTTTATACTCTAAGTAAATTCAGTAAAAAAAAAAAAAGGATTTCTCTAAGTAAATAAAAGTAAATTAGGTAATCAACCCTCACTGGTATAGGTCTCGGCTCGGACTCGACCGTCTCTGGTCTCGGACTCGACTCGGACTCGACTCTCTATGGACTCGGTCTTGACTCGGACTCGACTCTCTCTTGTCTCGGTGTCGACTCGGACTCGAGTGAGGTGGTCTCGACTACAACACTGGCTGCAACCATTCACATCCAGTCTTTGTGCTAAGCTAGGCTAGCGGTGGGTGTGTCAAACAGACTTATAGCATGCACGGAGATGAAAAAGGTATGCATGGACTTATCTAACTCTGGGGAATAAGGTGAATAGGCTAAAGTCCCAAAAAGTCGGAGTGTTCCTTTAAAATCCCTGCCGCTATCTTGAAGTGCATTCCACTTAAGTGGACAGGAAAGTTGATATGGACATACCCTCGCTCCCTCGATTTTGACAGAGGGAGTGAGTCTACTTCATATGATCAGGCAGCTCCATATACCCCAATGCAACACGTTTGTGACGTCAACGCATATTGTGTTTTATTTTCCCACTACAAATGACTCTGATATATTAATTATTTTACAAATATTTAAACAACTCAAACACACCTGTACACATCAAGAATGCTGCATAATTGTGTAAGGGGAAAAAAATGATGATAAATCAACCCCATAGTGGATTATGTGATCAAAGGCTTAGCACTTTACAATTCAGTCCATTGGAAAAGTACCACCACTAGTGGAACCTCAATTTTGCCTTAATTTTGGACTGGAATGCAGACCAGCTCAGAGACGTGACGTGATTGGTTATGATGTAGTTTGTGATGTCAGAAACGCCAGCAATTTCATGCCTGTTTTTGAGACTGTCAGTTCCCAAATAGCAAACTGATCTGACATTGATCTGACATTGTTTTCCGTTGATCTGACATTGTTTCGCTCATCGAATTAACGTTGAACCAACGTCAGACGCGTCATTCTTTCAAAACTAATGGAAAATCAACTTGAAATCAACGTTGTTTCAACGCTATGAAAGCAAACCAATTTTCGATTTTCATTTAGCTTTGAAGAATGCCGCGTCTGACGTTGGTTCAACGTTAATTCGATGAGCAAAATCAATGTTGTTTTCGATGTCATGAGAGACATCGTTTCCACGCTGATTCAATGTTCAATGTCAGTTTGCTGTCGGGGTTCTTGCAGTTTTGAAGAGAGAAAACAGTCAAATTTACAATTTGCACATGGTTTGTCATAAAACATATTAAAAACACCAGATAGAGATATAAAAAACCTTAAACGCTTGATTTTCACCAGAGGAGGACTTTAAAAGAGAGCAACTTTTTTTACAGTAGCCTGGAAAGTTAGCCTAGCTAGCTATACTTTTATGATGTTGTAGCTATACAATATTAGAATTAAAAATTAATGAATTACCAACTGAGCATAGCCTACATCAATATACATATTATGTAGGCCTAATCATAGCCTAATATATAAATCCTAAAAAATGCGATTTGCATTGATGTGTATGTGTGTGTGTTTTGTTGTGAAATGTTGCAGAAGGTCTTAATCTTCCTCTCCACAACAGAACGAGCTTAAATCCAAAAACCCAAGAGGGAGTTTGACTTTAATTAGTTTATCTAGTTATGGCGGTTGAAAGAGAGCGTGGCGCGCGCACTCAGAGATTAGACACAGCGCGGTTGAGTGCGAGTGCATGAACGTGAAGGTGCCTGGCGTCTTTGCTGGTCCCCAGAGCCTCTTTTAAAGGCAGATATATCGGCAAATTGCTGTCAAAAGGTAACATTCGTCTCTTTAAGACCAGCTCTGCCTCTCAACATGCAGTCTCCGTAAATGACGGACATTATGGGCTTTCGTTTAGCCATTAGGCGACCGGGCTGCTGCTCTCTCGAGTCCCAGCGAGCATTTAGGCACTGCCGTGCCGAGAGATCTAAAAAGGGTACTAATGAAATAATTAGAGGATGTGCAAGAGTGTGCTGAGCCACTTTCCATTTATGTCATATCATATGCCTTCTGCTTTAGCCTACAGTTTTGTTTTAATGCCTCGAAGCTGTTGCGGATTGCTACTGTTTCATTTATGTTGATCGGGTTGAATATCATGTCTGCTTACTGATCTCCTGTTTTAGCAACATCAAATGACGCATATAAAGGAAATTACTGCTTATTTGTAACAACATCTACAGCCTACTACAGGTGATGCTCCTGAAAGAGATTTAGCCTATTTCTGGCCATAAATCAGTCGTATTACCGTGACACACAGAAAACGTTTCGTTTAATGTCAGTATGAAATAAAAATGGACAATTCTTGTTTGTTTTGATTGAATTTTAAACAGTATTTATTAAGCTATATATTATTTTAAATTATTTATCCTTGGATTTCATATTTTTTTAACTCATGTGTCCGTGTAGTCTTTAATGAATCAATAATAACTTCCCCTAGCTCCATCTTGTCATCTCTTCTCTGATGACGTGTTTATGGGTGTGAGGGCGGGGCAAACTGTCACTCACATGAGATCGACCAATAGCGAACCACAACCATCCAATCAATTCCTGATGAACAAAATCAAGTCCCACCGTAGCCTATACATTTTTTCCCTGAAGCTATTTTACTTGGATAACTCAGATACACCTCAATGCTGACTCGCAATTTGTTTATGTTTGTCTTTGCACAAAGGAAGATCATAACAGTCTGACTCTGTATGGTCATAAAATTCAATCTCTTAAGCTTGTAGGTTGGTTTGCTGTTTTTATGTGTTGCTGGCAGTTTATTTGCAAAACTAGCAAATTAGCTTGTGTCATTTGGTTTCCGTTGACTTGCAAAAACGTCAGAACACATGATGACAATGAACAAACTGTTTTTGGTACAAACATGAACACACACACACACACACAAAAGCAAACATTTAGCCAACTAAAGACCCAGATAACGACGGCTAATATGAGCATTTAGCCAATGTACTGTTCAAATATACAGGTTGAAGGTTTAGGATAAGCTTTAATTTTCTTTGGCTTTCCATAATGGCTTTCCAAGAATAAAAAATTTTTCCATTTCCTGTGAGTGAGCTATTTCAGGAAAGCTAAATCTGATAAAAACACGACCTGGGTAACAACGTGAAGATATCATAAGCCATTTCACGGCCATCCTTGATTGTATTCCTGGAGGGATCATGTTGCTTTTATTAAATGAAACCTGTGTACTCGCTCAACATTACAGTTTTAATATTACATTTGTCATGGATTATCACAAAAAAAGTGTTTTCGAAAAATGTCAGGCCTTATGAAAGTGGCATTTCCACCCTGACCTACTTTTTGGTTTCCCCGTCACGGGTGTCCCTCAGATCTGTCGCTGTGTCTCCTCTGCTGTCTTGAATGGCAGGGCAGGTTGCAGATGAGCCCCCTATGGTGAAACTGCACTCACTTATTACCCCTAATTATCAATTATCAGTGCCAGGCTGGCCCACCTGCAGCAAGCTGCTGTGCTAATAAACCCAGGTCATTTGGACCAGCCATAAGTTGACTGACAGCAAGACTAATGGGCCTTTCTCAGGCCCAACACCCCCCCCCCCCCACACACACACACACACACGCACACACGCACGCACACACACATTAAGACATTATGAGCAATAAGTTAATATAAGTGCAATGTATTCCAGGTTTGAAAGTCATTTAGGAGGGCTATTGCTTAGGGAAAAAAAACTGTAGAGGTGGTGAGATGTTTTGAACAAAATGGCCCTGTACCGCTTTCCAGAGGGGAGAAGATGAAACAGACTATTGACAGGATGAGAGGGATCAGCCACAATCTTTGCAGCTTTGGTAATGGACCTGGAACTGTGCAGATCCATGATGGAGGGCAGGGGGCAGCCGATGATTCGCTCTGCTGCCCGGATGACTCTTTGTAGCCTGGCCTTTGCACGGGCTGACGCAGAGGCAAACCAGACCGTGAGGAATGACCGCTCTGTAGAATTGTACCATTCTAGGGGGACTGCAGTAAACCTTTCAGGCTGATCTTTCTTCACTAGTTGGGAAATGTTATTGTCCCATTTGAGTGTATTAGTGATGGTTAAGCCTAGGAACTGAAAGTGCTCTATACCAGTCACAGATGAGTTGTTAATGACCAAAGGAGGATGAATCAGGCTTTTTTGTGGAAGTCTCCTGTCATCTCCACTGTTTTATTGATGTTAAAGGGATACTCCACTTTTTTGGGAAATAGGCTAATTTTAAACTGTTGAGTTTTACCGTTTTTGAATCCATTCAGCCGATCTCCAGTTCTGGGGGTACCACTTTTAGCATAGCTTAGCATACATCTTTGAAGTGGACAAGACCATTAGCATTAGCATGATTGACTTGTCGCCTATTTATTTATATTTATGTATGTATATGTATATATATATATATATATATATATATATATATATATATATAGGGATGGGATATGTTAAAGTCAGAAAAAGCAGTGTGGTCAGCAGCAATTATAGAATTACCATTTCTTTGCACAAAAACTGGCTTTTCATTTTGATATTCTCTCTTAATGAAGTATATCATTTATTTCAGATCTCACAATTTTAAATTTATTTTTTTAGACAATTGTAAAAGATCCCTGGTCTGTATGTTTAAACGGTCTGGGGTACGTTTCCCGTACAACTACGTAGTTCACTGTTTCACTACCATAGTACGATGCATCGTTGGAAAAATCAACTAGCTAGAGTAATGTAGTGTAACTAGTGGAGTAATAACTTTCAATGAAACGTCCAATTAACCTAGATTTGTTTTATATAAATTACAGACGTCATCTAATTGGGCTATTTCTAATTGTTCTGAGTTGTTCTGCTTTATTACCAGACTCAATATTTGGCACGTTCTTAGCAACATGACATCATGACTTTTGCGTAAACACGCCACTTTCGAGTCAGGTGGCGTGTTATCTCTAGCATTTTGAGCTATCCGCGTGACTTTTGCGTAAACATACACGCCTCTTTCGAGTCAGGTGGCGTTATCTCTATGCATTTTGAGCTATCCGAGTGTATGCGTGTAGCCTATGTCTACTACGCCATTAATGTCCGCGTCATTCCGCGTGTCTTTACACGCAGTTAAATCTCCAGTCATAAATGCTATTAACCCCAGTGACATTTAAGTTTAGGGATGGGGTTGAGGTAAGTCATATCTTTTTTTTACCTAGGATGGTAAGGGAACAGTCATAAATGCCATTAACCCCAGTGACGGTTAGGTTTAGGGACGGGGTTGAGGAAAGTCATTTATATAACGTTAAGTCAACGGCGTTCATAAACACGCTGAAAGGCGATTATGCGTCTTGATAGCACGCCAAAAATGGAAATACGAATTGGCGTGGCATACAAGCTACTTCATGTGATCAGTCTGTTCTTACATAGTACGTTCGCACATGCGCACTCTTCAAACACGTTACTTCAAATCTATTGACAAACTAAAAGACGTAAATTCCATTTGTATGTATTCTAAATAAAAGGCACCGGTTGTACTGAATGTCAGTTTGCTTATTTATTTTGCTCAAAATAAGGATTTATTACCTCCAAATGTCATGCAATGAAACGATGCCTAACCACAGGTCGAGAGCTGTCGTTCAAACCACACAATTTTGCGATGCTGTTTGCGAATGTTCGTTGGAACCATGGTTTCGGAAAACACCGACTCGTTGAACTATGCTGATAATGACGGAACTTGCGACCATAGTTGGCTAACGATGCTTTCGGAAAACGCACCCATGATTAATAAGAATAATGCTTTTCGCCATCGTAATCCCAGGCTGCACTATTACTCAATAAACGTTGTGGTGGTGTGTGTTTTTGTGTATGAGAGAGCAAAATAGAAATTCCCAAGTGTTTAATTAGCTGTTTACTCTGTGAATACAATGTCAAAAATTAAAATGCACCTTATTAATCTGCACTTTTGAACACAGTGTTATTTTAGTATACCTTATTTAGCCCCGCCCCCTTTCAGCGCTGCGCTCGTTTATTCTGTCTTCTAGTTTGTTTTTCCACGGCATGAAGGTAAAATCTTACTGATTTATGAATGAACCGCTCGTTTTAAAATCTTCCCAGTCTGACATTTGTTGACATCCGCTTCAAACATCACAATGCTCATGCTAACTTTATTTAACTCTACAGTAAGTAAATTTACTTCACCAGATAAATTGCTCTTCAACATTGATGCCCTAGAAATATATAGGCTATAAGGTCTATAGCTTTTATTTAATGTTTAAAGTTTTAGTAATTTTTTGGTGTTTTTGTCATTTTTATTAAAAAAATGTCCTGTCTATATTGTTTTTCTTCACATGTTTTATTAGTTATATTAGTACATCAATGATCATGAGAAGTGTTTCCTTGGCAACTGTGAAGTAAAATCATTTTTAAAATATTTTATTTCATTTCAAGCTACATTTTTTTTGTACGGTTGTAGTTTTAGATAAACTGACACAGACCCCAAAATACCAAACTTTAACTGATCACCATCAAACAAACCATTTAGACTAAAGTCACAATTATGTTGAATTAATTGAAATCATATTTAGAAAAATAAATGGTTAGTGATTTATTTGAATACGTTTGTTTCTCATTCTGAACTGGTTTTATGAAACAAGATTATCGTGGATTGTATTGATACAATTGCATAATATAATCATTATAATAACAGTATGTGAAGAACTTGTTCACATCAAGAGCAGAAACAAAACATAGACAGGTCAAAGTTGAATTTTTATTATAAAAAGCATTGATATGATGAGGTGGGCTCTGCTGTTGTTCACATAAGAGGATTAGTAAAGAATACATTTAATTATTCAACCATACAGGCTTTAAACTAAATCCTGAGCATTCATGAATTTCAATAACGAAAAATTAAGCTCAACAGCAGAGAGATGTATCAAATCTTTAGGAGAATTAAGCTGAAGAATGTTCCCAGTGGTCCTGGTGTGTTTCCAGCTGGTTATTTCCTTGGCGACGGTTTCCAGGGAGCTGCTTTTAACTCCCAGATCAACTCTTATATCAGGTCAGATAAACAAGAGCACTTGAGCGGTTAAAGTGCCCTGTAAATACCCAGATCCACCCATACTGTACATCCTCCTGTTTTAAAGTTCTTATGCATGCAGCATGCATGATGATTTAGAATAATGGAAAAATTGGTTAAAAACTGTTGTTTTGACTAAATACACTCTAAACAATGCTGGGTTGTTTTAACCCAAATTTGGGTAAAATATGGACAAACCCAAATATTGGGTTAAAAATGTAATTTCAAATTTTCCACTATCATTTTTTTTTTCAAATTACATTAACCTAACATTTGGGTTGAAACAACCCAGGATTTTTTAGAGTGTAATCTCAATGTTTTTGCTGAATGTCATTATATGTATATCTGTCCTTTTATCTTCGCCCTCCCTGCTCTATCTGAATCTGTTAATCAATACTGATTGATCAGATCTTGATCAGCTGATAGCATTCACGTTCACACAGTTTAATAATTACAAGGTCATCTCAGGACTTTTTAAGGCGTCCATCTGCTTTGCACAAGTGTGTTTGTCTTGTTTATTCATTTTGTTTCCTCAGGTTATGGTCTTTTAGATTATTTTTAGATCATATCTTTCTTTATCTTTTAGGTCTTGTTGTCTTGGTTGTGCGATACAGTTCCAGTGCTGTATTGAACCTACAGGTGATCACCAATGTGTTTTGGAGAGAAGGTTTTCTCTCTGTATCATTATGAATCATAAGCACAGATGTTATCAGGTGTTTGAGGAATGTAAGGAATTGTGTTTGAGGAATGTTTTCTCTGATTCTCTGAGTTTTGTTTGATTCATACACAACATTGACGTTATTCTGCGAGTCACGATCATCTCATGACGGGGGTTCTCACCGGGAATCCTTTCTGGTCGGGAAAGACTATGACAGAAGAAGATCGTGAAAACTTCTTGTGAGGCACAGAATCGTGACAGAGGGTGTTTGTGGAGGTTGATAGACTACAGTGGGGAACCGTATGTGAGTCATGACTGGCACCTGAGGGTTACTCACTCACTCATTTAATTTGTGAAAATTGAAATAGTCCTATTTTTATCTACATTTGGACAGTATTGTATAATCAAATGCTGGAAAAAAGGCTTATCGATATCACCTAGAAGAGATTTAGTCTTTCCATCAAAAACTATTTTCAACGAGTAAAACACAAGCTGACCTGCGCGTTTCCTAGCAACTGCAGCGCGCGCACACATCTGAGCTCACCGGTGCTGTTTGCATGCGTATTGATGTTGGCTATGAAAACATGACGAAACAAAAGTTTGTAAATAATAGAAATAATCTTAATTTTAGTCGTTATTGGCTTCTGTAGATGGACTTCTCTACATGCCACACTCATTTACTGACGACACCAGTGATCATATGAGAAAACACTTATACATAGCCTACATTGATCACTTCACATAGAAATCAACTCAGTTTCGAGAAAGAAAGAAATTAATTTTACCCCCTTGAATTTCTGTTTATAGTGCATATATATATATATATATATATATATATATATATATATATATATATATATATATATATATATATATATTGCCTATATATTGCCTATATTGCTCATTTGTTTGTGTGTTGAGTTACTAACAATTTTTGGATGAGTTAAAATAGTTTTGAATGTTGACAATACACATTAACATTTTGTAGTATGGATCATTCATTGCAACATTTAACCTTATTCTCATGTTTAAGAATCTGTTATCTGCTTGACAAACCATTTATGCTGTTGCCCTCTAACATGCTTTTAAATCTGTAATCCAATTTGTTGGCCTTCAAACGCCTTAATATGCACATGTAGGTCTGAAAAATAAAAAAAAATCCCCTAAATTTTGCCCCTGCCTGCAGCACTGTATATAGCACAGAAAATAAACACATTGTTGTGTTCTGTACTGATGTCTTTGGTTGTGTGTGATAACAATGACTCATTATTTCAGATATGAAATTTATTTAATTGACCTATTGGTAAGCCCTGCCCTCCTTAGTTGCCATCTTAGACAAACTGGCGGACCTGTGCATAGACGTAATAAATGCATGATGATTAATTAAAGTACATCATAAATGTATTTTGTTCCTTGTTGGAATGTCTGAGTCACTTGAGTAAATCGGTTCTTCCAGTTTTCTCTGTCTCTCATGTAGCGCTGCTAGGTTTGTCCTAAAAGGTTCTCTTTAGTGCTGGAATGTGTGTGTGTGTCTTGCATACATATTTGGTTTGATCTGTTATAACCTAATGCACTGACTTAAAGACATGGTCCAAGTATGTTTTCAGGCCACTAATGCATTAAGCCTAGCCTAATTCAGGGAGCATTGTATGTCATTCAATGTCATACATTGTTTCTGATACTGTACACTTTTCTTTAATGGACATGAAAACATCTAAGATGTCTTTAGGATAGAGGATGCAGGAAAACTGCCTCTAATCAGACAAATAAATGTGTTGACTAACTTATTTAAGGCGGCGTTCAGTCCCAGTTCTCGGATGAGCTCTTGAAGGAGAATGCGAGGATCTTGGCAGACCATAAATGTTTTGATTGTTCCACTTTCTGATCGCTTACTCAAAACACTGTAAAATCTCTCCAAACACCACAGATTTGTCCCTGAGCCTTCCACCACTGATTACTGTTCTTCCATTGAAAATCATTGTTCACACGTGACATGGTCTCACCAGGGAGCCAAAGTCTGCAATGAGACCCAACAAAAACCTGCTGTCCTTTCCATGACGCAGCAAAGTGAATAATACATGCAAAAGAATGAGTCTACTGCCGACCATGCCTTTTCTTGTCATCCACTTCCAGCAATGCAGGATTCATAGGATTAGTGTGTTTTACTCACTTTTAGGTGCATGTGAAACTAATCATGCCATAATTGAGTTTGGCGTTTTTTCAACAATGCGGGTTAGATATTGTTCTGTAAACAGGATGTGTTGTTTTGTGTTTTTATACTTAGTTTAGCATATTTGAAATTATCTTTTCCAAGTGCAAAATGTCTCATTTGGCAAATTATCAAAATGTAGCAAGAAATTGGAAGTTGTCATTTCAATATTGGATATATTACATTTTCCAATACAATGGAGTTTGGAAAACCCATTTAAAAAAAAAAAAAAAAACATTTTCCATTGCATCTCTGTTTGGCTAACTTATGACGGCATTATAGGTGGGATATTGTTGGTCCAAAATGTGTTATGTTCAGAAATAATTATTTTTTCTTAGACTCAATAAGCCCCATCACTGTAAAAAAATATTGATGGTTTAACTTAAAAAAGTAAGTAACCTGGTTGCCTTAAAATTTTAAGTTGATTGAACTGGAAAAAGTGAGTTAATACAATGAAGGAGATTAATTTAACCATCAGAAACTCAAAATTATATGCTATCTGAACTAAATAAATTATTTAAGTTGATTTGACAAAAGAAAAAATGTTGTGATTACTACACTGTAAAAAAATATTGGTGGTTTAACTTAAAAAAGTAAGTAACCTGGTTGCCTTAAAATTTTAAGTTGATTGATTTGGAAAAAGTGAGTTAATACAATGAAGTAGATTAATTTAACCATCAGAAACTCCAAATAATAAGTTATCTCAACTAAATAAATTATTACAAAGTTGATTTGACAAAAGAAAATATGTTGTGATAACAAATCTTGAAAATATTTTTTACAGTGATGCTTTGGATAAAATGTTATTGTGTGAGGAATGACACTCACTTCATGTTGTGAATGTGGACTTGGAAGAACAGATTGTCCAAAGAATGTGGTTTCTGAAATGAAGTTGGGAAAAGCAATTGTTGGCACACAACACACAGCTGAGCACACATGGCCATCCTCCCCAGCGTGTGATCCCTTGTTTTTCAGTCCTGCCGTCTCCAGAGACCCTGATTCGTCTGGTTCATTTTTCAAAATTTTAACAAATAGATTTTAGATGTTATGCAGGTATTTTACTTGAAGTATTTAGAGAATTTTATTATTTTAAGAATCTCTTTTTGTTATAAAATACATATGACTCAAAGAATATATTAATTTGCTGAAATAATTTTGCTTTATGAAAGAACCTCTCATACAGTAAAACATCTTTCAGGTTCTGGTGTAATTTTCAAAATTCGAAGAGTTTATGAAGGTAAAATTTGTGACAGAAATGTACGAAATTAATTGAACTCAATGGGAAATCAATACATCAATATATTATCTAAATGTAAAAACAGAGTTTGAAGTTCAAGTTTGTTACTTTACTTTTTGATTCATTTAATGAAATATATGGAAATATAATTTACTGATCAAACCGCAAAAAAAAGATTCTAAAGATTCCTAAATCAAGATACATGTACATCAGACGTAAAATGACATGAAATGTGAAGTCTTGTTTTCTGTGAAATTGATCACAATAAAATGTATGACTAAAACAAGAACAAGTATCTGCCAATGGGCTCAGAGAAATCAGCTTTATTTGGAAGATTTGACAGATTAAGTTCTTATTTTAAGTAGGCCTATAAACTCACTTAATTTTACTACATTTTACAAGACTTAATTTTACATTTGCGTCTCAAGTAAATTTATCTTAATTTAAACTTGTTTAGATATTTGTACTGGAAAACAGTACAAAAATACTAAGAAAATATTATATTTTTTTGTTTTTTTGCAATGCATGACTTTCTGAATTTAATCTGCTTTGGTTTAAGGCCTTCATTTGTGTAAGTGCAAATTAAGACCTTTTTTAGACTTGCAAAAACCCTGTTGTTTTTTCATCATTTAGCTTTCATTTCATTATGAAGTTTATGTCTCATCGCCAATAATTTCCTAATATTTCAGACAATTGTCATGCAAGGGTCTTCTGTTCATCCATTCATTCATGGTTTCCCTCATTCTCCTTCCTCTTTCATCCCTATGGCCTTCTGTGCACATGCCAGCGTTGCCGTCGGCAACCAAAACTAAACAGATGCGGCAAGTGGGAACACAACACCTGGAACTCATTAAAGGAGGATGGAAAGAGACGCTAGTGTCCCAGCATGGTGAGCCCAACACTATCAGGACCGACCAAAATGTATAGTTCTCACATCCACGTGATTTTTAACGCAAGTCTCACACATTCACAGAAAACAGCTTACTTCCGTAGTGCAAAATAAGGTGAATAGCTCTGTTTTCAAACTTTAGGAATGCTGTCTGGAGTGTTTAGGATATTTTACAGGAACTGTTTGAGCAACATCGGGTGCACCTGGTCTCGTGAAATGTTTCTTTGGCCATTTTACAACCTCGAAAAGCAATTTCCAGGAGTAATAATTCCCATGAGGACGCTGTTCACATCATTACATGAAGGAATCTTTTGGCTTTCTCCAAATATTAACAAAATCAGACTCTCTTATGCTCATAAATTTCAAAAACGGTTTTCTGTTTTAAAATGTCATTTATTCTTGTGATGTCGAAGCTGAAGTCAGTCTAATATAGCTTTACCATCTCAAGAATACATTACATTTTAAAATACTATATAATAAATTAGAAAACAGTAATTTGTTATATCATCCTGACTGAGACCCATAGGAATTTGTTCTTTGACCCATCTTTTTGTTTGTATCATCACATTGTTTGGAGTTACGAAACAAATGGCGGGAAGAGACAAAAAGTTGTTATTAATATTTTATGATTTGTCCTATGAGGACACCAGGAAAATGAAAACAAGACTCTATAACCTAAACAACGTTTTTTATATTATATTTTTATACTCAGTATGCCAGTCAGTTTTAGGTTCCAGGCTATTTTTTTTCTATAACTTGTCCTCAGTTAAACAGTTATGAGAATAAAATTGGAAGATTGCGTTTAGAGTAAATCAGGGTTTTCGACAACTCCAGGAAACTTCCACCTCAACCAAACTATGGACAAAGATTTGTACATATTAATATCTGTAATGAATTGATATACTAATTTACACCATGTAAACATAGCCGAATATGGGTTGTCCCAATAAATACAATGCATTCACTGTCTCTAATTTGTGTATTAGTGTGTTCTTTGGGCAACACTTTTACAGCTGACACATACTTTTTTATTTGGCAGTCCACCTCATGTGACTCATGTGTAATTATTCCAAAGTTAAACTGTTCTCATGAGGTGTGTGTCTATATGTTGTTTGTGAAGAGCAGGTGCTTTACAGGACAGAATGCGAGAAAACACACCTCACTTCACATTCTCCACTCAAGGACATGCTGATAATGGCCCACAGCAATGTTTTCACATGTGTGTGAGTGTGTGACCCTGCAGATGAGCATTTATTCAGTGACAGTCTTGCTAAATCACGTATTAGCCTAATGGTTTTAATTCGCTTTTTTCAATGAGTGTCAGGCCTGTAAGTGTCAAACACGTGGTGACACTGACACTGACAGACATAACACTTCACGTGCCGCTAAACAGCATTTGCTTTTAATGCATAATGTGTGTGTGTGTGTGTTTGAGGAGGTTTGATATTTGCAAAGATTTTGCTGCAAAGTGTGTGTGAGGGAGAGAGAAAGTCGCTGATGCGCCACACTGCCATTAACCTGTACCTCTTCCTCATTAGTCCTGTATCTCTGTTGCCATGGTGGTCTATTAGAGAGCTCAGATTAAAGCATCATTTGCATGTGAATGTGACTGTGTGTGTGTGTTTAGGGGGGTGGATATTTTTTAAGGGCAGAACTGGGGCACGAGTAGCTTATGTCTCGATGCTGTGTTAGCGGAAAACAAATCACGTCAACGCCAAAATTTGAAAGTACACACACCCTATATAATTAGGATGAAAGTACAGCTCCTCTAAAGATTATTTGGACACTTAAAAATGTCTGAATGTCATTGCATTAGAAATGTCATTCAATGATTAGAAATTACAAAACAGGTGGCGTGCTGCATCTTTCCTCAGAATGTGAGGTTTCTTATTGCTCAGTGTCTTTTAATTAAAGTCAAGTCAATTATATTTATAGTGCTTTTCACAATATAGATAGCATCAAAGCAGCTTGTATCAATCAAAACATAATAACAATGTTCGTTTCTTAGTGGAAAAACATGGACTTCATTGGGAACCAAACGGTTCAAGGTCCAAATGAGAGTTTCAGTGCAGCTTTAAACGACAACAGACGATGAATAAGGGTCTTATCTAGGACCCTTCGAGTCATGACTCGAAAAAAGATTTGTTCATTTTAATGAATGAGTTTGAACAGGAGAGTCACGAATGCTCATCAGAACAGAGCAAGGCGAGCATTTGTGCTTATAAAACTTAAACTTTTTTATTTATCTTTGAAATGACTGATCGTTTCGCTAGATAAGATCCTTACATTTCTAATTCAATGATATTGCAATGACAATGAAACTCATTTGGACCTTGAACCGTTTGGTTCCCATTGAAGTACATTATATGGAGAAAATCCTGGAATTATTTTATCAAAAACCTTAATTTCTTTTCGACTGAAGAAAGAAAGACATGGACATCTTGGATGACTTGGGGGTGAGTAAATTATCAGCAAAAGTTTTTTTTTAAAGGTGAACTACTCCTTTAAATTACATTATTTAAACTGAAGAATGTTGGTAACTAAACAGTTGATGGGCCCCACTAACTTCCATGTATTGAAAAATTAAAACTATGGAAGACAACTGTTTGGTTACTGACATTCTTCAAAATATCTTCTTCTGTGTTCAGCCGAAAATAGAAACTCATACAGGTTTGAAACCACTTTTGGTGGTCTCTGTACATATTGAACATGTTTTTTACTTCCAGTTGTGTCTGTTAGAAAGTATTGCACCTGTGGTTTGGCGGCCTGTGTGCGGATTGAGAATCCCAGTTCTGCGGTGGACAGCTGGACCCCTACATGCAGCTGTTTGCCATCTGCTTCCCTCTCGCATTTGTTAATATATGTTTGTGTAAGTGAGTATGTGAGCGTGTTGTACGTAATAATATATACTGGGAATAATACCACAAACAGTAATTTCTTTAGCTAAAAAGACTCAACAAAGTCAGAGTTGTGGCCTATACAGACTACATTCACACAGTCCAGCGTTTGGGACTGACAACTTTTGTATTTAATAACAGGTGTGAGACTGAATCTGTCTTTAAACATTATAAATGTTAAATATACCAAAACTTAAACTTATTTTGTTTAATCTTGCCAAGGCAACATTTTTAATTGTTATTTAATTGAGCTTGATGTATTAAAATAACTAAATTGAAACTGAAATAAAACTGAAGAAAAAAACTATACAAAACAAAATGAATGAAACTAAACTAATTACTTAATCAAAATGAGAACATCAAATAAAAATGAAATAATTCAAAATAATTTTAAAAATCTCATCGACACTAAAATAACACTGCTTGGAATAATTTTGCAGCACATTTCTGTATTTGGTTGTGTTTTGAGTATTTGGAGCACACGTGTTGTGAAACTGATAAAGATGTTTTCTTACTGTAATTTGTGTCTTTTCTCCAGTTGCAGTGCGTTGAGCTCTCTTGGCCACCGTACACCATAGATTTATATTTCATCTTGTGAGAAGGGGCATAATATGTCACCTTTAAGACCTTACCGAACTTTAATTGTTTATAGTTAATTGCATTAAATATTTTTAACTGAGAAAAACATACCACAAAATTAATGTGTTAATTTTGACACCCCTTAAAGAAATACATATATTTATTTTATTTTCATATAACTATAATTTGTATATATTTTTATAGGCCTATATAAATTACTGTAATAAATAAACTTCTTTATAATTTATGATTAAAAGAAATGCTCATTTTAAATAAATAGGCTATTTGTTTGTTTATTAACAATAAGTAAAAAAAAAAAAAAAAATATATATATATATATATATATATATATATATATATATATATATATATATATATATATATATATATATATATAAACATTTGATAGGCCTACAAGAATAAAATCCAATGATTACATTTGGTGACACTGAATTATCATTGTTGTTTCCTTTGCGATAAGATGCATGCGCTTTTCCAACGCTATCTCACCAATTCCTATAAAGAGTGAGTAAAATGCGACTGATTCGTTCTTACGATTAGTCGAAACCCCAGTGACGATTAGGTTTAGGGGCGGGGTCAGCGGTAATTCATATTTCGTCAGAATTCGAATCGGGAACTCCTACTTGCCACCTCGTAAAATTCGTACGAATAGCCGTGATATTGGGGTTGTTTTTCCTAATTTGTAAGTTGCTTGAGATAAAAGCAGCGACAAAATAATTAGGCCTATGTAAATGAGCTTTCATCATCAACATGCAGAAGAACTACACAATTCTGCAGGAACGCCTCAAGTATCTCTTTCCAAAACCTGTTGTAGCCTAACTTAGTCCTTTTGTTTGTAGTTCATGAGAATTGCGCTGCTAATAGGTAGCTATAAGTAGGATTAGAGCAGTTCTTCAGTGAGTCATGACGTACAGGAGTGATTGTGAGTCATTTCCCAAAGGATAATGAGCACCTCTCCACGCCTTTAACCACAACAACTCCCCCACTCCTCAAACTCCACAGCCCACCCTCAACACGTCTTACTGGTGCTCTCTGTGTGGGCCTTCACCTCAGAGATCCAGATCTTCATAATCATAATATCCGCCACTCGCTGCGGGAGAAACATCGTCAATGAATATTAATGACTCCGATGTGGCGGCTGAGCACATCAATGCTACGTCAAACCCCTTTCCGGTAGGAACTGGAGAGAAGTGGATTATACGCAGCATCTTTCAGCAGCTTCCCAAATCTCATTTGCTCTTATGCATTTTAATAAGAACGGAGCATGTAGCTGCAAAAAGAAACTGCGAATACCAGTGTGTGTGTGTGTGTGTGTGTGTGTGTGTGTTTGTGTGTGTGTGTGTGTGTGTGTGTGTGTGTGTTTGTTTGTTTTCAGACTAAGCTAGTCATCAGCGGCACCTCGGTGACTTTTAAATTCACAGAAGTGTCAGGGCGTTTCTTTCCGGTTACTTATGACGATATAAATAAGGCTTAAACTAACAATTATAATAATTTAAAATAAAAGCATATTTTAAAACTGTAACCAAAAAAATATATTCACTTTCAAATTACAGAATGATTTCATATTGACTACATAGTTGCTGTGTCAAACATTTATCTGTCTAATATAGAAGACACACTTTTATCAGTTTGCTTCTTCAGAATAGCTACTGCATGCTTCATGACTTTTTAGTTTCTTTCTATAAACGCAGGTATACAGTACAAATGACAGCATGTACAAAATTCTGCATGCATTGACAGTTTAATGGATTTTACAGTATAACAATAAATACTCTGTGTACTAGTACGTATGCTTTCAAAATAGCCTAGTATGCAAGTGTGTAGTACAGACAGATAGATGAGTAGACAGATAGATAAATAGATGGATGGATGGATAGATAGAAATACATATAGATAGATAGACAGACAGATAAATAGATAGACTGATAGACCAATAGATAGATAGATAGATAGACAGAAGCAAATGTAATAGTAGCCTACTTCAACTCATTTGACAACTCAACAATGTCATTATTTCTCAATGTTTTTTACAGCATAGATTTCCATGATCTCAGGGTAGCAAACAGGATTGTTTTTGTGTTGTGGCAGATATTTCTGAAACCCCAGGAGCGTACGGAGGAACAGAAGAGCGTTCTGAAGGACTCGTGTGGCTGGATGCTGTGATGTGAGGCTATAGGGGATAGAGGTCAGAACAAAGCCTTTGTTCCAGCGCTCTACGTCGTACCTGCGTCAGTGCTGTTTGTGAGCATGTGCCCTCCTCCCGGCTCCAGGAAGAGGAGAAAAAGCTCACGAGTCAGGGTTTTGTAAACATTGGCTCATTGTGCGTCTCTATGTGCATCTTATACAATAGCAGGGAATTCACGTGGCTCGGAGGCAGCATTTCAGTTTGTTGACATTGAAAGATGTGTCACTGGAAGATGAAACAGTGCCAAAGGGAAAGAACTTGAAAATAGATAATGACTATAAATATATAAATAAATGTGCTGTGTGTGGGCTTTGGCTATCTTATTGTGATGAAAATGATTATATTTAGGGCCAGATTTAGTTAACATCTTGCGCCAGCGTAAACCCTCTTTTGGTGTTAAAAAACTGGTCAGGGCTTACTAGACACACAGTGAAAAAATTAGCGCTGAAAAGCAATAAAAGATTATTTTTGCGGCTGAACTTATTGCATGTAGGAGATTCCCTTTCAGACAATACATATATGGGGATTGATAAGGAGAGTATTTAAATTAATTAATCAGGGTGATTTACTAAGATTTCCATTTACTGGTATTTGCGCCATTATTTAACCCCAAAAAAAAAGCCTGTCTTAAACCAGGACGCTTATTTGCGCAGCTCTTGGTAGATAACGTTAATCATTATGAAAATGTCTGTTCTTTAATTTGAGCGTCGTCAGTAGATCACGTGCAGAACATTCCACTCCCATCTGCACTTTTTTGGGGATTGCACTCTCACACTAATTTTCCCTGTTTAGCAAATCTAGACTTTTAAAGGCACAATATGTAGTTTTTCACCACTAGAGGTCGCATATTCAAAACAAAGGCGTAGCTTGGCGCAGAGTTTGAGTGCGGAATCATGGGAGTTGTTGTCTTTAACTTTACACCCAGTGGAGAATACGACCGGACTCGAGCAGAAACAATACTCATGGGTGAGATTATTAACGTTACTGTCGTATGAAGCAGAGCAGGGCGAGCGATTGCTAATGAGAGACAAGCGCGACACACGGCTCGAGAGCAGCGGAGCTTTTATTATGCTGCAGACCCCGCTTCAAACATATTGTATGATGGAGAAAATTATGCATTACTGTTACAAAAATAAAGCTGCATTTGATTATGTTATGTTAGACACTTGACAAAATAATGTTTTTCTTTGAGGCATGGTTAAAAACACAAGAAAACTGTAAGTACCAAGCTAGTATCAAAAAGTAAATAACACTGTTCTAGTGGTTTTTGGATATTTCATCCAAAAATCGTACATATTATGCCTTTAATGTAGGCCCATATGCAAAACATACCATCAAGATGCGTTGCCAGGGAATTGCTATGCAGTTGCTAGATGATTTGGGTGGTTGCCAAGGTCTCCACATGGTTGCTAGGTGGTTGCTTAGTGGTTCAAACCAAAACAGTCCATCTCCAAAATTTATTTATAGACTGGAGGAAAAAAAAAACTGATTTTCTTACTCAGTTGTTTTGTCTGGTTTTCCATTACACATATTTACTGTAAAAGCAAAATGATATTTTCTAAAGACATTTTCTGAAATATTTATCAATTAAGTGAGTTTGTACTACTAATATAAAAAAAGAAACTTTAGGCTTTCTATCTAATGTCATTTTGTTTCTCAAGTACATTAATAGCCTATTGATTTTAGAATATTTGCATCAATATTTGATTTCCATCAAGGGATTTTTTCCCTAAAATCATAAATATGGTTGCATAAACTAAAACTGAAGCCCATGAGGCTGTCGGCTTCAACCAATAGCCACCATTGTATATAAAAAAAACACCCTCAACAAACACTCCATCTTGAAAAAAGCAGATCGCCCGGAATCCAAATGTTTTGTTTGATGCACAGAGAATCAAAGAGAGCCGAAGAAACAGAAGTCTCGCCTGAGGAATCTGATGTCAAAGGCATGACAGCTGAAGGAATTCATATTGAGAACGAATAAACCAAACCAAAACACCTCCATCCATGTTTTCCAGATGTACTGAAGGCATGTAAACCGTAATTGAGCTGTGCTTGCTGTTAAAACTTCTTCAGTCTCGTATTGATTTATTGCTGACGGCTACTGTAACCCCCACTGCAATTTAGCAACAGCAAGAGACTTGCATACAGAAATGTGTGCTGGAAAATAATAACTGAAACATCACAAAACATCTATTTTAGACTTTATATCTATCCTGTTTTGCTTTTTCACTCCTCAGACATTCTCAGGATGATTTGAATAAGCTTATTGATTTACCATTATCTTCAATGGGAATGAGAAATCCATGGCTTTCTCTTTAAATAACCATCAGACGTGCTCAAGCAAATGTGGAAGATGTGCAGTGGGAATTGCAGTCAATATAACATGTGATACTCTTATCAAATGTGGTTTGTTTGAAACAAAAACAAGATTTAACCTCTGTGACTATATGCTTATCTTCGGTTTATTAGTAAACACACTAATTTTAGCGTGTGATGCATATTTGTCGGTCAGAAATGAAACATAAGATTTGTGCACTAAAAAGAAATCTTGTCATAGTTTATTATTAACTCTTTGCATCTATTTATTATTCATATATCACTCAAAATGCACACAAAAATCTGTTGATTGTGAAAACAATTACATTTATTATAATATGAACGCAGTTTAAATATGGCTAGCTGTGGAACAAGCAATTTTCAATTAGTTAAAATGTATGAGATTAAAAGAAATTGGATTTATTGATGATAAATATTTAAAACTTTTGCGCATTTAACATTTCACATTCAGTTTGTTTATGTGTGAGTGGCAAATAGGCATCACATCACGTTTATTAGTTTATATTAAAACTGTGTAATTTTAAATGCAATTCAAACTCCTAAATTAAAAAAATTTATATTGAGTGTGTGAGTTTATGCATAGATGGTTCTGGAAGCTTCCAGCTAAATCAAGCAAGCTGGAAAAAGCTATTCTTTGTATTTGTGTGCAATTGTAATACATATTTAGTCCTATGAAGAAAAACAGACTTGTCACCTTTATTTACTGTATATAGCGCTATATTCAATACAGATTGTTTCACAGCATGGATAAACATAGGAAAATAATGATTCATTGCTGCAAACAGAGTTCAATTCTGCTGTAAAGCAGCTCTAAAAAGACAATAGTAAGTGACTATTCAGTTGAAATCAGTACAGTGTTGAATCATTTCAGTTCAATAGCTGAGTAAAGTTCAATAATGAATTGAGTTCAAGCAGCTCTGGAGATGATGTCATCATCCAGCTCTCATCCAATACTGCAGAATATTAAGTGCCCCCCATAAGGAAGCCAAAAGGCGACAGTGGCAAGGAGCCTAAACTCAATTAGTTGACAAAAATGGAGGGAAAACAAGTCAGATACCATTCAGAATATGTCATCCAGCTCCTTCTACTTGAAGATCGGGATATAGCACATTATTTGCCAGCATGTGGCGGGAGGGAGTAGAATCTGGCCATAGGGTCTGTGCAGAGGACTTGTCTGTTTCTTGTGGTCTTCGCTGACGCTAAGGGCTTGTCTAGGGATCTTTAAAGTAAACCATTTGTGATTTGTTAAAAAAAAAAGGAAGACAATCTATTCCTGCTTGACAATTCCAAATTCCACTGTCTTCTTTGTAATTCCATGTGACTGTATCTTTTCAATCACAGTTTGAAACAAAACACCCCCATCCAATCACCAGCACGGGCTACTCGACATTCCCTGGCAGAATCCCACACGCCTGCATTTCCATATAGATGGAGCGCCACATTAAACTGCATTGTATTGTCCATTTATCCTATCACCGTTTGTTCCAGTTATTCTTTTTTAATATTCTTCATCTTCCCCACCCTTCCCTGGCACATCCATGATCGTCTTTTTATTATGTGTGTGATTGGTTTCATCTGCCCAAGTGAATGCGCTGTGCTGTAACCTCGGCTAAATGGTTATCGGGCACGAGAACTCAAGGTTGCAGTGTGGAATAGCTGCATTGACCCTGAGACCGGATAGTCCGCTGTCAAGGCTGAGGTGGACAGAGAATCCCTTAAGCTCAGCTGCCAGGGAAATGAGAATTAAAATGCAAGGGAAACAGTCAGATAGTCTTTCCCGAGAGTCACGGAAGAGAAGGGCAAAGCCAACTCCACACTTGTATTGTAGGCTACACATATGCCGGTCTCGATTTGCATGGCACTGCCCAGGGGAACATTTTATTGCTTAGAGGTCGCAGGATACTTAACAGAGATCTCGGTTATGTTTTATTTATGTGTCAACTTCGCCTGCTGTGAGATTTCTCCAGAAATTCCTTTGGGGAAATCAGTGCTGTTGAGACAATCATTGACATGCTGTAAGTGTATTGAGCTGGATTGGTCTAGTGAGAATTTGATGAGACATGTGTGAGAATTTTTAATTGCAGACTTCGAGATATTGGCAAACCTAAACACAGTTTGAGATGTTTTTGCTCTTCAGATTGATACAGGTTACTGTGAATAGTCGCAACCTAAATTTTTGCAGGCCAAAACCAGGAAACGAGTTAGCATTTTAGCACTGAAGTCAATTAGTTTTTTTTTGAATGGGTTTTTGGTTAAATGTTTGAAATACGGTCTGGGGTGAATACAATCTAAAGATATTTTCATGTTTTATTCTACGATATAAAATACCTCAGTATTAACCTCTTGTTATTTTACTGTGCCTGCTGTACTTGTCTTGAAAAAGGTGGCTGCTAATTGGGACATTCACAGAGACTGTTTCTAAACAAAGACATAGGAGGCTTAGTGGTGAGTGACCTTGAAGTTCGTTCATAGCCTACATTTAGCTTTTGACTTCTGCCAATTGTATTTGCGCTTCAAAATTCATACATTTTGTGTTCATTAGTGATTAACATATCATGTAGATTATCATGATGAACAAAACATGTACAAATCATACTCTTTTGTTTCTGCAATAATCCAAAAGTTCAATTGGGTTTTTGGCGAGGGAACCAGGGTGATGCTAACTTCAGGGTTGGCCTATAAACACATCGTATTTGCACCGCTATATTTCAAAATTGACTGTAACCCAGTATTCAGATGTTGGCTGTAACTTAAAGACTCTTAAAATTAAGGTTCTTTACCGACAGCTATGGTTCCATAAAGAACCTTTAACATCAATGGAACCTTCCCATCACACCAAAGGTTCTTTGTAGTAGAAAAAAAGGTTCTTTAGGTTATTAAAATGGTTCTTTAAAGAACTTTCAGTGAAAGAGAACCAAAAAAAAAAAAAACACCCAAAAATAATTGTTTTGTGTGTGTGTTCCTTTGACTTTCATTGTATGGACAAAAACACTGTGACATGTCACATACCTTCTTTTGGTTTAGAACGACATGAGGGTGAGTAAACGATGACAGAATTTCTATTTAAACGATCCCTTAAGCAAAAGTCTCCAATTGATCTCCATTTAATCTCATTGCTGCATCTTAAAAAAAGCTTCTTTATTGACACCTATGGTTTCATAATTAACATTTAACATTTTTGGAACCTTTCCACAGCACCAATGGTTCTCTGAAGTGGATAAAGGTTCTTTAGATTCTAAAAAAAATGGTTATTTTAAGAACTGAAGGTTTTACAGGGAACCAAAAATGGTTCTTCAATTGCATCGCTGTAAAACGGTGGCCCCACTTTTTTTGGAATCTTTATTTTTAGGAGGGTATGAAGAAACATGGGATACCTTGTATGTGATTTTTCTTATGTTTGAAATCAACAGCGTTATTTTCCATGCAGAATCAAAATGCTGCACAACGGCTTTGATGCCGATCAGGCCAGCACATATTCAGCTGTCCCACCTCTCTTTATATTTCTTCACTGACAGACAGTCAGTATTTTAGACCAAAGTCAGTCAGCGTAGATGGATGGTGAAGAGAGCATGCTTCAGTGCGTGATACAGTATTGACAGGTCAGCCACCGCAGTCCTGCCAGATCCCTCTGCACCCTGGGGAACTCCGCTGTCTGTTTTGGGCCCCCCTCCCCCTCTGCCGACAATCCCAACCCCCTTCGTGTGCTCTGGGGGTAGAAGAGCAGTGCGCCATGGTACTTTCTGATGAGCCCGCACTCCTACCAGCGATGTGCATTACAATGACGTACTCATAGACATCTTGATAATTGATAGAAGGCTAGATTAAAGTGCCACCAGAAAATTAACTGAGACTATATTTTATCTGACCAATCATGTAATAATTGGAAAATAATGGAAGTTGAAGCTCGCAGCACTGGGAGAAAATTACATGGATGCATTCTGACTGCAAGTGCAAATTGGAAATTAATTTCTGACGCTATCGCATTTCTTTCTTAAGGCTTGTTATGTGGAAAATCTTGATTATCATTAAGTAAAGCAACATTGCTCTTGTAAAGAAAGCATATTTAACTTCTTCGAAAATCTATTTTCTGTCAAATTACGTGCAGTTTTTGATATCAGCTCATTAGGATACCAGAACTTAATGAGCTCCCACTGAGCTGAGATAGAATGCCTGTAGGCCCCTCTTAACATTTTCTAATACCCTTCCAGCCCTCGACCAATCCTCGTCCATGACCCTTTATAGCGGGATAAATGCAACGCTTGGTTGGGCAATAGAGACTACACTTATAGTCTGGCACACACTGCGCTCTCCCTCTCTCTCTCTCTCTCTCTCTCTCTCTCTCTCTTTCAATCCCTTTCTTTCTTTAGTGCTTTGGTGCCTGGCACTCGATAAGTGGAACCCCTATTTGGGTGTTCTGTGAATGAGTTTCCATACATGGAAAAGCTCTGCAACAATCACAGTTTAAGATCTCTTTGAGGGGTTTCCATCCAGTCAACTGTCTTTTGCTGCCAACCAAAGAGCTCTTGAAATGGTTAAGGTCATTGTCATTATCATGAGCTGTGTATGAATTCCTTTGCATGTAGGCTACTGAATTTGATAAACTGACTTCTCAACTAATGTATATGCAGGTGTGTAAATATATCCCTGGAAATACTGCATCGGCCATGTTATTTTGTTCTAAAGCCTTATGGTGCTTTGACATGTGACGAATTAAAATAATGTACTCAGGCTTTGTTAAACAAGAGAACAAAAGTGTCCATTTGAGTTGAAAATATTAATTAATATAATCTCAGTTCGTCGTCTCGATATTGCTATGTTTCATACAAATCCAGATAGGCTATACTAATTCGACATACTGCTTTTTGAATAAGGAACTACTTTACTGCTCTTGATTACTATATTCAGATTGGGACTCATTATAACTTCAATTGATAACACAAAGAATTCTGGTCCAATTTACATGAACTTGAACAGTAGCTGAGAGAATGAGAATTGAGTCTGACCAAAACAAATTTAACAGTGTTTAACAAATTTGTTGGATAAAAGTGTGCAGCTACGAATGTAGGCTATCCTATGGCATGCTGTTAACAACATGAGTCGAATATTGAAAGTGACAACAGGAAGTTGTCGTGGCTATAGGCTACTGATTTATTTTTTAATGCTGTGCTGCTGAGATTACAGGCTTGCTGGCTGAATATTATTCAATTATTACTTCATGTTATTAGAAATTATACCTAATTTACCTGTCATCGATATTCACATTACAGCAGGTGTAGAGCAACCAGTCTCTGTCATTAAAATCTTCAATAATTTTCCACTCTCTGTTTCTAGGCAGCAGGGTGTGTTTCTCTGATGAGAAATGCAGCGCGACGATCAATTTCTCTTCGTCAAAACACAGTTTTTTTTGCTTAAATGTTGTGCAACATGGTGTGTTTTTGTGTTAGTATTTCAATTTGTGTGTAAAATATGTAATAAACCCGCAAGAACACGATATATTTGCCCTTTCTTTTTCATGCCCATATATGGAGCTTAGATTGGCTGTTGACGCTTCAACCTCATTTTAACCCTTTAGTTGCTGAATTTTATTCGCTGGTGAAAAAAAGAAGAAGAATACAGATAAAGATGTGTTAATTAATGTACTTTACATATTACGTTTCATTGAATGTAATTTAAAATCCACAGCGGCTATCTGTTGCCTCATATTTCCGCTTTATACAGTTTTAGGATATAAAACTGCATAGATTAGGTGTTAACAAGAACGTCTAATATGGTGTTAATGCTTTCAGCTAGTGCTGGTCGTGAACGGGTGGTTAATTTACTGGCGTTAAACTGAGTTGCCTTTAATAGAATATAGCTCGTTTACATGACAGATTTAGTGGTGTATATTTGTGTTTCGTCGCCTATATTTGGCTCTTGTGTGCGTTTTGCATGATAAAGTAGCAAAAGTAAAGTGTATTTTGGCGTGGCATATCGCTTGAGTGGGATCCACCCCGTCTAAAAATGAATGTAAAACCCTTGCTTCAAGTGCATTGCAGATGATGTTTTTAAAAATCTAAAATAGCCTACACAACTTTTTGGTTATGAAATGCATGACAACTAAATGTGATTGTGGGACTTTAGCATGGATAGATAGATAGATAGATAGATAGATAGATAGATAGATAGATAGATAGATAGATAGATAGATAGATTGATAGATTGATAGATTGTTAGATTGAAATTTTGCTAGTGAGATGTTTAAACCAAAGCAAGCTTGTCTGTATTCATGCATATTTCGAAGGTCTTAATTACAGCAAGCATACAACGTTTAAACACTATAGCTTTATATTCGGCACAGTTCTTGTCAACCCCCTCCTCGCGTGACGTCACGTGCCTGCCTTGGCTTATTATTGCATGAACTATTTTCTGTAGTAGCAGCAGTACTGAGCTTTTCCAGTACCCGCCGCTTAACGTGGAGACAAATACGAGGGGAGAGAGAGGGAAAGAGGAGGGGTGAGAGACAAATTAATCTTGGGCCACAGCGGTGGCAGAACGCGAGACAGCAGTAAAGCGTTGCAGTGAAGATTTTATTTTGCTCGTTCGCCTCAAACGGGCGGCAGAGAGACGGAATGGATCTACCTGCTGTCGGGGAACACGTCTTCGCGGTGGAGGGCATCGAAAAGAAGCGCCTACGGAAGGTAAAACTGCCGCGAACTGGAACTACCGTAAATGGTGCAGAGGATATATTTGTTGTTCCTGTATAGTACCCAACACATTTTTATCGTTTTTTAGGGCAGAATCGAGTATCTGGTGAAGTGGCGAGGATGGTCAGCCAAGTAAGTGTTGAATTGGTTTATATGCGTTATTTTTTAGACACATTAACAGTAAATGCCGCGCGATATTGGTCTTGATGGTCCGGTTACCCCACATTGGTCGCAAGCTGGGCTTTTTACTATGGATTCCATCACAAAATTTACACGAGCGAATATCGTTCTGCTATCGTACCGACATTTTACTTTGTTTATGTCATATAATCGTAAATGTATTGCTCGCGTGTTTACATTTTCAGTAGGGTAACGTTGCACACGTGTATTTTTTTCGCGCAGTGATCTGCTTAACATGTTTACGATAGCTACATTTCATTGCAACATGCGTTGAATTTAACATGTGATTTATTACAATATCATAATTTCCCGTCAATATTGCAGATACAACACATGGGAACCCGAAGAAAACATTCTGGATCCGCGCCTTCTTGTCGCTTTCCAAAACAGGTGAGATGGAGGACGAATAACTGAACTTGTGGTGATGCCCATATATGGTCACGGGAGGCGGGGCCAAATCCCTGCACTGTGTAGCTGAAGATTAATGGTAGCCCCATGGGTCAGGTCTGCCTGCTACAAAGGCTCTCTTGATGCTTGCCTTTTATCCAGTTTTGGAAACGCTCCATTGTTATTTCCAGTGCAAGTCGTACAAAATGAGCGTGCCATTGTATATTGACCAGTCAAGATTTAATTTTCTTCCTGTCAGTTCCAGGGCAGTGGTTCTCAAGCAGGGGGCCAGAACCCTGTGGGAGCCTTATTAAACTTATCACTGCACGATGGCTTATATTTATTTTGTATTCATAATTTAAATAACTGTATAAATATGAATGCAAATTCTTGTTGTTTTTTATTCAAAAACATACAGTGATTGTAATTTTGTGATCACTAAATTAACTGCAAATGAAGAGTTCAGATGCAAAAGCCTCTAAATGCCATTTGAAATTTTCTTCTTTAATGATGATTTTTATCAAACTTGTATATTTAAGTTCAGTAATTTCACTTAAATGGCAATGATAATTACCTATTAATTGTTATTTAAGTGAAATTACTGAACTTAAATATACAAGTTTGATAAAAAATCATCATTAAAGAAGAAAATTTCAAATGGCATTTAGAGGCTTTTGCATCTGAACTCTTCAAATATTAATTTTAATATCTAGATTTAATACCTAATTTATGAGAACAGAGGATTTTCAAAATTGTCTTGCATCTAAAAGTTTGAGAAGCACTGTTCTTTGGAACAAGTTTGAGAAGCACTGTTCTTTGGAACAAGTTTGAGAAGCACTGTTCTTTGGAACAAGTTTGAGAAGCACTGTTCTTTGAAACAAGTTTGAAAAGCACTGTTCTTTGGAACAAGTTTGAGAAACACTTCTTTGGAACAGCGCAGCAACTTTTGTTTTGGAAAAGCTTAAATCAAATTATTTCATACATGCATGCATATATGAAAAATACATCAGTAGCTGTGTTCTCACAAGTGGACACTCGTGTCTATGATCTAATCTGCTGTTTCAAAGGTCTTGTGATGTTCACACACCCTTCTGAACCCTCTCTTCTGTTCTTAAGATAAAAGTTAAATGGGTATCAAAGCATTCCAGACACTAAAGGAAACGAATTGTTAGGTTTAGATAGCAGCTTTCGCAAGATATTTGATAAATTTCATTCTGGTTGAGCTGCGCTAGAAGTGAGAGTGTCGTGTTACCGTTGCTGTTGTAACTTGGTGGTCTGAATCTTGCGCTACTGTTGAGAAGAACACTCTTAAAAATAAAGGTTCCAAAAGTGGGTTTTAACAACAGAAGAATCATTTTTGCTTCCCCAAAGAACCTTTCATTGAACAGTTCTTAAAAGCACCCATTTTTTCTTAGTGTGATGAACAACATATTATTAATCTCAAGAACCTTTATCACTATGAAGAACCTTTTGTGCAATGGGAAGCTTCAATTGATTTTAAAGGTTCTTCGTAGGAACACCAATGCCAATAAAGAACATTTATTTTTAAGAGTGAACAAAAATAATTGTTCTGATTAATGAATGTTCCTTTAAGCATTTCAACATTGTAGCAGTTTTTTTATGAATAATTTATATTTTATGTGCTGTTTTCAGAGAAAGGCAGGAGCAAATGGTGGGATATCGAAAAAGAGGGCCTAAACCCAAACACTCCCTGGTCCAGGTACATCAGCTTTTACATGGTCACTGGACTGCTTGTGTTATTCCAAATGCAGTTTCTATCTTCCAGCAATATTTTTGCAAAAGGCTATTCCTGCGCACAGTCCAGG
Source organism: Pimephales promelas (assembly GCF_988280905.1). Lineage (NCBI taxonomy): Eukaryota > Metazoa > Chordata > Actinopteri > Cypriniformes > Leuciscidae > Pimephales > Pimephales promelas. The sequence continues at coordinate 15,038,303 of NC_142771.1, read as the reverse complement.
AATAAAAAATCCTTTTCATTATGAATCAATAAAAGGCTCCTTTCTGTCTGCATGCATCTTAATGTACTGAGGGGTCCTAAATGACTTCAATTAGCTTCAGTAGTAGATTTTACCTATAAAATATTCATGAGAATGGCGTTTGTAAGCTCAAAACATAAATTCACATTATAAGACTGCCTACACTATTAAAATAAAATTGCAATGCAATGCCATAGAGGAACCTTTCAGTGAACTGTTCTTAAAATATCCTTATTTTCTCAGCTTTTATAGAACTTTGTTCCACTATAAAGAACCTTTTGTGGAATGGAAAGATTATACGGTTCCAAAAGTGGTTCATGGAACCATCAATGCCAATCATGAAAACCCCTAGAGTAAAGCTAAATGTGTTGTAATGTAAATAACAAACGATGAACTTCCAGTTAATTTGAGATGTCAATAAATATTCTCTCTTTGTCCCCAGCTTCCTGCGTTTGCTCGTAGATCAAGCATCCTGGGTGGTCTTCAGGACACATCACTGGATGAGGAGAACCAGCCCAAAGTGGATTCCCTCCAGATCCGCTCACGGCCGCAGCACTACCAGCTGAACAGTAAAAAGCACCATCAGTACCAGCCCAGCTGCAAGGAGATATCCTCAGAACAGCATTTGAGCGGGAAAAAGAAACACTTCTACCAGCTAAACAGCAAGAAACATCATCACTACCAGCCGGACCCCAAGATGTATGACACGCCACTCACGGGACCCAAAGAGGTCACGGGTCAAGACCCTTCCAACAAAGGCTGGAACCTCCCTCCAGCCTTGCAACAGAAGTGGATTCGGAACAAAGACACCGGCGGCCTGAGTAAAGTGAAAGATCTGTCTATCGAGCTCAAGGGTCGGCCAGATGATGCTAGCGGAGCGGAGCGGACACTCAAAACCAGTTCCAAAGAGTTTGCACTTCCTAATGGCATCAGCAGCAAGATGAAAATAATCAAGAACAAAAACAAAAACGGCCGAATTGTCATTGTAATGAGCAAATACATGGACAAAGGTGTGCATTCCTCCAAAGTAAAAAACAGGGATGTTTCTGACGCGGAAGCGCGACATAAAGAGAAATCGACGCTGATTGATACGGACAATCGGTCTGATGGGGAAACGGCGGATCAAGTAGAAGGCAGTGAGAATGGTTCTATAGAGAAAAATAGGAATCTTTCTTCAGCTAGTGAATGTATTCCCGAAAAGTCCCGCAGTGAACTTCCAAAAGACACGCCTACAGAGGCTGAACCAAAAGGGATGGATATATGCGACCAGCCAAACTCCTCACCCATGGCAGCTGCCCCGTCGAACACTGACACCAGAACCAATCCCCTTAAGAGGAACCTGTCAGAACCCAGTGAGGACGTGAGAAACTGTAAGCAGTTCTTCTGCTACAGGAGCATCAGTGCACCAAACACCGTGCTTTCTTCCCCTCAGAGAGAACCCATAAACCTGCATTACAGAGGCAGTCACGTCGCCAGAACGTATAGTTATGACTTCAGTGACACCGTTCCTGAAGAGCCTATTGATTTAAGCTGTGGTCCAACCAAAATGCTAAAACAGTTTCCTACCGGGGGGAAGATTTCAGAAAGCTCAGTGCAAGTGGAGAAAACAAATTTGAAACCGTTTGTGGGTAACGTTATTATCACAGACATCACTACGAATTGCTTAACTGTGACGTTTAAGGAGTACGTACAAGGAGAATGACAACAGTACGTTGGACTGAACCAGCTCAAATGCACTGATCATAGCCATTCCTGAAGATATATTTACACATTTATTTAAACACATAATCCATGTATAGAAACACCATATATATGTAGGGTTTGTTTGTTTAGATACAGGTTGTATGTTTTTTAACACATTAAATTGTGACATTTTCGCAGCTGTTGAAATAGAATTTAAAATCCCATACCTGTATAGTGTGTAAAATTGTTTATAAAACTTTGGATAATGGATTTTGCTACCTGAGAAAATATCTGCCGATTGGAGTAAGCAAGCACACTGGTGGATTTGGAAGAATTCATTGAAGATTGATGTTAAATGCACTTACTTACACCTTTCTATGTTCATGTCCATTGTGGACCATTTTTTTTTTCTTCCTTCCAATGTTGAGGATTTGAAAATGTTTTCAGATAATTGAGATCTATACATTTTGAGTTGCTTGGAAAGGTGTCATCATAATGTACACGAATGTACCTTAAAAAAGTATTTTTGGATATTAGCGTTACTGATTTTGTTTCGCTGAAACATTTTACTTGACTGGATTTCCAGATGCTGTTGGCCTGTGAGGTCTAACCGTGCAATGCTAGAAAAAACAACTGGATTGTTTGTTGTTCCCTATCCGTAAGACGTTTAAGCTGCACTTTATCATCTCCTGGATCTCTTTTGGTAATTAATTCAATAATAATAATAAATCCTTAATGCAGATCAATTCTGTAACAGCAGTATAACTATGGCCAGAGATCATCAGAACATGCAAACTGTTACATATGACCAGAAAGTAAATGTAAGATTGATGCTTACGTTGGACAGTGTAGCGCTGTAGATTTTGTATGTACTGGAATCAATTTACAGTCAATGCAATGTACGCAACACAGTCCATAATGTACAAATTACACAATAATGCCATCAAGGTTCAGGCCATTTATATGCATAACGGCATGTTTTATGCACACATTGAAGAGTCAGTTTGAAAATGCTTCCCAAATCAACATTAACTCTGTTAAATAATAAAAAACGAATTATTTGTTTTATGCTGTGTCATTCTGTGTTCATTTTTTTAATAATGATTTTTATTAGGTCATATTGACTGCATACATAGACTTCAAGAAAAATAATTTTCATTTTTGTTAATATGTTATGCGCTACGTCCGAAACCGAATCCTTCCCTATCCCAGTATCCCTACAATAGCATGCGCAAAACTACACCAGAGTATGTCCATTGTCCAAAAACATAGGAAACCAGTAGGCAAAAGAGAGTTAGGATGGACACTTTTTTTTATCTCATGAGGCCACGGGTGAAGATTTATGAATGACAGTGAAGTGATGCAACTGACGAAGGTAAGTCACGTGATAGTAACAACATGGTGGATGTAGTACGTCCAGATTACATGCATACTGCCACCCATATTCATGCTATATAGAATGTACCAAAATGGATGTTGTAACATACCGTTTTAGTGCTCGTGAAATAAACTCAAATTTAAATGTATGGCTTCCTCAGTGTGCGATTTCAGGCGCAGCAAGAGGCTCTAATAAATTAGAATTTGTCTTCCTTTGCCCCAACCTTGCATTATACCACATGCTTTTATGTTGACACTGTTTTTTTTTTGTTTTTTTTTTTTTGGTTGAATATTACAGGGTCTAATAAGATTTCCAGAGCTGTGGAAAAATTAATGAAATTTTGCAATGCTGCCTCCTAGGTGCAGTGCCATGCTCATAAAGTATTTCCCAGCAGCGCCATCTTTGATTTTTAACGAGAATGAATCAAGCGAGGTCGTGAGTGATATCAGAGACTATTTTGGTGAAATGCATAGGCATCTCTTCAGTGGGTTGTACCGATATTTAATGTGTTTTTGGATTGTTCTGCTAACGAACCACTGCAAAAATGGGCTTCAATAAAATTTAGTTGACAAAAAACTCCAGCCAACACAAGGTGTGGAAAATTAGCTAATATGCTAAGTGGGTAGCGCACCATTAAAAACACTCTCACAGCCTCGCTTTCATACCTTCCATGGCGCTGCAGGGAATAAGGTCTACAAAACCAGAAAACCACCGAACCAGTTTCTTTCTGCAGCCTGATAGGTTCGTTTAGGCCTAAATAATTAATAGAAAGTTAATTGATTACTAGAAATTGAGCGATCTAAAATATATATGCCATCTTTGACAAATGTCAAATACATGGATGACAAATAAATCATAGCCTAGCCTACTGCATAAAAAAAAAAAGAATAGATCATCTTTAAATGTGATATTAACAGGAAAAGTGGAACCATGGGGCCCATTGTTATAGGCTACGGTATTGTCCTCTTGTGAGTTATAGATGTTGGTAATTCTGCCCCAAAATTCTGTTCCAATAGATAATGCATTGAGAGAAAGGGGTGTAGGCTAGTCTATTCTGCTTTACTTGACATGACATATTCTATTCTATTCTATTCTATTCTATTCTATTCTATTCTATTCTATTCTATTCTAGGCCTTGTCAAATGTTTTTCGACAAACATCAAATGTGTGGCAAAGTAAAATCTATGCAAAAAGCAACAAAATATAGGCTAGCGTACTAATTAAATGGCGAATTAAAATAATTTTCCTCCGAACCTCGCTCTTTGATGAGATTTAATTTATTAGGCTATAAAATACAAATAGCCTATGTATTAAAATATATCACAGATAGCCTACTTATATTTAAAAAAAAAAATAATTCAGGGCTGAACTGTTTAAGATCTGGAAATAACCACAACGCAAGCAATAACGCTTTAATTTAGCTATTCCAGTTTCGCTGTTTATTTTTCGTGTATAGGCCTATTGATGAAATCCAGTTATTTGCCGTTTTATTTAGCCTATAAATCTGAATGTTTGTATCACGGTAAAAAAAACAAAAAAAAGCTAAAGCTATTTTACCATTCAATTTCATCTGATTGTCTCTTTTAACCTGAATTTAGAACATTTTTGTCGTTGTTGTCATTACAACGAATAGCAGAATATTTTTGTTTTTTCGATAAAAAACCTTTTAAAAAGTCGTTTTAAAAAATCGAATTGATGGTGTGATTTATTAGGGCTATTTTAATGCGTATCCTAATAGCTAAATAATAATAATATGAGAGGATGTTTTTTTCCAATTCACTTGAATTCGTCGAATCGAAACAAATAAAAGAAAAACATGGAGAAAACGGAAAACAACATACTTTTCTATAAGTTTATTATCCGTTGCATCGAAAGAATCGGAAAAAATCGAATGAATCTTTAAAATCAATAAAAGATTAGCTAGTTGGAGTTATCAGATATATCGCATATCATTTCTACTGTAACAGTGAATAATTAGACGAAAAAATGTCACGTGTGTAAAATATAATTTCACATTTTTATAAAGAAAAACATAGGCTATTGAAAGTTTTTTAATGGCTTGATAGTCAAACGAATGGATTAAAATAAAACCACTAGGCCTATTGTTTGTCCGAAACAGTCAAATTTATTGTTTTAAAATAATTATAATTATTTACAATTATTTTATTAGAAAGAAAGAAAGAAAGAAAGAAAGAAAGAAAGAAAGAAAGAAAGAAAGAAAGAAAGAAAGAAAGAAAGAAAGAAAGAAAGAAAGAAAGAAATTTCAAATTCGACTGAAACCAAGCTTTATAGCCTGGTTTTAAAAGCAGCTTTACAATCTTAAAATCGTTTAATAAGGGTGAGAGCCCTGTGGTTTATTGCTTAGTTTTTTTTGTTTGTTTGTTTGTTTTTTGTTTGTTTTTAATATTAAATTAGCAAACTAATATTAACAACTAATATTAGCAAAATTAGGCTACCTACTGCAGGCTGCCAGCAACCCGAATATATGGACAAAATGCTATATTTTCGGAGCGCGCGGGTAAAATATCGATACGCCGCAGCACGCTGCATATGATGTTATGCATTTACTTTTGTTCTATTTTTTATTTCGTTATTTGAATTGTTTTTAAACGTTTTTTAAACTGTTATTTGACAGGGTGTGGCATGACATGGCGGGGAATATGGAGCACAGATTCGGTGAACCTTTTTGAGTTTCATCCGTGTGTGTTGAAAATGAAGAATGAGCAATGAAGAATGAGCCTGCGCATGTGCAGATTTCGGTCCTATTAAATAAATAAAAAATAGCCTAAATAAAACTCAATTTGTTTTGACATCGCAAACAAGAAACCTGCCGGGTAACGTTATCTAAAAACGTCCTTTCGGGTAAATAATTATGGGTAAATATGCGACAAATGTGGGACTTATCAAAAAGCCCTGACTGCGGCTTCGTCTAGACTAGTCTAGACTAGTATACGAAATAAACACGACGTATTTGCGTTCAAAACAACACTCATAAAATGGCATTTTACCCGTGCTCGCCTCGTCCTTTATTCTTGTGAGCTCCACGATCACAAGACTCCTCCTCCCCGAGCGGCAGCTCCACTCACACAGCAGAGCCGTCCTGCAGTGCCATGGTAACAGTTTAGAACGTGATGACGTCTCTTCGTTTGAGTATTATGGGCTATCGAGGATTATTCAGGCTGAGGCGAGAAAAATAGCTGCGAGGTTGAAGTAAACATGGAGCTCTCAGCCGTCGGTGAGCGGGTCTTCGCCGCCGAATCCATCATTAAACGGCGCATAAGGAGGGTAAGTGTCATACCAGCCTGCTCGTCGGGGGTTCGGCTCTGTTATAGAGGCGCCTGGTTATTTGCTTCTGCCCGCCGAAGTGACATTTTATACGCGATGGGTTAGCTTAGCAGCGTTAGCTTGCTAATTTGAATCTCCCTGTGCTTTTACCCGCAGGGCCGGATGGAGTATCTGGTCAAATGGAAAGGCTGGTCTCAAAAGTGAGTGGTAATGACACGTTAACGGTGGTTGTTGTAACGGGGGGAGCGGTTTCAGGCTCCCCGAGCTCGCTGAGTGTTAGCACGGCTGCAGCACAGACTGCGTAACGGGGCTCATGAGAACGTTAGCTGACAAGGCCAGTGATGGGAGACAGTCAAGATTCAAGCTTTATTGGCTGGTTAAAATGGTTCATATTGGGGAAATCACGCATAACATATGTATATGTTTGTGGGTTTATATATTATATACGTTTATATATGAACCAAGAAATATTATGCATGCACCGTAAAAAAAAAATCAACTGAAGTGATAAAAAATGCACTGATTAGTAATAAATGTGTTTAAAAATGCACTTTGAATTGTGTTTTGGACGTTATGATTTGCGAATAATTAAACATTAAATTATTGGTGCAGATACAGCACCTGGGAACCAGAGGAGAATATTTTGGATGAGCGTCTTTTCGCTGCTTTTGAAGAAAGGTAATTCACCCCGTTAATTCTGCAATTCATGTAGACAAGACAAATCAAATAATTTGGATGTTTTAAAATAGCATTTCTCTGATTTCTTATTTCAGAGAGCGTGAAAGGGAGATGTTTGGGCCAAAAAAGAGGGGACCCAAACCAGAAACATTTTTAATGAAGGTGAAGGTTTGAAGGTTTCACCCTAAATTTTCTTTGAATATCTTTTTCTTTTTTCTTGGCTTTCTGTTGAATGAAGTCTATAACTTTTTAATGTTATTGAAATTTTTTGAAATGTTGTGCATACATTATTATGTTTGACATTTTTTATAGGCAAAAGCTAAAGAAAAAGGAAAAAACTATGAGTTCAGACGAGAGATGTCTCGAGGAATACAAGTGTCTTTCCCGGTAGCAGAACCGGTTGTGACTCCCAGAGCCCGTGAGGGATTGCGAACGGTTGTGCCAACTATTTTCCCACCGAGCACCGTCAACAGAGGCGAAAGTGTTCGTGTGCATTCACCAGAACCTGAGAGAGACCCACTGACGCACGGGACGCCATTTCACCGCCCGCTGGGTTTTGCCAGCTCACCAAAAAAGCGAGGACCAAAGCCAAAGTTGCGTCCAACTGGAGGTTCATCCAATGAGGGCGTTAAAAGAAAGGCAGACGAATCGCTATCTTATCAGCCTTCAAAAACCGAGAGATCAGGAGCGACCTCTAACTGTGATGCCATCCGTTTAACCCAGAAGTTCCCAGCAGAATCCAGCCTCGTTCAGAAGCAGATGGGAAGCAGGTCGAGTGATGTAAAATTTACACATGGTGGGACCATCTTAAAAGCTGGGCTTGGTGTTTTGGGACATCGACAGAAGGAAAGCTCAAGTGGTGCCATAAACCAACAACCCAAGATGAAGCATCCTCCCAAAAACAATGTATTTGAATCCACCGATCAAACCAGAGAGCAACTGTCTCTGAGTTTTGTAGATGAAACAGACCAGTCCTGGTTGCCTTGTCTGAAGAATATGGAGAAAATTGTTGTTACTGACGTAACAAGTAACTCCTTGACTGTAACCATAAAAGAGAGTTCAACGGACAAAGGTTTCTTCAAAGAAAACAGATGATGTGATTTTAGTGTATGTGTGTATGTATGAAATATTGTAATCAACCTAGAAACGACCCACATTTCTATATCATTTGTAGTCTATAAATGTAAAGTCTTGAAATCATGTACATAATGCAAAAAAACAAACAAACAAACAAAAAAACAATATATATAGAGAGAGTCTATCTTTAGCCTACATTTCCATTGACATTTTCTATGAAAATGCTTAAGCTTATTTTTCTATTTCCTAAATTTGATGTAAGGTACACCAGTTAATTTCATTTTTGGTTGCCTTCTTCAGCTTTATTATGAATTTAGGCATAGATGCTTTTAACATATTAACGTTTCAACTTAATGCACCTTTTTAAGGGACGCGTGGTTTAGTCCCTCTTTTATGAACTTGGTATTATTTTCTGGTTAGGTTTTGTATATATTTTAAGGTCCAAAAAGTAAAGCACACCATTTAAAAAAGAGAGAAGGGAAATAAGCTAGAAATTAAGCAAATTTAGGCCTAAATATTTAAGACACAATAATTCAGACTTTAGAATCGTATTTCGTTGTTTTTCTGTTGAATATAATTGACGTGGCTGTTCTGTGTCTTTATATTTCATTATAATGCTGTTTTTAGGCCCCTCAGAAACGAAAGATTGTTTGATTGGTACAAATCATTTCTAAATTGCTAGTAAGCTCACAGCCTGGTTTAAGTGGTGAAATTAAAAATAAATATGTATTACAATTATATGGTGTAAACTTGTTTAACGGTTTAGTTCAGCCTTTTTGCAGAGAGGACAATGTGTATCGGAGCTCAAACTCGAAAATAAAAATGTAATTTAGCTGTGTCTAGAGCCTCTTCCATTATTGATTTTTAACATTTCTCGCGCACAGTTATCCGTGTAGTCCGTTTTTATCTTGCCTTTTAGTAATTTAATTAACTAACACATATTGTTATAAAAACGGAAAGCTCTTTACGTTGGGGTTTTCGTTACATCCGTGTTTGTAAAGACCTAAATAGTGAACAGATAAATAGCTTAAACAGCAGTCGGCCTGACATGATTAGATCATATATTTATCGAAAGCCTCGTGCGCTTTTAATAACTTTCAAAAACATGAAACGTTGGGTGTGAAAAAAAAAAAAAAAACACTGGCGACTAGTCAACACTTTTGTTCATTCGTCGTAAGCTTACATTACCTATTCTGAAACTCCGTGTCAGCCTTATTTCAATTAGGCTATATTAATTGATGTTATCATAAACAATACTAGTTTAGCCTATCTGTTTTATTTGAGGGATTTATTATTAAGAATAAAATGTCACCGCGCTGCCGCACGAGTGTCGCTTTAACGAAAGAAAAGGAAAAAAAAAACGTTTGCAAGGCAATAACCACAATGTAGACTAACTTCTGGATTTATTTGTAGCCTAAAGATCTGAAGAAGGCTGGATTGGTAATGTCAGACAACAGCGTCATTATCAGACATTATCAGTAGGCCTATATTTTCAATAATGTCACACAAAAAAATTACAAACGCTAAAACGGATTTAAGCGCGATCATTTTAAATTGAATCGATCAGCGCAGAAAATTCAGTCCACCAAAAGCCACAAGATGTCGCCATGAATGAACTTGATACAGTTGATATTCCTCTCATAACGCGTGTATCGCCGACATTGTGATTTTTGCGTCAGAATTAAATGTTTAAGAATACACTGATATATACTGTCAGATGTTCAATAAATGTGTCAAATGTCGCCGTGTTTGTAGGCCTACTGTGTATTTCCATTGGTTTAATTTTGTACTGTCAGTGTTTTGTGTTTTATAGTTCAAATGTAAAAAATAAACGCTTCTGGGGCATGAGGATTCAACACTCATTATAGCCTAACACTGGAATAAATGTTAAAGTATGCTATAGGCCTAATTCGAATGTTTTGAGTTTGTAAATGAACATTTGGCTAGGCCATCTTGTTTTGTTTGATAAAGAAAAAAAGCTGTGATGTTTTTTTTTTCTACTGCAATGAATAACTTAATATCTTTGCACTTTACGGCCCTGATTTTTCTTACATCTTGCAGTAACAATCAGACAATTAAGTCGCCTCTACACTCTAAAAAATGCTGGGTTGTTTTAACCCAACTTTGGGTCAAATATGGACTAACCCAGCCGTTGGGTTAAATTTTTACATTACATTTTTAACCCAACATTTCGGGTTTGTCCATATTTGACCCAAAATTGGGTTAAAACAACCCAGCATTTTTTAGAGTGTATTGTCGAGGATTATAAAATCCCAGCTATATTCCGCCAAATCAGAAATTCGGGGTAATAATATTAAGATTAGCTATATATGTCGGTATTTAGTTTTTTCGACCATGTTTACAAGTTGTATTGCAATTGGTCCTAGGCGATCGCAGAGCGCAAATAATGTGCGCGCACTCGTCCTGATAGGCTACTCGTTTTCTTACACTTATTAAAGTTTTTAATATGAAATTCAATATGTAGTATTATTATTAATAAAATGTTATAAATGTAAGCTGACCTTATAGATTATACATATCTATTTATATTTGAATATATTTATTTATTTAATTAATTAATTTTTAATATTTTGAAACTGGTCTTGCATTAGGCCTGACATGCATATACTCCATTTACTGCATTTACTGACTTATGCATCTTATTTTGTAGGAATGTTAGTCCACATGCCCAACTCATTTACTTAGATGACTAAGCTAACTAACTAACAGACATAAATTGCGGGGTCATCACCTTTGACATGGTGCTTTGAAAGATTCCCAAAATGTGTTCATGTATAACCTCTGTTAAATCCACCACGTTAACAGGCTCAAACACGTACCACCACTTTGGCTAGGTTGTATAAATGTATTGGACTTGTTTTTATTTAGTAGATAACCCTTTGAGCTCTCCAAATATGTGAAATCTGTGAGAGACATTTGTGTTGAAGAGTTTTATTTAATTATCTATAGTAGCCCTACTGATTATTTTCAACACATGGAAAAGCATAAAAATAATGTGCATGTTTGAACATAAAGTGTGTAGGCCTAAATCAAAATTGATTTATGTTAGAATTAACACTGCACATAAATTTTCAATTAAAAATATTCCCAATTTAAAATGTAAAATTCACAATATTAATAGCCTACCTGAGCATCATTTCCATATCTATTTTCTAGCAGGTTTTAATAAATTGCTATTAGGCCTATATCTGGTAAATAAATGTGAATTAAAAATTAGTTACATTCTTGTGTACATAAAAGAGGATAATTATAGGGACACTCCACCGTTTTTTTTTTTTCATATTAAACTATGTTATTCCCTTAACTAAGACGAGTACATACCTCTATCGTCTCAATCGCTCTGGCGCGCGACACTTTTATCGCACTTAACTAGCTCAGTTCATTCAATATGGGCCAAGCAGAGGAGCGACCAAACACTTCCACGTTTTCCCTATTTAAATACAGTTACACGAGTAGAGTAATTGGACCGAGAATGGTGACACAAAATAAAACGTTGCAGTTTTCTAGCGTGTAAAGTGGACAATTATAATGAATGGGGCGGAATACCACTACAAGTGCTTGGGAGCACTTCGACTCGGCGCATATCTATGGACTCGGCGCAGTAATATCGTCACTCCGGAGAGTGAGAGGGGGAGAGTACTTTTCACGAGTGATGATATTACTGCGCCGAGTCGAAGTGCTGCCAAGCACTTGCTGTGGTATTCCGCCATACATTATCCACTTTACACGCTTAGAAAAGTGCAACGTTTTATTTTGTGTCACCGTTCTTGGTCGAGTTACACTACTCGTGTATAGGGTATTTAAATAGGAAAAACATGGAGGTGTTTGGTCGCTTCTCTGCTTGGATCTTAATGAACTGGGCTAGTTAAGTGCGATCAAAGTGTCTCGCGCACCAAAGCGACTCAGACGAGAGAGGTATGTATCAACTCGTCTTATAGTTAAGGGAAATAACATAGTTTAATATGAAAAAACGGTGGATTATCCCTTTAACAAAGTTAAAATTGAAGGTCTGTTTGAAAGATGTAGGCTACTGAATGTTACTTCATCATTAGGCGGGTATTGTTGTCTCCAAGCAACAACCTGAAAGAAATAAAAGTGGCTTAATAAAATCCCTTAATTCACTCAAAATGGAATATGAAATGTCTAGTGTTAATGAGTATTTTTAGCTCTTTCTAAGGAAATGCTTATTAATCTCACCTGACTAATGCAGCAGCAATAAGGCCTCCAGTAATGGGTCCCACCCAGTAGATCCAGTGGTGAGTCCAATAATTGTTCAGCACGGCAGGACCAAGCACTCTTGCAGGGTTCAGACACGCACCAGAAACATCACCCCTGAAGCCCACATAATATGTTAATCTCCAGAGCATACACAGGAAATGATGTATAACATAAACAATGAACTCACCCTGCAAGCACGTTAATAATGACTGTGCAGCCCACCAAAAATGGAACAAAAAGACTCCTGCTCTTGGCATTAACTGCACCCAGTAAGACCACCAAGGCCACTAGACACGTCATGGCAATCTCTCCAAACAAAGCCTTCACAAAATGGTCATCAGCCTTGAGAACCGTGAACGCCGCACCTTGAGCTTTTGCATATTTCTCATTTGAGGTCATTCCCTAAATAAATCCAAATCCATTGAGGTGTGACTGATGAATTTAATGTTGCATGCAAAAATGTCTCAATGACACATGTATCTCACCTTGGCCATGACTGCACCAAGTAAACCTCCGCTAAGCTGAGAGATCAGGTACGGTGCCACCATTTTCAGCTCCATTCCACCACAGAGGTAGACAGCTATGGTGAATGACGGATTGAAATGAGAACCACTGTGTTAAGGGAAAAGATCATTGCATTATTCATCAATAAGCAGATGCTTTTTATCCAAAGCAACTCCCAGGAAATTTTTACTGGCAGAAACCCCCTGAAGCAAACTGACCGGACTACATCAATCAAGCCACATCAACCCAAATCTGCAGGGTTTTCAAAGGGGGTTCCTGCGGTACTGCACTGGGTCGGTGGATATAAGAAAACACACACACACACACACACACACACACACACACACACACACACACACACACACACACACACACACACACACACACACACACACACACACACACACACACATACATATATATATACAGTATACACATATACAAATTATATATGCAATTGTGTGTGTGTGTGTGTGTACGTACGTATATGTATATATATATATATATATATATATATATATATATATATATATAATATATAATATCAATTTAATATAAGACAAATGTATACACACGCATATAGCCTATATATATATATACACACACCCACACACAATTGGATATAAAATATAATTTATATATATATATATATGAAGAGTTCAGATGCAAAAGCCTCTAAGTGCCATTTGAAATTTTCTTCTAGAATGATCATTTTTATCAAGCTTGTATATTTAAGTTCAGTGATTTCACTTAAATGGCAATGATAATTACCTATTAATTGTTATTTAAGTGAAATTACTGAACTTAAATATACAAGTTTGATAAAAATCATCATTAAAGAAGAAAATTTCAAATGGCATTTAGAGGCTTTTGCATCTGATCTCTTCATATATATACAAATATGACATTTATATTTTATATATACATTTATTATAAATATATAATTTGTAAATTACGTATTTTTAATAATTTATATGTGTTTTATTGGTAACAGTAAAATATATTTGGAATGTTCTACATGAAGAGAATGGATGAAATGTTCATAACATAATGATTAGCTTTGTTTGAATGTAAATCCTACCCATGAGTACAAAAATACATTTCTTCTCACCTGATCTCTGCCATACATGCAATCAGTACAGCCACTGCGAGACCATGAGCCAGCGCAGGCTGGAGTCTGCCGGCATCCTCCACGTTTTCAATCACAGACACACATCCGATGAACACAAAGAAGGTGGTCCCCACCAGCTCAGCTACACACGGCTGAAAGACCCGCTCAAACAGGTTCTGTTCTCTCGCGGTGTGTTGTCCCACCTTATCCATCAGAGCTTTCTCCAAGTTGTGAAGTTCCATTTAGTGTTCAGTCGTTCTTTCCGAGGCACTTATGACTCTCTGATAGTTGTGTCCTAATATCTTAGAGGCTGTCTACTCATCATTTAAATGTGAGTGTCAGAAAGCTAGCATTCAATTGCTCAATGACCTTTGAGGGCAATTGATGATTGAAAAGACTAATAATAAATGTAAAATGCTGACCAGAGGTAAAGAAAATAATAGTGAAGGAGATTAAAATGTAACATCTGTACTCAGCTAATTTAGACGTGCCTGGAACTATTTAGACGCCAGAAAGTTTAACCTGTGCTGCAGCATGTCCTGGTTACATGGATTACAAGGGAAACTAGCTCATGTTTAGAAAATTACCTGAAACAGTGACTTAATAATGGACATTTATTTTCCCACCAAAAATACAAATGAAAAGGTTAAAGGTTAACCAAATAGTGGATACTAAAAGTCATACTTCAACTATGTGATCACATTTACATTTGAAGAGTTCAGATGCAAAAGCCTCTAAATGCCATTTGAAATTTTCTTCTTTAATGACGATTTTTATCAAACTTGTATATATAAGTTCAGTAATTTCACTTAAATGGCAATGATAATTACCTATTAATTGTTATTTAAGTGAAATTACTGAACTTAAATATACAAGTTTGATAAAAATCATCATTAAAGAAGAAAATTTCAAATGGCATTTAGAGGCTTTTGCATCTGAACTCTTCATTTGTAACTGCTACTATTTTAGGTAAATAAATCCAAAGTTACAAAGTGTAAAAACATAAAGTAATAGATCATATTATATATATATAAAACACGAAAACCCCATGAAAAGGCTAAAGCCACTCAGCAACACAAAAGTCTAATAAGTTTAATAAATCAACTAATTCCAGTGCACTGAAACATTTGTGTCATTATGTGACAAAATAAGTATGTCTGAATTCACATGTCTGGTGAGATTCTGAAGTGGGCATACGTATGCGATTTCAGACGCAGTCGTAGTGTTTGATTCTGGCCCAGATGGCATACTTCATGCACTTACGGTCTTGTGGACTTACAATGGCCATTGTATATGCGTGAACAAGAAGTTCTCGGCTGCGTCCGAAATCGTATGAAAATTATGTCCTATAGCCTATTCTGTCTAGTATGAATGTAATCTGGATTTACTACATTCGCCATGTTGTCATTTTCATGTGATCTACCAGCGTCAGTTGTGTCACTTCACTCATAAATTCTCTCCTGTGGCCTCATGGGATAGTAAAGTGTCCATCGTATGCACACTTCAGAAACTCACCAGAAGTAGTAGGTCATTACTCTTTTATGAGTACAGTGATTTCAGACGTACTTCTTTTGTCACATACTGTTTTTTGCCTACTATATAAGTAGGGAAGTATGCGATTTTGGATGCAACCATTGCTCCCTGTTTTTTTCTGACCGCCCTTAAAATGTCAGACTCCCTTATTACCTACTGAAGTAGTCAGCTGATTGAGACGCACCCTGAGTTTTGCACCCCTACCGTGTCTCATTTGTCATTTTAAGGTTTCAGAAGGGTGCTCATAAGCTTTGCGGACACCCTCGATGCACACTTTTGCCGAGCCCAAGCCCGGAGAAGACTTCTACCCAACAGTCAAAGCGGCATTACGGGCTGCATCCAAAATCACATACTTCCCTTGTAAGTAGGCTAAAAACAGTATGTGACAAAAGAAATATGCCTGAATTCACACTGAAAGAGTGAAAAAAGTACCCGGATGAACTTTTTCTTCCGGTGAGATACTGAAGTGTGCATCTGATAGACACTTTACTATCCCTGAGGCCACAGGAGAGGATTTGTGAATGGCAGTGAAGCAACGCAACTGAGGCTGGTGGGTCACATGATAATGACAACATGGCAAGTGTAGGATCCTAGTACACACATTTGACATTCATACCATAGAACATACTTTTTTGGCGGTAAGTGGTCGGTTAGTAATTACTTATTATGCATGTATATGAGATCCCTGTTTATTTCCACATACAAACTTTTTCTAAACCAGTCCTATATTTTATGCTCAATCTGCACCATTGGTAGGCTAGCCTATATGATATTATTTAAAACAATGGATCAACTTTTAAATATTTAATATTGGGTTTTTAGTACGTTTAACTTAAAATTTAATTTGACCATGTGCTACGTAGATTTATGAAAACAACTGCAAATGTGAAATTTATTAGCTTTATCAGCTATTCCGCTTTGGACTGAGGATGGCGCTATTGCAGAGGAAAATAAATAATGTGACTTTATTACAATCCATGTCCTTAAAGGGGTGAATTTTATTTGCATTTTACAATTACACTTTTTGTGCAATAAACAAACTCAAGTTATCATTAATCTCGATTATCATTTGGTTATATGAACCAGAGTTTTAACCATCCAGTTTAATCAGACCTCTTCAGTCAAGGTGTCATGTGTCACTGTGCTCCACAATAGGGAAGTGAACTGCTCTTCCTATTTCCTCAGTGTTACTGCAGTCCACTGACTAAACCAGAAATTGAGAGGATGAGAAACGAAAGCAACACGCTTGACGCACGGTGTATAAATGAATACGAGCAGTAAATGACACAAATTTTCAATTTCGGATCCAGTTGAGCGCGCGCAATGGGAGCGTCGCGCTTGCGGGCGTCAGTTTGATAAAACAACGACTCCTCAAAGTTGTATATGTTGGTGGATAAAGAAGAATCAAGATGAAGAAGCAGTTCAACCGCATGAAACAGCTCGCCAACCAGACTGTTGGGAGGTTAGTGTGTTATACACGGATTATTGTGAATATTTCTACTCTGATTCGTGTAAAAATACACACTTAAGTTGGGAGTGTCATGTATTCGCGACGCGTGCACAGAGCAAATGGAAGGTCTGATGTGGTCAAAGTTATAAACTACACATGCTGTTTGGTAATACATTTTACTTTCCATCGATTAAACAGTTTGACAGTGTAGAAGTTTGGATTGTTGTCTCCCATGTACAGTTCATTGCAGAAGTGAGATTGAGACATTTTGGGCTTCTTTATTTTACGGGCATTTCTCTATTGGGATCATCAACTATTTGACTGAAATAATACACGCAAATATATGAACTGTGTAAATATAAATAAATAATCTTCATATCGGCGGTTGGATAATTATGTATACCTCTCTGTAGCAGTTATTAAGGGACATTTTATTAGGCTAATATATAAATTAGTTCTGTGATTTTGCTCATTCAGCAATTTGGGATGCACCATTATATTGAAAAACTAACAGTACTTATTTTCATTCTATGAACAATATAAAAATACTTGGCTATTTGTTGCTTACTTTATTCCTTTGTCAATTTTAAAATAATGAATTAAGGCATCACAACATAATGTACAGTATAAAATATGGATTTAAAATGAGTAGATAATAAGAAAGTTAAGATGAGATGGTTCCTGTGGGAAAGGTTGGGACCATAATTAAAGGCATTCACTCTTAAAGTCACCATTAAATCAAACTTGACAGTTGTTTATTTATGGACTGTAGCAGTATAAATGTTTTATCTGTGCATGCCATAATTATTATTTATTTAATTCAAGTGCCCTCGTCGTAACCTTTTGTCAAAATAACTTCCCTCCATCCATCTCTCCTCTGATGATGTGTTTACTGGCGAGAGGGTGGGGTCGACCTGTCACTCACACTAGATCAACCAACAAACATCCAATCAATTCCCCATGGACAAAATCAAGTCCCGTCCTACATTTGTTCTTGTTTGAGAAGCAGTTTGATAAACTTCACAATAGGGAACTTCCATTTCATGCCGACTTTACATTAACATTTGCATTTTTTATCTAATATCAAAAAGTAGTTGTAAATGAGTGCTCTTAATCAAATTAAATATAGTTAAATATTATATTTTATTATATACAGTTGATAACCCTGCACCAAGCTCAAGTGGAAACATAACTGGAACTGTTCGTTCAGCCTGATGGTGGAAAAGCAGCTATTGATAACCAATGTTTTATAGTTGTTGTGCATCCCTAGCAATAATAAATAGCAAATTGAGGTTTGCAGTTTTCTGTTGAAAGTAGTTGCCAGAGCATTTTGACCTGGTTCCTAAGGGTTTCTGCTACATGGTTACTTACTGTTGTTTGCCCTTTTACTGCACACAGAAGCGTTCTGTTGATCTCTGTAGATCACGAGAAAAAAACTCACTCAGAAACTCTAAGAGGAACTTTGAGTTGTCTTGGTTTCCCAGCTGAGATTTTTTCAAGTGCCTGTCAGAGAATGACCGAAGTTGCATGCCCTTGCATATTTACTTGTACAGGGGGTGAAAGGGTTATGTTAGGTCAACATATCTTAGAGGCTTTTCATAATGTTCACATTGAGCTTTTTTGCATAAACATTGACATTTGCATATTGTTTTTGCCAAGACATTGTTTTAGATTCACTCTTCATCTCATAGTTAAACATCCCAGGAAGCTGGTAGATTCATCACTCGCTTGTCACAATCTATCAGAGCGTTTGATGCAGAATGCAGATCCGGGGTAATCCAGAGTCGGAGGTATAATTGTCGGGCCAGCTTTCATGGCGGCTTTCCAGGCCAGAGAGACGCCACGTTTCGATACAGTCGGTTAGGTTACGGCTCCAGTTAGTTTGGCCTCTGCTGCAAAGGATACACTGTCAGAGATTTTACAATGATTGAAATGCATTGGAATTGCTCTGTTTTCTGTGATATATAAAGTTAGTTTTTGATATTTATTTTAACTTTTAGTCATTGTTATAGTAGGAGATTTCCTGCGTTTTTATTGAGACTTGAGTCTCACAAGTTTTAAACTGTGGTGCGTAACAAAACTTGCAAAAATCTAGATTTTGTTTCAGATGCAAATCAGAAATGGCTTAAAAAACTGCATCCAAAACATAATCTGATGACAATCCGTTTCTAATTTCTAAAACTCGGTAATTTCTTACTAATTTGGTATTTCTGAATGTACTGTATAATTGTTTAAATGCTTTAAGATGTTGGTGCAGAAAGCAAGGCTCTACTTATCAAAACTGTCCATTTAGATACAGAATACGTGTGCTTTTTAAACATGCTGATGAACATTGAATTTCCTTCTTTTCCTGAAACCAAAAACAGATGTTCAACGAGCTGGTCGAATGAAAATCATGGCAAGAGTCACTCTCTCTAAAGCTTTATTATATGTCATTGAACAGTCGTTCAAAGTGTTCTGCTCTTCAATAATGCTCTCAAAACGTTAGAAAAAAAACAACATTTACACCATGTTCATGGAAAAAAAACAAACCGAAGCCTTTTATTTTTACGTCTATCTAACGATTTTGTTTCAGAATGTTCAGAGAACTTTCAAAAGTAACATTCCCATTCAAAAAATATTGTTTTCATAACTTATCGGGAACACAAACCATTCTTAGGGGTACTTTTACAAAACAACGATGTACTAAAAATGGAAACGTTTTTCCTTAGGGTTTTTCTCACGTAAAAACGCTGTATTGCTCATCCCAGGCGAGTAGTTGGTGATGTAAAAAAATCACTAGACTGAACATGTAATACGCATGCGCGTGACGTCACCGTTTTCACGGTATCATTTTAAAAACTTGCACTTTGAAACCAGTTTTCAGGCCCCTAAAATGCCGTCGTTGTGTAAATGAGCGGCCAGAACACATTAAAAATTCTCATGTTTTAGTTGTAAACGATGTCGTGTATATGAGCCCTGAGAATATATTTAGCTAGCTGGGAGTGTCTCTAGGGCAAGCGTTTTTTAGTTTTGTTGGGTGACCAAATACCAACTAACAGAGACTTTAATCTTTTCAATTAAGCGTATTGCTTATTAAACCTCTTGTTTTGTTGGGTCAAAAGCTGCAACGGTCTGTTAGGGATAATGTAAGATTTCAGCTCCAGTGCAGTTGATCAGATGCTATTTCTACTTCAATATGATCACAGAATACATTACATATTATGATTCAGTTCGCCTTGTACGAATCAATTACTTAGAGATATATTTACAGACTTACAAGATCAGTCCTGTTCCTTAAAAGGGAATTTTGATGGGCTAAACTAGATTTTCATAGATCTTTATAATAGTGTCTAAAAATGTCCGTCCCGTTCTGCTGTATTGTGAACTTTGAATGTGTGTGAAATGTTAGCCGTGGTATTTCTGGAGGTTTATACCCAACCCGATATGCATCGCCTGAACACAACACCGGATCAATGCTAATTCAGTATTGATGGAAATCTAAAAATTCTCTCCCGCATAATGTGAGGTCATTCTCAGCCTGTGTACTGGGATCTTAGGGATATTTTCTTTTGTTACATGACCATTTTTTGTGGCTTTTATCTAAGTTTTCTGTGCTGAATGTGGGTTGCTCTCTTTTAGAAATTCAATTATGTCTGTGACATTTAATATTGATCTATTGAACCAAAAAAATCAGCATGTTGCCCTTGAGAAAGGTCCTTATACCCTGATGGATCTTTTTTGTGTCAGTTGGTGCCATCACATGAAAGTTGTAGACATAAATAACAGTTGCGCTGGAACTTGTGTGGTGTTGCATATTCTATGCTATAAAAAAGATGAATGATTGTTTTTTTTTTTACTCTAGTTCTGACTGATCTTCACTGCTGGCTCTGCATTTTTGAAGGCTAGCCATATATATACCCGATTTACAGACAATTATTCATATTAATATTATTATTCAAGAAAGGGTTTCTTTTTATAACTGAAACTAAAACATTAAACATTAAGTAAAATATTCAGCTATTCCCCATTTTCATTTAGTTTAACTTGTACTAAAAACTAAACTGAAATAAAAATTAATACTATATATATATATATATATATATATATATATATATATATATATATATATATATATATATAAAAATGACAAAAACACACAACAAAATTAAATTACTTAAACTTTAAGTTAAAATGGAAAATATGATTCAAAAATATTAACAAAAACTATTATCTCAGTGATACTCAAATAAACTGATAATAATAAAAAAAATGTATTATTATTATTTAAATTAACTTGTGATAAGCCAAAAGGCAAAAAATAAAATAATAATTAATATTAGGACTTTTTTAATATCTTGAATAAGACATTATATTTCTATTTTGAAGCATAAACCTCCAAAAATGTTGTTTGAGCAAAAAAAAAAAAAGCAATTGAACAAGTTATTTTTCAAGTAAGTTTTTTTATTTTTTTATTTTATGTTTAGGTATTTTTACTGGAAAGATTAAAGGCCTTTTCACCCAACGATATATAATGCTAACTATAACTTAGCGTCCACATCAGCAGACACTATCGCTCTGTTTAGCACGTACTGTGGTTTTGTTGTCTGCTGCTTTAAATGCGCGAGGACGGATTCTGATTGGCTGTCAGTGTTTTTACCGTTCCAGCGTTTTTTACCGCTGGAGACAATCGTTCTGAAAGGGATTCCAATGATATAGTTTCTCTGTAGTTACGATTATAATTGTGATCTCTGCTATTCCTTTAAATTTAGAATGATGTTTAGATCTCAAAATAATTAGAAAATAACACAAATAACTGTTACACTTAACTTTTATAGAAATAAATGGAAATGCTGCCTGAAACTATCACTGATCATGCCATATGAACGTTCAGATTGTACAATGTCAAACGTGGCATAATGTGTAATAGTTTTATGGTCTCTGGTCAAAGGGAGTCCCTACTCATTATTTATGAAGCCCCGCCCTCTTCTCCTGACAAGTGTGTGTATAAAAAATCATAAGCCCCGCCCCCTTTACTGCTGTTGCCATAACAAACAATGTGGAATGCAGAAAGCAGGAAGTGGATTTTTTTTTTCTAGTGAAATGTGCCAAATCAACCTTTTGTTGACACAGTTGAAAAAATAAATGATTTTCCATTTAGAATATTGAACTGCAATGGGTGTTGTGAATAATTTGTATTTTTACATTTGGAGTGAAGGCCTCAAGACTTATTCTTGTTTTGTTTTTTGTTTTGGCATCTTTTCATAGTGATACTGGCCTAACCTGCTTTCACAGTCAAGTCGAAGAACTTTAAAAAAAAGCATTGCTCGTTAAGTAGTCTGTTCTTATAAACAAACTTTTTTCCTTTTTTTTGTCCACAGAGCAGAGAAGACAGAAGTACTGAGTGACGACCTTCTTATGGTGAATATTTTCTCCTTCTATGACTTTATCACAACCATGAAACACTGCACAGATCATCTAGCATTCCAGTGTCATGTTACTATTATTTGTATTTCATTATTTCATTTTATTATTTTATTTATTTATTTATTTTTACATTTTCAGCTTCCAATACACAAATACAACACCTAATACCAATTACATTTTTTAGTAATTTTGTTATGTGCTCTTGCCATGTTTTAGTTCTTGATTTTAGGTTTCATTTATTTTAATTAAATTTTTAGTTTTAGTTGGTAATTCAGTCAGAAAACATTTAGTGTAAAAGTCATTAAATGTTTCATCTAACATTTACATTTTATTGTATTTCAGCTTTATTCCAATTAACAAAAAAGCTTTTAGTTTTAGTTAACGATAATAATCCAGGAAGTGACTACTTTCTTACTTTGGCCAAATGTAGGCACTAAGCATTACTTTAGAAAGTAATGATTTGAGTATAATGTTTTATTATACGGCTGTCTTTCTTGAATACCTGATTCTGATTGGTCAGTCGCCACATTGGCCGGTCAGATATTTTTGTAATAGGGCTGTCAAACGATTAATCGCGATTAATCACATCCAAAATGCATCCAAGTTTGTGTTTACATAATATATGTGGGTGCACTGTATATAATTATTTTGTGTGTATATATTTAAATACACACACATGCACGTATATTTAAGAAAAAATATATAATTTTTATATAAAATATTTATATTTACATATCATATAATTATATATATAAAGCTATATACATGAACATATTTCTTAAATATATACAAGCATGTGTGTGTATTTATATATGTAAAATAATTATACACAGTGCACCCACATATATTATGTAAACACAAACTTTTATTTTGGATGCGATTAATCACGATTAATCGTTTAACAGCCCTATTTTGTAATAATTAACCATTGTCTCTAGCATGTCATTTGATGTCTCTCATGTCACTCCACAGAGTTTTTTCTCACATATAATCTCAAATCAAAATTTATGTATTGGTATTTTAATATTTATGTCCATTTGTTTATTTATTTGGTGAGTAGTTGTGCAATACAGTGGCAAAACAAATGCTTTTGGAGTATATTTTGCGATATAGACCAACTGACTGTACATTATCCTTTACATAGTATCTTCTGTATGTATTCATATGATATCAATATTGAACGTATATGACTGAATATTAAGACTGATATTGTGCTATAGCTAGCATGGCATTAGCTCTTGTTCAGTGTTAATGGGCGGATTCTCAGCGTGTCTGCCTTTTGTTTTCAGTTATAGAAATAGTATCTGAGTTGAACTTTGATCCTTAACATTCATCATCTTCTTTCCCACAATCTCTCATCCTTCACACCCCTCCGACTCCTTTTTTTCTGGCATCTTTCAGATAGCAGAAAAGCAACCGAGACTAATTGATCTTATTTAGCCATTTCTAACATCACAAGGGCCATGTTTGCACGAGTATGCATGCAAATACGTCTGTTATGATCAAAAAGTAGCCTGAAATAGCTCGAAAAGACCAAAGCGCTAGCAGGTCGATGCAAGTCATTATGATTTTAATTTCAGCCATAATCTTCCAAAGCAAACCCTCACTCTAAAAACAAAACTAATCAGTCTAATCTGTCACTACCTCATTGTGTAAAAAGCATCTCATGCTCAGACATGTCTAAACTAAAAGGGAAATCATTGAGACTTGACGGACTCTCGCCAGAGCTTTATATGCTGCTCCCTCACCTTCATTCATGCATTCCATGTCCAAGGGTCAAAGTTTAACTGCCTGATTGCTCTGCGTCTTGCAGGAGGGAAAAGGAACATGATAATGGGCCATAAACTCCCTCTCGAAATGACTTGGAATGTGTTCTGGGTTTTGAAGGTCTGCCAGATTAAAAGGCAGTGGTGTTGGCAGACACTGTTAGAGCTGCTTTCCCTGGCCGTGGTTGGAGTTCTTGAGATCTAGCGTCGGAGACTAACACTACAAACTGACTCCTCCATATTTTTCAGTAGCTGGTTTCAAAATGAGCTGCTTTTTTCGACCAAAGTTAGCAATGTAGCTTCACTAAACGCTGTTTTTATGACGCATCATATTGCATATATAGCTCTACAACGGAGAGTACTGAAGCAATAATCATACACCCTCCTAAGTATATATTTTCTCTCTTATATAGTATTGGAAAGTCCCTTTTCACTTTTGTTTGGATGATTTGTGTAAATGAACTGGTCTAAAAAAGAGAAATTTACTAAAAAATGAACTGGCCTCTGCTTTGCATTTTATGTCTTGTTTTGTAGCTAAATGTTTTTAAAGGCCCCTTTTACAAGTTTATAATTTTGTTTATGGGGTCTACTACTAGAATAAGTTTACATTTAATGTTAAAAAAAACGTGTTCTTTTTCTTATAATTTGCATTGTTGCGGCACCTGTTTTCACCCTTTGACTAAACCCTCTGTTTTAGTTTCGATTTCTTTAAAGCTACACTGTTTAACTCTTTTAGTTTATTCTTAGCTAAAAACACTTAGTTCTTTCAAAAATATATGTGCTCATTAATGTATATTTACTTCGTTCAAGTAATAAAGTATTCTCGTGAGTGTATAATATGCCATTGAAAATACATACGGGTAAGAGGTTCTAATGTCGGTCGCCATGTTGCCCCTCCATCTTGAAAGTACATTAGCCAAAGAGGGACATACCCGTTAATTCAAGCTTCGCCTTTCGCGTTTACGTTTGAGTTAACACTCATGGACGAGGTCGAACTGGAAGCCATGTTTATCTTGGACTACATTGGCCACCGTAGGAGTTAAAACGAAATCGGAATTGAGAGGAACAGAAATTAATATTCACTGCACTGTAAAACAATATTTTCAAGATTTGTTATCACAACATATTTTCTTTTGTCAAATCAACTTCAATAAGTTATTTAGTTGAGATAACTTATTATTTTGAGTTTCTGATGATTAAATTAATCTCCTTCATTGTATTAACTCACTTTTTCCAGTTCAATCAACTTAAAATTTTAAGGCAACCAGGTTACTTACTTTTTAAAGTTAAACCAACAATATTTTTTTACAGTGTGGATGGTCATATACCTTTTCACCGCTAGATGGGGGTAAAAATCACACAGTGTAGCTTTAAAGCCCGCCTTCCGACAAATGCATTGTGCTCTGATTGGTCAGCCAGCCCCAGTCTGTTGTGATTGGTCTACCGCTTAGAGCTTGTCGGAAACAAGTGGGTAATCCATCAGCCGGAAGTTGAAGCCTTGCGGGAGCCGCCATTGTAGAACATAGCATCCCATTGACTCCCATTCATTTTGGAGTCACTTTGACAGCAAATAACTTTACATCTGAGGCGTTTAAAGACTCCATTTGCCCATTATTTATTTATAAAGAAACACAACAATGTATAAAATGCTCCATTACTTTGTCTCTTAGGTTACGGCCCCGTAGAAGCCGTTTTTTTTTTTTTTGTAAAAATAGGCTAAAGATTGCGTCATAACCACGGGACTTTCTGTCGCACAATAGAGACATTACCGTATAGTCTGGAGGAGAAGCTCACGGACAATCTTTCACTGTCTATGATGCAATCGGGGGGACATGAAGGCATAAAGTCAAGAGAGAAGCCATAAAAGTAATGGGACAAAATATTTCAACAACGTTTTTGAGGAATTAGGTGATTCAGATTTGTCCGTGCACAGCTACTAGAAGATTTTCAACTGTCAGACTGTCGGTACGCTCAGTTTGAGCCTGCGCAGTTGCTCAAACATCAGACAGGAAGTGCAATAATCGGGCTTCAGTCTTTTCCGTTGAAATCAGGGTCGCTGTGTCCATTTCTTTTACTGTCGATGGTCGGAAATGTAGCATTCCTGACCATAACCTGCAAGTATCATCTTTGCAAGCTTCCTGAGGCGCTATAAACCCTATAACTAAAATATGGTGTCAGTTTTGAGCCCGAGTCCGATAATGACAGTCAGGAAGAACAAGTTGATCTACAGTATCTTAAACCACCTTTACAAGCACAACATTGTAATGTAAAAAATCTGTTTTACATGTATCTGTTAAATGTTAAATCTAAAGTGTCATCTATTATTGCAAAAAATAAGAGATCATTTATATCTGATTAAATATTATCTATTATTAGCGATAGGCATATACATTGTCCCCTTATAGCTTCAATGCGGTCATTAGGTTGCAGTGTATCCGACTACTCATTTAGCTTTGACTGTAGTTTAAATAATGAGCTGCTTGACAAACGGCCGTTTCAAAGTCTTTGAGGTCTTGAGTCACTCTCAGTACGTGTGTATCGACCCCTGCTGGGTGAGTTGCGGCCACAGGTCGGCGTGGCCTTGTCATCATTTCCTGTTTGTCTCGTTTTGCTTTGCTTGGAAATGTGGGTCTCGGATCTGAACATCTGTACCGCTGATCTTTTCCTCTTCGTTCTTCCCTTTTCCTCATTCCATTTACAAACCTGTATCTGAACACTGATAACTGGTTGATGGAAAATGAGTGGAATGTTACATTCAATATGCAATTTTTAGCAGAAACCATTTTTAAGACGTATAAAAAAACGTTAATATTGTAAAATGTTATTACTATTTAAAATAATGGTTTTCCATTGTAAAATATTCAAATGTAATTTATTCCTGACTATGATGGTAAAGCTGAACTTTCAGCATCATTACTCTAGTCTTCAAGTGTCTTCACACGATCCTTCAGAAATCATTTTAACATTTCTTATTATTGCCGATCTAAGTATTAAGTATCACTGACCCCTAAAGTTTTTACCTATGTGTGTGTGTTTATGTATGTATATATACTGTATTGCTAAATTGAGAGATTTTTTTTCGAGCATATTAAGAATAGTTAATGCAATAGGTATCATATTTTTTTACAGCATTTATTTCTCTAGGTGTTTCTAGGTCAAACCGTTCTTGTCTCTGTCATATAATGCAGGTCTATGGTCACCACCTCAAAGAGCATGCACAGAGAAGTACAAATTAAACATGATTTAATGACTCGTAAATGTAAGTACACATTAATGGCCTGAGACACGAAACGAGCGGTATGTGTGAGAAAACAAACAGGATTTACATAGTTTTTACCTCTTGTAACCACAGTCACGTCCAAGTACTCCGAGGGCGAGAGCGCTTCTGTCTGCGCAAGCGCCGGAAAGCCCCGGAAGTGATCTCTCGAGCATGTACGTCACTCATTGTTTACACTCATTGAGATTTCAGAAGTGTTACCCTTCACTGTGAAGATCTAAACATATTTAGATATATACAGGAGATCGCAATGGAATACGATTTTTTCGATATATCAACAGACAACGTTGATTTTGCTTTTCGCAACCGCGCAAGAGATCACTTCCGGCGCTTTCCGATGCTTGCGCAGACCGAAGCAGTGGTTACAAGAGGTAAAAATTATATAAATACTGTTCGTTTTCTCACACAAACCGCTTGTTTCATGTCTTGGGCCATCAATGTGTACATTTACGAGTCATTAAATCATGTTTAATTTGGACTTCTCTGTGCATGCTCTTTGAGGTGGTGACCATAGACCTCCATTATATGAGTGACAGACAAGAACGGTTTGACCTAAAAATATCAAAAGTGAAAATACTGTGGAAACAAAAACACCTATCCATCTTGGATGCCCTTGAGGTAAGCTAAAACATACCAAAAAATTATTTCAAAGTGAACTATCCCTTTAATTAGGTGCCCATGTTTGCAGCATAACGTGATTGGCATGATTCCTTTACTGAATGAGATGCTAAAATTGTGCGCAAAATAAACGGTGCGATTCTAGGTCTAAATATAGGTTGCATATATCGGTTCTTTTCTATGCAGAGAGACTTCTGAATCGGGTGTCTTTGTGGTGAGCTTTTATTGAAATGAGTTTGAGTTGCAAACAGAAGCAGCTTGACTGAGATGCTGAAAGGAGCAGTTATTATCTCACACGAAGGGTTTCACTTCCACCCCGACTGTCTGAAGTTATTTAAGGAACTGTCGGGCACATTTGAAGATTCACCTCTTATATATATGCGAGAACAAGAGAAACGAGACAGTCTCTGCAAGAAAACACTCAGCCAGTTTGGCAGCTTTCTATTCCAGCTGTATGAAACCCGAATTAGTTCTGCCCGGTAACTGCTGAAGTTGCAAACCTTGATTCCTTTCTAGATCCAAATCAGCCAAATTTCCTGAAAACATGCAAAAATATGTACAACTAGATGTGACAACTAGTCCTTATTGTGACGTATATCCTTGTGAAACCTCTTCTAAAATGAGATAAAATGATGGGCGGAGCTTGATTTGGTCCTTTGGGAATTGTTTGCTTGGTTGTGGTTTGCTATTGGTTGGTCTCATGTGAGTGACAGGTTGAGAGAAGTCTCTGCAAAAGGGAGGGGAAGTTATTTTAATTAAAGATTATGAGGACACAAAAAAGGTCACTTATACTGCAATTTCCATAAAAACAAACAAGGATTGTCCATTTTGATTTCATGGTGACTTCAACGAAACTTCACTGGTTGGTCAAACAGACTTATGCCATCGGTTGAGCTGACATTGGCTGATCGAGATGCTCAGATATTTCAATAGTTGCACAGTTTTTAAAATTTTCAGGAAATTTAACCTACAATTGGCTGACTTTTAGTTCTAGTCTCTTATAGTTCAAATTTAAAAATACACATCACCTCTGCACAGAGCTCAGGGTTTGAGGAAGAAAAGAACCGGATCAGATAGGATTGAGAGTAGGAGGTGTGAACTGAAAATTCATTTGACTAGAGTTTTTCTCATATTGAAAGATGTAGGTAAACAGCCAGCTGTTCACTAAACTCCAGCCATTTGTATGTGTTAAAGTGCACACTTTGCTGGTGCAGTGCAGACTTTTTTCTTCCCTGGTTCATGTTCACTGTAGCTTTAATTCTTTAACCATATTGTCCACTTTAAAAGCTTTTCCAATCCAGGCTCCGCTGTAGCCTCTGTTTATGACTGCAGGTCAAAAACATAAAGTGATGGCCAACTCAATGAAGAAACAACTAGAAAGCACAATTCTTCTGGAAATGACCAGAAAAAGGAGTTGCATAAAAGATTTTTAAGTGCTCCTATTATGCTATTTTAAAGGTTTCTAATTGGTTTTGGAGGTCTGCTACAATAGGTTTACATGCATCAAAGGTAAAAAAAAAATACTTAGATTTTTCATTATATAAATTGCAGCATAATCTCTTTTTTCAGTGTCTGAATTGGCCTGATAAAGGATTTAGTCTCACTAAACCCCTCCATCCCAAGAGCATACTCAGCTCTGATTGGTCAGATTTGTTGCACAGTCTTTTGTGATTGGTCTACTCTTCACTGATTGATCAGATCTGTTGTGATTGGTCTACTCTGCTCTGATTGGTCAGATCTGTTGTGATTGGTCTACTCTGCTCTGATTAGTCAGATCTGTTGTGATTTGTCTACTCTGCTCTGATTGGTCAGATGGATCATACTGTTGTGATTGGTCTACTCTGCTCTGATTGGTCAGATCTGTTGTGATTGGTCTACTCTGCTCTGATTGGTCAGATCTGTTGTGATTGGTCTACTCTGCTCTGATTGGTCAGATGGCTCAGTCTGTTGAGATTGGTCTACTCTGCTCTGATTGGTCAGATCTGTTGTGATTGTTCTACTCTGCTCTGATTGGTCAGATCTGTTGTGATTGGTCTACACTGTTCTGATTGGTCAGATCTGTTGTGATTGGTCTACTCTGCTCTGATTGGTCAGATCTGTTGTGATTGGTCTACTCTGCTCTGATTAGTCAGATCTGTTGTGATTTGTCTACTCTGCTCTGATTGGTCAGATGGATCATACTGTTGTGATTTGTCTACTCTGTTCTGATTGGTCAGATCTGTTGTGATTGGTCTACTCTGCTCTGATTGGTCAGATCTGTTGTGATTGGTCTACTCTGCTCTGATTAGTCAGATCTGTTGTGATTTGTCTACTCTGCTCTGATTGGTCAGATGGATCATACTGTTCTGATTGGTCAGATCTGTTGTGATTGGTCTACTCTGCTCTGATTGGTCAGATCTGTTGTGATTGGTCTACTCTGCTCTGATTGGTCAAATCTGTTGTGATTGGTCTACTCTGCTCTGATTGGTCAGATCTGTTGTGATTGGTCTACTCTTCTCTGATTGGTCAGATGGCTCAGTCTGTTGTGATTGGTCTACTCTGCTCAGATTAGCCTGATCTCTTGTGATTAGTCTACTGCTTGCAGCATGTGTTATATGAATTATTGAACTATAATTATTATATCAGTTTGAACGTCCTCAACCTTTGGAAGTGCAGCTTAGTGGACTTGCTTTTGAAGAAATCAGCATCTTCTTGACTCTCCCAGGCCTCAGCTACAAATACAGTGTTTGAAGGACAAAGTAGGCATTGTTTGCGGGCAGCCAAATACCATATGGTTGACATTATCTTTACAAAACGCCATACAGTAGGTTCAAGCAAAAACTGAGGATGGAATGACTGACGACTGGTTTCAGGTAGTTCAGATTCGGTTCTTCCTTTTGGGAGATAATAACTCTCATTTATTGTGCTGTTTGATTTTTGATACATTCACAAACAGCTACAGTATATTACACAACTACATGAATTGTAATATCTGAAAAAAGGATAACAGGGGCACTTAAATGGAATTAACACTTGTATTCAACAAGGATGCATGAAATCAATTAAAAGTGACACTAAAGACATTTCTAATATTACTAAAGATTCTGTTCTTTCTATTAATCGAATCCTGTGGAAAATATGAAGCAGAACAACTTTCAAAATTGATAATAGTCAGAAATGTTGCTTGAGCATCAAATCCTCATATTAGAATGATTTCTGAAGGATCATGTGAAGACTGGAGTAATGATGAAAATTCACCTCTGACATCACCAATTTGCCAGAATTACAGTCCAGATGAAATGAATGAACAGGCTTTTTGCACATTTATAAGAACAGGAAACTGAAGGGTGGTGGTGTACAAGACCCACAATTCTTTGCAAAGACTCAAGTGGTAAGCATTACAGGAAATTCAACAGGTGTGCATGTAACCATGATAATGGATCATTGTCGAATGGAACTTTGGGTGAGGGAACTGGGAACTACTGAAGTCCCAATACATTTTAAATTTGAATCCAATTTGTGCGTTAAAACAGATTGAACGACGCTTGGAAAATATGCGATTGGTCTCCCATAATGCACACAAGAAGATGTCCATGTGTCTGCAGGGTAACCCGGGCACAGATGCGGAGAAGAGACATGTAAGTAAACAGCTGCTTTTTATATTTTCAAATGCCTCCATAATACACACTTCTGAATTGTTTCTTTTTCCTCTTAGAAAAAGCTTCCTCTCACGGCCCTTTCACAATCCATGCTGGATGGAGGAAATCAGCTCGGAGACGAGTCTTTTATCGGGTGAGTTTATGAACTCTTCGACTGACAAAACCATCCGCCTGATCTGTGATTCAGACGAGAGAACTTTGAGTCATCTGTTTTTTCAGGCGTGCGGTTCATTTATGGTCACGATCTGTGAAAATACAGAGTGGAAACATCATGATTATCCAACAATATTTGTTATCCCAGTAAAATGCATAATAGTCTGGTGTGAAATCCTAAATTATTATTGTTCACGAGGGAAAATGTGACCTCATGCTGCTTGATTATGATTGGTTCATAGTGTTTTTAGCAAGAGTATATTGTTTGTGAATTATGCTAGATGTATTTGGTATTATTATAAGGAATGTCTTACAACCAAGGGATATTTTTGATATTTTGTCCATATCGCCCAGCCCTGTTATTTAGCTTGTTAATCCAAGTGACCAGGCAGCATCAAGTTAAGCATGTTTGTGTCTACAGGAAGATGATGGAAGTCTGTGGAGAAGCTGAAAACAAACTGGCCTTTGAGCAGAGCCAACATGAGGTTCAGCTGGAGAGAGATGTTCTAGACCCTCTCAACCTGCTAACAGAGGTGCATAACGCCAAAGACCTGCAAATAACCTGCTTTTTAAACAGGCAATGTAGGTTATATCTTTATGTTTGTGCTTGAAGGTGGAGATTCCTAACATCCTGAAGCAGAGGAAACATTTAGCCAAGCTTGTGTTGGATTTTGATTCTGCGAAAGCCAGGTGTGTATATACTACTGTCCAAAAGTTTGGGTTCAGTTTTTGTTTTTGTTTTGTTTTGGGGGGATTTCCCAAAAAGAAATGAACACTTTTATTCAGCAAGGATGCATTAAATTGATCACAAGTGACAGTATACATGTATAATGGTATAAAATATTTCTATTTCAAATAAATGCTGTTCTTTCTTTTAATTTTCTATTCATCAAAGAGTCCTGAAAAATTGTAACAAAAATAATAGTAAGCATTGGTATTGATAGCAATATGATTATATTAAGAATATTTAGCATTGATGTTGAGAATAGTGCAAATGTCAGGTTCTGGAAGTAAAATTGATTTTGAACGATAACTTTTAATGATAAACCTTTAAAAACAGCCTTACTGTGAGGTACGAGGTTGTTAATCGATGGTATTTGCTTCTGCTGAAGCCGCCATCCTGTATTATTTCAACTTAGTTTTAATCGTGTTTAACAGCGGAATTCGTGGTGAAAAACTACATTACCCATGATGCTGTACAGAAAATTACACCAATCAGAGAGTCGAAAAAAGAAACGTATGCCAAAAGGTTTTGTTAGCTCCGCCTTCTCCCATGAACGACACACTACGCATGATGTAATCAAGTCAATCTCTCTACACTCTGAAATATTTAATTGTATATATGGATATTTTTGCAATAAACTTAAAATATATTGTAATAATATGTATAATCAACATTTGTAAATGAGTAGTTTTATATTTCTCCATTTCTCCATCTCCATTTCTCCGTTTTTAATTTGATTTCATGGGATTGTAGTTCTTTCCCTCAAATAAAGCTGTGAAGTACACAGTCTTGTACATTTTGTGTTTTTATCAGATTTTCAAATATGTTTTTGCGTCAGATTTCAAATCAAAGTTTATATTGGAATTCACCTTAGCTGATTGGCTTGGTTCATGGCTTATAACGCTTTAATGAAGACTTTCATGGAAACAATGCCAGAACCATCGTCGCTATAAATCTTGAGCATCAAATATTAAAAAATCAACATTAAAAAATCTTACAGACTCCAAACTTATGAATGGTAGTGTAAATGCATGATACAATAACCACACCAGCGTCTGCTGATCATCTTCCGGTTCTTTGAGACATTTGATGACATTGCAATGCAAATTGCTTGGAATAATAGAGAAAACTCTTTAAAACTCCTGTAATACAGGTATCACCAGGCCACAAAGGCTTTTCCTTCATCTGCAAATGCTCAAGCAATGACTGCCAAACTTGACATACTTAAGGAGGAGATGGATGAAGCTCAGAACAAAATGGAAATAGGCAAGGTATGGATATGAGTCCGATTTGATTGAGGTTTCTGGGTGACCTTAGGTAG
Organism: Pimephales promelas; assembly: GCF_988280905.1. Taxonomy (NCBI): domain Eukaryota; kingdom Metazoa; phylum Chordata; class Actinopteri; order Cypriniformes; family Leuciscidae; genus Pimephales; species Pimephales promelas. Next base: position 15,004,444 of record NC_142771.1, on the reverse strand, counting down.
CACACTGAACCTAGTCTGATCTTGTTTTGTCTTTAGGATCAACTAGCAGCTGAAATGTACAGCTTTTCCTCCAAGGAAGGAGAATATGCCCGTTATTATGTGTTGGTAAGTCATTGAGCCTTGAACCGTCTTATGAAGTTATATGATATGAAAAATGATGTCTGATAAAGAATAATGAATTTAACTTGCAAATTTTTCAGTAAGAAGCTGGTCGAAGTTCATTGGTATCAAATACTAAATACTAGCTTCTCTGCTTCTCTACTAACAAAGACAGCGAGAAGCGTTTCAAAGATGGCCGGCGACTGAAATGTCTTACCTGACATTTGGCTTTTTTGTATTATTCATAGATGCTATGCTAGTAGTAAGCATGTCTAACCAGTAGGGTCAATTTAACTGTATAATATTTTACAGTATATAGCCAGTTAGTAGATTAAAGAGGCTTGTATTTGTCTTGACAGTTGTTAGAAGCTCAAGCTGAATACCACAGAAGAGCCTTGGCGTCCATCGAGAGCGTCCTGCCCACCATACAGTCACAGCAAGGTGTGATATTTACTCTTCACTTCCTGGACAGAGCTTCTGCTGGAAAAATGTTTCATATGAATCACTCACAGCACCTATGAAATCATGGGCTTATTAAAGTGTTAGCTCACCCAAAAATAAAAATTGTCATTAATTATTCACCCTCATTGTCGTTCCAAACACATACAAATTTTTCGTTTAACTTCAGAAACTTCAGAGTGTATTATGTAGTGTTTTGTGTGCTGAAACGGAGTCTTCTGTCACAAATTATAAACTAAAAGGGATATCTCACAAAATCTATCAAAAACATTTTCGCTAGTGAACATTTCACCCAAAAACAAGAAAAAAAGGAACAAAGAAAATTAATATTTTTTGCATTGTGACATTATTGTCACAATAATATTAAGCACATTTTCCCCTTCAGATCTTATTAGTGTGATGCAAAATAACCTCACTGTCAATAGACATTTTAGAAATGAAAGGCAGTACCATATATATATATATATATATATATATATATATATATATAAAGAATGCTTAAAATGTTGCATATTATATAATAATATTGTAAATTAATATGAATGTATTATATTGTCAATTTATTACTATATATTTTTCATATCATAGTAATTGAATAAAAGCCTGATTTAATTTATTTACAATATTTTGAATATGTCTGAGTCATTTTCACTCTTAAATAGCTTATATTCCCTATAGAAAGTAATTAAAGTAAGTAAATTCCCTTTTTTGCATTTGTGACATTTATTTTCATGACAATTATGCACATTTTCCCCCCCAAATTCTTATTGTCATTTGTTTAGACATTTCACTTTTGATTGAATTGTTTTAGTTGTAATTTTTCACAATGATTATTGTCATTACAGTATGTATTCTCATATTGAAAACAAATCAGCTTTAACTGCACTGGCTGTAATTTATGTTGAAATACTGTACCGTATATTTAATTTATAATTAGAATTATTAATAATTTATTTTTCACATTACCATAATGAGAATACAATACAAATAGAAAGACAGATTTTCTTTTGATTTTGAGGTGAAATTGGACCCAGACATGTTCTTGACTGGTTTTATGATATGCACCCAACGATCTGGCTAGTCATCATCTATGAATCATTCTTTCTCTTTCAAAGCTTCCTTTTGGCCGGCACTATAATGTATCCTGTTTCACTCTGCAAATCATCCTGTCTAACAGAATCTGTGTTACACACCTAGTGATGATTCTTAAATGTATCCTGCCATAACTCAAATCATTCTCACTCTGTCTTGTGATTTGGCGTAGATAAATGGACAGAGAAGCCAGCGTTTGGCACAGCTCTGGAGGAACATCTGAAGCGCACCGGCAGAGAGATCGCTCTGCCCATAGAGGCCTGCGTCATGATGCTGCTGGAGACCGGCATGCAAGAAGAGGTATCTCACACTGTCCAACACCTGGGAACCGACAGATCACATGACATGAAGTTTGTCTTCCTGAGAGGAAGTTGATGCACATTACTGCACACACAGTGGCAGAGAGTGGTCATTTTCAGGCTAAATCTTTCTGCCTTTCAAATATTTAGCAAAGGGCTCTTTAATCAGGACCAGTTTTACCCTGATAGACAGACAGAGAGAGAGAGAGAAAGCAGTATATCTGTGTTACAGAAGTCTACTTGTTCACTTCTGCTTCTTGTCCAAACACAGGCTAATAATAGTAGTGAAAGGAGACAGTCGTTTCCCTGTGAAACCATCACTAACACATAAGAAAACTGTGTTTTCAGTCATTTTCACATACAAGCAAATCGGTTTATATTTCACTGTTCGCTGCTAAGGTCTTGTGCGTTTACAACATTTGCTTTCATGCCAGGGTTTGTTCCGTATCGCTGCTGGAGCCTCGAAACTGAAGAAGTTGAAGGCGGCACTGGACTGTTCCACTTCCCAACTGGAGGAGTTTTACTCGGACCCTCACGCTGTTGCTGGTACATGCTGTTGTTCGTTAATGAAATTGCTGCTTGCTAGCTACAGAGCTAAAATGTCATTTCTGCATTTGGAAGGACTTCCCAAAATGAAAACGAGACTTGATTTGTTTTATTTTTAACCATGCTTGGTTCTATTACGGATTGCAAAAAGAGGATATTAGCACTGGGCTATTTTGAAACCTGAAACTTTTCATATCTGTCACCTAGTGCTGGGTGGTTTGACCAAAAATTTAAATCGTGTTTTTTTTATATATATATATATATATATATATATATATATATATATATATAAATTAAGCTGGTTTTCTGGTTTATGATGATTTTTTGCCATGCATAATCAGGTGTTCAAAGCATTTCATAAAATTGTTATTTCTTAACATTCAAATAACATTCTTATAACCAGGAAATAACGTTAAAATACAACGTTTACTGAAGAATTGGACGTTCTAATGATGTTTGAATGATTTTCTTATAGCCAAGCAAGAACGTTAATACAACGTTTATATAACGGGAGAACTGAACGTTCTTATTACGTTTTGAATAACGTCCTTAGAAATAACGTTAATACAACGTCTAAAAAAATGGATGTTTTGAATTGTTCCTATCAGAAATAACGTTTTTATAACTTAATGGGAACGTTATGAAAACGTTCTTATAACCTAAACTTGGAGAAGAGGGGAGATTCGCGATTGCACTGAACACGTTTTATGTGCAGGATTCTCTGAGCGAGCCCAGAGAAAATAGACCTATTCTTATGCGTGTCTCTGAGAGCAGAGCGATTCGCGCTTGCGCATTATATTAAAGTCCCTGTAAAGGCAATTCTACAAAAAAAGTTCTAAACACATTATAAATGTTACATATGTATTGCTAAAACATATTACAAAGACCGTGAACTGTGAAGTACTGAAATGTGGAGTTAGACCGTTAAACAGTTTTTCACCATTGCAATTTTACGGATTGTTTGGGCGGGGCTAAAACAGGGCTCAATGAGCCCATGAGCTCCTGGACACGCACTGAGTGTGATCTCTCCCAACACACAATAACATCATTTAAATTCCATAAAAACGATCACATCAAGAAGAGGTTTTTAGAGAACCAACCTTGATGAAGAACTGAGGATCACCGTCAACACCCGCCTCTGAAGTGATCATTTTACACTGGATAGTTTTATAAACTTTCCTCAGAGACAACTGGGATTCACTGATAATCCGCTGTTACTGGTGAACGGGGCCGAAACGACTATCTTCCGCCTCAGCGTTCATCCTCCCGTCCCGAAAGCAGTATCAGCTATATCACCGTCGACAGCTTTCCCGCTAGTGGGCGTGGTTTCAGCACAGCGTTTGAGAACAGAGATAACTGCTCATTTTTTCAACATTTTGATAGCTTATTTTATGTACTTGCAGGCTTTTTTTATCATTCAAATTTGGCTGGGTGGCTAATAACACATTTTTCTGTGGTGTGACAAACTCAGAACACATACTTAATTTTGGCTTTACAGGGACTTTAATGTACTTTCGAGCTACAATAGTGCGCTCTCGACATTTGACAGGAAAATAACGCCATAGTTCTGCAGCATCCACCTTCCCTGTAACGTAACACCAGAGCACTGCTGTATGCCAGAGACAATTTATATAGAAACATGCCACTTCTTAAATCCTCAATACAACTATATAGAGAAAACCCATAACGGCAAAGATGGCGGTTGTATGGCGCTTAGAAGTGCAACATTGTAAAGGGTCCGTCTGAAACAGTGTTGCGCGGCGCAGCGAATGAAATACATCGGTATGGCAGTATATAAAAAAATTATATCATAACAAAAATATCCACCGGTTTTCGGTATGAACCGGTATACCACCCAGCACTACTGTCACCAGTGTTAAAAGTACAAAAAAGAGCGCATGTTCATGTCATGTTCAAACACAATCGAGGGCTTGCAAATGCATTTGATGTTGGGTTTCTTTACTTATGATTATTTAGGAGCCCTCAAATCTTACCTGAGGGAGCTGCCTGAACCTCTGATGTCCTACCAGCTGTATGAAGAGTGGATTCAAGCCTCAAGGTAAAGCACATTCACACCAATGTCCATGACTACAGACCAAAATATAGTTGTTGTTTTTTAAGTGAATCTTAATTCAAATTCAATTCAAACTCTAAATCCTAAATAAAATGTCTATGACATGCTCATGTGACACTGATTAAACAGTATGTGGATTTTAGAGTATTACAATTGATGAAGGTGTTTGAGATTTTAAACTTCGTTTTGTTGTGTGTATTCTCTCTCGTTTTTCTCTCGTCTGCAGTATTTCTGACTCTGATAAGAGGCTTCAGGCGCTGTGGGTGGTGTGTGACATGTTACCAAAGCCCAACAAAAACAATTTTAGGTCTGCTCGTCACTACATCAAACTAACTTTTAGCATTGACCTTTAACAAACTCTTATGATCGTAACATGCTAATCCATGTCTGTGAAGGTACCTGATAAAGTTTCTTGCCAAGCTTGCTCTGGAAAGCGACATCAACAAGATGACTGCAAGCAACATCTCCATCGTACTCGGCCCCAATTTGCTGTGGGCCAAAACAGAGGGGTGAGATTCGCACCCAATACTTCCCAAATTGCATTGTTTTATATACAATTGTTAGGATTAAATGGCCTTTTTAATGCTTCTTGTGGAAAAGCTTGACATGTTAGAGTTTTGTTTTTCTCCTAGAAGCTTCGCTGAAATGGCAGCCACTACTTCCGTCCATGTCGTGTCAATAATAGAACTGATGATCAACCATTCAAGCTGGTTCTTTCCTGAAGGTGAGACTAATATTGACTGTAGCTTTGCTCCAAACCTAGTGAGCAGTGTTGTAGTCGAGACCACCTCACTCGAGTCCGAGTCGAGACCGAGACCAGAGAGAGTCGAGTCCGAGTCAAGAGACGGTTGAGTCTGAGTCGAGACCGAGACCAGTGAGGGTTGATTACCTAATTTACTTTTATTTACTTAGAGAAATCCTTTTTTTTTTTTTTACTGAATTTACTTAGAGTTTAAAAAATATGATCAGTTTAGGGTAAAAAGGCCACATAGTAGGTGGTGTTAAAAGTAATTTTATTACAATTTGTCATGTGCAGTTGCACACTAGAAAATTACCAATCACTGGGCGTGTCAATCAATTTAAAGAAATATTTTATTAACATATATTAATACACTGTAAAAAATATTGATGGTTTAACTTAAAAAAAGTAAGCAACCTGGTTGCCTTAAAATTTTAAGTTCATTGAACTGGAAAAAGTGAGTTAATACAATGAAGGAGATTAATTTAACCATCAGAAACTCAAAATTATATGTTATCTGAACTAAATCAATTATTTAAGTTGATTTGACAAAAGAAAAAAATGTTGTGATTACAACACTGTAAAAAAAATATTGTTGGTTTAACTTAAAAAAGTAAGTAACCCTGGTTGCCTTAAAATTTTAAGTTGATTGAACTGGGAAAAGTGAGTTAATACAATGAATTAGATTAATTTAACCATCAGAAACTCAAAATAATAAGTTATCTCAACTAAATAAATTATTATAAAGTTGATTTGACAAAAGAAAATAAAAGAAACATTTTTCTGTGTGTATGTTGTGATGACAAATCTTGAAAATATTTTTTACAGTGTAATCATGAAAAATATTTTGAATTGAACTCGAGTCCTAAAAAAAAAAATGTTCGAGTACGAGTCAATTCCGAGTCCAAATGCACAAGAGTCCATGACAAGACCAAGACCATTAAAATATGGTCTCGAGACCGAGTCCGAGACGAGTCCGAGTCTCGAGTACTACAACACTGCTAGTGAGAGTCTAGATCAGTGGTTCTCAACCAAGGGGGTCGGGGCTATTGGGGCCTAGAAGTCAGAAAGGTTAAAAACTGCTAGAATTTTATGCAGTTATTGTACTGACTTCTGGTGACTATTATTTTTAATTTAAAGGAGTTGTTCACTTTTTAAAAAAACTTTTGCTGATAATTTACTTACCCCCATGTCATCCAAGATGTCCACGTCTTTCTTTCTTCAGTCGAAAAGAAATTAAGGATTTTGATGAAAACATTCCAGGATTTTTCTCCATATAATGGACTTCATTGGGCATGAAACGGTTCAAGGTCCAAAAGACAGTTTCAGTGCAAACTGTTCAAAGGGCTTTAAACGATTCCAGACTATAAATAAGGGTCTTATCAAGCGAAATGATCGCTCATTTAAAAAATAAATAAAAAAGTTCAGCTCACTAGGGTTTAGATCTGAGCTTGTCCCCTTTAAGAAGTCATTACTTTCACTCAGTCATGGCTGTGTTTATTCATAGCCTTTGCTCTTTTGCTCTTCAGATGTGGACTTCAACGTTTCAGGCATGTTTTCCATGCCTGGGTGCCCGGGTACCCCTGACTCCGAAGCCGGATCCATAGACAGGAGACGCCCAGGCAGCCAGAGCTCGTTCGATTCTGACCCTCCCCGCAAAGACAGGTACAAGTCTCACCCTCGCGTTTACAGACACGACTCCAGCTCCACAGTAGTGTCCGCATCATATGTAGTGGCCAGTGAGTCCGTCACAGTCCAAGCAGACGGTCTGAGACCAGAGCTGGGGGCTGTTTAGACGTGTTCATTTCATATGACACATGCAATTATTTCTGTGATTTTTCCTCATTTTTTTTTTGTGTCTTGCTTTGCTTTTCTTTTTGTTTTAGTTTTTCTTTTGTCAATCGTTGCTTATTGTATGCTTTCTGAAATAAAATAAAAATGTATGCTCATAGCTATGTATAAACACATTATTGATATATTTCATGAACTGGGTGCCAAAGTCAGAGAAAAAGTCATTAAAGTCACTCCAAAACACTAATTCAGAATCTGTCGGAATAAAATGATTAAAAGGAATAAAAGGTTATTATTTGTATTTCAATAATTCCAATTCTAGTTATCCATTGAGTGTATAAGAAGAAAGTGTTCAGACCCGCTCTTATAAGCTTGGTATGTTCATAATGAGTCAAACAGCTCCTGTCTTGTCCCGCAGGCGATCATACCAAAAAATTCAGAGCTTTAAAATGTGGATGTTCTTGTGCTTTAGGGGCAGGACAGGGGAGTGTCACAGCCGCTCGAAAAGAGATTTGACCGCTTCATTACTAAACTAAATTAATGTTAGTGTCATTTAAGTATATCTCTATACTAATATAGCTCTTCACATTTGAATTTTTCTGTTTTACCTAGTTTAATTTGTAGTCATTTTGCAATGCGCTTTTGTCATTTTTTCATTGTTTTGTTTATTACATTTTTTAAATTGTTCTAGTTAACAATAACAACATTGAATAATGCTTCATTTTTTCACTATGGTATAAATCTTAGCATGCAAAAAAATTAAGCTAGGTTTTGAAATTACATTTCAGGGGAAAATGCTTAAATGTGTCAAAGTTTGTGTCATTTACTAATGTAAAAATACCTTATTTATACAGTTTTTAGTAACACTTTACAATAAGCTACATTAGTTAATGTAATTACTAACACGACCTAACAATGAGCAATACATTTGTTATACTATTTTTAATTATTATTGTTTATTATTTTTGTTAATTAAAATACAGCTGTTCATGTTAGTGTATTAACTAATGTTAACAAATTCAACCTTTGATTTTAATGACGTATTAGAAAATGTTGAAATTAATATTAACTAAGATTTAAAAATGTATTGTTTATTCTTATTTCATGTTAACTAATACTTTTTTAATTTAATTTTATTTAAGGATACAACATTCCATTGCATTGTGTGTACAGTATTGTACTATATGAAGAGTTCAGATGCAAAAGCCTCTAAATGCCATTTGAAATTTTCTTCTTTAATGATGATTTTTATCAAACTTGTATATTTAAGTTCAGTAATTTCACTTAAATAACAATTAATAGGTAATTATCATTGCCATTTAAGTGAAATAACTGAACTTAAATATACAAGTTTGATAAAAAATTATCATTAAAGAAGAAAATTTCAAATGGCATTTAGAGGCTTTTGCATCTGAACTCTTCATATATTGGCTGTTTTTGCTCTGTTAACAAAAGTAGTTTGACATGAAATCAACCATTGTGGGTCTCCGGGCAACACCAATTAGTGGCGATCCTAAATTAATCCATGATTTTTGAACGAATTGGTTGAGTGAATGATTCAAATGACGTAGCCATAAAGACTTGTGTTGTTCCTAAATGAATCCATGTTTTTGAATAAATTGGTTGAGTGAATGATTCAAGTGACCTACTCATAGTCCTACTTAAAACTTACTGACAAAACCACGTAACTTATATTTATAATTAATTAATTTGATATATTTGTGAAAAATGAATATGTTGACAATGCGCTAAATTCTAAAACCAATTTAAAATCTCAACCATTCCCAATATCTCTCTCTGGTTGCTGTCCCAGTGGTCAGGTGGTGGTCCTGTCCTTCTCCTCCTTCCCTTCTGTGGAGACTAATACCCCACTGTCCCTCTCTAGTGTGAGTGTTTCATACTGTCTCCCCTCTTCCCTGTAGCACTGCTAACAAACAGCCGGAAATCACCCCTCGTAGAGCTGGCACAATAAATAAAAAGCAGCACTCCACGCCTAACTTCCAGCCCCCTCTCCCTCCCATTGACGCCGGGGGGGTTCCCGTGTTTGAGCCCTCCCCTCTGTCGCCCGGTGGCGGGGGTCTGGAGGCTGGGCAGGCGGGAGCTGTGGTGTCTCAGATGCAGCAGCCTTTAGCTCAGCAGAACCCTGCCATGGAGAACAGGTAAGGATTGGTGCGACCGTAAAGGCCTTCTACCTCACCATGCCATCCGCTGCCAGATGTCAGGAGCCGCCCGCCAAAATCTGTGTCTTGTGTGTGCACATCGTTTTGTGCCGCTGACTAGATTATTGCTTCAAAACGCTGCTTTAAAATCAATTGAATTGCCATCAATTGGGTACAATCAGAGAGGAAGGTTTGCAAACAATTTAAGATACCTGGGTTGTCATACACATTCACTCTGTTGTTTCTTTATTTGAAACGCTTTTAAAAATCAGAAACACTTGTACTCACACTTCTACACTTGGTCGAGACATTTTACCCTGGATTTATCCAGACAGTGTCGCCGCGGAAATAGGCCTAGGACAAAATTTGTATGGGTAACCCTCCGGCCCAAATAATAAGCTGTGTGAAGGGTTTCGCAAGAGGTTACAAGGTTTTCTCGGTCTGCTCCAAAAAAAATATTGTTCAATTATTAAGTAATTTAAAACTATATAAACAGTGTGTAAATGTGTATGAAAAAATATATATATATAGCTAAATGATGCTAATTAAATTACTAAAAATGAAATATATACAGTATACACACACACACATAAAAAATAGTGTTAAATTATTAAATATTAAATTATGAATAAAGCATTATGTCATTTATTTTATTCAATTAAATTTATTCAATTTATTTTGTTCAAAATTGGTTATAATTTATTATTGTTGCCACCCAATATTTTATCCATAATGCTTTTAAAAGAAGTGTTTCCCCAACTTTTCAAATCAGAAGGATTCAAACAAAATGCAAGTCAAGCATGATTCTTCAAACGATCACAGTATTTCATCCTGGTCAGGGCAAAACTCTTGCGTCTTTCTCTCCATATCTTTTCTGTAGGATATTCTCAGTTGCTTGAGTTTGTGTGTCCTGCCTTGTCTTTCTCAATTGCTTATTCTTTCTATAGTGGAAAAGATGCACTGCATGCAGAAAAGACACTTCTAATTATGCTAACAGTTTTTCTTTATGGCAAAAGTATTAACTTTCCCATGCAAGTCATTAACTCAACTTGGACCACTACATGTTAATTCCCTGCATGTTAACTGATCTGTGTATACATACTGCTATGTAATCCCATGATACGAGTTTCTTGCTTTTCTTCCCTCCCCAGTAACATGACCCGAGAACCTGCGACCACACCTCCAGCCACGAGGAACGGACCGGGAGGTTCGAGTGGGACACCCGCTCAGCTGAATGTGGGGACCCCTACCTCAGGTCCCAAGGGCCCCAGTCCGTTCTTGGTGCGCAGAGGTGAGTCTTAATCACCCTTATCCCAGGTGGAAAACGTTTTGATCACGACATGGTCCCGTTCCTTTAGTAAAGCTGTGGTTTTTATCTCACGTTTGCTTTTTTTCACCTTAATAGTGTGTGGAAAATAATTCAAATGACCTAAAATGCATGTTGTTATTGTTTACCAAATCTGTCATTTCCAGTGGTGGAATGTAACAAAGTACAAATACTTTGTTACTTTACTTAAGTACATTTTTCACATATCTTTACTTTACTTAAGGAGAATAAATAGCGCATACTTTTTACTTTTACTTCGTTAAATTTTGCAGCAATTATTATACTTTCTACTCCACTACATTTCTACAACTTCGGTTACATTTTCATTACATTTTCTGATCAGTTTTTCTACTGCCAAAACGTAATCTGACCGTCCGTCTGTTGCACGTTTGTCTCACCACGTTTGGTCGCCATAGAGCCTCCATTTTTGCACTCAGGTCTAAGTCTCATGGCCCTCTATCAGAATCCAGAGTTTCAAGAAGATTGGAGAAACTTATTTTTCCGCCCAAAAAATGCAAAAGACGTAAGGGGTAACACTGTCGGTTTTTTTTCGGGTCGAATTTTTGAGTTTCGATATCTCAGCTCTGGAAGGGTCTAGAGCCTCCATTTTTGCACTCAGGTCTAAGTCTCATGGCCGTCTATCAGAATCCAGAGTTTCAAGAAGATTGGAGAAACTTATTTTTTCGCCAAAAAAATGCAAAAAACGTAAGGGGTAACACTGTCGTTTTTTTTTTCGGGTCGAATTTTTGAGTTTCGATATCTCAGCTCTGGAAGGGTCTAGAGCCTCCATTTTTGCACTCAGGTCTAAGTCTCATGGCCCTCTATCAGAATCCAGAGTTTCAAGAAGATTGGAGAAACTTATTTTTTCGCCCAAAAAATGCAAAAAACGTAAGGGGTAACACTGTCGGGTTTTTTTTCAGGTCGAATTTTTGAGTTTCGATATCTTAGCTCTGGAAGGGTCTAGAGCCTCCATTTTTGCACTCAGGTCTAAGTCTCATGGCCCTCTATCAGAATCCAGAGTTTCAAGAAGATTGGAGAAACTTATTTTTTCGCCCAAAAAATGCAAAAAACGTAAGGGGTAACACTGTCGGTTTTTTTTCGGGTCGAATTTTTGTGTTTCGATATCTCAGCTCTGGAAGGGTCTAGAGCCTCCATTTTTGCCCTCAGGTCTAAGTCCCATGGCCCTCTATCAGAATCCAGAGTTTCAAGAAGATTGGAGGAAACTTATTTTTTCGCCCAAAAAATGCAAAAAACATCAGACATCTTTTTTTTGCATTTTTTGGGCGAAAAAATAAGTTTCTCCAATCTTCTTGAAACTCTGGATTCTGATAGAGGGCCATGAGACTTAGACCTGAGTGCAAAAATGGAGGCTCTAGACCCTTCCTTAGCTGAGATATCGAAACTCAAAAATTCGACCCGGAAAAAAAAACGACAGTGTTACCCCTTACGTTTTTTGCATTTTTTGGGCGAAAAAATACGTTTCTCCAATCTTCTTGAAACTCTGGATTCTGATAGAGGGCCATGGGACTTAGACCTGAGGGCAAAAATGGAGGCTCTAGACCCTTCCAGAGCTGAGATATCGAAACTCAAAAATTCGACCCGAAAAAAAACCGACAGTGTTACCCCTTACGTTTTTTGCATTTTTTGGGCGAAAAAATAAGTTTCTCCAATCTTCTTGAAACTCTGGATTCTGATAGAGGGCCATGAGACTTAGACCTGAGTACAAAAATGGAGGCTCTAGACCCTTCCTGAGCTGAGATATCGAAACTCAAAAATTCGACCCGAAAAAAAACCGACAGTGTTACCCCTTACGGTTTTTGCATTTTTTGGGCGAAAAAATAAGTTTCTCAAATCTTCTTGAAACTCTGGATTCTGATAGAGGGCCATGAGACTTAGACCTGAGTGCAAAAATGGAGGCTCTAGACCCTTCCAGAGCTGAGATATCGAAACTCAAAAATTCGACCCGAAAAAAAAAACGACAGTGTTACCCCTTACGTTTTTTGCATTTTTTGGGCGAAAAAATAAGTTTCTCCAATCTTCTTGAAACTCTGGATTCTGATAGAGGGCCATGGGACTTAGACCTGAGGGCAAAAATGGAGGCTCTAGACCCTTCCAGAGCTGAGATATCGAAACTCAAAAATTCGACCCGAAAAAAAAAACGACAGTGTTACCCCTTACGTTTTTTGCATTTTTTGGGCGAAAAAATAAGTTTCTCCAATCTTCTTGAAACTCTGGATTCTGATAGAGGGCCATGGGACTTAGACCTGAGGGCAAAAATGGAGGCTCTAGACCCTTCCAGAGCTGAGATATCGAAACTCAAAAATTCGACCCGAAAAAAAACCGACAGTGTTACCCCTTACGTTTTTTGCATTTTTTGGGCGAAAAAATAAGTTTCTCCAATCTTCTTGAAACTCTGGATTCTGATAGAGGGCCATGAGACTTAGACCTGAGTGCAAAAATGGAGGCTCTAGACCCTTCCAGAGCTGAGATATCGAAACTCAAAAATTCGACCCGAAAAAAAAAACGACAGTGTTACCCCTTACGTTTTTTGCATTTTTTGGGCGAAAAAATAAGTTTCTCCAATCTTCTTGAAACTCTGGATTCTGATAGAGGGCCATGAGACTTAGACCTGAGTGCAAAAATGGAGGCTCTAGACCCTTCCAGAGCTGAGATATCGAAACTCAAAAATTCGACCCGAAAAAAAACGACAGTGTTTTTTGCATTTTTTGGGCGAAAAAATAAGTTTCTAAGTTTTTTGCATTTTTTGGGCGAAAAAATAAGTTTCCCTTACGTTTTTTGCATTTTTTGGGCGAAAAAATACGTTTCTCCAATCTTCTTGAAACTCTGGATTCTGATAGAGGGCCATGGGACTTAGACCTGAGTGCAAAAATGGAGGCTCTAGACCCTTCCAGAGCTGAGATATCGAAACTCAAAAATTCGACCCGAAAAAAAACAACAACAGTGTTACCCCTTACGTTTTTTGCATTTTTTGGGCGAAAAAATACGTTTCTCCAATCTTCTTGAAACTCTGGATTCTGATAGAGGGCCATGGGACTTAGACCTGAGTGCAAAAATGGAGGCTCTAGACCCTTCCAGAGCTGAGATATCGAAACTCAAAAATTCGACCCGAAAAAAAAACGACAGTGTTACCCCTTACGTTTTTTGCATTTTTTGGGTGAAAAAATAAGTTTCTCCAATCTTCTTGAAACTCTGGATTCTGATAGAGGGCCATGGGACTTAGACCTGAGTGCAAAAATGGAGGCTCTAGACCCTTCCAGAGCTGAGATATCGAAACTCAAAAATTCGACCCGAAAAAAAAACGACAGTGTTACCCCTTACGTTTTTTGCATTTTTTGGGCGAAAAAATAAGTTTCTCCAATCTTCTTGAAACTCTGGATTCTGATAGAGGGCCATGGGACTTAGACCTGAGTGCAAAAATGGAGGCTCTAGACCCTTCCAGAGCTGAGATATCGAAACTCAAAAATTTGACCCGAAAAAAAACGACAGTGTTTTTTGCATTTTTTGGGTGAAAAAATAAGTTTCTAAGTTTTTTGCATTTTTTGGGCGAAAAAATAAGTTTCCCTTACGTTTTTTGCATTTTTTGGGCGAAAAAATAAGTTTCTCCAATCTTCTTGAAACTCTGGATTCTGATAGAGGGCCATGAGACTTAGACCTGAGTGCAAAAATGGAGGCTCTAGACCCTTCCAGAGCTGAGATATCGAAACTCAAAAATTCGACCCGAAAAAAAAAACGACAGTGTTACCCCTTACGTTTTTTGCATTTTTTGGGCGAAAAAATACGTTTCTCCAATCTTCTTGAAACTCTGGATTCTGATAGAGGGCCATGGGACTTAGACCTGAGTGCAAAAATGGAGGCTCTAGACCCTTCCAGAGCTGAGATATCGAAACTCAAAAATTCGACCCGAAAAAAAACCGACAGTGTTACCCCTTACGTTTTTTGCATTTTTTGGGCGAAAAAATAAGTTTCTCCAATCTTCTTGAAACTCTGGATTCTGATAGAGGGCCATGAGACTTAGACCTGAGTACAAAAATGGAGGCTCTAGACCCTTCCAGAGCTGAGATATCGAAACTCAAAAATTCGACCCGAAAAAAAACCGACAGTGTTACCCCTTACGGTTTTTGCATTTTTTGGGCGAAAAAATAAGTTTCTCCAATCTTCTTGAAACTCTGGATTCTGATAGAGGGCCATGAGACTTAGACCTGAGTGCAAAAATGGAGGCTCTAGACCCTTCCAGAGCTGAGATATCGAAACTCAAAAATTCGACCCGAAAAAAAAAACGACAGTGTTACCCCTTACGTTTTTTGCATTTTTTGGGCGAAAAAATAAGTTTCTCCAATCTTCTTGAAACTCTGGATTCTGATAGAGGGCCATGGGACTTAGACCTGAGGGCAAAAATGGAGGCTCTAGACCCTTCCAGAGCTGAGATATCGAAACTCAAAAATTCGACCCGAAAAAAAAACGACAGTGTTACCCCTTACGTTTTTTGCATTTTTTGGGCGAAAAAATAAGTTTCTCCAATCTTCTTGAAACTCTGGATTCTGATAGAGGGCCTTGAGACTTAGACCTGAGTGCAAAAATGGAGGCTCTAGACCCTTCCAGAGCTGAGATATCGAAACTCAAAAATTCGACCCGAAAAAAAACGACAGTGTTTTTTGCATTTTTTGGGCGAAAAAATAAGTTTCTAAGTTTTTTGCATTTTTTGGGCGAAAAAATAAGTTTCTCCAATCTTCTTGAAACTCTGGATTCTGATAGAGGGCCATGAGACTTAGACCTGAGTGCAAAAATGGAGGCTCTAGACCCTTCCAGAGCTGAGATATCGAAACTCAAAAATTAGACCCGAAAAAAAAACAACAACAGTGTTACCCCTTACGTTTTTTGCATTTTTTGGGCGAAAAAATAAGTTTCTCCAATCTTCTTGAAACTCTGGATTCTGATAGAGGGCCATGGGACTTAGACCTGAGGGCAAAAATGGAGGCTCTAGACCCTTCCAGAGCTGAGATATCGAAACTCAAAAATTCGACCCGAAAAAAAACCGACAGTGTTACCCCTTACGTTTTTTGCATTTTTTGGGCGAAAAAATAAGTTTCTCCAATCTTCTTGAAACTCTGGATTCTGATAGAGGGCCATGAGACTTAGACCTGAGTGCAAAAATGGAGGCTCTAGACCCTTCCAGAGCTGAGATATCGAAACTCAAAAATTCGACCCGAAAAAAAAACGACAGTGTTACCCCTTACGTTTTTTGCATTTTTTGGGCGAAAAAATAAGTTTCTCCAATCTTCTTGAAACTCTGGATTCTGATAGAGGGCCATGGGACTTAGACCTGAGTGCAAAAATGGAGGCTCTAGACCCTTCCAGAGCTGAGATATCGAAACTCAAAAATTCGACCCGAAAAAAACCCGACAGTGTTACCCCTTACGTTTTTTGCATTTTTTGGGCGAAAAAATAAGTTTCTCCAATCTTCTTGAAACTCTGGATTCTGATAGAGGGCCATGAGACTTAGACCTGAGTGCAAAAATGGAGGCTCTAGACCCTTCCAGAGCTGAGATATCGAAACTCAAAAATTCGACCCGAAAAAAAAACTGACAGTGTTACCCCTTACGTTTTTTGCATTTTTTGGGCGAAAAAATAAGTTTCTCCAATCTTCTTGAAACTCTGGATTCTGATAGAGGGCCATGAGACTTAGACCTGAGTGCAAAAATGGAGGCTCTAGACCCTTCCAGAGCTGAGATATCGAAACTCAAAAATTCGACCCGAAAAAAAACGACAGTGTTTTTTGCATTTTTTGGGCGAAAAAATAAGTTTCTAAGTTTTTTGCATTTTTTGGGCGAAAAAATAAGTTTCCCTTACGTTTTTTGCATTTTTTGGGCGAAAAAATACGTTTCTCCAATCTTCTTGAAACTCTGGATTCTGATAGAGGGCCATGGGACTTAGACCTGAGTGCAAAAATGGAGGCTCTAGACCCTTCCAGAGCTGAGATATCGAAACTCAAAAATTCGACCCGAAAAAAAACAACAACAGTGTTACCCCTTACGTTTTTTGCATTTTTTGGGCGAAAAAATACGTTTCTCCAATCTTCTTGAAACTCTGGATTCTGATAGAGGGCCATGGGACTTAGACCTGAGTGCAAAAATGGAGGCTCTAGACCCTTCCAGAGCTGAGATATCGAAACTCAAAAATTCGACCCGAAAAAAAAACGACAGTGTTACCCCTTACGTTTTTTGCATTTTTTGGGTGAAAAAATAAGTTTCTCCAATCTTCTTGAAACTCTGGATTCTGATAGAGGGCCATGGGACTTAGACCTGAGTGCAAAAATGGAGGCTCTAGACCCTTCCAGAGCTGAGATATCGAAACTCAAAAATTCGACCCGAAAAAAAAAACGACAGTGTTACCCCTTACGTTTTTTGCATTTTTTGGGCGAAAAAATAAGTTTCTCCAATCTTCTTGAAACTCTGGATTCTGATAGAGGGCCATGGGACTTAGACCTGAGTGCAAAAATGGAGGCTCTAGACCCTTCCAGAGCTGAGATATCGAAACTCAAAAATTCGACCCGAAAAAAAACGAGTGTTTTTTGCATTTTTTGGGTGAAAAAATAAGTTTCTAAGTTTTTTGCATTTTTTGGGCGAAAAAATAAGTTTCCCTTACGTTTTTTGCATTTTTTGGGCGAAAAAATAAGTTTCTCCAATCTTCTTGAAACTCTGGATTCTGATAGAGGGCCATGAGACTTAGACCTGAGTGCAAAAATGGAGGCTCTAGACCCTTCCAGAGCTGAGATATCGAAACTCAAAAATTCGACCCGAAAAAAAAACGACAGTGTTACCCCTTACGTTTTTTGCATTTTTTGGGCGAAAAAATAAGTTTCTCCAATCTTCTTGAAACTCTGGATTCTGATAGAGGGCCATGAGACTTAGACCTGAGTGCAAAAATGGAGGCTCTAGACCCTTCCAGAGCTGAGATATCGAAACTCAAAAATTCGACCCGAAAAAAAAACGACAGTGTTACCCCTTACGTTTTTTGCATTTTTTGGGCGAAAAAAATACGTTTCTCCAGTCTTCTTGAAACTCTGGATTCTGATAGAGGGCCATGAGACTTAGACCTGAGTGCAAAATGGAGGCTCTAGACCCTTCCAGAGCTGAGATATCGAAACTCAAAAATTCGACCCGAAAAAAAAACGACAGTGTTACCCCTTACGTTTTTTGAATTTTTTGGGCGAAAAAAATACGTTTCTCCAGTCTTCTTGAAACTCTGGATTCTGATAGAGGGCCATGAGACTTAGACCTGAGTGCAAAAATTGAGGCTCTAGACCCTTCCAGAGCTGAGATATCGAAACTCAAAAATTCGACCCGAAAAAAAAACGACAGTGTTACCCCTTACGTTTTTTGCATTTTTTGGGCGAAAAAATAAGTTTCTCCAATCTTCTTGAAACTCTGGATTCTGATAGAGGGCCATGGGACTTAGACCTGAGTGCAAAAATGGAGGCTCTAGACCCTTCCAGAGCTGAGATATCGAAACTCAAAAATTCGACCCGAAAAAAAAAACGACAGTGTTACCCCTTACGTTTTTTGCATTTTTTGGGTGAAAAAATAAGTTTCTCCAATCTTCTTGAAACTCTGGATTCTGATAGAGGGCCATGGGACTTAGACCTGAGTGCAAAAATGGAGGCTCTAGACCCTTCCAGAGCCGAGATATCGAAACTCAAAAATTCGACCCGAAAAAAAAAACGACAGTGTTACCCCTTACGTTTTTTGCATTTTTTGGGCGAAAAAATAAGTTTCTCCAATCTTCTTGAAACTCTGGATTCTGATAGAGGGCCATGAGACTTAGACCTGAGTGCAAAAATGGAGGCTCTAGACCCTTCCAGAGCTGAGATATCGAAACTCAAAAATTCGACCCGAAAAAAAAAACGACAGTGTTACCCCTTACGTTTTTTGCATTTTTTGGGCGAAAAAATACGTTTCTCCAATCTTCTTGAAACTCTGGATTCTGATAGAGGGCCATGGGACTTAGACCTGAGGGCAAAAATGGAGGCTCTAGACCCTTCCAGAGCTGAGATATCGAAACTCAAAAATTCGACCCGAAAAAAAACCGACAGTGTTACCCCTTACGTTTTTTGCATTTTTTGGGCGAAAAAATAAGTTTCTCCAATCTTCTTGAAACTCTGGATTCTGATAGAGGGCCATGAGACTTAGACCTGAGTACAAAAATGGAGGCTCTAGACCCTTCCAGAGCTGAGATATCGAAACTCAAAAATTCGACCCGAAAAAAAACCGACAGTGTTACCCCTTACGTTTTTTGCATTTTTTGGGCGAAAAAATAAGTTTCTCCAATCTTCTTGAAACTCTGGATTCTGATAGAGGGCCATGAGACTTAGACCTGAGTGCAAAAATGGAGGCTCTAGACCCTTCCAGAGCTGAGATATCGAAACTCAAAAATTCGACCCGAAAAAAAAAACGACAGTGTTACCCCTTACGTTTTTTGCATTTTTTGGGCGAAAAAATAAGTTTCCTCCAATCTTCTTGAAACTCTGGATTCTGATAGAGGGCCATGGGACTTAGACCTGAGGGCAAAAATGGAGGCTCTAGACCCTTCCAGAGCTGAGATATCGAAACACAAAAATTCGACCCGAAAAAAAACCGACAGTGTTACCCCTTACGTTTTTTGCATTTTTTGGGCGAAAAAATAAGTTTCTCCAATCTTCTTGAAACTCTGGATTCTGATAGAGGGCCATGAGACTTAGACCTGAGTGCAAAAATGGAGGCTCTAGACCCTTCCAGAGCTGAGATATCGAAACTCAAAAATTCGACCCGAAAAAAAAACGACAGTGTTACCCCTTACGTTTTTTGCATTTTTTGGGCGAAAAAATAAGTTTCTCCAATCTTCTTGAAACTCTGGATTCTGATAGACGGCCATGAGACTTAGACCTGAGTGCAAAAATGGAGGCTCTAGACCCTTCCAGAGCTGAGATATCGAAACTCAAAAATTCGACCCGAAAAAAACCCGACAGTGTTACCCCTTACGTTTTTTTGCATTTTTTGGGCGAAAAAATACGTTTCTCCAATCTTCTTGAAACTCTGGATTCTGATAGAGGGCCATGGGACTTAGACCTGAGTGCAAAAATGGAGGCTCTAGACCCTTCCAGAGCTGAGATATCGAAACTCAAAAATTCGACCCGAAAAAAACCCGACAGTGTTACCCCTTACGTTTGTTGTATTTTTTGGGCGAAAAAATAAGTTTCTCCAATCTTCTTGAAACTCTGGATTCTGATAGAGGGCCATGAGACTTAGACCTGAGTGCAAAAATGGAGGCTCTAGACCCTTCCAGAGCTGAGATATCGAAACTCAAAAATTCGACCCGAAAAAAAAAACGACAGTGTTACCCCTTACGTTTTTTGCATTTTTTGGGCGAAAAAATACGTTTCTCCAATCTTCTTGAAACTCTGGATTCTGATAGAGGGCCATGGGACTTAGACCTGAGGGCAAAAATGGAGGCTCTAGACCCTTCCAGAGCTGAGATATCGAAACTCAAAAATTCGACCCGAAAAAAAACCGACAGTGTTACCCCTTACGTTTTTTGCATTTTTTGGGCGAAAAAATAAGTTTCTCCAATCTTCTTGAAACTCTGGATTCTGATAGAGGGCCATGAGACTTAGACCTGAGTACAAAAATGGAGGCTCTAGACCCTTCCTGAGCTGAGATATCGAAACTCAAAAATTCGACCCGAAAAAAAACCGACAGTGTTACCCCTTACGGTTTTTGCATTTTTTGGGCGAAAAAATAAGTTTCTTAAATCTTCTTGAAACTCTGGATTCTGATAGAGGGCCATGAGACTTAGACCTGAGTGCAAAAATGGAGGCTCTAGACCCTTCCAGAGCTGAGATATCGAAACTCAAAAATTCGACCCGAAAAAAAAAACGACAGTGTTACCCCTTACGTTTTTTGCATTTTTTGGGCGAAAAAATAAGTTTCTCCAATCTTCTTGAAACTCTGGATTCTGATAGAGGGCCATGGGACTTAGACCTGAGGGCAAAAATGGAG
Organism: Pimephales promelas; assembly: GCF_988280905.1. Classification (NCBI taxonomy): domain Eukaryota; kingdom Metazoa; phylum Chordata; class Actinopteri; order Cypriniformes; family Leuciscidae; genus Pimephales; species Pimephales promelas. The sequence continues at coordinate 14,983,807 of NC_142771.1, read as the reverse complement.
GCTCTAGACCCTTCCAGAGCTGAGATATCGAAACTCAAAAATTCGACCCGAAAAAAAACCGACAGTGTTACCCCTTACGTTTTTTGCATTTTTTGGGCGAAAAAATAAGTTTCTCCAATCTTCTTGAAACTCTGGATTCTGATAGAGGGCCATGAGACTTAGACCTGAGTACAAAAATGGAGGCTCTAGACCCTTCCAGAGCTGAGATATCGAAACTCAAAAATTCGACCCGAAAAAAAACCGACAGTGTTACCCCTTACGGTTTTTGCATTTTTTGGGCGAAAAAATAAGTTTCTCCAATCTTCTTGAAACTCTGGATTCTGATAGAGGGCCATGAGACTTAGACCTGAGTGCAAAAATGGAGGCTCTAGACCCTTCCAGAGCTGAGATATCGAAACTCAAAAATTCGACCCGAAAAAAAAAACGACAGTGTTACCCCTTACGTTTTTTGCATTTTTTGGGCGAAAAAATAAGTTTCTCCAATCTTCTTGAAACTCTGGATTCTGATAGAGGGCCATGAGACTTAGACCTGAGTGCAAAAATGGAGGCTCTAGACCCTTCCAGAGCTGAGATATCGAAACTCAAAAATTCGACCCGAAAAAAAAAACGACAGTGTTACCCCTTACGTTTTTTGCATTTTTTGGGCGAAAAAATAAGTTTCTCCAATCTTCTTGAAACTCTGGATTCTGATAGAGGGCCATGGGACTTAGACCTGAGGGCAAAAATGGAGGCTCTAGACCCTTCCAGAGCTGAGATATCGAAACTCAAAAATTCGACCCGAAAAAAAACCGACAGTGTTACCCCTTACGTTTTTTGCATTTTTTGGGCGAAAAAATAAGTTTCTCCAATCTTCTTGAAACTCTGGATTCTGATAGAGGGCCATGAGACTTAGACCTGAGTGCAAAAATGGAGGCTCTAGACCCTTCCAGAGCTGAGATATCGAAACTCAAAAATTCGACCCGAAAAAAAACCGACAGTGTTACCCCTTACGTTTTTTGCATTTTTTGGGCGAAAAAATAAGTTTCTCCAATCTTCTTGAAACTCTGGATTCTGATAGAGGGCCATGGGACTTAGACCTGAGTGCAAAAATGGAGGCTCTAGACCCTTCCAGAGCTGAGATATCGAAACTCAAAAATTCGACCCGAAAAAAACCCGACAGTGTTACCCCTTACGTTTTTTGCATTTTTTGGGCGAAAAAATAAGTTTCTCCAATCTTCTTGAAACTCTGGATTCTGATAGAGGGCCATGAGACTTAGACCTGAGTGCAAAAATGGAGGCTCTAGACCCTTCCAGAGCTGAGATATCGAAACTCAAAAATTCGACCCGAAAAAAAAAAACGACAGTGTTACCCCTTACGTTTTTTGCATTTTTTGGGCGAAAAAATAAGTTTCTCCAATCTTCTTGAAACTCTGGATTCTGATAGAGGGCCATGAGACTTAGACCTGAGTGCAAAAATGGAGGCTCTAGACCCTTCCAGAGCTGAGATATCGAAACTCAAAAATTCGACCCGAAAAAAAACGACAGTGTTTTTTGCATTTTTTGGGCGAAAAAATAAGTTTCTAAGTTTTTTGCATTTTTTGGGCGAAAAAATAAGTTTCCCTTACGTTTTTTGCATTTTTTGGGCGAAAAAATAAGTTTCTCCAATCTTCTTGAAACTCTGGATTCTGATAGAGGGCCATGGGACTTAGACCTGAGTGCAAAAATGGAGGCTCTAGACCCTTCCAGAGCTGAGATATCGAAACTCAAAAATTCGACCCGAAAAAAAAACAACAACAGTGTTACCCCTTACGTTTTTTGCATTTTTTGGGCGAAAAAATACGTTTCTCCAATCTTCTTGAAACTCTGGATTCTGATAGAGGGCCATGGGACTTAGACCTGAGTGCAAAAATGGAGGCTCTAGACCCTTCCAGAGCTGAGATATCGAAACTCAAAAATTCGACCCGAAAAAAAAAACGACAGTGTTACCCCTTACGTTTTTTGCATTTTTTGGGCGAAAAAATACGTTTCTCCAATCTTCTTGAAACTCTGGATTCTGATAGAGGGCCATGGGACTTAGACCTGAGGGCAAAAATGGAGGCTCTAGACCCTTCCAGAGCTGAGATATCGAAACTCAAAAATTCGACCCGAAAAAAAACCGACAGTGTTACCCCTTACGTTTTTTGCATTTTTTGGGCGAAAAAATAAGTTTCTCCAATCTTCTTGAAACTCTGGATTCTGATAGAGGGCCATGAGACTTAGACCTGAGTACAAAAATGGAGGCTCTAGACCCTTCCTGAGCTGAGATATCGAAACTCAAAAATTCGACCCGAAAAAAAACCGACAGTGTTACCCCTTACGGTTTTTGCATTTTTTGGGCGAAAAAATAAGTTTCTTAAATCTTCTTGAAACTCTGGATTCTGATAGAGGGCCATGAGACTTAGACCTGAGTGCAAAAATGGAGGCTCTAGACCCTTCCAGAGCTGAGATATCGAAACTCAAAAATTCGACCCGAAAAAAAAAACGACAGTGTTACCCCTTACGTTTTTTGCATTTTTTGGGCGAAAAAATAAGTTTCTCCAATCTTCTTGAAACTCTGGATTCTGATAGAGGGCCATGGGACTTAGACCTGAGGGCAAAAATGGAGGCTCTAGACCCTTCCAGAGCTGAGATATCGAAACTCAAAAATTCGACCCGAAAAAAAACCGACAGTGTTACCCCTTACGTTTTTTGCATTTTTTGGGCGAAAAAATAAGTTTCTCCAATCTTCTTGAAACTCTGGATTCTGATAGAGGGCCATGAGACTTAGACCTGAGTACAAAAATGGAGGCTCTAGACCCTTCCAGAGCTGAGATATCGAAACTCAAAAATTCGACCCGAAAAAAAACCGACAGTGTTACCCCTTACGGTTTTTGCATTTTTTGGGCGAAAAAATAAGTTTCTCCAATCTTCTTGAAACTCTGGATTCTGATAGAGGGCCATGAGACTTAGACCTGAGTGCAAAAATGGAGGCTCTAGACCCTTCCAGAGCTGAGATATCGAAACTCAAAAATTCGACCCGAAAAAAAAAACGACAGTGTTACCCCTTACGTTTTTTGCATTTTTTGGGCGAAAAAATAAGTTTCTCCAATCTTCTTGAAACTCTGGATTCTGATAGAGGGCCATGAGACTTAGACCTGAGTGCAAAAATGGAGGCTCTAGACCCTTCCAGAGCTGAGATATCGAAACTCAAAAATTCGACCCGAAAAAAAAAACGACAGTGTTACCCCTTACGTTTTTTGCATTTTTTGGGCGAAAAAATAAGTTTCTCCAATCTTCTTGAAACTCTGGATTCTGATAGAGGGCCATGGGACTTAGACCTGAGGGCAAAAATGGAGGCTCTAGACCCTTCCAGAGCTGAGATATCGAAACTCAAAAATTCGACCCGAAAAAAAACCGACAGTGTTACCCCTTACGTTTTTTGCATTTTTTGGGCGAAAAAATAAGTTTCTCCAATCTTCTTGAAACTCTGGATTCTGATAGAGGGCCATGAGACTTAGACCTGAGTGCAAAAATGGAGGCTCTAGACCCTTCCAGAGCTGAGATATCGAAACTCAAAAATTCGACCCGAAAAAAAAACGACAGTGTTACCCCTTACGTTTTTTGCATTTTTTGGGCGAAAAAATAAGTTTCTCCAATCTTCTTGAAACTCTGGATTCTGATAGAGGGCCATGGGACTTAGACCTGAGTGCAAAAATGGAGGCTCTAGACCCTTCCAGAGCTGAGATATCGAAACTCAAAAATTCGACCCGAAAAAAACCCGACAGTGTTACCCCTTACGTTTTTTGCATTTTTTGGGCGAAAAAATAAGTTTCTCCAATCTTCTTGAAACTCTGGATTCTGATAGAGGGCCATGAGACTTAGACCTGAGTGCAAAAATGGAGGCTCTAGACCCTTCCAGAGCTGAGATATCGAAACTCAAAAATTCGACCCGAAAAAAAAAAACGACAGTGTTACCCCTTACGTTTTTTGCATTTTTTGGGCGAAAAAATAAGTTTCTCCAATCTTCTTGAAACTCTGGATTCTGATAGAGGGCCATGAGACTTAGACCTGAGTGCAAAAATGGAGGCTCTAGACCCTTCCAGAGCTGAGATATCGAAACTCAAAAATTCGACCCGAAAAAAAACGACAGTGTTTTTTGCATTTTTTGGGCGAAAAAATAAGTTTCTAAGTTTTTTGCATTTTTTGGGCGAAAAAATAAGTTTCCCTTACGTTTTTTGCATTTTTTGGGCGAAAAAATACGTTTCTCCAATCTTCTTGAAACTCTGGATTCTGATAGAGGGCCATGGGACTTAGACCTGAGTGCAAAAATGGAGGCTCTAGACCCTTCCAGAGCTGAGATATCGAAACTCAAAAATTCGACCCGAAAAAAAACAACAACAGTGTTACCCCTTACGTTTTTTGCATTTTTTGGGCGAAAAAATACGTTTCTCCAATCTTCTTGAAACTCTGGATTCTGATAGAGGGCCATGGGACTTAGACCTGAGTGCAAAAATGGAGGCTCTAGACCCTTCCAGAGCTGAGATATCGAAACTCAAAAATTCGACCCGAAAAAAAAACGACAGTGTTACCCCTTACGTTTTTTGCATTTTTTGGGTGAAAAAATAAGTTTCTCCAATCTTCTTGAAACTCTGGATTCTGATAGAGGGCCATGGGACTTAGACCTGAGTGCAAAAATGGAGGCTCTAGACCCTTCCAGAGCTGAGATATCGAAACTCAAAAATTCGACCCGAAAAAAAAACGACAGTGTTACCCCTTACGTTTTTTGCATTTTTTGGGCGAAAAAATAAGTTTCTCCAATCTTCTTGAAACTCTGGATTCTGATAGAGGGCCATGGGACTTAGACCTGAGTGCAAAAATGGAGGCTCTAGACCCTTCCAGAGCTGAGATATCGAAACTCAAAAATTTGACCCGAAAAAAAACGACAGTGTTTTTTGCATTTTTTGGGTGGAAAAATAAGTTTCTAAGTTTTTTGCATTTTTTGGGCGAAAAAATAAGTTTCCCTTACGTTTTTTGCATTTTTTGGGCGAAAAAATAAGTTTCTCCAATCTTCTTGAAACTCTGGATTCTGATAGAGGGCCATGAGACTTAGACCTGAGTGCAAAAATGGAGGCTCTAGACCCTTCCAGAGCTGAGATATCGAAACTCAAAAATTCGACCCGAAAAAAAAAACGACAGTGTTACCCCTTACGTTTTTTGCATTTTTTGGGCGAAAAAATACGTTTCTCCAATCTTCTTGAAACTCTGGATTCTGATAGAGGGCCATGGGACTTAGACCTGAGTGCAAAAATGGAGGCTCTAGACCCTTCCAGAGCTGAGATATCGAAACTCAAAAATTCGACCCGAAAAAAAACCGACAGTGTTACCCCTTACGTTTTTTGCATTTTTTGGGCGAAAAAATAAGTTTCTCCAATCTTCTTGAAACTCTGGATTCTGATAGAGGGCCATGAGACTTAGACCTGAGTACAAAAATGGAGGCTCTAGACCCTTCCAGAGCTGAGATATCGAAACTCAAAAATTCGACCCGAAAAAAAACCGACAGTGTTACCCCTTACGGTTTTTGCATTTTTTGGGCGAAAAAATAAGTTTCTCCAATCTTCTTGAAACTCTGGATTCTGATAGAGGGCCATGAGACTTAGACCTGAGTGAAAAAATGGAGGCTCTAGACCCTTCCAGAGCTGAGATATCGAAACTCAAAAATTCGACCCGAAAAAAAAAACGACAGTGTTACCCCTTACGTTTTTTGCATTTTTTGGGCGAAAAAATAAGTTTCTCCAATCTTCTTGAAACTCTGGATTCTGATAGAGGGCCATGGGACTTAGACCTGAGGGCAAAAATGGAGGCTCTAGACCCTTCCAGAGCTGAGATATCGAAACTCAAAAATTCGACCCGAAAAAAAAACGACAGTGTTACCCCTTACGTTTTTTGCATTTTTTGGGCGAAAAAATAAGTTTCTCCAATCTTCTTGAAACTCTGGATTCTGATAGAGGGCCTTGAGACTTAGACCTGAGTGCAAAAATGGAGGCTCTAGACCCTTCCAGAGCTGAGATATCGAAACTCAAAAATTCGACCCGAAAAAAAACGACAGTGTTTTTTGCATTTTTTGGGCGAAAAAATAAGTTTCTAAGTTTTTTGCATTTTTTGGGCGAAAAAATAAGTTTCTCCAATCTTCTTGAAACTCTGGATTCCGATAGAGGGCCATGAGACTTAGACCTGAGTGCAAAAATGGAGGCTCTAGACCCTTCCAGAGCTGAGATATCGAAACTCAAAAATTAGACCCGAAAAAAAAACAACAACAGTGTTACCCCTTACGTTTTTTGCATTTTTTGGGCGAAAAAATAAGTTTCTCCAATCTTCTTAAAACTCTGGATTCTGATAGAGGGCCATGGGACTTAGACCTGAGGGCAAAAATGGAGGCTCTAGACCCTTCCAGAGCTGAGATATCGAAACTCAAAAATTCGACCCGAAAAAAAACCGACAGTGTTACCCCTTACGTTTTTTGCATTTTTTGGGCGAAAAAATAAGTTTCTCCAATCTTCTTGAAACTCTGGATTCTGATAGAGGGCCATGAGACTTAGACCTGAGTGCAAAAATGGAGGCTCTAGACCCTTCCAGAGCTGAGATATCGAAACTCAAAAATTCGACCCGAAAAAAAAACGACAGTGTTACCCCTTACGTTTTTTGCATTTTTTGGGCGAAAAAATAAGTTTCTCCAATCTTCTTGAAACTCTGGATTCTGATAGAGGGCCATGGGACTTAGACCTGAGTGCAAAAATGGAGGCTCTAGACCCTTCCAGAGCTGAGATATCGAAACTCAAAAATTCGACCCGAAAAAAACCCGACAGTGTTACCCCTTACGTTTTTTGCATTTTTTGGGCGAAAAAATAAGTTTCTCCAATCTTCTTGAAACTCTGGATTCTGATAGAGGGCCATGAGACTTAGACCTGAGTGCAAAAATGGAGGCTCTAGACCCTTCCAGAGCTGAGATATCGAAACTCAAAAATTCGACCCGAAAAAAAAAACGACAGTGTTACCCCTTACGTTTTTTGCATTTTTTGGGCGAAAAAATAAGTTTCTCCAATCTTCTTGAAACTCTGGATTCTGATAGAGGGCCATGAGACTTAGACCTGAGTGCAAAAATGGAGGCTCTAGACCCTTCCAGAGCTGAGATATCGAAACTCAAAAATTCGACCCGAAAAAAAACGACAGTGTTTTTTGCATTTTTTGGGCGAAAAAATAAGTTTCTAAGTTTTTTGCATTTTTTGGGCGAAAAAATAAGTTTCCCTTACGTTTTTTGCATTTTTTGGGCGAAAAAATACGTTTCTCCAATCTTCTTGAAACTCTGGATTCTGATAGAGGGCCATGGGACTTAGACCTGAGTGCAAAAATGGAGGCTCTAGACCCTTCCAGAGCTGAGATATCGAAACTCAAAAATTCGACCCGAAAAAAAACAACAACAGTGTTACCCCTTACGTTTTTTGCATTTTTTGGGCGAAAAAATACGTTTCTCCAATCTTCTTGAAACTCTGGATTCTGATAGAGGGCCATGGGACTTAGACCTGAGTGCAAAAATGGAGGCTCTAGACCCTTCCAGAGCTGAGATATCGAAACTCAAAAATTCGACCCGAAAAAAAAACGACAGTGTTACCCCTTACGTTTTTTGCATTTTTTGGGTGAAAAAATAAGTTTCTCCAATCTTCTTGAAATTCTGGATTCTGATAGAGGGCCATGGGACTTAGACCTGAGTGCAAAAATGGAGGCTCTAGACCCTTCCAGAGCTGAGATATCGAAACTCAAAAATTCGACCCGAAAAAAAAAACGACAGTGTTACCCCTTACGTTTTTGGCATTTTTTGGGCGAAAAAATAAGTTTCTCCAATCTTCTTGAAACTCTGGATTCTGATAGAGGGCCATGGGACTTAGACCTGAGTGCAAAAATGGAGGCTCTAGACCCTTCCAGAGCTGAGATATCGAAACTCAAAAATTCGACCCGAAAAAAAACGAGTGTTTTTTGCATTTTTTGGGTGAAAAAATAAGTTTCTAAGTTTTTTGCATTTTTTGGGCGAAAAAATAAGTTTCCCTTACGTTTTTTGCATTTTTTGGGCGAAAAAATAAGTTTCTCCAATCTTCTTGAAACTCTGGATTCTGATAGAGGGCCATGAGACTTAGACCTGAGTGCAAAAATGGAGGCTCTAGACCCTTCCAGAGCTGAGATATCGAAACTCAAAAATTCGATCCGAAAAAAAAACGACAGTGTTACCCCTTACGTTTTTTGCATTTTTTGGGCGAAAAAATAAGTTTCTCCAATCTTCTTGAAACTCTGGATTCTGATAGAGGGCCATGAGACTTAGACCTGAGTGCAAAAATGGAGGCTCTAGACCCTTCCAGAGCTGAGATATCGAAACTCAAAAATTCGACCCGAAAAAAAAACGACAGTGTTACCCCTTACGTTTTTTGCATTTTTTGGGCGAAAAAAATACGTTTCTCCAGTCTTCTTGAAACTCTGGATTCTGATAGAGGGCCATGAGACTTAGACCTGAGTGCAAAATGGAGGCTCTAGACCCTTCCAGAGCTGAGATATCGAAACTCAAAAATTCGACCCGAAAAAAAACCGACAGTGTTACCCCTTACGTTTTTTGAATTTTTTGGGCGAAAAAAATACGTTTCTCCAGTCTTCTTGAAACTCTGGATTCTGATAGAGGGCCATGAGACTTAGACCTGAGTGCAAAAATGGAGGCTCTAGACCCTTCCAGAGCTGAGATATCGAAACTCAAAAATTCGACCCGAAAAAAAACGACAGTGTTACCCCTTACGTTTTTTGCATTTTTTGGGCGAAAAAATAAGTTTCTCCAATCTTCTTGAAACTCTGGATTCTGATAGAGGGCCATGAGACTTAGACCTGAGTGCAAAAATGGAGGCTCTAGACCCTTCCAGAGCTGAGATATCGAAACTCAAAAATTCGACCCGAAAAAAAAAACGACAGTGTTACCCCTTACGTTTTTTGCATTTTTTGGGCGAAAAAATAAGTTTCCTCCAATCTTCTTGAAACTCTGGATTCTGATAGAGGGCCATGGGACTTAGACCTGAGGGCAAAAATGGAGGCTCTAGACCCTTCCAGAGCTGAGATATCGAAACTCAAAAATTCGACCCGAAAAAAAAACGACAGTGTTACCCCTTACGTTTTTTGCATTTTTTGGGCGAAAAAATAAGTTTCTCCAATCTTCTTGAAACTCTGGATTCTGATAGAGGGCCATGGGACTTAGACCTGAGTGCAAAAATGGAGGCTCTAGACCCTTCCAGAGCTGAGATATCGAAACTCAAAAATTCGACCCGAAAAAAAAAACGACAGTGTTACCCCTTACGTTTTTTGCATTTTTTGGGCGAAAAAATAAGTTTCCTCCAATCTTCTTGAAACTCTGGATTCTGATAGAGGGCCATGGGACTTAGACCTGAGTGCAAAAATGGAGGCTCTAGACCCTTCCAGAGCTGAGATATCGAAACTCAAAAATTCGACCCGAAAAAAAAACGACAGTGTTACCCCTTACGTTTTTTGCATTTTTTGGGTGAAAAAATAAGTTTCTCCAATCTTCTTGAAATTCTGGATTCTGATAGAGGGCCATGGGACTTAGACCTGAGTGCAAAAATGGAGGCTCTAGACCCTTCCAGAGCTGAGATATCGAAACTCAAAAATTCGACCCGAAAAAAAAAACGACAGTGTTACCCCTTACGTTTTTTGCATTTTTTGGGCGAAAAAATAAGTTTCTCCAATCTTCTTGAAACTCTGGATTCTGATAGAGGGCCATGAGACTTAGACCTGAGTGCAAAAATGGAGGCTCTAGACCCTTCCAGAGCTGAGATATCGAAACTCAAAAATTCGACCCGAAAAAAAAAACGACAGTGTTACCCCTTACGTTTTTTGCATTTTTTGGGCGAAAAAATAAGTTTCCTCCAATCTTCTTGAAACTCTGGATTCTGATAGAGGGCCATGGGACTTAGACCTGAGGGCAAAAATGGAGGCTCTAGACCCTTCCAGAGCTGAGATATCGAAACTCAAAAATTCGACCCGAAAAAAAAACGACAGTGTTACCCCTTACGTTTTTTGCATTTTTTGGGCGAAAAAATAAGTTTCTCCAATCTTCTTGAAACTCTGGATTCTGATAGAGGGCCATGGGACTTAGACCTGAGTGCAAAAATGGAGGCTCTAGACCCTTCCAGAGCTGAGATATCGAAACTCAAAAATTCGACCCGAAAAAAACCCGACAGTGTTACCCCTTACGTTTTTTGCATTTTTTGGGCGAAAAAATAAGTTTCTCCAATCTTCTTGAAACTCTGGATTCTGATAGAGGGCCATGAGACTTAGACCTGAGTGCAAAAATGGAGGCTCTAGACCCTTCCAGAGCTGAGATATCGAAACTCAAAAATTCGACCCGAAAAAAAAAAACGACAGTGTTACCCCTTACGTTTTTTGCATTTTTTGGGCGAAAAAATAAGTTTCTCCAATCTTCTTGAAACTCTGGATTCTGATAGAGGGCCATGAGACTTAGACCTGAGTGCAAAAATGGAGGCTCTAGACCCTTCCAGAGCTGAGATATCGAAACTCAAAAATTCGACCCGAAAAAAAACGACAGTGTTTTTTGCATTTTTTGGGCGAAAAAATAAGTTTCTAAGTTTTTTGCATTTTTTGGGCGAAAAAATAAGTTTCCCTTACGTTTTTTGCATTTTTTGGGCGAAAAAATACGTTTCTCCAATCTTCTTGAAACTCTGGATTCTGATAGAGGGCCATGGGACTTAGACCTGAGTGCAAAAATGGAGGCTCTAGACCCTTCCAGAGCTGAGATATCGAAACTCAAAAATTCGACCCGAAAAAAAACAACAACAGTGTTACCCCTTACGTTTTTTGCATTTTTTGGGCGAAAAAATACGTTTCTCCAATCTTCTTGAAACTCTGGATTCTGATAGAGGGCCATGGGACTTAGACCTGAGGGCAAAAATGGAGGCTCTAGACCCTTCCAGAGCTGAGATATCGAAACTCAAAAATTCGACCCGAAAAAAAACCGACAGTGTTACCCCTTACGTTTTTTGCATTTTTTGGACGAAAAAATAAGTTTCTCCAATCTTCTTGAAACTCTGGATTCTGATAGAGGGCCATGAGACTTAGACCTGAGTACAAAAATGGAGGCTCTAGACCCTTCCTGAGCTGAGATATCGAAACTCAAAAATTCGACCCGAAAAAAAACCGACAGTGTTACCCCTTACGGTTTTTGCATTTTTTGGGCGAAAAAATAAGTTTCTTAAATCTTCTTGAAACTCTGGATTCTGATAGAGGGCCATGAGACTTAGACCTGAGTGCAAAAATGGAGGCTCTAGACCCTTCCAGAGCTGAGATATCGAAACTCAAAAATTCGACCCGAAAAAAAAAACGACAGTGTTACCCCTTACGTTTTTTGCATTTTTTGGGCGAAAAAATAAGTTTCTCCAATCTTCTTGAAACTCTGGATTCTGATAGAGGGCCATGGGACTTAGACCTGAGGGCAAAAATGGAGGCTCTAGACCCTTCCAGAGCTGAGATATCGAAACTCAAAAATTCGACCCGAAAAAAAACCGACAGTGTTACCCCTTACGTTTTTTGCATTTTTTGGGCGAAAAAATAAGTTTCTCCAATCTTCTTGAAACTCTGGATTCTGATAGAGGGCCATGAGACTTAGACCTGAGTACAAAAATGGAGGCTCTAGACCCTTCCAGAGCTGAGATATCGAAACTCAAAAATTCGACCCGAAAAAAAACCGACAGTGTTACCCCTTACGGTTTTTGCATTTTTTGGGCGAAAAAATAAGTTTCTCCAATCTTCTTGAAACTCTGGATTCTGATAGAGGGCCATGAGACTTAGACCTGAGTGCAAAAATGGAGGCTCTAGACCCTTCCAGAGCTGAGATATCGAAACTCAAAAATTCGACCCGAAAAAAAAAACGACAGTGTTACCCCTTACGTTTTTTGCATTTTTTGGGCGAAAAAATAAGTTTCTCCAATCTTCTTGAAACTCTGGATTCTGATAGAGGGCCATGAGACTTAGACCTGAGTGCAAAAATGGAGGCTCTAGACCCTTCCAGAGCTGAGATATCGAAACTCAAAAATTCGACCCGAAAAAAAAAACGACAGTGTTACCCCTTACGTTTTTTGCATTTTTTGGGCGAAAAAATAAGTTTCTCCAATCTTCTTGAAACTCTGGATTCTGATAGAGGGCCATGGGACTTAGACCTGAGGGCAAAAATGGAGGCTCTAGACCCTTCCAGAGCTGAGATATCGAAACTCAAAAATTCGACCCGAAAAAAAACCGACAGTGTTACCCCTTACGTTTTTTGCATTTTTTGGGCGAAAAAATAAGTTTCTCCAATCTTCTTGAAACTCTGGATTCTGATAGAGGGCCATGAGACTTAGACCTGAGTGCAAAAATGGAGGCTCTAGACCCTTCCAGAGCTGAGATATCGAAACTCAAAAATTCGACCCGAAAAAAAAACGACAGTGTTACCCCTTACGTTTTTTGCATTTTTTGGGCGAAAAAATAAGTTTCTCCAATCTTCTTGAAACTCTGGATTCTGATAGAGGGCCATGGGACTTAGACCTGAGTGCAAAAATGGAGGCTCTAGACCCTTCCAGAGCTGAGATATCGAAACTCAAAAATTCGACCCGAAAAAAACCCGACAGTGTTACCCCTTACGTTTTTTGCATTTTTTGGGCGAAAAAATAAGTTTCTCCAATCTTCTTGAAACTCTGGATTCTGATAGAGGGCCATGAGACTTAGACCTGAGTGCAAAAATGGAGGCTCTAGACCCTTCCAGAGCTGAGATATCGAAACTCAAAAATTCGACCCGAAAAAAAAAAACGACAGTGTTACCCCTTACGTTTTTTGCATTTTTTGGGCGAAAAAATAAGTTTCTCCAATCTTCTTGAAACTCTGGATTCTGATAGAGGGCCATGAGACTTAGACCTGAGTGCAAAAATGGAGGCTCTAGACCCTTCCAGAGCTGAGATATCGAAACTCAAAAATTCGACCCGAAAAAAAACGACAGTGTTTTTTGCATTTTTTGGGCGAAAAAATAAGTTTCTAAGTTTTTTGCATTTTTTGGGCGAAAAAATAAGTTTCCCTTACGTTTTTTGCATTTTTTGGGCGAAAAAATACGTTTCTCCAATCTTCTTGAAACTCTGGATTCTGATAGAGGGCCATGGGACTTAGACCTGAGTGCAAAAATGGAGGCTCTAGACCCTTCCAGAGCTGAGATATCGAAACTCAAAAATTCGACCCGAAAAAAAACAACAACAGTGTTACCCCTTACGTTTTTTGCATTTTTTGGGCGAAAAAATAAGTTTCTCCAATCTTCTTGAAACTCTGGATTCTGATAGAGGGCCATGAGACTTAGACCTGAGTGCAAAAATGGAGGCTCTAGACCCTTCCAGAGCTGAGATATCGAAACTCAAAAATTCGACCCGAAAAAAAACCGACAGTGTTACCCCTTACGTCTTTTGCATTTTTTGGGCGGAAAAATAAGTTTCTCCAATCTTCTTGAAACTCTGGATTCTGATAGAGGGCCATGAGACTTAGACCTGAGTGCAAAAATGGAGGCTCTAGACCCTTCCAGAGCTGAGATATCGAAACTCAAAAATTCGACCCGAAAAAAAAAAACGACAGTGTTACCCCTTACGTTTTTTGCATTTTTTTGGCGAAAAAATACGTTTCTCCAATCTTCTTGAAACTCTGGATTCTGATAGACGGCCATGAGACTTAGACCTGAGTGCAAAAATGGAGGCTCTAGACCCTTCCAGAGCTGAGATATCGAAACTCAAAAATTCGACCCGAAAAAAACCCGACAGTGTTACCCCTTACGTTTTTTTGCATTTTTTGGGCGAAAAAATACGTTTCTCCAATCTTCTTGAAACTCTGGATTCTGATAGAGGGCCATGGGACTTAGACCTGAGTGCAAAAATGGAGGCTCTAGACCCTTCCAGAGCTGAGATATCGAAACTCAAAAATTCGACCCGAAAAAAACCCGACAGTGTTACCCCTTACGTTTGTTGTATTTTTTGGGCGAAAAAATAAGTTTCTCCAATCTTCTTGAAACTCTGGATTCTGATAGAGGGCCATGAGACTTAGACCTGAGTGCAAAAATGGAGGCTCTAGACCCTTCCAGAGCTGAGATATCGAAACTCAAAAATTCGACCCGAAAAAAAACGACAGTGTTTTTTGCATTTTTTGGGCGAAAAAATAAGTTTCTAAGTTTTTTGCATTTTTTTGGGCGAAAAAATAAGTTTTCCTTACGTTTTTTGCATTTTTTGGGCGAAAAAATAAGTTTCTCCAATCTTCTTGAAACTCTGGATTCTGATAGAGGGCCATGAGACTTAGACCTGAGTGCAAAAATGGAGGCTCTAGACCCTTCCAGAGCTGAGATATCGAAACTCAAAAATTCGACCCGAAAAAAAAACAACAACAGTGTTACCCCTTACGTTTTTTGCATTTTTTGGGCGAAAAAATACGTTTCTCCAATCTTCTTGAAACTCTGGATTCTGATAGAGGGCCATGGGACTTTAGCCTGGCTGCGCCCGCCTACGCACTTCCGCTCAATTTCATTTTCCTTCAGTACTGCGTCTGGGACCGCTCCATATCCTTAGGTTTCCAGAAATCAATTTTTTGTAGGACCAATCAGCGAATAGAGGGAGTGGCTGAGAACGATGACGTTGATGTAGTGCGTCAGTTTGAGTGCAGTAATGGCAGCGGAGAAAGACGTGAGAAAAGCTATTCGGTCCGTTGTTGGAAAAGAAACTGCCGAATATACAGAATTTAAAGCCGGATTGTTGTCGTCTCACCTCTTGTTGCACAACGGAGGACCAAGTGAAGGAGGCAGAAAGGTTGGAAGTTTGTGCTGGGCAGCTCGTGCACAATGACCGTGACATTTTGGACTTTAGCCTGGTGTTCGCGGTGTTCGGAAGCCCCGAGTCCTGGCTGCTAAACTATTGTTGAAGATCCGCTCAGGAGTCATGTCAGTCGCTCAGATTCCCAACAGTAAATTTACTGATTCTTGTGATGAATAGAACATTTTGAGCCCCTTTGTGCACTCGTACAGGAGGTTGGTGTGTCAGTTTTACATGTTGTAAATCATACAAATTGGTTGTGATTTTAAAAAAAAATTGTCATTAATAAAAATTTGAAAACCCATACTTTGGAGACTATATTTGATTTTCAGTTTTAGATGTCAATGGTTAATTTGTTTTAATAAAAAAAAACAACAACTAAATGCCATGTAAAAATGTACAAACACATACTTTGAAGACCATAATTAAGGTAATTAAGAAACAAAAATACGTAATATAAAAAATTGTTGTTTATTACACATCTGCAGACAGACTGATCATTCACTGTAACTTACAGCATTGACTGAATAATCACTGTCCTTCATGTCAATTATACATTTCGAATTAATAATTGTTCCTAGATTAACAAAACCTGCAGCTCTCGTTGACTGAAATCCTATTGTAAATTTAATCCTCTGATCATTCGGAGTTCGGACTTGTTGTTTCTTTTACTGTCTATGGTTGTTCCAGCCGTTTCGGCGCATGACATACGTCACTCACGACCACACATTAGCGATTGGCTATGGCAGATCGTGAGTGACTCTGGGCAGATCCAATAGATTTGAACTTTAATAGTGAACCCGCCTACAAGGAAGGAAACGTTTCTCAATTGAGGGAGGCCAGACTCTCTGTACAAATGAAATGTATGTACGAGAGTCTGGTAGAACCAGGCTAATGGGACTTAGACCTGAGGGCAAAAATAGTGGCTCTAGACCCTTCCAGAGCTGAGATATCGAAACTCAAAAATTCGACCCGAAAAAAAAACCAACAGTGTTACCCCTTACGGTTTTTGCTTTTTTTGGGCGAAAAAATAAGTTTCTCCAATCTTCTTGAAACTCTGGATTCTGATAGAGGGCCATTAAACTTAGACCTGAGTGCAAAAATGGAGGCTCTAGACCGTTCCAGAGCTGAGATATCGAAACTCAAAATTTCGACCCGAAAAAAAAACGACAGTGTTACTTACCCCTTACGTTTTTTGCATTTTTTGGGCGAAAAAATAAGTTTCTCCAATCTTCTTGAAACTCTGGATTCTGATAGAGGGCCATGGGACTTAGACCTGAGTGCAAAAATGGAGGCTCTAGACCCTTCCAGAGCTGAGATATCGAAACTCAAAAATTCAACCCGAAAAAAAACCGACAGTGTTACCCCTTACGTTTTTTGCATTTTTTGGGCGAAAAAATAAGTTTCTCCAATCTTCTTGAAACTCTGGATTCTGATAGAGGGCCATGAGACTTAGACCTGAGTGCAAAAATGGAGGCTCTAGACCCTTCCAGAGCTGAGATATCGAAACTCAAAAATTCGACCCGGAAAAAAGCCGACAGTGTTACCCCTTACGTTTTTTGCATTTTTTCGGCGAAAAAATAAGTTTCTCCAATCTTCTTGAAACTCTGGATTCTGATAGAGGGCCATGAGACTTAGACCTGAGTGCAAAAATGGAGGCTCTAAACCCTTCCAGAGCTGAGATATCGAAACTCAAAAATTCGACCCGAAAAAAAAACGACAGTGTTACCCCTTACGTTTTTTGCATTTTTTGGGCGAAAAAATACGTTTCTTCAGTCTTCTTGAAACTCTGGATTCTGATAGAGGGCCATGAGACTTAGACCTGAGTGCAAAAATGGAGGCTCTAGACCCTTCCAGAGCTGAGATATCGAAACTCAAAAATTCGACCCGAAAAAAAAACGACAGTGTTACCCCTTACGTTTTTTGCATTTTTTGGGCGAAAAAATAAGTTTCTCCAATCTTCTTGAAACTCTGGATTCTGATAGCGGGCCATTTTTTTCGCCCAAAAAATGCAAAAAACGTAAGGGGTAACACTGTCGTTTTTTTTTTCGGGTCGAATTTTTGAGTTTCGATATCTCAGCTCTGGAAGGGTCTAGAGCCTCCATTTTTGCACTCAGGTCTAAGTCTCATGGCCCTCTATCAGAATCCAGAGTTTCAAGAAGATTGGAGAAACTTATTTTTTCGCCCAAAAAATGCAAAAAACGTAAGGGGTAACACTGTCGTTTTTTTTTTCGGGTCGAATTTTTGAGTTTCGATATCTCAGCTCTGGAAGGGTCTAGAGCCTCCATTTTTGCACTCAGGTCTAAGTCTCATGGCCCTCTATCAGAATCCAGAGTTTCAAGAAGATTGGAGAAACTTATTTTTTCGCCCAAAAAATGCAAAAAACGTAAGGGGTAACACTGTCGTTTTTTTTTCGGGTCGAATTTTTGAGTTTCGATATCTCAGCTCTGGAAGGGTCTAGAGCCTCCATTTTTGCACTCAGGTCTAAGTCTCATGGCCCTCTATCAGAATCCAGAGTTTCAAGAAGATTGGAGAAACTTATTTTTTCGCCCAAAAAATGCAAAAAACGTAAGGGGTAACACTGTCGTTTTTTTTTTCGGGTCGAATTTTTGAGTTTCGATATCTCAGCTCTGGAAGGGTCTAGAGCCTCCATTTTTGCACTCAGGTCTAAGTCTCATGGCCCTCTATCAGAATCCAGAGTTTCAAGAAGATTGGAGAAACTTATTTTTTCGCCCAAAAAATGCAAAAAACGTAAGGGGTAACACTGTAGTTTTTTTTTCGGGTCGAATTTTTGAGTTTCGATATCTCAGCTCTGGAAGGGTCTAGAGCCTCCATTTTTGCACTCAGGTCTAAGTCTCATGGCCCTCTATCAGAATCCAGAGTTTCAAGAAGATTGGAGAAACTTATTTTTTCGCCAAAAAAATGCAAAAAACGTAAGGGGTAACACTGTCGTTTTTTTTTCGGGTCGAATTTTTGAGTTTCGATATCTCAGCTCTGGAAGGGTCTAGAGCCTCCATTTTTGCACTCAGGTCTAAGTCCCATGGCCCTCTATCAGAATCCAGAGTTTCAAGAAGATTGGAGAAACGTATTTTTTCGCCCAAAAAATGCAAAAAACGTAACTGTCGTTTTTTTTTCGGGTCGAATTTTTGAGTTTCGATATCTCAGCTCTGGAAGGGTCTAGAGCCTCCATTTTTGCACTCAGGTCTAAGTCTCATGGCCCTCTATCAGAATCCAGAGTTTCAAGAAGATTGGAGAAACTTATTTTTTCGCCCAAAAAATGCAAAAAACGTAAGGGGTAACACTGTCGTTTTTTTTTCGGGTCGAATTTTTGAGTTTCGATATCTCAGCTCTGGAAGGGTCTAGAGCCTCCATTTTTGCACTCAGGTCTAAGTCTCATGGCCCTCTATCAGAATCCAGAGTTTCAAGAAGATTGGAGAAACGTATTTTTTCGCCCAAAAAATGCAAAAAACGTAAGGGGTAACACTGTCGTTTTTTTTTCGGGTCGAATTTTTGAGTTTCGATATCTCAGCTCTGGAAGGGTCTAGAGCCTCCATTTTTGCACTCAGGTCTAAGTCTCATGGCCCTCTATCAGACTCCAGAGTTTCAAGAAGATTGGAGAAACTTATTTTTTCGCCCAAAAAATGCAAAAAACGTAAGGGGTAACACTGTCGTTTTTTTTTCGGGTCGAATTTTTGAGTTTCGATATCTCAGCTCTGGAAGGGTCTAGAGCCTCCATTTTTGCACTCAGGTCTAAGTCTCATGGCCCTCTATCAGAATCCAGAGTTTCAAGAAGATTGGAGAAACTTATTTTTTCGCCCAAAAAATGCAAAAAACGTAAGGGGTAACACTGTCGTTTTTTTTTCGGGTCGAATTTTTGAGTTTCGATATCTCAGCTCTGGAAGGGTCTAGAGCCTCCATTTTTGCACTCAGGTCTAAGTCTCATGGCCCTCTATCAGAATCCAGAGTTTCAAGAAGATTGGAGAAACTTATTTTTTCGCCCAAAAAATGCAAAAAACGTAAGGGGTAACACTGTCGTTTTTTTTTCGGGTCGAATTTTTGAGTTTCGATATCTCAGCTCTGGAAGGGTCTAGAGCCTCAATTTTTGCACTCAGGTCTAAGTCTCATGGCCCTCTATCAGAATCCAGAGTTTCAAGAAGATTGGAGAAACTTATTTTTTCGCCCAAAAAATGCAAAAAACGTAAGGGGTAACACTGTCGTTTTTTTTTCGGGTCGAATTTTTGAGTTTCGATATCTCAGCTCTGGAAGGGTCTAGAGCCTCCATTTTTGCACTCAGGTCTAAGTCTCATGGCCCTCTATCAGAATCCAGAGTTTCAAGAAGATTGGAGAAACTTATTTTTTCGCCAAAAAAATGCAAAAAACGTAAGGGGTAACACTGTCGTTTTTTTTTTCGGGTCGAATTTTTGAGTTTCGATATCTCAGCTCTGGAAGGGTCTAGAGCCTCCATTTTTGCACTCAGGTCTAAGTCCCATGGCCCTCTATCAGAATCCAGAGTTTCAAGAAGATTGGAGAAACGTATTTTTTCGCCCAAAAAATGCAAAAAACGTAAGGGGTAACACTGTCGTTTTTTTTTCGGGTCGAATTTTTGAGTTTCGATATCTCAGCTCTGGAAGGGTCTAGAGCCTCCATTTTTGCACTCAGGTCTAAGTCTCATGGCCCTCTATCAGAATCCAGAGTTTCAAGAAGATTGGAGAAACTTATTTTTTCGCCCAAAAAATGCAAAAAACGTAAGGGGTAACACTGTCGTTTTTTTTTTCGGGTCGAATTTTTGAGTTTCGATATCTCAGCTCTGGAAGGGTCTAGAGCCTCCATTTTTGCACTCAGGTCTAAGTCTCATGGCCCTCTATCAGAATCCAGAGTTTCAAGAAGATTGGAGAAACTTATTTTTTCGCCCAAAAAATACAACAAACGTAAGGGGTAACACTGTCGTTTTTTTTTCGGGTCGAATTTTTGAGTTTCGATATCTCAGCTCTGGAAGGGTCTAGAGCCTCCATTTTTGCACTCAGGTCTAAGTCCCATGGCCCTCTATCAGAATCCAGAGTTTCAAGAAGATTGGAGAAACGTATTTTTTCGCCCAAAAAATGCAAAAAAACGTAAGGGGTAACACTGTCGGGTTTTTTTCGGGTCGAATTTTTGAGTTTCGATATCTCAGCTCTGGAAGGGTCTAGAGCCTCCATTTTTGCACTCAGGTCTAAGTCTCATGGCCGTCTATCAGAATCCAGAGTTTCAAGAAGATTGGAGAAACGTATTTTTTCGCCCAAAAAATGCAAAAAACGTAAGGGGTAACACTGTCGTTTTTTTTTCGGGTCGAATTTTTGAGTTTCGATATCTCAGCTCTGGAAGGGTCTAGAGCCTCCATTTTTGCACTCAGGTCTAAGTCTCATGGCCCTCTATCAGAATCCAGAGTTTCAAGAAGATTGGAGAAACTTATTTTTTCGCCCAAAAAATGCAAAAAACGTAAGGGGTAACACTGTCGTTTTTTTTTTCGGGTCGAATTTTTGAGTTTCGATATCTCAGCTCTGGAAGGGTCTAGAGCCTCCATTTTTGCACTCAGGTCTAAGTCCCATGGCCCTCTATCAGAATCCAGAGTTTCAAGAAGATTGGAGAAACTTATTTTTTCGCCCAAAAAATGCAAAAAACGTAAGGGGTAACACTGTCGTTTTTTTTTTCGGGTTTCCAATTTTTGAGTTTCGATATCTCAGCTCTGGAAGGGTCTAGAGCCTCCATTTTTGCACTCAGGTCTAAGTCCCATGGTCCTCTATCAGAATCCAGAGTTTCAAGAAGATTGGAGAAACGTATTTTTTCGCCCAAAAAATGCAAAAAACGTAAGGGGTAACACTGTCGTTTTTTTTTTCGGGTCGAATTTTTGAGTTTCGATATCTCAGCTCTGGAAGGGTCTAGAGCCTCCATTTTTGCACTCAGGTCTAAGTCCCATGGCCCTCTATCAGAATCCAGAGTTTCAAGAAGATTGGAGAAACGTATTTTTTCGCCCAAAAAATGCAAAAAACGTAAGGGGTAACACTGTCGTTTTTTTTTCGGGTCGAATTTTTGAGTTTCGATATCTCAGCTCTGGAAGGGTCTAGAGCCTCCATTTTTGCACTCAGGTCTAAGTCTCATGGCCCTCTATCAGAATCCAGAGTTTCAAGAAGATTGGAGAAACTTATTTTTTCGCCCAAAAAATGCAAAAAACGTAAGGGGTAACACTGTCGTTTTTTTTTTCGGGTCGAATTTTTGAGTTTCGATATCTCAGCTCTGGAAGGGTCTAGAGCCTCCATTTTTGCACTCAGGTCTAAGTCTCATGGCCCTCTATCAGAATCCAGAGTTTCAAGAAGATTGGAGAAACTTATTTTTTCGCCCAAAAAATACAACAAACGTAAGGGGTAACACTGTCGTTTTTTTTTCGGGTCGAATTTTTGAGTTTCGATATCTCAGCTCTGGAAGGGTCTAGAGCCTCCATTTTTGCACTCAGGTCTAAGTCCCATGGCCCTCTATCAGAATCCAGAGTTTCAAGAAGATTGGAGAAACGTATTTTTTCGCCCAAAAAATGCAAAAAAACGTAAGGGGTAACACTGTCGGGTTTTTTTCGGGTCGAATTTTTGAGTTTCGATATCTCAGCTCTGGAAGGGTCTAGAGCCTCCATTTTTGCACTCAGGTCTAAGTCTCATGGCCGTCTATCAGAATCCAGAGTTTCAAGAAGATTGGAGAAACGTATTTTTTCGCCCAAAAAATGCAAAAAAACGTAAGGGGTAACACTGTCGGGTTTTTTTCGGGTCGAATTTTTGAGTTTCGATATCTCAGCTCTGGAAGGGTCTAGAGCCTCCATTTTTGCACTCAGGTCTAAGTCTCATGGCCGTCTATCAGAATCCAGAGTTTCAAGAAGATTGGAGAAACGTATTTTTTCGCCCAAAAAATGCAAAAAACGTAAGGGGTAACACTGTCGTTTTTTTTTCGGGTCGAATTTTTGAGTTTCGATATCTCAGCTCTGGAAGGGTCTAGAGCCTCCATTTTTGCACTCAGGTCTAAGTCTCATGGCCCTCTATCAGAATCCAGAGTTTCAAGAAGATTGGAGAAACTTATTTTTTCGCCCAAAAAATGCAAAAAACGTAAGGGGTAACACTGTCGTTTTTTTTTTCGGGTCGAATTTTTGAGTTTCGATATCTCAGCTCTGGAAGGGTCTAGAGCCTCCATTTTTGCACTCAGGTCTAAGTCCCATGGCCCTCTATCAGAATCCAGAGTTTCAAGAAGATTGGAGAAACTTATTTTTTCGCCCAAAAAATGCAAAAAACGTAAGGGGTAACACTGTCGTTTTTTTTTTCGGGTTTCCAATTTTTGAGTTTCGATATCTCAGCTCTGGAAGGGTCTAGAGCCTCCATTTTTGCACTCAGGTCTAAGTCCCATGGTCCTCTATCAGAATCCAGAGTTTCAAGAAGATTGGAGAAACGTATTTTTTCGCCCAAAAAATGCAAAAAACGTAAGGGGTAACACTGTCGTTTTTTTTTTCGGGTCGAATTTTTGAGTTTCGATATCTCAGCTCTGGAAGGGTCTAGAGCCTCCATTTTTGCACTCAGCTCTAAGTCTCATGGCCCTCTATCAGAATCCAGAGTTTCAAGAAGATTGGAGAAACTTATTTTTTCGCCCAAAAAATGCAAAAAATGCAAAAAACGTAAGGGGTAACACTGTCGTTTTTTTTTTCGGGTCGAATTTTTGAGTTTCGATATCTCAGCTCTGGAAGGGTCTAGAGCCTCCATTTTTGCACTCAGGTCTAAGTCTCATGGCCCTCTATCAGAATCCAGAGTTTCAAGAAGATTGGAGAAACTTATTTTTTCGCCCAAAAAATCCAGAAGGGTCACTGAAAAATCCACTAAGGGGTAACACTGTCGTTTTTTTTGGGGGGTCGAAATTTTGAGTTTCTCCAATCTTCTTGAAACTCTGGATTCTGATAGAGGGCCATGAGACTTTGACCTGAGTGCAAAAATGGAGACTCTAGATATATCAACCCGGTCACACTAAATGCGTCTCGCACGCAGTGTGTTTATAGTGCAATTTATACGCGAAAATTAGTTTTTACATGCATAGGAAACGCACCGTGTGTAATATAAGTTTGGTTAGGATTATGGCAAGCCAAGAGGTTCAGAATTACACCATAAATTAATCGCGTTTACTGCCATAGTTATTAACATATAGTAAGGATAAGCATGTGTATATTGCCTAGTTGCAAGTTTGTTTCAGAAATGGTGACATTTTTTTTTCCATCATTATTGAACATCATTATAGGAGTATTAGGTTGAATGAGTTAGAATTAAATGTTTTATTAATCATTAGAAAATAGACATTAAGAAAATAAATTATGCAATTACTTTTACTTTTAATACTTAAAGTACATTTAAAATCAGGTACTTTTTACTCTTTACTTAAGTATGGTTGTCATTGTGTTACTTCTACTTTTACTAAAGTAAATATGTATCTGGTTATTTGTACTTTTACTTAAGTACTGAGATTCAGTACTTCCTCCACCACTGGTCATTTCTTTGTTTCAGGTACAAAGAAGCAAGCGCCTGCACCTCCCAAACAGACCACGTCTGCCACACCTCAGAGTGTAAAGACGGCTCCTAACCAGCCCACAGCAGGCCAGTCCTCGGCCCCGAGCATCCCTCAGCCTCTCATCGCACCCCGTCGCAACAACCAGACCCCCATCCAGGCCCCCAGTCACCCTCCTCCTCAACCTCCCCCCCAGAGCACAGAAGAACCAGACCAGTCCCTTCCCAGAACCCCCACCCCACCCGGTACACCGCCCCACGACAACTCCCAGACCCCCCTCACTACCTACCCCTCCGGCTCCCTGCCACGCCCCAGACCCACCCCTCGCGTGCGACCCAAACCCAGCGGCCCGCCACCACCCCAACCAACAAGCGATGGTGCCAATGGTGTCTGTGTGTCTGGATCCAAGATCATCTCAGGTAAGAATAGGCACTTTTATTTGGCACTATATCATCTGCTTTTGGATCTGTATTATTATTATTATTACTATTATTATTTGTGTTTATTATTGCCCATACTTGAAATTAGTTGAACAAATGTATTAAGAGCATTGAACTTTGAAGTTTGATGGAAATTAATGAAAAACAACAACATTGTGACATTTTTCCACAGGCTGGCAAATGATAATAATAAATAACAATGGAAATACTTAAGTTATTTTATAAATAATATTATGTAATGTTTATAGAATTATAATTAAGAATTTGAATTCATTATATTACATATACATTATTTTTGTTTAGTTTTATTTATATTCAATATGACAATATGCTTTCAATATGCTATATATTGTATTGGTAATATAATTATGATAAATAATAATTGAAATAATACAATACATTTATGCGGAAGAGGATTAGGGCCAAGCATAATAATAAAAAAAAAAACATCTCTAGATTAATGTCATTATAATGCGAGATTAAACTTGTTAAATTTCGAGAAGAAAAGTTGAAATACAATCTTGAGAATAAACTCATTAAATATCGAGAATAAAGTCGTGGTGTACTTTTTTTTCTCTAAATTTAATGAGGTTTTTTTTCTCGAAACAAAATGACTTTATTCTCAATATTTAATGAGTTTATTCTTTGTATTTCGACTTCTTTCTTGAAATTTAACGAGTTTTTTTTCCCTAAAACGCAACGACTTTATTCTCGATATTTAATGAGATTACTCTCAAGATTGTATTTCGACTTTTTTCTCAAAATTTAACAAGTTTAATCTCACATTATAATAAATTTAATCTCGATATTAATTGAGTTTATTCTCAAGATTGTATTTCGATTTTTTTCTCAAAATTTAACAAGTGTATTCTCACATTATAATGACTTTAATCTGGATATTAATTGAGTTTATTCTCAAGATTGTATTTCGACTTTTTTCTCGAAATTTAACAAGTTTAATCTCACATTATAATGACTTTAATCTCGAGATGGTTTTAATTGTTTTTTATTATTGCTTGGCCCTAATCCTCTTACGTGCTTATATGAGTAAAAATAATACATTATTTTATTTTTTTTATTTATGAAATGATTATTTCATTTCAATTCTAGAAAATAAAAGCCTTGCATATGACCAAAATATTGTACAGAGTGTTGCTAATATTATCATAATAAATAGTAATGAAAATAATTAAATACTTTAATAAATAAAAATAAATAATACATTCTTTTATAATTTCATTATATATTATATATGTACCAGAGATAACTTTATCCTTATCCTGTGGGCAAATTAGAAAAAAAATTCAACATGTCCGTGCAAGCGTTATGGGAATGTCAAGAGCTCAATGGATGCCGCTTACTCACTTTATGACATCTCAATCAACTACAACTAGAGTCTGTAGAAAACCACAGGTGTCCAATGTCTGTATATAATGTACCTCATTAAAAGCTCATTACTGGGCAGGAAGCCCAACACTAGCCCCTGCCAAACAGCTGCCCTGAGGGTTTCCCTCCATTAGGAACGTTTAACATGACCAAATAACTTTGTCTTCAGATGAGCGTCATCTTTGTTTCATGCATTATATACTGTATAGTTATCTAGTTTATATGTAATATTTACATTTAAATATGCAATGCGAAAGTTATTATTTAATTATTTAAATATTTCCTAATTTCGTAATTATTTCCTTTTCACATCCTTGAATGTTCCGTGTTAAATAGAAGTTAAACTAAATACTATAGACAGCATTCATGCCATGTAAAAAAAATATTGATAATATTTCTGAAATATTGACATTGGTAAAAGTCTTGTTTACGGTAATGCACTTAAAATGGAAGTTTCGAAAGTCAGTTATTATAGATATAAACACCATTGTTGTTCGTTTCTGCTGATTGAGGAACGTCAAATTGATTTTCTGTGATGATCAACAAAATGTCAGATGTGATGATCTATTAACGATGACTATTCTTCTGAAAATCAAACACAATTGTATCCAAAGAAATCAAAGCAGGACAAGGAGAAAGAATCTTGAGTCTTAATTTAAAAGATGAGTTCTATTCCTTAAAAACGGAATGTTCCGTGACAGTTAATGATCATCATTAATCGTGGCTGAACACAAATCTTTCGTTTTTGTGTTTAATAATGATATTTACTCAATACTCTTTCAGTCTCACACACACACACATCTTCATATCTGGATTTCACATTTATCCCTCATAACACAAGATGTCATCATTGGCCTCTCTGCAGGATGCATCGTGTGTAATAATCTTAGTCGTAAGTTTGGGTCAGTGAAACCACATTGGAACCGTTTCCAGTGCTTGTGGAAATATCAGCAGATTCCCAGAGTCCTTCGCAGTTTGGCGTGAGGTTCAGGCTCTCCTGGTTTACTGCATTGCTTCTGCCGCCACGTTCACAGCGGACGCTTCAATGACATTACCACCGCCGTGAATCATGCATCATCACTGTTTAAAGAAATCTCCACTTCTGGTGTTTAATGACACACTTTCCGATGGTTCACCGGCATCAGACCTTCATATTCAAAGTCAACATGAATTTAAAATTCAGCCTGTTTACTTTCCTAATACATGTTCCTGGTCTTCATCTTCATTGCACTACAATTCAAAAGTTTGGATTTTTTTTTACGTTTTTGAAAGACGTCTCTTCTACTACCTTCTACCTAGGCTGCATTTATTTATTCCAAACTTTTGAACTGTATTGTATATTTGCAACTTTACATAACCCACTTATTTTGACACATTATAGAAGTAAAATGGGTTGCAGACCCATTCATGTTGACTTTAAAAGGTCATTAGATTGTGATTGTGTTTATGGAAGTTCACAGCCATCTGAATGATGATTGGTTGGTCATCATCAGTGATTGATCCTTTGAACATGTTGTGACGTTGTTGCACTGTTACAGATGTGTGATCTTCTGCCTGTGAGGTCTGGTTTGAGTGACAGGCGATGGTAAGATTTGGGCGTATCCGTCAATGTTTTCTGAGCTCAGTGTGTGTGTCTGTACGCTTTCTGCACAGCGGCAGCCGTCCTGGTGCCTGTTTTAACCCGACTAACAGCAAGTTAAAACGCATGACAACCAGCACATTGCAACTAAACATGTAACCCCGGCTGCTTCTGCAGGGTGAATGTCATCTGTGCCATAAATACTGTTATTTAACATTATTGAATTTTTTAGTTTGGGGTCAGTTTTATTTATTTTTCTGCTGAAAGAAATCACTTTTATTTTGCAAGGAGGACAAATGGAATTGATCAAAATTGACTAAACTCTTTGTAAATATATTTATTTCAAATAAATGCTTCTTTTGAACCTTCTACTCCTCAAAGAATCCTGAAAAAAATGTATTACGGTTTACACACACAAATATTAAATATAACTTTTCAACATTGATAATAAAAATAAATAGCAGCAGATTGTGACACTGACAACTGGAGCAATGATGCTGAAAATTCAGCTTTGATCACAGGAATAAATCATATTTTACAATATATTCAGTTATAAAGTTATTTTAGATAATAATACTATTTCAGTTAATGCAGTTTTTTGTTCAAATAAATGCAGCCTTGGTGAGCATGAGACGTTAAAAATCTTACTGACCCCAAACTTGTGAACAGTAGTGTATATTTGGTAGTGTTTGGATATTAAAGATGTATAATATTAATATTGTTGGTTAAATATAAATGGCTAATAAATAAAATTAAAAAATTTCAGAACGTTATTGATGTTAGTGATATAACATGCATTTTGATATCCAAAATACATTCAAGTGCTGCTTGTTCAATTATACATTCTTGGTTTCACAAATATTGCTTATTTTCTCTGGGACAGGTTTTTATGAAATTTAGTTTTGGTGGAAAGATTATTAAAATATTTTCTTTTGAAAACTTTAACTATGCATTTTGATTGCACAGATGGAGATGGAGATGGAGAGGAGAGATCTTTTACGGGACCAGGGCTGGATCTTGTCCCGGAGCTTGAGGATGAATCCTTGGAAACGACCACCGAGGATGAACACCAATCAGAAAACACCGCCCTGTGAGGTGGGCGGAGTCAAGTCTTCACACAGCCAATCGAAAGCTATGTTCGTAATGGAATACTAGCATACTGCACCGTATATTTCTACCGTTTTTAAGGATGTGAACGTATCCAACGTGAGAGAAACATTGTCACATGACCTCTTTATATACCGGTCACCTCATGAATAAATAGTTCTTCAAGTAAAATATGTCTCAACTTTTGGAAGCGTGATCAAATAAAGAGTCATGACAGTTGTAGTTTAAACGACACTGGAAATGGAAGGTCAAGTTAATGCATTGCATTATGGGATACGGCACCCAGCACAGTGTGCAAATATAGTAGGTCATCTGGGTATATTCTAAGCATACTGAAAGTATGCAAAGTGTACATACTACACACAGTATAGTAGTATGCTATTCCGAACATAGCCACTTTTAGCCCCTGCAGATATAGTCCCATTTACACAAAATACATGAAACTAAACAGTCTAGAAGCTTCCTGGAGTCTCTGTCCTCACAATGCTGGCACATTGTAACCATAAGCCGGGAAGAAATCAGTACGCACATATTAACATGCTCTACAATCTTGATTTCATTCACAAACGGCATAAAGCTGATATGGGTTCAAATATCAAATATGAATGTCTTTGAGTTTTGTGTAACAAGCGACATATTTGTGCAAATCACTGAGTTTGTGTGGCTGATCTTCCACACTTCACATTTAAGTTGTTTATAATGGTGAATGTCATTTATTCAAATTTATTTTAATCGTTCCTTTTCTCTTTTAATACATGTGTAAAAGTGTAAAAAATAATAATAATAGAACATTTGAATTGAAATGAGGTTGAGAATGAAAAATACTGATTATACAGATACAATTCATTTTGATACATGTGATTTGTATTTTTAAGTATTTGTCCTGGGGTGCAATACTGACTATCATGGCATTAAAGTCAGTTTTCTATTAGTTTATTTGTTTTAAAAAAAATAGTAATTGTGTTTCACTGGGTTTCACAACTGTTTCACAGTTTTTCATCCACTAAAATAAACCCTGCACATACTATTATGAAATAGTTCGTTGTCAAAATGACCAAAGACGCTCTTTTAAAAGATCCGGTGTCAGAGCTTTAGGGGTTTCATCATGTTGTATGCAATTCACAAAGCGCACTGACAACATTAATGTGAACGAGTGAATTATGGATCTGTCAAGCTCAGGAACCGTCAGCTAGAAAGCCAAAAGTCATTCATTCCTTTCAAGAGGGAATATGTATTTTATTTCTGTGGTTATGTTCTCTTTAATGTGCTTTCTTAATTGTACATATTGATTTTTTTCCCCCCCTTTTCTATATCTGTGTGCACATTTCCTGCCTCTGAATTCTTTTTCTTCACATGTGCCTCAGATGAACAAATTTTTTCTGATTATATATCTAATAAAAAGCTTGATTACAGAAGCAAGTTTGATCTCAAAAGTTGTTTTTTAAACACCGTTTAATTTACAGAAACATCAAGGACAAAATAGTTTTCATAGGAGTTAAAGTTAGGGTAGGCAATGTTTTTCATAAACACTTTTTGTTATACTGGTTGAAACTCTATTCACATCCTGATAGCAATCAATAATAGAAGTGGTCTAAATATTAAATGTACATAATCCTTTGTGGAAGACTCAGGACTGAAAAATGTACGTCCAATCATTGTGCTTTGAGACACACTACTGCGTTTTCGTTTAAAAACGGAGACCTTTTGCTACGTTTGCACCTCCCGTCTAGACTAAAACGGAAAAAACAAAGACCTGAAACGGAGAAGTTTATAAACGCTGCAGCTCCGTTTTGCGTTTTGAATCTCTGGAGGGCGTTTTAGTGAAGATGGGACAAAACGGAGGAATTTAGAAACGATGACGCTCGGCTCTATGATTGGGTGTCATCAGTCATGACGTGTCCTTCCCTGATTCGTCAGCCACCCATCAGGTAGCTAACGTTACTTTCTTCACCGGCACGCGCATGCCCAGTGTTGGTGAATGGTCACGTGATCTGCGTTTTCAGAAGATTTAATGTGCACTGAAATCAATTCTAATTCACAGATAAAACGCTGGTGTGGACAGAGATTGTATTCTTTTTAATTCTTCGTTTTTAAACGAAAACGCAGTAGTGTGGACGTCGGCCCAGATCAGGGCCAGATGTGGATTCCAGCGAACCAGATGTGGGCCGTATCTGAGCGAAACTATGCCGTGGCTTTGAAGACGCTCTGAAGGGAGGGTGGGATCTCATGCTTTCAAAGCTAGCCTCTCAGAAATTGCCTACCCTACCTTTAAACTGTCATTTAATGTCTTTATCAAAAAAAGTAAAAACTGATCGATAAATAAATAAGCATACCGGTCAATTATTAATTACATACTCAGTGAAGATTTACTTTAACACCAGTCACACTAAACAATCCATGATAAAGGGGCAAGTGACTATGCCCAGTAGGCGATGAGAAACACAGCCAGTGACATACAGACGATGAGGTTGGCGTTTACCACGTGTCTCATACAGGGCTCTTCCTCGAGGGAACACATCGGAGTCTCTGGAGGAGGAGACATGGGCTTCCCTTCTTTCTGCTTCTCCATTCCACAGATCCAGAACAGAGCCGATTTGAGTTTAGAGGAACCCGCTTCACTGGACACAGACCTACTGGAGTCTGGTGAGAAACAGTGCTCAGAATTACATGTAAACAGGCTGAATATACATGATGTATTAAGTGCATTTTAAATTGCCTGCCAAATGCATTTACACTTGCATGGCCATTTGTTTGCAGATGCCACTTTTGTGATTTCTATGTAAAATATTGACATTCAAATATTAATTGTTATGCCAATGTTTTTTGGAGTTAAAAGACTGACAAAAAGAAAAAAAATTATGACACAAAAGTCCAAATTATGACATAATTATGAGAATTTTTTTTTAATTATGACACAAATTAGATTATGACCAAAAGTAAGTGTCAATTTCTCAAATGTATGACTTAGTATGTCATAATTGTAACATCTCATAATTATAACTATTTTATGATTTAATTATTATTTAATTATTTAACTATTTTAATTATATTATGATTTAACGAGATTATGTATGTAGTGTTTTTTTGGTGTCATGCTTATATTTCACGTTCAAATTTTTCACTCAGATGTTTCTTATTTCCTCCACTCATTTTAAACACTTTTAAAAATATCAAATGACTTTGTCTCCCTCTTCTGGATAACTGGAATATTAAAGTCAAAGAATTTAGCATAAAACTTAGAATAAGTAAGGATAGACTTGACAATTTACATCACCTTGGCAAACCATTGAATGCATTATTTATTCTAAAACATACTGAAACTTATCTGTCCGTTTAATTAAAATCACAAAATAATGCAACAAATGCATGTGAATTGGAAAAGGTACCTTCTTTCATTTGATATGCATCGTTTTCCATGTCTTTTGTGTTCTGTGTGGCGCCTTCGATCGTGTAGAGATCTGAAGCCACAACCTCTTCGCTTTCTTTCACAGGGTCAAAGCGTGTGTACCACGTCAAACGACTGATCTGGAAAATAACAAGCCCTTTATACCGGACGTGTGTATATTCTCAAGGTTTATGAAGACATTTCGGAATACATTTCTGAAATTGCAAAATGTGTGTGTTTACCTGCTCTGGTTTGGGCTTCTCTGTAGCCAGACTAACACACACCACCACGATTAGTGTGAGGAGACTGAGAATGATGGAGAAGTACAGGAAGTGAACATATTTGATGATGTCAGGCCTGGTGTCGCTCTCATAGCACAGCGGTGTAGGATAGACGAAATCCAGGATCATCCTTATAACGCCCACCAACATGCCCACTATCAGACCCCAGAATGCACCCTACACCAACAACAACACAATCAGTTAATGTGTTTATTATTTATTGATCATATACATGAATAAAATACCTTTACACTGTAAATAAAGTGCAGTGAATGACCTTCTAAAGTTCATATACTAGACAGAAGAGTACATTATGGATTATCATAATTATGAGGTTAAAAGGTCAATAATATGAGCAGAAATTATGAGATAAAAAGTTTACATGACATTCTGTCATAATTATAGGATAAAAAGTCATAATTATGAGATAAGTTGACATAACAATTTCAAACAAAGCAAAAAATTATAAATAAAGATAAAGACTAAACATAAATAAAGATAAAGTGTCTAAATTATGACCGTCATAATTATGAGATTAAAAAGGTTGACATTGTGACAATGTTGTAATAATGAGATTAAAAGTGTCAAAGTACACAAAGATTAAAAGTACACACTGTCATAATAAGATAAAAGCGAGATAGAGTTTAAATTGTCACTCATTATGAGCTTTAAAAAGTCAACTTTGTGACAATGTTGTAATAATGAGACAAGTTAACTTTGAGATCAAAAGTTGACAACACGCTGTCATAATTATAAGAGACTTGCACTGACAAATTTTAAAATATGTCACTGCCATTTTTTTGTCTCAAGATTCACAGCAGTTTTATGTTGTTGTTGTTTTTTTTTTCAAAAGGTACTTTTGTCCTATTTGATCAACGGTCTAGTCCTGCCTCAGTCTAGACCCTGTCTGTGAAACCAGGCCAAAAAGTCAAAATTATGACAAAATTCTAAATGATGACAGTCGATTATGAGATGATGAAAACGAAAATTGACATTATGAGACAAGTCAATTAAAAAAAATAATAATGTCAGACTTTTTGTTATTTCGCTTTTATAATTAAGATTTAGTATGTCATCATTTTAACCATCTCATAATTATAGCCTTTAAGTATAATTATGATTTTCCAATTTCTTTTTTGTGGAAGAAATGGGCTTCCATATTACTCATTACATTGTATAAGTTCATAGTGTATAGTGGGTCATTTGAGTATTACCATCTATATGAGTGAGTGATTATTTATTCATTCACTCAACCGACAGTTCAAACATTGATTAACTCTGTTGCGCAGCACAACACTTCTGCAGTAGCTTCACTTTTGAACTATTATTGTTGGTGGAGCAATAATAGACAAAGCAAACATCAAAATATTTTTAATACCTCACACTATCAGTCTTAGTGTTGGTCTTGACATCCACTGTCATTGATATTGAATCAATCACAGTGGCAAGGCAAAATCTCAGCCAACAGTGCTTGTGATATTACTTTATTTATAATTTAACCCATGATATAAGTGCGAATTTACATGCATTACTAATGAATACTTTTCAAATCTAATGAAAACATTAAAAAGAAAGAAAAAAAAACATTTAAATGCTTGTACCTTCTCATTGGTCCGTTTCCAGAAGCATCCCGCAAGGAAGATGACTGTTATGGGGGGCTGCAGGTACATACTGATGGATTGGATGTAGATGAAGAGCTGCCCACCCTGACTGGCCTGAACTAGAGGAATCCACAGCACTGACACCACCACTAACACCAACACAAACACTCTTTGACATGGGAACACACACATACACAACAGTTAAAAACAGCTGACTTTACCAGAGAGCTAAATGTATTAAGTATTTGTAGTTACTAGTTGTAGAATGACAATACTAGATTAATTTTCCAAAAGCTTCACCAAAAGAGAACAGGTTAACAGCTGTTCAACATCAACGTTGCATAATGTTAATGTCCACAAAACATGAAATTATAACATCAGTATTTCAACCAAATTTTAATGTCTTTCTGACCGCCAATTACATTTAAAAGCAAAAAGCCTGTTTACAGGCTGAAGAAATTGGTGAATTTGCCTTAAAAATCGAATGTGTGTAAAACAGCTTGTTGATGTCACACCTCCCCACAATCATGAGCTCCCACTCGGAGGCAGTGCGACGAATGTTTCTCCACAGGTCCATGGTGAAAATGGTGCTGGAACTGTTGAATATGGAGGTCAAAGAGGACATGAGAGCAGCCAACATCACAGCCATCATTAAACCCCTCAGACCTGGACAAACACACACAAGAAAAATGAGTTATCTCAGCCAGCTGATCTAGAAACTGAAAAACAACCAACATGCACATAAACAATCAATACCTGCGGGAAGGAGCTCCATCACCAGTTTGGCATAAGCAATGTCCGAGCAGCCCACAGGATTCCCACAAACCTGTTTACACACATCTGGGTCTCCACAGCCCACCTCGTCTACAGTTCTCACACACACACACACGTTCATATGCATTTCAATAGAAGAAACTGTACATTTAGGGGCCTTAAACTTTGGTGTTTGTTTCAGTAGTTCACCTGGGTAAAGTATCCTGCTGATCATGCCTGGAATCACCATCATGAAGAAGGGCAGAACTTTGAGGTAAGCGGCGAGCAGAGATCCTCCTTTAGCATGCAGAATGTTCTTGGAAGCAAGCGAACGCTGCACTATCACCTGCACACAGGAACAACAACAAAATATAATCAACAATCTAAACATAAGCAACGGCAATAATAAATCTACAACAACGGCAATAAATCAACAGCAGCAATAATCTACATCAACAGCAATAAACAACAACAGCAGCAGCAATAATCAAAATCAGCAACAATAAGCAGCAGCAATAATCAACAACAACAGCAATAATCTACAACAGCAATAGTATACAACAACAGCAATAATAAGCAGCAGCAATAATCTACAACAGCAGCAATAATCATCAGCAGCAATAAACAACAACAACAGCAGCAATAAATAATCAACAGCAGCAGCAATAGTCAACAACATCAATAGTATAAAACAACAGTAATAATAAGCAGCAGCAATAATCAATAGCAGCAATAATCTACAGTAGGAATAATCAACAGCAGTTGTTATGATCAAAAAATATTATGTTTGCAAGGTATGTTGTTGCTAGGCAGTTGCTAAGAACTTATGGATGATTGTTACAATGTGGTTGCAGGAGAAGAGTTCTAAAGGGTGGTTTTTAAATTAGATAGAAACTAGTTTAGAACTAGTCTAGAACTACCCCTGTGAAAAAGAAGTGTGCTTCATTTACTAGTAATGTGCACATTCAATGATTAAGTGCTCAACATTTTCACAAGAGTCGCTAGATAGAAAGAACTAGAACTTCTAGACAGATCAAGAACTTCAGTCTAGCAACCTAGAACTTCAACTCTAGCTGGATCTAGACCTTCTATATTTATATTGCTCTATCTCTAAGTTCTTTAGAGAAAGATCAATATAAATATATAGAAGCCATCATACCCATCATGGGTAATGTGTCTTAAAAAAGTTCAATCAACACTTCTGGTCGTTCACCTGGTCAGAGCACCAGTACCACATGGAGGGCATAGACATGCCCAGGATTACTCCCGGCCACGGCAGGTCAGAGGTCACAGGGTGACGGAATATGTGAAAGGCATCATCACGAGGGATTCCGCAGGTGGTGTTGGGCACTCGGATGGAGGGAATAGCTTGAGGATACTTGTCCAGGACAGCCTGAAATCCCCCAACCTCTGCAAAACCTGACATCGAGAAAAAAAAAAGAGTGTATTGTAATTGCATAGAAGCTTCAGAATTTTTTTTAATTATTGTCATATTCACTCACTGAAGCCCATGAGGATCAAGGCTCCGACCACCATGATGACAGTCTGAACCGCATCGGTGTAGATCACTGCTGCCAGACCGCCTGTGAACAGTCAGTCAAGATATGCTTTAGAAGATTACAAGGATTAAAGGGCCGTTCACAACAAGATGGATAACCAGAACTATCGATGGCCACTTTCGAAACACTGCTTCATGAACCTTCGAAACGTTTGCAAATCAATAATTTAGAACCAGTGATTTAGAGCATATTTCAAACGGCAAAAGCCAAATGATTTCAGTGTATTGTTCAGGTTTTGTTAAGTCATAACTATTTCGAAACCTTTTGAGTTGTAGTTAGATAGAGCAAGAACTTCTAGACAGATCAAGAACATCATTTGATGCAGTTAGAACTTGAACTCTATAGGCATACGTGAGATAGATTTAAAACTTAAACCAACTGTACTTAGACAGACCTATAGTTTCTTAATAGATGGATTGATCTATATATACTAGAAAATCAATATCTAGATAGATAGTCCATATTCAGTAATATAAATAGGAGGATAGTTTTGAAATGTCGATCTCTGTGAACCCATGAACCAGTGTTTATAGTTTGTATCTGATTTCGGATCAGTTTTATAAATGTGTCAACATTTAATGACACATTTGTAAAATAAAAACAAAATGTTTTGATTTACCAAACCCTCCATAAAACCAAACAAAACAAGTCCTACAATTGAATAAAATCGCATATTATACACTACATACACTTCATTTGAGACTACACTTTTAATAAAACATTTCCCAAAGTAAACTATGGCCGCAAATTCCTCGTTACCAACACAATTCAACAGAACTTGCGACCATAGTTGGCAGGTGATGTTTTTGGGAAACGCACCCCTATCTCTAACTATAAATAATCATTCTAATTCTATTAGAATAGAGATATCCAAACCATATTGATAACTACATGAGGGAACGATCTCGTTGGTATCACTTTCAGAACTGATGAGCAATAAAAATACATACAGCCAATCAGAATACAACTAATTTAAAGAGATTAAAGAGACAGTTCACCCAAAAAACGAAGATCATCCCATAATTTAGTCCCCCTCAATCCATCCTAGGTGTATATGATTTCTTTTGAAGCCCAAAAAAAGCACATCCATCCATCATAAAAGTAATCCATATGGCTCCAGGGGGTTAATAAAGGCCTTCTAAAGTGAAACGATGCGTTTGTAAAGAAAAATATCCATATTTATAACTTTATAAACTATAATCGCTGGCTTCCGGTAACGTCCGTATGCGAGTCGAGTTCTGGTGGAAAAGTGCCCTCTGACCTTTCAGAAGGCCTTTATTAACACCCTTTAAAGCGGCAGATGGCGTCTTTATGCTGTCGTGCTTTGGTGTGGATGCTAACATGGTTATGGTTCTGAGTGTGAACAGCCCTTAAGAGTAACAAAACATCCGACCTGCGATGGTGTACAGAGCCGTAATGCCGAGAAGCAGAACCACAGCGAGGTAGATGTTCCACTGCAGAGCCTGCTGGATGAACACAGCTCCTGCATACATGTCCACCTGCACACACACACTCACACAGGTCAATTCAAAAGCTGATTACCAAGTCAGAGAATTTTTTATTGATCATACTTACTGATATTTTGGTGAAGATGTAGATGAATAGATATAAAACACAAAGAAATAACTGTATTCTTATGCCACCAAATCTTTTCTGTAAATACTCAGGCATTGTTGTGACCTAAAAAGAAATGAAAAAAATCCTAATTTACGTCATTTGTGTTTAATTCACACTAATTGCAAAAACAACTAGATAAAAACAGTTGCATGTGTGTGTGTGTGTACACTTCAGTCCAAAAGTTTGGGGTCAGTAAATAAAAATGCAACCACAGTATTCAATAAGGATGCATTAAATTGGTCAAAATTGTCAATCAAGGAATTAACAATTAATGTTGCCAAAGATTTCCTTTCTTTTCATCAAAGAATCATCATAGTTTCCACAACGGCACAGCTGTTTTTAACATTGATAATGATCAATTGATAACCTGTTAAAGGGACCTTAAATCTATGAAATACAGTCTCAAATCTGTTGTTTTCTCACCCTTGATGCAATATAGATGGGTAAAAACAGCCAGCCCAAGAGCAGCACCATCAGCATGCCCTGCAAATGAACATGAGCCATTCACCTTTTCCACCTTTGCCGTTTTCCATAATGCTCTCTATAATGTGGTATATTCAGAAAATTAATTATCTCTTAAATAAATTGTGTATTGAGTGCTCACGTTCCACTCATAAGCAGTTGCACCGATACCAGCTGCTGCTCCAGAGCCTGCGAGACCAATGAAGTGCCCACTGCCCACATTACTGGCAAACAGAGAGGCGCCCACCTGCATATCATAGAGGATGGAAAACATGTGAGCTGGAAATTTGATCTGTGAGGGGCCGTTTACACCACAACTAAAAACTTTTGATGCATTTTTTGTACATTAATTTATATGACAATGGCGTTTTGAAAACCTGAAAGCAAAAAAAAAAAAAAAAAAAAAAAAAAAAACATCTGAAAATGAAAAACTGTTTCAAAGTGTCAATTTTTGAAAAGGATACAGTTATTGTCACCGTGTAAATTTGTAAACTAAAAGAATTTGTGAAAAAGAGACATAATGTGCATGTATATTACATTACGTGTAATTAAACGAACCCAACAGGCTATGACATAAATCTCTCCAGATCCCCAGTAAAAAAAAAATAAAGAAATTAAATTTTGCACATAGAAAGCTATAAAAGAGCTGTTTTGATGACCTAATATTTGTTTCATTGTGACATTTTCATGACAATTTCTCTCTGATAGTGTTTTTATTATAATGCCAGGGTTATTATCGTTAACAAACCGTACAAATATTTTATGCTGGTTGACAATGCAACATTTCTAATTTTAGTTTTGTTTAAATTGAATTACTAAAAAAAATATATTTTATAAAAACTATTTAAAAACTAATACAAAATACAATAATTTTATTTAAGTGAAATATTTCTAAACAGAATATATACAAACAAAATCTCATTCAAATATTACCAAATTATAATAGTAAATGATTAATATATTTTAGTATTAATTAGAACTGATAGGAGAATCATTTTCATCAATCATTTTTTCATGAAAATAATGTTCCTAAAAATAGGCTACATTTTTTATTTTATTTTTTATTTTGTTTGTTTATTGATGTTTTTTTTTTTTTTTTTGGAGACACCATTACTTTTTAACTCACCGGCCACCAAGTCATGCTTTTCCCAGCAAGAAAATATCCATCCACTGTGCTCCTCTTGGTCTTCCACATAGACTGTTGGGTGAGCAAAGGTTATAAATATGCCATATATGATAAGTATGATAATAATATGATAAGTAACAGATTTACTGGAATAACATTTTGTCACTGTGAAATGACATAGCAGTGCTTTTTGTGGTTTCAGTAAACTTACCCACAAGCCCACGCCCAGAACCAAGAGGAAGTAGATGACAAGCACCACTATATCTGGGGTGGCCAGGGTGGTCGACGGCGATGTGATCTCAGCGGTGGGGGAAGGGGACATATTGGGATGCTCAGTGGCAGCCATGAGGTCAAAGGTCAATGAGTTTCTCAGGTGTGTCTCTTTAAAACAACAGATGGTGGATAATCTCCCTCACATATACACACATTCAATGGAATGGCATCCAGACGTGACTTTGTGTCTTTACTGATTATTCATTATCTAGCCTGTATACGCATGTTAGTGCATTTTCTGTCGTTTAATAAGATACCGGGTATGTTACAACAGAGGAATGGCAATGTTTTTCTACATAATATAAAACTAAAAAATGTACTTATAAGAAAGGACCACAGGGCAAATATTTCATAAAACTCATTTCATAAAGCACAAATAGAGAAAGGCATTATACTACAGAACTCACATTATCTAATTTCACTTCAGATCCAAATGTGATAAAGAACTCATACAAAAGACCATGTTTCCTAACAGATGTGATTTAATGCATGGATTTAATTGGTTTCAATCTCAAAAGAATAGAGAAATATGGTAAATGCAAATATGCATACATCAGCCAGCAATACACACATTTTCCAGGTTTCATTAAAGGGTTAGTTCACCCAAAAATGAAAATTAAGTCATTAATTATTCACCCCCATGC
The DNA here is from genome assembly GCF_988280905.1 of Pimephales promelas. NCBI lineage: Eukaryota > Metazoa > Chordata > Actinopteri > Cypriniformes > Leuciscidae > Pimephales > Pimephales promelas. Next base: position 14,944,123 of record NC_142771.1, on the reverse strand, counting down.
TGTACCAACCCCGTAAGACCTTCGTTCATCTTCGGAACACAAACGAAGATATTTTTGATCAAATTTGAGAGGTGGATCACTGCTACATACTGTAGGCTGCCTAAGGGATCGAAACATGACGGCCCAGAAAGTCAATGAAGAAAAATTTGTTTAAATATTCCATGTGACAACAGTGGCTCAACTATAAGTCAACTATTTCTTCCTTGTAGGCCTGAGACGAGTGTTCAAGAGATTTCCATGACGCATGCGCGAGAATTGCGATCTCCTTCAACTACTTCAGTTCAGTTCTAGTCGAATAAAGTCGTTATTTTTGTTTGTTTTTTCGCACAAAAAGTATTCTCGTCGCTTGATAAACTTATACTTGAGCCACTGTTGTCACATGGAATATTTAAACATTTTCTTCATTGACTTTCTGGGCCGTCAAGTTTCAATCCCTTAGGCAGCCTATGTAGCAGTGACCACCTCTCAAATTTAATCTAAAATGCCGTAAGGGATGTGTCATAGTGATGACGCTCGAGCCATCGCGCGACTCTGTTACTCTTAGAAGAAAGTTTGTGTTCGTCATCAACAAAGAAAGGACGAACAAATGTCTACAAACTGGAGGAAAGCAGAGACCAGGAGCTCCTCACTATCCGCGCTGAAGCTGGGATCGTTCACCAGCTTTGTGGAACGGTATGCACGTGTACATGTTTTCGACGCGTACGTTACACGTCTCATCCTGATGTCACGTGTCTTCCCGGGATTTTTACGGGTTCTGTGTGAACGCACTCACAGATCCCGGCAAATCACTGGCAGTGTGAATGATCCAAAATCAAATCTATAATCAATCAATCAATCAATCAATCAATCAATCAATCTATCTATCTATCTATCTATCTATCTATCTATCTATCTATCTATCTATCTATCTATCTATCTATCTATCTATCTATCTATCTATCTATCTATCTATCTATCTATCTATCTATCTATCTATCTATCTATCTATCTATCTATCTATCTATCTATCTACAGTGTATGTATCTACAGTGATAAGGAAGTAGTGAATCCCAGTTTCTCTAACTGCAGTTGCATGCTGTCAGGGGCCTAAACCTAAACCACTGCACAATGAAATAAATATGAGGATAACATAACATCAGATGTCCCTGCTGTTTGAAACACCATGCCCAAGAGAAGGGGCTGTGCCTATCAATCGCCACAAGTAAGTTCTAAGATGATAATAACATCAACACTTATGAAGTAGTAGAAATAAACAGCTGCTGACAAAACAATAGTTATGGGCTTCCTACCATAAAACTAGCTATCCTGCACTGACAGGATCCGAGAAGCTAGCGAAGAATCGTCAGATTATTGAATCTGTAGAGTGGGCTTGAACACCTATAGGGCATTCCATCTTCTATGAACTGTAAGCCAAAGACATCGCATCCACAATCCAATCAGATAGACTCTGCTTTTAAACCGACAAACCTTTAGTGCAACTCCAGCAGGAGGTTCACTCTGTTCAATGCCCAGGTTTTGCACTGTGTTGAGAGTACCTTAGGACCATAACCTTTTCTTGGTTTGAGAGGAACTCCACAGTAACCTCAGGCCCAAAAACATGCAGGACTTGCTGACTTGCTCATTGTAGGGACTGAAAGAGCGCATTTTCACAAACACGCTTAACTCATGCGAGTGCGAGCAAAAGCACCATCTTGAAAGAGAGCACTTTCAGCAATGCCGATTGGAGTGGATCGAATGGAGGACATGTAAAGGCTTTCAGAACTAAAGCCAAATCACAAAATGGGCTAGATGGGCGAGAAGGGATTTGCTGACGGGATATGTTGGGTGGCAGAATCCTAGGATAGTTCAACACACTCCCTGATTGAACCATGATCAATCAATCATCCAGATCATTCAGCAGGCAAACTACTATCTTTAAAGGGTAGAGAGGCGCTTTCACACATTCCATGAATGTACACACTCATTGTAGGGACTGCGAAGTGGTACGCTGTGCCCGTGAAACAATCTCAGAAACACTCGTGATGAGGGCTATCTGAATATAGAAGTACTGTAGGAGCTCAAGAGATGAACTGAGATGAGAAGACCTCAGGCCAACCTGAGAGAGGGCTAACAGTTTGAGGGAGCGTTCTGATAATATGCTGTAACGGTAGAGGATTTTAAAGCTAGCAGTTTGAGGGAGCAGACGATGTTACACCTTTGAAAGGGCAACCTACGGCATGGGGCTCTCCGCTTTAGGGCAAGAGCCGAGGGAAAATAATTCTGATACAGAAGCACCTACTTCTGTCTTCCAGCTTTGTCACACAGCACAGGGGAACAATGATAGCACAAAGACTATAGGGATCTCAGCTTGTATTGTGTGAATGAGTGACTTGAGCATTTTGCACTTATACAAGCTGTCCGTATTCAAGGCCTGAGGGGGTTGGAGGGGGCTGCGTATATCTGTAGTGAGCTCTGAACACGGCAGACCACTGCTTTGAGACGGGGACTTCTTATATCGTGTGAATGAGCAAACAAGCGGGACATTTTTTGCTTTATACAGGGCAGATTGCCGCTTCAAGGTGGGTGTATATGGACTCCTAAGGTTCACCACAGGTCATACTCATCATCATCATCTGATATGCCAAAAAAGACCAGGCCGTGGGCTTCATAAGCCCTTGGTCCCAGGATGCGGAGACTGTCCCTGGTGAAAATCGCAAGTAGGTCAGGTGGAAGCGAGGCACTTGGCGTGAGCCTGTCCCCTGAATGTCCTGCTTCAGCGTCTTGCTCTGTGGCTCTTGAGAGGTGGAGAGCGGAAGCAGGAGGCCAGTTTATCATCAAAGATGATGTCGATACAGAGATGAAGGATCCTGACACTCATCACTTCATAGCCATGTCCTTCCAAATCTGAAAGAAAACGCCATACTCACCAGAACGCATGCAGGGGAGTCTGCTGGTTGGACTAAATCTCATTGACAAGTAGTAACTGGCTTCTTAAAGACAGAGCAGCTGTCTGAAGGAGAGAGATTCACGATGTCTGAGGAAATGCTGTTCACCGCAGCCTTACATAGCCCCTATTTCACACGCTTTAACGTCATTGGCCATTGGGTTATAATGCAGTTATTCCAATGAGGCTTCAGTATTTCTACGAGGAAGGTGTTTCCCCAAAGGGTCAGCTCTGACACAACGTTGAGACCGAATTGAAAAGGAATTGTATTGAGAAGTGTAAAGTTGCAAATTAAAGTTGTTATAAAAGGTGTTTGCAAAAGCATAAGTAGTAGCCCATTACTTATTCTAATACTTACTGACACTAATATCGAAATTATTCTCATGTATTCCACATTAAATATAATGAACCCTCACTAAAAATAAAACAAACAAGCATACTAACAATCAAAAGTGCTTTTTCAGCCTGAAGATTTAAACAAAGCCGATTCAAAGACTTCAAGCACTTTTTCAAGAGGAGTACAATTACTTGAACACATATGGCCATTACTACATAAATAAAAATAAGTAAATGAACAAAACTAACCTGAATAACGGGTCAGAAACAGTCAGAGGTCTCTATCCTAGTCAAGGGTCCATTCAAACAGGAATTTACAGGGTCTCCAGTGAACGAACCCAGAGTTTCTTTCAGTACCGTAGAGATGATCCCTCTCCGATCAAAGAGGTCAAACTTCACTTGCCTTCATGTAACACTACACACTGGTTAAAATGTAAGGGCGTTTTATTACCAAAACAGTAATGACAACAGAACGATGTTGCAACATCACTTATTACATTACAGAGTTACTTAGTAGAGGGAGGCGCCAACATTTATTATACATGATACATTACAAAAGAAAGGTAAACAAACTCTGAAATAGCCATCATGTTATTTCTCAAATGAATTAACAATTGCAAAAGTGCTGTACTCCCCTGTAAATGATCATAACTCTCTAGGAGTTTCTATATTTCTTGCATTTATCACCACCAACCATTAATTCGTCTTCTATGGCACTTAAAGACGAAGGGCAATACAGCGCAAAGCACGACGGAAGTGTTTTTGCTAGTTTCGCCCGACGCAGTTATCATTCTTCGCCATGTTGTTTAAATATCAAATGCATTTGCGAGCCACTGTGCGCCCATGGGTGTGCTGGTCTGAAAACGAGGTGTACGTGACGAGCAGATCCGTTTGCTCTCTGGAGAAGCGTTCAGTTTTTCCGCTTCCAAATTCCGCCATGTAAATAGCGAATCCGCCATGGCGCGAAGGCAACTGGCTTTTAAAGGGAATGGAAGGTGAGAATCTGATTGGTTTATTGCATGTTACACCCAAAACACACGCATTACTCATTAAGAGAATAGGGACAAACCTTTTGGACCCGTCGTTAAACTAGCAAAAGTGGCCCTGCGCTTTAGACCATGCGCTTAGATCGTTAAAAGTTGGGCCCAAAGTCGATCAAACCTAAAATTCTTCTTTACGCAGTCCTATCCATGATGAGAGCATGAAAATGAGCTATTACAACCCGATCTCACGAGAATTCGTACGAATTTTACGAGGTGGCTAATTCGTAACAATTCGTACGATCTCACTCGTACGAATTAGTACGATTTTGCTAAATCTTACATATTTTACGAATTAGCCAATTCGTATGAATTCGTACGAATGACCTACCCCTGACCCCGCCCCTAAACATAACCGTCACGTGGGTTTAGACAAATCGTACGAATTCGTACGAGTGAGGTCGTATAAATTAGTACGAATTAGCCACTTTTGAATCACTCGTACGAATTCGTACGAATTGGTCTTGAGATAGCGTAGGCTATTAACACTGTGAAACAAGCCCTAAAAGAAATATTCAAAACATGTAGGAAACTTTACATTACAATAAATAACAGTAATAAATGAAAGCTATGAAATGTGCTTTGATCATATGGTAAAAAATATTTTACTTACATTTAGTTTCATTTCAACCATGATGCAATTAAAATGATTTCACATGATAAATATTATATAAATATTTGTACATCTGGGAAACCAGTCAACACTTAGATAAAGGCTCAACCACGTGTGATATTTTCACAATTTTGTTTTAACAATCGGCAGTTTAATACAAATACAAAGGCTAGTTTAATGTTTTTGAAAATTCAGAACAGCAATTAAAAGAATGATACAAGAATAATATGATTCACTATGGTAATAAGCACTTAAAGCAGATATAAAGCAGCACAATGGTTAATTTTTAATAAAAAGTTAATATTTAAAAATAGCAAATGCATATAGTGAAATCATAATCTAGCTCAGCATTGTTTCTGTAACTAGTAAAGCAATATATATATATATATCATCTACAGTAACTGCCTCTCTCGTAAAATAATATCTCTCAATCAATGCAGTGAAAGAATAATTCATAATATATATTGCACTTAAACATTCTGCATACCAGGAATTACTTTTTATTAGTTAAGACATTAGTTTAACAAAATACCTGCTTTACTGTACAATGACCAAGAAACAACTCCGAACCAAGTTGTTTAAATACATTTAAGCAGAATTAAGACACATTGTTAAAGCACTTTTCTCCTAAACAACACTTGTATTAATTAATTTATCAAGTCAGACAAATCTGACGCTCACAGCCCTAATTAAACTTCACATTAAATATATCTTATCTAACTGCACTTATTAATGTTTACAAATCCACTGCAAAAAGTTTGGCGGCAATTCTTGCCCTAACTTTTCGCGTGTCCATTTCCAAGAGGCAAAAACGTCCTGGTGTTTGAGTACCAAAAACAATCAAACAGTCCATCCTGTAAATAACATCCTAGAGCAGATGTTTTTTACGCCATTTCTGATCTTTCCCTGCACTATTTGCTTTTCTGAAAGAAGCTTTTCTGACAGAAGCTTTTCTGCCCGGTCTGTGCCTGAGAGTTCACCTGTACAACTCACCAGGACTCATTATATTGTTACTGTACACGTGTCCTTGAATTACCGTAAGGCTATCACTAAATCAGACTGGATATGTATATGAGTGTATGTAAGTGAGCGTTTATGTACTGTAAGTCTGTGTGCCTCATGTTGGGTGATTTCGTCACCAGGCTTCAGGAGAGGCTGGGCGAGGGCTCCTGGGGCTCCGTGGAGGGTTTTCTGTGGTCTGGATATCACTCAAGGCCCTCTAAAAACAACAACAAACATATTGAAATACACATAAAATGCCGATAAAATATAAACTCCGCATCCAGACTCATGGTACATTTTGATTTTGGGCTATTTGGCTTTTCATAAAGTGTTGTTTCAGACTAGTGGAAATAAAACATTCAAAATCCACTTTTAAGTGTTCAGTTGTATTGCATGTGTAGATCTTAATTAAAGTACATATCTTTTTGTTTTGTCAAAATGAGTTTTTTCTCCAGAGTTGTATCAGAAATTGCATTAATGTACATTGCAGAATCAGATGCACCTAACTTTACCGTTTTATTCCTATCTACATTCTGAAGGTTTTTACAGAGGGGTCTGCCTATATGTCATTTACCTGATTTTATGCAAAAAAATATATGAATTACAACACCCTGTGTTAATGTATTTGACAATGGAAATCATGTTTTTCTTTATTGTAAATATAACTTTTAATTCTTTGGATTTAAGCGTGCATCAATGACGTTCTTTGTGTAAGCCTGAAGAGGCATTGTTAATGTTTGGTAAAACATTAGCGAGTGGAGCATGTCTTAAAACAGCTCTCGAGTGAGCTCAGATGAGGGAAGGATAAGTGACCTATTTTTCCACCTGTTTGTGCTAAAAGCCTTAATGCATTTCTTTGCTAGCATTCACCTCATTTAATAGATTGACATGCAAATTGAAAAATAAATATCCATAAAGTTGTCTAATACAAAGCTTACCTCAAATTTGGCAATGAACTCAGCGAAGATACCAAAGAAACTTTCAGTGGCGGTGGTCTTTCCATCCTCCCCGAAGAATGAAGCGACTTTGCAGAACTCTTCCATCGCCAGCTGCTGCAGAGACTCCAGAGACTGCACTGCAGGGTGACTGTTTTCCAGAAATCCCTACATCCAAGGAGTTAAGGCGGTTTGTGATGAATTTGGCAAATATCAATGTCCTGCTTGGAATCTGACCTGGATCTGCATGGAAAATTGTTATACAAAGTGCCACTATTCCATGCTAAAAGTGCATTCAAGTAATGTCGGAAAGTTTGTATTTATGAGTTGAACATACGCAAGTCACCATAAAGTCGTAATTACAGGTGGGGAAACTGGATTTTCCTTAAACCTAGAGTTTCCACATGTCAGAGAGAAAACATATCGCATCTAATAGATTCTGCAGTTGTAAATTTGTTCAAATTAATGATATTTTTGTAGTATTGTACAATTTACATAAAAAATTCTCTATATACTTTCACCTTCATATATTGAATAATAACACACCCAATGCACATTATCATCATTTGGATGTGGTATAAAAATCTTGCTAAATTCTAGTTGAAAAAAGTACATCACTATCTCCGACCAAAGTTCTATTTGAACGCAGCTGACGTCATAATTATGACTTCCCAACTGGTAAATGTGGACTTGAATGCACCATAAGATCATATCTAGCCATTTTAGATATTTTGATGGAGGATACACTCATAACAACAGCAAATCGATCCTCAGCGGAGGCTGGCATCTTCTGGCAGGCTAACCGAATGTCCTGGATTGTGGCATGTAGGTCGTTGAAGTCAGAGGTCATGTTTCTCTGATTCACTGTGGAGAACATATCAATGACAAATATTAAAGAGATCTGCAGCACCCTCTATGGAAACCACCATTAAATGTGGGAATGATGATCCATGTCTTAGACATAACTTGACGAGGAGCACCATGGATTGTGTAATCAGTGTTTGAATGAGTCTTTAGCCTTCATCCATGAAACATCACTTTAACGAATGAATACGGACTGCATAAGGGGAACGTCCTGACTCCAGTAGATGTTCACCTTTGGCAGCTTGTGGGACCGTCATAAGCTCCTTCCTAAAGTCCAGAACCTCGGGGAAGTGCTGACACAATGATTTCACCAGGATATGAAGAAATGTTGACTTTCCATCCACTGTTTTGGTGGTACTGAGCTTTAAGGAGAAAAATTATAGTTATATAATGTTAAAAATTAATGCTTTAAAATAAACGTTTTACTTCGACATTTTACATAGAGCGACAAGGCTTACTTCAGAGAGAAAATTGATCTTAAATCCAGTCGTTTTATTGGTCTTTGGTTGTCCGTTATTCAGATAATTCCCCATAGCCAGCACAAACTGGGAAAAAAAAAACAAACAAATAAGTTAATCTACATGCCATGATAAGAAGATCATTTTTATCCAGCAGTATTCATGGTGTATGGGCTCTATGCACGGCGTTATTTCCGGTGAAGGATTAAGGATGCTCGATAACTTCCGCCGATCATAGAGTCCAATGCAATACCGAGAATTTATATTGAATTTTATACTCCATGGTTATACTAATGAAACGTTAGTCACAAAAACAGATAAAACAGACACCCCTCGTTGTGTTTATGCTTCTTTTTAAAATTATGTTAAATAAACATAACTATATATAAAATTACATCTAAACGTATGTACGTTTCGTTTCAAAGACGGGAGGACAGTAAATATTGAAGACTCTGCCATAATCCCGTTTTCTCCGGTTTTCCTCCGCTTTAATCTACACAACCGGAAATGGACGAGCATTCTTGCGTCAAATGCGGAACTTATGCGTGCATATAGCCCATTATGAACAGCCTGCCTTAAGAACATGTCAACAGTCTTTTATCTGTGAATGGTTTTCTTTGTTTGATTGCGTGACTGTATGATCATGCATGCCTGGGGAGAAACTAAACCACAGAAGGAATTATACCTCCAGAATCTTGGCCAGTTTTTTGCTGTTCTTGAGCTCCATTGAAGCTTGGAAAACACAGTCATAGGCCCCTCTCATCTCCTCTGTTTTCTCCTGCAATGTAGTCTTAAAATGCAGGCTTTTCAAGCGGGTCTTATACTCGGGTACCGAAAGCATCTGAATATATATATACAAAAGCACAAATTGTTCAAATTATACACACTCAAAAAAAAAAAAAAATATACAATAAAACACATAATCATAGTATTTCATCATGTACCTGTAGGACAAACTGATCAGGCTCGCTGAGTTTGCTTGGGTCATCATTGTACTGCTCGTACTGTCTGACCTCATCATCGTCTGGCGCATACAGGAGCAGCTGTTTAATATGTGCGGGCTCCAAGCGTTCGCTTGACATCGTCATCAGCACCTGGTGTAGCTCGCCTGGCGACAGCTTCAGATGGGCAATCAAGATTGCTATAAAAATGATAGAAGAGACGATAGTGTACAAGGACCATGTGCTTGCATGCTAATGGCTAAAAGCTAAGATGCTCATCGTCTAACAGTTGGGATAGTGAGCGAAAAGAGAATTCTGTTATCAAGTCTAATTTAAAACCAGTAAAAAAAAAGGACACGGCCATATATAAGTAAGCACTTGACAGGTTAGCACACATGAACATCATCTAAACATTTACAAGTAAACTCCGCAGTCCATTACAGACCAATAAAAGGAAAACGGGTAAAAGTCGCTGACTTTGTTACTCACAAGCGTTGTAGGCTTTCTTACGGGAGAGAATCTCCACCACATCTTTCTTCTTGAAAGTCTCCACCTGAGGTGAGAACTCTGGAAGAGAAACTGAGACATGAATAGTATTGTGAGTGAAAAGAAATTATGAGGGTAAACAACACTGATTCAACTGGTAAAAAAGAATAGCCATGTCCTATAGTGCCTTCAAGTCCTCTCGGGGAGTTCCTATATATGAGCTTGTGGTATTGGTTGAAAATTATAGGAAAACATAGTTTTGGCACACAAGCCTGCCTCCGGAGAAGAGCTTTCTGGCACGCTTTACCACCATTCTTCATCCACAATAAACAAATTAAAAAATTTAAATAAACAAAATAAACAAATTAAAACTAAATAATGACCAATACCATTTCACACTGCAAGGCGGAAAGTCTGGGTGTAAAGACATTTAGGCTACCACTGGTAAAGGAATAATTTCCCCTGCATATTTCTTTATTGGGTTTTATAGCCTATAAAATAAATAAATAAAAAAACTAAAAAACAAATAAAAAGACACATTTCCATTGGTGGGCTGAGAATTCCAGGCTGAAAATGGTTGGTGATCCTGCTGTGCCGAACCAGCTCAAGTGGAAATAACTGGATCCGTTAGAACCATTCGGCTCAGCGGTGGAAAAGCGGCTAAATGTTTAATGGATTTATATTAATGGTCAATGACAATCAGCTCATTGGCCCAGGAGTTCAATTTTCCATCATATAAGACCTTTGAATCTCGCTCTATGTCTTTTTGTCTTTCACAAGATGTGCTATGAAGAGGTTTTCTCAAGGTGAGATTTTTTTTGCAACCCTTCATTTCAAGCTAGATTCATTATGTGCAAGCTATTGTTGTCTCAGTCAAGGAAGACTGTCGCTCCTTAAAAGCTGCCGTGGGCATTTTAGTGTCCTCTTTTACTCTTGAAAACACTCGGTTTTTTTTAAGGACAGCCAGTTCTGGGAAGAATCACAGGTGTTCCTCATTTTCTCACTTTAAATGATGGACTTTACTGTGCTTTTAAGTATTAAAAGACAGAAATAATCCATTATCCTTGTTAATTCAAAATGGAGTTCAGTACACTCTACAAACAACAAATGTTGCCTTTTACTACCCATTCCCTGCACTGTATCTTTCTCTTTTAAAGCAATTGGTGATTGCTGGTCAGAAGCTGGTCAGTTTGTTTACATCAGCTTGGAAATGAGTAATGCATATACTTTTCTCACACTTTACTCACCAGGGCTCTTTTGTGTTCCAAAATGAAGCTCCAAGTCTAGGTATTTCACCATGTCACTCAGCTTGTCATAATCAGAGTCTTCTTCCAACTGCAGTGAGAAAACACATCTGTCCTTACACACTTCATTCTAATGAAATGAGACAAACACATGGCAATTGACCTCATGAAATGATCCCTAATACTACAGACCTCAAAATAGGTCTCAAATGGTACACTACATCCTTTCAAGCTCCCCTCCAAATATTAGAGAATTGTCAGTTGTGAGTGGTTTATGCTAGCCTGGTTAAAACCAGACCATTCTCAGTTGTAACTGAGTTATGGTCTGGCAAAGCGTCATAGACAAATCATTTCCAGAGGGGCATCACCAACGGAAGTCAAGGGTAGACCTAAAACCAATCAGAGCGATGAAGGAGCGGTGGAGAAACATCTCAGAGTGTAGTTCTTTGCTGGGTTTTTAACAAAAAGGAAACGTTCAAAAACAGACGCGATAGCTGATTCGAACGAGTGATGTTCGATGGCGGCATCCATCTTTGTAATGTAGGCTACAAAATCTGCTTCAAAATCCCAGCGCTGTCGTCATCGTGTAAAGCCCGCCCCAAAGTTTCTGATTGGTGCTGCGATTTTTCGAAGGATTGGAAATGGGCTTGAATGAGCTCTTTGCCAGACTAACTTTCAGAGCAAATCTAAATTTGCCAGAAGTTGTCTGGGTTTTCCCAGGCTAGGTTTATGCTCTTCTACCGGTTTGAAACCACAAATATAATATACAACACCTAGAATCAGATATCCTAAAAGCTTACCAGAACTGCTGCCAGAACTGATGCAGTCAAGAGTAAATGCTGTAAATCTCTAATAACAGCTATTTGAGACACTCAGCTTTTCAGGCTTGTTTCAAGGTAAACTACTTTACCTGTCCCCAAATGGTTCCCTCAGAATTTTCCACCTGTTCCCAGCGTAGCCTCTTCACACTCATATGACTGGAATCCGATTTTTGCGGTGAGGCCTTTGGTAGAGGAGGAGGCACGCAAGGTGGGGGTAAAGGTGGTGGAGGAGGTGGCTCCATAGTGGACCCTTCAGTGCAGTGGTGAGTTTGAGATTGGGGTGTACTTGGTGGTTGTGTTGGGGACTGGGCTTCATGGTGGCTATGATGGTGGTGGTGGTGACGATATTCGTGATACATGGGTTGAGGGCTCTGTCTAGCCTGTGCAATGGAGGGAATCTGAGGGGTTGAGCGATGCTGTTGCTGAATCTGTTGTTGCTGCTGAACTTGCTGCTGCTGAATTTGCTGTTGCTGACGCTGTTGCTGCTGCTGAAGCTGTTGTTGCTGTTGAATCTGCTGCTGCTGTTGAATCTGCTGCTGAATCTGCTGCTGTTGAATCAGCTGCTGCTGCTGAAGTTGCTGTTGCTGCTGCATTTGTTGCTGCTGTTCCGGCTGTTGTGGAGGATGAGGTTGGAAGGTCGACAGAATCTGTTGGTTCTGGTGAGTTTGGTGGGGCTGGTGGATCTGGTGGTACTGAGGAGCTGACTGGATGGGCTGAACCTGGTGTATGTGTTCAATCTGGTGAATGTGACGGCTTGGCGGAGGAGGCTGGGTGGGTGGGTAGGCTTGATGAGCTTGATTCATCTGTTGAAGGTACTGTTGCTGAGTCTGCTGAGATGGTTGAATAGCTTGAGAAACGGCTTGAGCCATATGTGCCCTGTGCATTTGTCTATCAGCCCTTTCCAATCTATCAATTCGCTCCAAATTCTCCAAGCGTTCCATGCGCTGGATGTGCTCCAATTGGTCAAGTCTATCCATGGAGCTTGAGAGGTGGGCCTGATGACTCTGATGCATCTGATAAGCATGTTGTATTTGTTGATCTGAATGCAAGGATTGGGGCTGCATCTCATAGATATGTCTATCTGTGCGTTCTTTTCTTTCAATCCTATCAAGCCTATCCATAGAACTAGAGAGTTGAGTCTGAACAGTCTGGTGTGAGTGACGGTTTTGATGTACTTTGATAGACTGAGATTGGCGACTTGGTTTATTTGGATACATTGGATGCATCTGGTGATCCTGTTCCATGTGGTGGTGTTGATGAACCTGGTGAGCTGGATTAACCTGATGGTGCATCTCGTACACTGCATGACCGGAGATGGACGACTGGTTTATTTCTGGAGAAAGCATAGGGGGCAGAGATTGGTGCAACTGCTGCTGAAATTGCTGAGGGTGGCCAGCTGTTGGTTGAACTGGAAGTGAGTGGTGCTCCTGAAGGACTTGGTGCTGAGTCATCGGCTCATCACGTGTGGGCAACACCTTGTGAATGGACTGTCGTTTTGGAGGGGGGTTAGCCCTTGGCGGAGGCGGAGGGGGTGGTCCAGGGTGGCGACGAATGGTCAACTGTCGAGGTGTGTGCTCAGGGGTGAATCTAGCCGGTGTAGGGGTGTCGTTGAATTGGACAGGGGGAGGGGGAGGAGGAGTCAGAGGGGGTGGAGGAATGTGCTCAGAGCTGGAGGAGTAGGTGAGAGAGCTGGCATCCTCGCTGCTACTATGCACTTCGCTCGGGCTGCTTAACTCGGGAGGCATGTACGGACCCTCTTCCTCCTCTTCTTCCTCCTCCTCGTCCTCCTCCTCTTCCTCTTCCTCTACCTCTACCTCCTCTTCCTCATCCTGGAAAGTCATCTGGACAACATCCTGGTTTTATTTTAGAAGCAAAACATACAAATGAATTAGCCATTTATGTTTAGCCACTGTACTCGTCAAGCAAATTAAGTATTTTTACAACAATAAAAAGCAAATATCAAAGCAATTCTAATATACAAACCTCTTCATAGTCATTCTCTGGTGACAGAAAGTCATCCACAGATAGCTGCTGTCCTAGCTGTTCACTCAGAGCCTCCATGAACAGATCTGTGTCTGGGGTACGGGGTGGACGCGAGAAGGTATAGCGCTTTTTGCGAATGGGTGGACTAGGAGGGTAGTCGGGAGGAGAGGGTGGAGAGAGAGGTGGGCTGTCTAAACTGATGTAGGGGTTGGACTCAGCACTTGTTTGAGAGGGAAGACCTGGAGGGTAACAGGGACACTGAGGACTCAGGAGAGGCTCCTGCATCCAAGAGTCAGGCTGTGGGGGAGGTGAAGGTGGCGGAGGAGGCGGCACAGGTTGCGCTGATGCAGATTTGCGGCTACCTGAGAGATGAAGATGAAAAAGCAATGGTTTGGAAGATAAAATGTCTCTGACATTAGACTCAGCCTCAGATGAAATTTCCACCTATCACACAGAGAAATGACAAGGACACAAGGACATCTAGAAAATCAGAAGCTACAATGCCAATCAAAATGTACCTGAAGTGGCCCGAACAGATGGAGAGGAAGAATGTGCCCTGACAGACTTTGAGGAAGCGTGCGGGAAGATATCCACGTTAACCAGAGACTCAGGAGCAGGAGAAGCTCGAGTCTTCAGGGATTTGGATCTCTTCCCAGCATAGACATTTTCCAGCTCGGCATACACAGCTGACAGCTAGATAGAGCACAAGGACTGGGTTGTTAATATAAAGACAGTACATTTGTGTAATTTCTCAACCGTTTAAATGTTTGCAAACCTGTACAAGTCAAAGAAGAGAGCTCACATTAGTCAGATTGTTGGGTGTCTCTGGTAAGGACGTTCCATCCCCTGATTGTCTCTCTCCGGGAGTTAGTCTCGTAGGTGCCATTTCCACTGGCTCAGTGCAAATTCCTTGTGACAAAAGAAAATAGCCCATCAACTATTTTGGTTTGCAAAGAAAGCTGATGAGAAATGCGCTCCAGGTTTCTATAATAATGTCTACAGTGCTGTTTTCATGATCTGTAATGCCAATTTCACTGTATATTGTGAATAGGTTGTGTTTCATGTGTAAACGTGTTTCCTTTGAATTAATGCCAGCATGCCAAACCTCCAGGTCCTAGGGGGTCAGTAGAAAAATTATTGAGATTTTTGTCAAATGTATTTCTTTAGGGCTATCAAAGTTGAATAAAAGCATGTTTGAAAACGTTTTTCAAATATGCCAATTTTCTTTTTTAAAGGTTAGATGGAAATCATGAGATTAAACCACTATTTTGACTATAGACGGTCCTAGTTTTTAACAGTAGATATACAGTATCATATTTGGGGGGGGGGGGGGGGGGATTGGCATACTTTTTTTTTTTTTTAAATCCAATGTCCTATGCTATATGATGCAGTGTAATACAACATAGTGTTTGAGCCTACCCATGCCCAGGTGAGTGCCGATAACCAGATCATCTGAGCTCCGTCCCCTCACACTGCTCCTGTAGGTGGTTCCTGTCACCTTCATAGAGCTGCTGCGACGGTGAGGCTCATGGGCTGGAGGTTCGGGATCTGCTATTGGCACTATCAATAATAAGTACATACAAGCATATATACGAATGTATATATGACTAGAAAGTAGTGCTCACGTGTAACTTTATAGCCAAGGAAGCGGGAGATCTTGTTCTGGCAGTGTTCCTGCTCCTCATAGGTCAGCAACTGGTAAACGAACTGCCAGATCACCTGTTTTGCTGGAGTATCCAACACAGGGAAGACGTCCACAATCAAAGTGTCTACATTTCTGATGGCACACAAGGAAAAGTGAATCAAATCAGGTTTCACGCAAATGTTCTTAGAGAAGGAAAGTACCATTTTCCATCTGTGAACACACTTTCTTTCACTTAATATTATGGGGATGTCCTTCACCTGTGCTGGAAGAAGGCCTCCAGGGCCTTGCAAATGGTATATCTCTCCTGAAGCGTGAGAAGGTGATCGAGCTGCTGGCTGAAGGTGCGGCCCTGTACGCGGATACTGGGAGGCAGGATCTCAGCGACCCACTGCAGGGAGCTGAGCACAGGAGCACGGGAGCGGGGAGAAATCTCCACCTGCTCTGGTTCAGCGATGGTGAAGGCTGGCGGGCCATCTTCAACCACCAGGCTTGGCATTGCCCCACTCCCCTGCAGCATAGACACCACCTTCTCATGTGAACAGTTCCTGAGAAGATGCACAAATACACGACACATGTACAGTGTTAACTTCCAGGATTACATGCAAAGATGCAATGTGAGCACAAAGGGCATTTATATATTAGAGCAACTTGACCAGATCTATTCTAACCAATAACTAATGAATCAAAGAGAACTGAATCATCAATTACTGCGATGGACAGTGATGTCCATTGCTGCCATGGCACTTCTAGGTGGATGCTAAGGAGTTCTGATTGTTAGTTATTGTGCTCCTATGGGGTTGGTAGGATGTTTTGGGTGTCACTGGGGGGTTGTAAATGGATACTAACCGACCCCATATTCTGGTCTCTATGGGACTAATTTGGCTGTTTTTTCATCCACCAGGTGAAATCACAAGTCTGATAGCTTGAGAAGTACCAGCACACCTTTAAAAATCTCTAACACACCCTATGCATACAAATAATAGTGACGGTTGCTTTAAACTCTATTGCAGTTCCACATAAGGATAAAAGCAATCTATTCCAATGCAACCCAACCACAAGCCTCACCTCATGTCCAATCCATTGAGAAACAGGATGCGATCTCCAGGTTTGAGACCCGCCTTCTCAGCAGGGCTGCCTAGAGAAGGAATGGCAACAGACCATGTAGAAAGTAACTACTGACAGCAGATCATATGGGCTGCAACTGAAATGACTTTGAAATGACATGAGACACTGCAGCTTCAGTGTTTGTCACATCCTGCCCAAAATGGATGCCTCTTTTTGGCTTTTGAGTGCTGGTTGTGGGGAAAGTGTGACTAAAAGGATTTGTGCTAG